>NC_081842.1:128034700-128634700 GCF_963259705.1 Myotis daubentonii
CTACAATGGAAAAACACCAGTGACATTTTATAATGTCACCGACTATGTACCTTTCCTTACAGAGTGAATGAACAGTGCCTTTTAGGACTGCAATCCATGCTTTTTCAGGTTTTGTCATGAGTAGTTGCACACAACTGAGAGGCTCAGGCCATGAAGAATTCTAGAGTAGACACTGACACCAAGCCTCCAATTAACCCCTGGTTACTTTGGCTTCGTGGGGCCTCTATTAGCAAACACTCTGTTAGAAGGTTAAGTCCTGTAAAGAAAGTTGTAGGCCTACCAGTGAGGGGGACAGAGAACCAGGGGGTTAAGGTTTAAAATAAGGAAGAAAAAGTGATTCAAAGAGTTTGCCAAAAAAGTTTTGGTTAGTTTGTCCTTAAGATATTTGGGAATAGATTGGATCAAGCTATTTAACTTTTGCTTAGAAATTTTTTCTCATGTATTGATAATTAACTTGGCTCCAGCCAAGAGGTCATGTAGGCCACTGAATTGTGTGTTTGGGTTAACAAAGAATAGCTTTTCTCTCAGTGTAGGTAGTTGCTAAAGTAGTAAAGGCCACAAATACGTAACAATAAACTTTAGACTATTGGAGCAAACCGAGGAAGTAAACAGAAGTCTTTACAAGGTATTCCTATTGATTTGTCTTCTTTTGGGGAAGGTCAAAGAATGTTTCCATGGCAGTGAAACAAGCCAATTAATATCAACCCAGTAATACTCAGTGATCATATTATCCAGCTTTTCGAGTATTGACAAGTGATGGCCACGATTGACAGATGCGGCACACAAGCTGGAAGTTGGAGTCAGGAATTTATTTGGAGTCTGTCCACTCACTCGCAGTGGCGGTTGAGAGTTGCTGCTTCTCTGCTGCTTTTCCTTTGGGGTGGGATGCAGTTTGATTTTTTGTTTGTTTTAAATGTCATCTTTTATTATAGTTTGGATAATGATGAAGAGAAATGCAATTTGGTTATGAAAGTAAATCTTAAAAGGCTCACTGTCTCCTTTATCTACTGCTTAAAATAACTCCCACTAGTAAAGAGTATTTCATTAATTGTCATTACTTGGGAATTATAGAATTAGAACAGCTGACATTTCTTTTATCATTCATATATTTAAGTGACAGTGGCATTACTTACTCTAAATTAAGTTCCTTTCATGGTTAAAAAATGATTACAGTGTGACAAGAAATAGGGCACTATTAACTTTTATTTTGAACAGCAATTTTTCTAATTGAGGTAGGAAAGCACACTTTTCAGGCTACAAGGCGGCAAGTATTATTCCTTGGTTTCATAACGGAAAGAAAGAAATACATCTAACTTAATACCTCAGGAGTTTTTGCTGTGGGTTAAGATGTTGGAAAGGTGCATCAGTGGGTTTTGGGGTCCTCCACACGCAGAAAGGAAGAAAGCATTCCTCAAGCTGCTTATTCAAGTATTGTAGCCAGGGGGCCTTCCCTACTGTAGCGAGGGGCTGGCCCAAGTGACTCTCTCAAGTTGGAGCCTACTCTGCAAATCTGTGTTTCATGGCAAATGGAATCAGAGTAATACAGGGCCAGTGGTATCTGTCAAAGAGCTGTGTTGACCCTGTCACCTAAAGGCAATACTCCTATCTTTTTGGCTCAGAGAACTTACTGACCTTCTGTCCATTTCTGCTCTTTTTTTCCTAAAAGACTATTCAGTTCTAGTTAGTGTTTTGTTTGTGGCCCTGTTTTGATAGTTCTTGTAAATAGGGAAACTTAATGATACATTTAAAGCAAATAAAAACATACCCCAACACTAACTACTCCATACAGCATTTGACAGTTTCCTTAAATACCTATTATGGACATAACTCATCTTATGAAAATGGGTGTATGAAGAATCTACATTTAGTTGAAAGTGATTCTTGAGTTCATGACCATCTTTTGTGCACTTAAAAAGAGATTTTGTTTTTTAAAAAGTCTCATCTGCAAATTTGGGGAATGTATTGTTACCTGAAGCTTTGTATGCAATTTAAAAAAATGCAACAAATAATCAAAGAAAGCAATTCCTATCTCAAAAATGAAAAAGTGGTCAAAGCTAGTAAACTGTTGGCAAGGCTAACTTTGGCTAAATGAGAACTTATTTTTAATATACGGCATAACATGCTTAATTTTCTTGAGTTTTGGCATATTAGACTGAAATTGGAGGTAAAGGGATAAAAGATATAAAAACTATAGAGATATAAGAGGTGGAATATAACTTCTTGATCGATTATATGCAAGTCAATATATTTAGCTTTCAACTCTTAGTAAATGCTAAACAAGGCATGAGTATTCCCTTTACTCTTTTTTAAAAATCATCACCGTGGTGCACCAAGGAAGCATAACAAAATGCGGACACAAAGAAACAGGACAAAATTGTCAATGGAAGATATAGAGTTCAGAACCACACTTTTAAGGTCTCTCAAGAACTGTTTAGAAGCCGCCGATAAACTTAATGAGATCTACAAGAAAACTAATGAGACCTTCGATGTTATGTTGGGGAACCAACTAGAAATTAAGCATACACGGACTGAAATAACGAATATTATACAGACTCCCGACAGCAGACCAGAGGAGCGCAAGAATCAAGTCAATGATTTGAAATGCGAGGAAGCAAAAAACACCCAACCGGAAAAGCAAAATGAAAAAAGAATCCAAAAATGCGAGGACAGTGTAAGGAGCCTCTGGGACAGCTTCAAGCATACCAACATCAGAATTATAGGGGTGCCAGAAGACGAGAGAGCGCAAGATATTGAAAACCTATTTGAAGAAATAATGACAGAAAACTTCCCCCACCTGGTGAAAGAAATGGACTTACAGGTCCAAGAAACGCGGAGAACCCCAAACAAAAGGAATCCAAAGAGGACCACACCAAGACACATCATAATTAAAATGCCAAGAGCAAAAGATAAAGAGAGAATCTTAAAAGCAGCAAGAGAAAGTAACTCAGTTACCTACAAGGGAATACCCATACGACTGTCAGCTGATTTCTCAACAGAAACTTTGCAGGCCAGAAGGGAATGGCAAGAAATATTCAAAGTGATGAATACCAAGAACCTACAACCAAGATTACTTTATCCAGCAAAGCTATCATTCAGAATTGAAGGTCAGATAAAGAGCTTCACAGATAAGGAAAAGCTAAAGGAGTTCATCACCACCAAACCAGTATTATATGAAATGCTGAAAGGTATCCTTTAAGAAGAGGAAGAGGAAGAAAAAGGTAAAGATACAAATTATGAACAACAAATATGCATCTATCAACAAGTGAATCTAAGAATCAAGTGAATAAATAATCTGATGAACAGAATGAACTGGTGATCATAATAGAATCAGGGACATAGAAAGGGAATGGACTGACTATCCTTTTGGGGGGGAAAGGGGTGTGGGAGATTCGGGAAGAGACTGGACAAAAATCGTGCACCTATGGATGAGGACAGTGGGTGGGGAGTGAGGGCGGAGGGTGGGGCGGGAACTGGGAGGAGGGGAGTTATGGGGGGGGGGGAAAGAGGAACAAATGTAATAATCTGAACAATAAAGATTTAATAAAAAATAAAATAAAATAAAATAAAATGTTTAGAACAGCGGTTCTCAACCTTCCTAATGCCACGACCCTTTAATACAGTTCCTCATGTTGTGGTGACCCCCAATTTCATTGTTACATAATTAAAGCATAGTTATTAATCCCAAAAACAATATGTAATTATATATGTGTTTTCCGATGGTCTTAGGCGACCCCTGTGAAAGGCTCGTTTGACCCCCAGAGGGGTCGCGACCCACAGGTTGAGAACCGCTGGTTTAGAAGGATTCACACTAGAAGGCCCACAGTGGCCATCTCTGGGAGGTGAGGCTATTGATCATCTCCACTTTCTTCTTTATCTTTTACTGTACCAGTACTTTCCTGATTTGCCAATGGCATTTAGTAATTTTAATAATCTGAGCCTGGACTATGTCAGGCTCTGTGCTAGACTGGGGGTGGGGGGTGGGGGGATCAAGGCCCTGCAAGGGGCGGGGAGGGGGACCGACCTGGAAACATATCACAACTGTGCAGGGACAGAAGCAGCACAGCAATGGTCTGAAGGGGCTTGAGGCAAAAAAGAAAAAAATAATAATAAAATCATCACCGGAGGTTATGTTTTTATTGATTTTTAGAGAGGAAGGGGGAGAGAGGAGAAGAGAGGAGGGGAAGAGGAGAGATCAATTGGTTGCTTCCCTTGACTTAGGCGCCTTGACTGGGGATCAAACCCACAACCTGGGTATGTACCCTGACCTGGAATTGAACTTTCTGGTGAATGGGAGAACACTCCAACCAACCCAAGCAGTGCTTCCGTTTATATTTTCAAAAGGTCTGAATTACCCTGTACTATTCCAATTTGGTTAACTGCATTTCATGTTTCTACCTCCATATGTTTGCTTTTACTTTTCTCCCTTGTTGGACGATCTTTGCCTTTTTAAACCCCACATGTCATGTAGACCATACTCACCTGACTCTTCCAAATCATTCTTGTTCAGCCTACCTTGAAGTGAACATTCCTTGAGAACGTGAACTCTAGAGCTACATGTGGCTCATATTCTAGATCTGTCATTTATTAGTTGTTAGACTAACCCAATGCCATTCCCAGCCCCATTTTCCCTTGCATATAGGAGCAGCCAAGTGACAGTTCTGGGCAGTGAAATGTAAGGGGAAGTTTAGGGGCCTTTGGGATAGTTTTTGTTTCCCTATGAAAGCACAGGCATGAGAACCACTAGAACCATTCCTTCCTTCCTCTTGCCTGTAATGTGATGACAGGTGGATAGGCCATTTGCAGTTATGAAGTCACTATAATAAGGATGAAAACTAAACTAAGGATGGTGGAGCAAAAAGAGAAAAAACAAAAACAGGGCTCCTTGATGCCATCCATGAGCTGTTGTACTGAACGTGGAAATGGCCACCTTGAGAACCTTGTATGGAAATGAAACATCTATTACTCAGGCAATTATTTTTAAAAAAAACACATATATTTTTATTGGTTTTAGAGATGAAGGGGGTGGAAAACAGAGAGAGAGAGAAAGAAAGAGAGAGGGAAAGAGAAAGAAAGAAAGAGAGAAACATCAATGATGAGAGAGAATCATTGATCAGCTGCTTCCTGCACGCCTAACACTGGGGATCAAGCCTGCAACCCGGGCATGTGCCCTGACCAGGAATCGAACTGTGACCTCATAGATCGCGCTCAACAACTGAGCCATGCCGGCTAGGCTCAGGCAGTTCTTAATAAGATTTTCTGTAGCTCACAGCCAGAGCTTTTCTGGGTAGCTATGTAATCATGGACAAATTAGTTAACTCTCTCAACTTTGGTTTTGTCATCTATCAAGTGGAACTAATAATAGTGACCTAACAGAGTTGATGTGAGGATTAAATGAGTTAATGTTCTTCAACACATGGTGAGCTGATAATTTTTTTTCCAGTTCCTTTCTTCATGTAATATTGTTTATCTGGAAGCATATATTGAATGGTTTTTCACAAATATAAGCATAGTGAATATCTGTTGAGTAAATTAAATGATTATCAAAATAAAGTAGTCAAGCAGACTTTGCAAGACAAGCTACTATAGTGGCTTTCGACAGATTTTTAACAACTGAGACAGTGGAAAAGGAATTTATCTGATAATGAAGGCATAATTAGGAGAGAAAATTTTTTTGAAAAGTAGCTCTGGGCGATAATATCAGTTTTCCATGGTGGTGGTAGGTTTAAAAATAGCCACCAATTCTAACCTTACCATTAATTTTTTCTCTACTTGTTAAATGTAACTTCACCATGTGATTTGTTCGCTTTGGCCAATAAGGATAGTGGTAAATTTGATGCATGCAGAAGCTTGAAAGCTTTGTACATTGAAACTTGCCCTCTGAGTGCAATTAGATCCTTACCACCACCACGTGCATGAGCCTGAGCTAGCTTGCTAATGAGAGAGAACCAAAGTGTCTAGCCAACAGGCAGCCAACACCAGACCTGTGAATGCCAGCTGACCATACATGCATGAGTAAATCCAGTTAAGCTCATAGCGCCAATCTTATTGAGTTAAATGAATATTTGTCTTAAACCACTGAGTTTTGGAGAGGTGTATGCAGCAAGAAATAACTGACATAAGGGTTGTTTTTGGAATCCCTGGTGCCATGTGTCTCCAGATGTGATGCCTAGAGGAGGGGAAAAGGAAACCATATCACTTTTGTGATGCCACTTTTCCAGTTGGGTTCTAGAACCTAAATCTAATCTTGAAGAAATATTAGACATTGTCAAATTGAGGAGCATTCTGTAAAGTAATTGGTCAGGATTCTGCACAATGTCAATGTCTTACAAGATCAAAAAAGGCTAAGGAGCTACTCCAGATTAACGGAGATGAAAGAGACATTATATCTAAATGCAAAATGTAATCCTAGACTGGATCCAATACTGACGGGGAAAATGCTACAAGGGCATTACTGGAACAATCCACAACATTTAAATATTAACTACCCATTAGATATGAGTATTACATTCATGTGAAATATCATGAATTTGATAGCTGTGTTATGAATACATAAGAGAATATCTGTATTCTCATAGAGTGTTCTCACCCTTCTGTAGTTGTACCTTTTTGTGTTCGGATAAAGTGAGCACTGCATGTGAGCTCGTTAGAACTATAAGAGTGAAACCAAAATCAGCGTCACTAATTCTCAACCCATGATATCAAGGCACCAACACTGGACACTGCTGTTTATGCTATAGGGTGGTTTCCATGGAGAGTGTAGAGTTCCTCTACTCTGAGTGTTGATCCACCTACAGTGGCCATCACATTCCTCTAGCTTGTTGACATTAATTTCTTGTGCACTTGGGCTTATCAGTTCTCCTCCTTAAGGAAGTTTATTATGAGGCATAGCTGTGTTACTACCCTTCCAGACTGAGGTGGTAATACTAACTCTGCATGTAGACATCTATTATTGCATGTATTCCTGAGGACTGTACTCCCTCATTGTTAGACCTGTTGAAGAAATAATTGAAATGTGTTACATGGCTGTCTTGTTAGGGTCATATTCTTGCTCTGATAAGAGTTGAAGTCATACTTCTCTATCGGTAATGATAGTTGGTATGTTAGTCTTTCTATACTTTGGGGATGAATCTCTCTAACATACTTTGGTTTAGTTTTTCTGAAATTTCCTGTCTGATTCTTGATCCACTTTCCCCGGTTATTTTAGGGTTTTCATAACCTTATTAAGATCCTAGTTTCTAGGTCTGGTGCCATCAGGACTTAGACCCTAGGTGTACACATCTTCCACTGATACATGATTGTTAGACTTTAGTGAAGGCAACTGCAGACCCACATAAAAGCTTACATTTGCTATTTGTTTGGAGTCCTGAGAGAAGGCTTTGAGAAGAACATATTTTATACATTAAATTTACTCTGTCTCCGAACAGGGACTGTTTTACAAATAGCTCTATATCTTCCCCCTATTCTTTAGTATATCAAGTTTTAGGGCAGCAAGAAGCAGAAAACATAGATAGCAGTGGTTTAAGTCACACAGACTTTTTTTCGTTCATTTAAAAAACTAAGAAGTCCTAATGTATAGATTGCAGGACTGGCTTTGAGAGGTCCAGGCTCTTTAAACTCGCCTACTCCTCTCTTCTCAATACACCGGCTTTCATCTGCCAGCTTGTTACCTCCTGGCCACATGTTGGCTGCTACCTCTCCAGGCATCACATTCTCATGACAGCCTCTAACGCATAAAGGAAGATGGGGAGAATTCCAGAGGGCCTATATCTGAGAAGAAACTCACCCTTGAGCACCCTAGCAGATTTCCTCTTGCATCTCCTTGGCCATGCCTTCGTATAGAGCGGTCATTAGGAAATAGGGGCGCCCTCCACTTGGGGAGGTACATTGCTGTCCAATGGCTGCTTAGAAGGCAACCAACACTGTCCATGACACCCAGATTAAAGTTCAAGAAGCAGAAGGATGCACCCAGCTGGTGTGGCTCAGTGGCTAAGCATTGACCTTTGAACCAGGAGGTCACAGTTCAATTCCCAGTCAGGCCATGGGCCTGGGTTGCAGGCTCAATCCCCAGTGTGGGGCCTGCAGGAGGCAGCCTATTGATAATTCTCTTTCATCAGTGATGTTTCTATCTCTGTCTCCCTCTCCATTCCTCTGAAATCAATAAAAATAAATTTAAAAGAAGCAGAAGGATGCAAATTCCTAGGGCATAGATCTCCAAGGGAAACTGGAGACATCTATAAGGAAGAGTCTTGGTGGACAAGACCATTGGGAATTACTTCATGTACTATTGATTAGTGTATGCACCAGAGACTGTTGTCTCCTTATTAAACTGTAGAAAACTGAATTCTAGAACCCAGGGGAAAGGAGGAGATGGTCCAGAGAGAGATTTTTAAGATGGGTGTAAAGGGTTTGTGGTGGTTGTTTGAGCTGATTAGAATGCAGTCTACCTCAGTCTGTATTAAGGACACTATTTTCATGATATGTAGAATGTGGTTTACCGTCTATTCCATATCATGGAAAGGTTCCTTTAGAAGAGATGCCTTTAGATTGTGTGAAGGACTTATTGACAGAATGTGGGGCCAAGGATATATACAACAAGAGAAATTCTTCAGGCAGGAGATCGATCTTTGGGCACAGCTTGAAAAGTCAATTATCCAGTGGCAAGTCTCTGAGGAAACAGTTCAAGAATTGTAGCTGGAAAGCAAGGGATCAAGGACTAAGTCAGTGGTGGGAAGACGAAATCAGAATTTATGGAGCTGTGCTGGCCTTTCTCGCCCTGAGTCTGGGTGTGCCCTGTCGCAGTGGGATACTGCGGAGCTTTTATTCTTATGTGGCTGTCATCGTAAATAATGGTCAAGTGAAGTGGAAGCTTTTCTTCAACACCACTGTTAAATATAAGCCCTGTCACCCAGCCAGT
This sequence comes from Myotis daubentonii, assembly GCF_963259705.1. Lineage (NCBI taxonomy): Eukaryota > Metazoa > Chordata > Mammalia > Chiroptera > Vespertilionidae > Myotis > Myotis daubentonii. The sequence goes on from NC_081842.1 coordinate 128,043,615, forward strand.
GTGGCTCAGTGGTTGAGTGCTGATCTATGAACCAGGAGGTCACAGCTCGATTCCAGGTCAGGGCACGTGCCTGGGTTGTGGGCTTAATCTCCAGTGGTACAAAATTACATTAGTAAGAATACCTCATTGCTACCCATCCCGAATATTCTGTTTAATTGAGATGTTTCTCTCCAGTCTGTAGACTTGAGTTTACTAGAACTCTCTAGTATTGGAATGGGGGAAAAATACTGCCTAAAACCCTGTCAGCTTGAGAGAACCTAGCAACAAATTACAGCTGAAGAGTGCCAAAGACCTGAAAATTAGACCTGCCTGGCTGACACTATCTGTAAGTGTCTAGTTATTTATGGCTCACTTTCTTCCATAAAGAATTTGAAGTGCCATATAAAAGTATGTACCAGAGGATAAAATAAATTGTTGAGATAATCAGGACAAAGAAATAAGGTTGAAATAAAACTGGGACAAGAGTCACACAGAGAAATGTACCCTGAACACTGGTATAGTTGTAGAGGTGACCTGCATGGTTGGCTGTAAGCTTCCAAGGGCTCGAAGTAAAGAATGTATTATGGTCTATTATGTAACTCAGGATACCCTTAAAATGAAAAAACAATCCAGTTGTTCAAGAGAAAGAAGCCTTTTGTGTTGCCAGTTTCTTAGGCATATTCTTAGATCTGATTTCAGTGTATTTCATGAGCCTCATAGGGGGAAGACTGTGTCAGCTGCAATAAGCACCCTTGACAAGGAGCACCCTGCACAATGCTGGGGTACAGTTCAGAAGAAGCAACTCTAGATAAGACCAAGCCAAAGTATTCAAAGGTAGAAATTGATAGAGCTCAGCAAATAGATGCCATACACTTTATTTCAACCCTCCATGGTAAGTAATTTTCACAAGCAGGTTTTTTGATAAGAATGATTGTGAGAATCAAAGGTTGTAAACAATGGTAGGAAGCTGGAGTCCAGCTGCTCCTGGTTCCTAGTGAAAGTCTAGTTCTTAATCTTTGCACAAGGTGGTTAGGATTTCATGTACTTGATGGAATGGCCCCTTCACTGGCTTAGCATTGGATCCACTCAGGTTTAGTGGGTTTCCTATCTTCAGAAGAGGTCTGGGCCTGTCTCTCCTAACCGCCAGAGGGGCTGAGGCCCCCATGCATACAGTGGATTTTTGTATAGTGTGATTTTCCTAAATTCACATATTAGTAACCTTTGAAATATATTCCTTAGGAATTTTTATATAGACAGCCATACTACCTATATATATAGTTTTACCTGTTCCTTTCCAATCTGTTAATCTATTTTTGTTTTATCTTTATTTCAAAGGCTTGGAATTCAGGTTAATAGAAATAGAAATAGGAATAGAAATAAATAGTGAGAGTAGACATCCTTGTCTTCAACCTGACTCTGAGGGCAAAGCAACAGTCTTTCAGCACTGAGTATAATATTAGCTGTTGGTTTTTATTGTGTCTTTTATTAGATTGGAGAAGTTCCCTATGTTCCTCATTTGCTGAATTGTTATTATGAATGGATGTTGAATTTTGTCACTTGCTTTTTCTGTATCTATTGAGATGATCATGTGTTTTCTTTTTTAACCTGCTTATGTAATCAATTATTGGTTTTGTTTTCATATGTGGACCTAACTTGCATTCCTGGGATAAATCCAGTTATGATGTAGTGTCCTGTCATGTATTACTGGATTCAATTTGTTGATATTTTGTTGAAGTTTGTTTGAGGGGGGTGGTTTTTGGCTTGTATGTTCATGACATATTTTGGTTTGAAGAGTTATCTTGTAATATCATTATCTGGTTTTGATATAAGTGTAACGCTAGCCTCATAAAATTTTATTTTTTTCTAGAAGGGTTTTGTAGAATTAGTACTATTTCTTTTTTGACATTGTAATAGAATTCACCAGTAAAGCCATCTGGGATTCAAGTTTTCTTTGTAGGGAGGTTTTTTTTAATTGCATATTAAATATATTTAATTGATATAGGATATCTTTTCTTTGTAATAAGCTTTGATAGTTTGTTTCAAATTTGTACATTTTATATAGGTCATTGATAGTTATTGATATAGTTGGCATAAGGTTTATTCATAATATTGCTTCTAATATTGTCCTTCTAATGTCTCTAGAATCTTTACCTTTATTCCTGACTTTGGTAATTTGTCTTTTCTGTTTTTTTGTTTGTTGTTTTTTATTTTCTTATTAATCTGGCTAGAAGTTGATCCATTTAATTGATCTTTTCAAAAAACCTGTTTTTGTTTTTATCAATTTTCTCTATTATTTTTCTGTTTTCTTAATGCTATTTCCCCCTTTGTTTTTCTTAGTTCGTAATTTTCTTTTATTTTTCTAGTTTTGTAAGATAGTATCTTTGAGACCTTTTTTAAAAAATATAAACATCTAATTATTAGATTCTAATACTATAGGTTTCTTTTGAATCAGAGCTTTAGATACATTACACACATATGTGTTTTTTTATTCATTTCAATGTATTTTATAATTTTCTTTTGATTTCTTCTTTGATTTTAAATTATGTTGTTTAATTTCACTTTATTTAGGTGATTTTCTGGATATTTTTATACTGTTGATTTCTGATTTATTTTCACTTGGACATAAGATAGTTCTTGTAAATTCTAATCCTGTAAAATATTTTGAGATTTTTTTTGTGTCCCAAGAATATGGTCTATGTTTGCAAATGGCTCATCTGCATGTGAGAAGAATTCTGCTGTGGAGCAGTGCCATGTACATATTTATATGTGACAAAATTACCAGCCTGTGATGGGTCGGGAATTTTAAAGTTATTCACTAAAGACCCGTGCTTCCCAATCTATCTGTAACTTATAGCTGAATACTGTTTCCATTTATCTTAGTTGTGTGGCTTTTTCTCATAATCTCAGAAGTCACACTTTCTCCCCACTGAGATTCAAGGGGAAGGGTATTAAAGAATTTGAAGGTGTGTTTTTTAAATTCCCACAGATGATGATACTGATTTTCCAGGCTTAAAAATGTATTAGCTCTTACAGAAAGAAATAAATTAATTCAGGCTGTAAGGAAGACAGACAAATCCATTTTTTGTAATCATACGATTTTTCTGAAAGTTTGGTACCAGTGTGACAAAAGAGGAATAATTTGTACTTCTTATTACCTCTTAAAAATAAACAAAAACATATGGTATTTTATCTAGCCATCAACATTTCTATTATTTGAAGTAATTCTTGTCACTCTTCATTTAAAAAGGCATAGAGTGTAAAGTCTCCCTATTATCCTTCATTGCCCAGTTCTCTCACACCCAACTCTAAATTTAAAACAAACAACAAAAAACACAGACAGCTGCTGCTTTGAGTTTTTTCTTTGTTTTGTGTTGTTTCTAAATCCTTACCCGAGGATATGTTTCCATTGATTTTAAAGAAAGAGAGAGAGAGAGAGAGAGAGAGAGAGAGAGAGAGAGAGAAGTCCACGTGAGAGAAAAACATTGATCAGTTGCCTTCCATACCAGGATTGAACCCACAACCTTTTGGTGTAGGGGTGACGGATGCTCCAGCCAACTGAGCCACCCAGCCAGGGCTGCTGCTTTTAGTTTTTGAAACCTATCACAGACTATCTACACTAATAAAAGACAAACACACAAATTGACTGTACCTTCGCCACGGCTTAAGCCACACTCACCAGCCAATCAGAGCGATTATATGCAAATTAACCCAACCAAGATGGCGGCCAGTGGCCGGCAGCCACATAGCTGGAGCAAGCAAGAGGCTTGGTTGCCCCAATGATGGAGGAAGCCAAGCTTCCCAGCTGCCACAGCTGGCTCTGAGCTCCACTCAAAGCAACAAAGTTTCGATTATAGAAGGTAAATAAACCCCAGATACCTGCTTTCAGCCCGCCTTGGCCACGGAGCTGGAGCGAGCAGGAGGCTTCTCTCCTGCCTGCTGCGGGCAGCTCTGAGCTCCACTCAAAGCAACGAAGTTTCAATTATAGAAGGTAAATAAATCCCAGAATAAAAAAAAAAAAGAAAAAATGGAGAGGCTGGGAGCTTCTGTCGCTGGGAGGCTTGGCCAGCCTGAAAACAGCCCCCAACCCCTCACCCAGGCCGGCCAGGCACCCCAGGGGGGACCCCCACCCTGAAGGGGGTGTGACCAGCCTGCAAACACCAATCAGCCTCTCACCCAGGCTGGCCAGGCACCCCAGCGGGATCCCCACCCTGATCCGGGACACCCTTCAGGGCAAACCAGCCAACCCCCACCCATGCACCAGGCCTCTATCCTATATAATAAAAGGGTAATATGCAAACTGACCCTGACAGCAGAACCACTGGGAATGACAGTGGGGCCTTGACTTACGAGGTTAATTCGTTCTGTGACCGAGCTCGTAACTCAAATTACTCATATGTCAAATCATTAAAGTGAACGAGTGAGACACATGATGCTGGGCTGATGTTGTAGCGTTCACTGTGACGTTCACTGCACCAACTAGCGGTGGGGTATCTGAAGCTGGCTCGCAATCCAAATTTTAGCCCTCAACTCAAAGCAAAAACTCGGCCGAGAGACGGCTCATATATCGAAAAACTCGTTAGTCGGGACACTCATAAGTCAAGGCCCCACTGTACTCGTTAAGTTATAGATATTGGGCTCTAAATGATTAGTTTTACCTAAAAATTGTGTAAGAGCTAAAAAATTTTATAATTGAGGGAAAAGCCTCTCACAAAGCAATGTTAACATTGCCACCTATCTTTATTATTCTTTTTATTTGAAAAGACTTAGCAATTATAATAAGAAAGGCTTTAAAGTTGTTTTAGAATTATTATAATCCTTGAACATCACATTTTGTTTTTATTTTTTCACATTGCAATTTTCATTTGTACCTATATTAAATATTAGTATCAAAGTACATATTAATTTTCTCATAATTTTGACTAATTTTTTTATTTAATAAATTTAATAAACATTTATTCATAGAACTGATTTAAAATGACTACTTTAAATGTACTATGATTTTTAAGACATTCCCTAATTTGGGGCACCTAGGTTGTTTTTATATATTTGCCCTTACAAATAACACTGCTCTGAGAATCTTCCTTCATTTGTCTTTTTCCTTCGTTGAATTATTTCCTTAGGATAAATTCCTGAGTAAAATCGTAAGAATAAAGAGTATGAGCATTTTCATAGATCTTTATATGTATTACCATGTTATTTTCCAAATATCAAGGGTATTAGAACCGCACAATGAATGACATGGGGGATCCAGGACTGGCCAATGTCATTTAAAGAAAATATTCTTTTAGTAGATAAAAAACAGTATTTCACTATTATGTTAATTTTCATGTCTTTATTTAGTCAACAGCTTTCTTTTTTTAAGGTTTTCACACATCAATATAAACTACTCTGATGTGTTTTGCCTCGCTCTTCAACTGCTCTCCTAGGCAGCTGAAGTCGGCCAGGAGTAGTGCACACATTCCTGTGACCCCGTTGTTTTTGTGGTTAAATGGGGGCTAGGGGGAGGGTGGGAGGGGAGTACGGAAGCTGGAGCTGGTTGGGGGGAAGTCAATGGGGGGAAAAAAAGGAGACATATGTCCTACTATTTGTAATACTTTAAACAATAAAAAAAAATAAAAATAAATACCTTCCCCTCCTCCTCAGTTCTATGTTCATTCCTACTCAGGAACACAGGGCCACTCTGCAAATTAGCCAACCACTTGCTCTTCTTTCACACAACTTCCCTCCTACTACTGAGCCAGTCTCTCTTTCTGTATCTTTCTTTTGTGAGCTCATTTAATACTTTTATTCATTTATCTTCTAAACCAGGGGTCCTCAAACTTTTTAAACAGGGGGCCAGTTCACTGTCCCTCAGACCGTTGGAAGGCCGGACTATAGTTTAAAAAAAAACTATGAACAAATTCCTATGCACACTGCACATATCTTATTTTGAAGTAAAAAAACAAAATGGGAACAAATACAATATTTGTATTTGCATGTGGCCTGCGGGCCGTAGTTTGAGGACCCCTGTTCTTAACAGATATTCAATGAGGCTCACACTTCTCTATGACTTCTGTTGTCATATGTCTGTCCTTGTTATTTTAGTTATAAACTAGGGGCCCGATGCATGAAATTCATGCAAGGGGCTTGGCCCTCGCAGCCCCGGCTCATCCGGAAGGTCGTCTGGATGGTCGTTCTGTTCAGTCTAATTAGCATATTAGCTCTTTATTATATAGGATGATTAGTTTATAAGGTGGTGGCACCTGGCCAGAAGCTGATCCTCTCCATAGGGTTTTACCTGCCCCAACCTTGCACTCTCTGTGTTTCCAGAGTCAATTCCTAACCCTTCCTCTGCTGCACCTTCACCTTCACTAGCCACGAGGTTCCTTCAGTCTGGAATTTCTTTTCTCTTTCTCCACATTTTGGATCTGTATTAGTTTTTTATGCTGGGTAAAAAAAAAAAAAAAAAAATCAATCTTATACTTAGTGGTTTAAAACAGCACACATTTGTTATGCCACAATTTCCTTGCATCAGGAGTCCAGGTACAGATCGATTGGGTCCCATGCTCAGTGTCTCAACAGGTTGAAATAAAGGTGTCAGCAGGGGCCCTAACCAGTTTGGCTCAGTGGATGGAGAGTCAGCCTGTGGACTGAAGGGTCCCAGGTTTGATTCCAGTCAAGGGCATGTACCTGGGTTGTGGGCACATCCCTAGCAGGGAGTGTGCAGGAGGCAGCTGATCTATGTTTCTCTCTCATCGATGTTTCTAACTCTCTATCCCTCTCCCTTCCCTTCTGTAAAAAATCAATAAAATATATATTTTTTAAAAAAAGGTGTCAGCAGGGCTGTGTTTTCGTCTGGAGTGCAGGGTCCTCTTCTGAGCTCATTCAGGCTGTTGGGAGAATTAATTTCCTGTGACAATGGGAGTGAGGTTCCCATATCCTTGCTCAATTCCTTGGGGCCTCCCTCAGGTCCTGCCACATGGCCCTCTCACTTCATGGCAGCTCCTAGTCAGCAGGAGAATCTCTCTCGTTTGCTAAGGTGGACTCTCATAGAAAGTAACCTCAGCATAGGAGTGAAATCCCATTCCATTCACGGTCTCACCCACACTCCAAGGGAGAGGTTTACACAGGGCAGGGATCTTGAGGCCACCTCCACCTACCTAGGATCCTGCTCATCCTTTATTGTGCTGTTGAAATTATGTTCCTTTCGTGGACCCTTGTCATAGCCTCTCCAGCAGTACAAATTGCTCTCTCACTTTCTTCCCACAGCAGTGCCTGTTTCAAGTCTCCTGTCTTACTCTGCCTTAGCGCTCATGGCCTTGCCATATCTGAACAGCACACTTCACCTTTGGAGTGAGTAGTCCTAGATGTGTGTTTCACCTTGGTTTGCTCGCTCTCAGAGTATTGTTGAGGTGGCTCCTTTGAGTAAGAGTTGTATTTTGCTGTTATTGACAGTTCTTGAAGGTCTGGCACACATTTTCTGAATGTTAACGGTCCACTGTGGCATGTTTTGAAACATTTGCCTGTCTAGTAAGCCACTTAGGGACTTTGTAACCTGAGCATAGTTATGTTTGAATCAGGGCAAACAAGGATTACAGAAAAGTCATGTGTCAGAGACAGGATCCAGGGCTTAAAAGAGCCTAGAATCTAGTCAGAAATGAGGCAATATTAGAGACAGTATGAGTCCAAAATGCCTCAGTGAGAGCAGTAAGGAATGTAGGGAGCAGGGGCAATCTAAGGTTGGGCATTGCCTTGGATGTCCCCACAGCTCCTCCCCAGTGCCTTGCCACTAGTAGGCACTCAGCAGTGTTATTGGTTAGTTACCAGGAAGTAGTATGTGCCTGTGAAGGCTTTATGATTTTTAAGTCAATTATTTTATTTTGTTTCCTAATCATAGCTGGTGCTCAAGATAAAATTGGCTGGGCCTTTGGCCTAGGATTAGAAAGACTGGCCATGATCCTCTATGACATCCCTGACATCCGCCTCTTCTGGAGTGAGGATGAGCGCTTCCTGAAGCAGTTCCGTGTGTCTGATATCAACCAGAAGGTGAAATTTCAGGTAAAATAACTTGCAAGGATCAACTAAATTAAAAACAAAATGTTTGAAAGAATGGTGGGGGTCATGCATTTGAATATTGAATTTAAAAATAATGTGAATTTGAAAATAGGTTTTTTATAGAAGTCCATAAACACCCCACAGGAGTTCATAAACCTTCAGAAACTGTATGTGGAAAAAGACTTATCAAGCTTTTTAGTCTAAGCAGAGAACCAGTTTTGGGCTTTCTTGATCATTTTATTATCGATCTTTATATCTGATGATACTTTAAAGTTTAGTTTTTCTTATCCTATATAGACACATTAGTTTCTTATGATTAGTTTGTAATGCACACCTTCTTCATCATTTTACTGTCACTCTGTGTCTTTATATTAAAAGAGTGTCTTTTATAAGCACCATAGAGTTGGGCCTTTTTTGAAATTCAGATTTAATTTGAGTGTTGAATACATCTTACATTTAATATAATTACATGGGATATTCTTGGACTTAATTCTGTTAACCTTTTATTCCCCACCCCCCACCCCATTTCCCTCTTGTATTCTTTATTTGGAAATTATGGTTTTTGTGGGGGACTTTTGTTTATTTTTATATCTCATTTTAGTACCCTTATTGCTATTTAGTTTCACCATTTTGTATTATTTTAAGCGGTTATTCTAGATTACAATATGCATAATTAATTCATCTCACTTTACCATGAGTAACTATTATATGTCATGAAACAGTTAATAACTTTACAATAGTGTAATTCCTTTTACGCCTCCTGTTTTTTTGTATTATTGTCATATTTTATTTCTCCATATATTATAATCTCACAATATATTGCTCTATTTTCTTCATATAGTCAGTTATATTTTAAAGAAGTTTAAAACTATATCGTTTATATTTCCCTCGATATTTACCCCACACTGATTATTCCTTCTGCTGATCTTGATTTTTCTTTGTGATTATTCCCCTTAAGTCTGAAGAACTTCTTTTAATCTTTCTTGTAGTACAACATGAATTTTTTCAGCTTTAGTTTGTCTGGAAACACCTTTGTTTAACGTTTATTTATTTTATTCTATTAATTTATTATTATTGTTATATTTTTATTTATTTCAGAGAGGAAGGGAGAGGGAGATAGAAACATCAATGATGAGAGATAATCATCGACCGGCTGCCTCCTGTACACCGCATGCTGGGGATAGAGCCCGCAACCTGGCTATGTGCCCTGACCAGGAATTAAACCAGTGACCAAGATCTTGTGCATGGGTTGATGCTCAACCACTGAGCCACACCCGCCGGGCTCATCTTTATTTTTTAGGAATATTTTCCTTGGATATAGGTTGTCACTTTTTATGTTATTTTTTTTTTCCTTTCAGCTCTTTAGAGATGTCATTTCACTGCCTGTATCCTTTTAGTTTGGTTTTCAGCAGTTTGACTTATGTATGATTTTCTATCTGTTATCCTCCTGAGGTTTCACTGTGTTGGATTGTCTTTCAACCTCCTTGAAAATTCTCCTCTACTCTCTCTTCTAACAATTATACTCCTTCTTTCTTTTCCTTTTCAGACTGTAACTTCATGTTTGTCAGACCATTTGGAATTATGCCATAGAACTCATGCTCGGGGTTTGTTTTTATTGATTTTTTTTTCACTCTGTGCTTTATTTTGGATAGTTGTAAGTCTTCTCTCTGTGTTTACTAATTTTTTTCTATTGTGTCCAGTTAACCATTAGGCTCCACCAAGTAATTAATAATTTCAGATATTTTACTTATTCGTCTACAATTTCTACTTGCTTTCCTTTAAGAATTTTGATTACTCTGATGAAATTCTCCATCCTCTCACCCCTTTTGTACATTTTCCTTAAATTCTTTAGCATTTTCATAATACTTATATTAAAGTCCTTGTCTATTAATTCCAACCATTTAGTTATCTATTATTCTCCTTGTATTCTTTTATTTTTTTCTTCTTACGCGTCACATTTTTTCTGCTTTTTCACTGGTTTTACTTTTGAAATTGTGTTTAAAAGAATACATAAGCCTTACACTTTCTCCTGCAAGGCGACTAAAGGGATTAGGCCAGATTTCTTATTTCTAATCAGAAACTAGATTTCCCATCTGATTTGCTCTGGATGGTGAGATCTGGCCCTGCAGAAGTTTGTGATCTCTGCATGTAAAATGATAAGATCTCTCTCTGCTTTCCACCCAGTTGCTAACTTCTTCCACACTAGTCAGTGCTTGCTGAGCAAAAAATATTATGAAGGTGAATTGGCTGGCAGTGAAGACTAACTGTCTCCCCATTTTCCAATCTGCCACACCAGCCAAGGACTGGCTGATAAAAGTTTGGCTAATTTCTCCTCTCCAGTGAAGTTTCTTTACCAAGAGCAGGCTAGCTCTTCTGACTACTCAGGCCCACATGGTGACAGCAGCCACCAATGTCTGTTCTCCCTCAGAGGGCTCATCTCTCTGGTATTTCATTCATTTAGGCTTGTAGCCAGATCTCTTCAATATCTTTTATGGCAGATAATATTTTTAAAGTTATTGATTTTTCCTTGTTACAGTGGGACTGAATTTTTTGCAAACTTTTGTATCCTAACCAAAAGTTAATCATTGATTTGATTCTTTGGTTTTATTTTTAATGGCCTTTTACAAATTCTGATTCCTCCCACACCTTCTTCTTTGGCAACCATCAGATTCTTCTCCATATCTATGTGTCTGTTTCTATTTTCTTTTGTTTATTCGTTTGGCCTTTAAAAAATTCTATTTTTTTTTAAGTAATCTATTTATAATCTAGAAACAGGACCTTCTACATAAATTCGGAATAAAGACCCATCTAAATCATTAAAAGTAAAATCTGGCTAAGGAGCTAAGTTTCTCTCATTTAATTTTTCATTTATTAAGTCATTTATTTAATCATCAAACATTGATGGGACACCAACCAACATTATACAGAGCAGTGTGCTCTGTAGTGTGGTGGGCAAGCACAGATTAGTAACAGTTGCTACCATAGTTAGTGGCTTAAGTCCAGTTTTTATTGTGTTCACAATTGTCTTCCCTTAGGAGACACAGAGATATCCAGGAATAGATATGGGTCTCTTGTATTAAGTGTCATTTAAAAAAATCTTTTCTGCCTTCAGAGTTGAAATCAGTGTATGCATAACTGTACTATTATGTAATTTACATTGTTGCCTTTGTATAATAAACTTAAGAACTTCTGATGGGGTAGTTAGGATTTGATTGCTGAAATCATATATGTCTGTAAAATACTTTTTAATTTATAGATCACAGAGAACTAGTTCCTAATTATTTACTTATAATTGGTATCTATTAATTATATTCTTGGTTAGTTTCCTATTACTAATGTAACAAATTACCACAAATTAGCAGATTAGAACAACATTTCTATTATTTTACCATTGTGGAGTTCAGAAATTCAAAATCTATCTGAGTGGCTAAAATTACGGTGTCAGCCGGACTGGGTCTTTTGGGAAGCTCTAGGGGAGAATCCACCCCTTGCCTTTGCCAGCTTCTAGGGCTGTCCTTGTTTCTCACTCATGACTCTGTATTGCCTGTTCTCTTCTCTTTCCCTCTGTGTCACGTCTCCTTCTCTCTGAACTTTTATCTCCCTCTTACAAGGACCCTTGGATGGAGCCCACCAAGATTATTCAAGATTAATCTCCACATTTCAAGATCCTTTCTTATTTACATTTGTGAACTTCTTTTTGAATGTCAGGTTACATATTCATAGGTTCCAGGGATTAGGACATGGATGCCTTTTGGAGGCCTTTATTTAGCCTATCACACATCCTTTTGTATATTTCATTTTTATCATGGAAGCTTGCTTGCCTTCAGGTATCATAGAGCAGATTTGGTGTTAGGTATAAGTGATACAGATGGTGTTAAAGTGTTGGCAGTTGGTAACTATTAGTGTAGAGTGGTCATGCTTATAGATATGAGGAGAATAGGAGACTCATTTTGTCACTGTTGGCTTGTCTTAAGAAAAGTACTTAACATGATTATAATCCAAGACTTCCCCAGAGGGGAGAAGAGGAAACGAGGAAACGTGGAGGAAAGGTCTGTGGCAGCCATGCCTTCTTTGCCCAGAAAACTCGGGGAGCCATTTGGGAACCATATTGTGCAGGACTGGCAGGAGGCAGAAATGTCTCTTCTCTCATCTCCCTCAGTCCCTCTTAGCTTATGCTTTAGGCTCTCTTGGCTTCTGTGGTACCTTCCTCTGCATAATCTCCACTGTCCTGTAAATCCAGCCAGCTGTGGTGGCGCTCTCTAGGTGCTGGCAATAGTCGGATTCATTACCCGGCCTCATCGCTGCTGTTCTTTCCCGAGTACTTGAAAACTATTATTTAAGTCTAATAAGTAGGAAACTCAAGTTATAGTGTGGTTTTAACTCTTGGTTTTTTATTTCACATGTTTTGAATTTAAATGCTTGCTTTTTGTGGCTCTCTCTACCCAACCTGGATCAAGGCTTGAAATAAGTAGATGAGCAAGCTGGTGCTTTATCATGCTAGTGTTGTCTTGTTTTGGGCAAGAGATCTCTATCTCCCTTGCAGGTCCCCCTTCCGGGTTCATTCTGGGCCCTTGTGTGTATGTCTGCCACCTCCCTAAAGTAAAACTCACTGTTGCAGTGCATTGAATGAACATTCAGTACTCTAACTTTTGTTCATTCTTTAAATGTTTTTTAAACAATACTGAATTATGGATTCAATATTTAGTGCTATACAGAGTAATACTGGTTATTGAAAATTATTTATTAATCAACATTGTAAATTTTATTCACATATTTTGCTTAAATCTTATTAATTCCATGTGTGTCCATAGTTGTTCAAAAAGTCAGTCGCCATTTGATGAAGTAATTCAACAGTGTTAGTTGTTATCTTTCTTTCAAGTGAAGGACTTTTATTGGCTCTCTTTTGTGGGCGGAGACTATATTTATTCCTAATCCTGGAAAATATCTCAAATGCTTTTCACTGCAACAGAAGTAGGTAAGAATAGGTGGGCAGTGACATGCACACCTATCATATCAAACCTTATTCAAGATCATAATAATCATAGTTAGTGATTAACACTCAGTTAAACCTTGCTCTTTGTTCGGCATTATTCTAAAGACTTTATATGTCTTAACTTAGTCTTCTTAATAACCCTCTGAGTTTAGGTTCTGTTATTCTGTCCATTTCACAGATGAGGAGATGGTAGCTAAGTGGTCACTGTGTATTAGCACAATATATTGTTCATTCAGGGCTGCAAAGAGCCATTGCCTCAAGTTTTATCCTGAGTATAAAATTTATAGGTCAGTTATTCAGAGCCAAATGATTTACATTTTTCTAACAAATTCAAAGATCAGCATATAATTTGTTGAAAATATGTCATTCGGTTTAAATTATCTAATTTATGAACTTTCTGGCCACAAGCTACCTATATTAATGCTTGTCAAACTTTAATGTACCCATGAATCACACAAAGATCTTGTTACAATTCAGATTCTGACTCAGTATGCTCAATAGGGGCTTGAGATTTTGTGTTTCTAGCAAACTCCCAGGTGATCCTGGTGTCAGTCCATGGTCCACAGTGCAAATCTACATGACGGACAGAATCATGTGTCAAAGCTCAGCTACCTCATCTGTAAAATGAGATGATAAGGTGACATAGTCTGATCAGGTGATTAAGTACACTTTCTCTTTTGTACAATAAATTTCAGCTTATCATAAATATCACTATAATTTGATCTCTATGATACTAATCTCAAAAGTCCTTTCTTCTTGTCCTAGATTTAATTACTATGAATTTCAGAGTTGCAGTACTGTTATCCTTTTGGTTTTATGAACTGCCTAATCTCTTCCTTCTTCTTTTCTTTCATAATTTCTTTGTTTTTTGTTCACTCATTCATTCATTCTTTGCTGCTTATCAATGTGAGGGAACTGTTGAAAGTCATACAGTTCAAATGCATTTAAAAGTTATGCTTAAGTCACAGATGTGTTTATGTACTTCAAGTAATTTGCGAAGAGGAAGTGTTAATATTTAAATTGTAACTAAATAGAACTAGAAACGGTGAAAGATGAGACAGAAAGCACAAAGAATTTGGTAGGCATCAGCAGGCAGTAACTATGAAAGGGTCTTATATGAACCCAGTCATCTTCGAGGTCAATCATGGATGGATTCCCCTGCGGAAACTGTGTCAGAGTTTATCCTTGCTCTTCCTGTAGCACCCCGAAGCAGCAGGGAGTGCTGTGTTATATGAGGACTGAGAGTTTTGAAGACCAAGGTTGTCCATTTTCTTTATTTATGTCTTCTGGCAATTGGAGTTCAGTGCACCATACATCTGTGCATTAATTTGTTTATAATAATTGCCATTTGTTGAGTGCTATGTCCAAGTCACTGAACTAAATATGTTGCCTATATTATAGCTTCCATTCATCACAACCCATTGGGGCAGGTACTATAAACCCATTTTATAGACGATGAAATTGACACTTGGAACCACTCCAGAGAGCTCCTAATATTGACAAGTAAATTCTGTTGTTGCCTAGACAGATGCACTGCTCTGGAGTCAGTAACATGAAATTGACAGATCCTGACTTCAAGTTGTTTCCTTCCGATGTAGATTTATCAGGACATAATTAAAAAATAACTAGAGGCCCGATGCAGAAATTCTTCCCCTTCTGCTCCTCTGCCTTCTCTGCGTTGGCCCCTGCCACCACAGCTTCATCCGGAAGGTCATTCAGAAGGTCGCCTGGTCTAATTAGCATATTATGCTTTTATTATGATAGATATGAGGTACACTGATGGAGCTATACATGGGTGAATGTAGAATTTTGCTGATACTGACCAATGCATGTGGAGGTCAACATTTTCTCTCTTTTTTTTTTAATCTTTTTTACTTTTTAATTCTTTAAGCCTTTCCCTGTTTCTCCAGAATTGAATTAGGACTTGTGCCTGTGATTACTTGCTAATCTCCATGGCTTGGAATAGCTCCTAGATCCAGTTTTGCTTTCGTTATCATAAACGTTCTCTGATAGAGACTTAATGCAGGATTATGCAGTGTTTCCTCATTCTATTCCCAAATAAACCCAACTGTGAGAATCTCATCAGCTTCATTGTGTTGCAATAAAATTAATGGATCTCACATTTTTTGCACTATTTCCATGTGCATTTTTCCCCATCTCACACAAAAAAACACATAAGTAGTTTTCTTTTATTAGAAAGGGTTCATCTCAGACAAAAACTGATAGAAAGAGGTAGAGGAAGAAGTGTGGAAGATGACAGTCATAAAACCTTTTATATGTGCTCTGTAATCCTTGTTGACTGCCAAATGAGGAGGGATGCAATGAGCAAAATAATGGGCAAGTTTGTATTGGGAATCATTCTAGTGCTTATATGTAAAGCATTCATAACAGAGCCTATTGCACAGTAAACATTTCATCCATGTTAACTATTATTTATATTTTCACCACCACCACTGCTGTAACTATCACCATAACTACTACAAAGCAGACACTGTTCCAAGCACAGGAGACACAGTCTTTGTGTTCCCTGGTCCTCCGTGCTCGCAGTTTCCTTCTTCAGCTTGCTTTGCTAACATTGGTGTTATATAACCCCGGCCTTACGATGCTAGGTCATTTCATTGACCCATAGCCTGTTTAGACTCCTATGGATTGTGGCCCCATGTGTGTTTGGAGCCTCTCATTGGAGGCCTGCATTTATGACTGCCTTGTATTTTTGTGAAAGCAGTAGTTCTGTGATACATTTTCATTTTTAGAGAAGTGCTACCACACATTTCTTCCTTATTTAAAGCACTTTAAAAAAAATAAATAAGGAGTTCCTCAGCATCTACTTCCATAGCTTTCTTGTAGTGTAGACAGAAGGATATGTGTGATGTAACCTTTATATGTACACACATTCAGTACCCATAATACACTGTCTTGGGTGTTAACCTTATGGAAATGCACAAGAATTTTCTATTTATAGACAGCACATTAAACCTTAAACCTTGCCAACATCTATAAAATTTGACAAATTATGTGTAATATTTCTTAGAAATCATCTGAGTAGAAGAGGTTTTGGTATTTTTATCTCTGGAATCAGAGAGATACATTAATACAGCAGAATCATCTAAACCAGATACTGATAGTTGATGGATCATAAAGTTAAAAGTTACAGTTTTAGTAATCATTTCATAATGTATATGTATATCAAACCATTATGTTGTACACCATAAATAGATACAGTTTTGATTTTTCAGTTATACCTTCATAAAACTGAGGAGAAAAAGTTATAGTTTTAAAAGGAAATCATCAGACCGGCCAGTGTTGCTCAATGGTTGAGGGTCGACCTATGAACCAGGAGGTTTCAGTTCCATTCCTGGTCAGGGCACATGCCCAGGTTGCGGACTCAATTCCCAGTGTGGGGTGTGCAGGAGGCAGCCAATCAGTGATTCTCTCTCATCATTGATGTCTCTATCTCTCCCTTCCTTTCTTAAATCAATAAAAAAACATTTAAAAGGAAATCACCAGAATAAAGTTCAGAAACAAACCGAGCTCTGAAGGACTTGCCATAGGAAGAAAGAACATGTTGATTAAGCAACGGTGAATAGGAAACGGGTTTTTTCGAGGAGTGACTATGGAAAGTAATTCTTACAAAATTCAAGAGAGGTGCTTTTTTGCTTCAACCAAGAAAGACCAAACTCAGAATGTCTTAAATAAGAACAAAATGTCAGGAAGCCCTCAGGAATGCCAGGGCTCTAAAATCCTGAGCATTTTCCCCTCAGGCTTGAAAGGTGGCCGCAGGAGCAGCAAGCTAGACCATACAATAAGGTCTAAAGCAGAAAAGTGCCCGTTTCCCTTTTTCAGTGTAGGAAAGTTTTCCGGAAGTCCTCACACTTTCCTCACATCTCATTGGCAAGGCAGTTGAAGTTAGCCTGCTGTCTTCTGATATTTATACTGAACTCTTTTCATAAGTATGACATGTTTTTGTATAATTTTACCACCAACAATGCCAGATGTGTTCAATTAGGCCAGTGATGGCGAACCTATGACACGCGTGTCAGAGGTGACACGTGAACTCATTTTTTTGGTTGATTTTTCTTTGTTAAATAGCATTTAAATATATAAAATAATTATCAAAAATATACATCTTTATATTACTATGGTTGCAAGTATCAAAAAATTTCTATATGTGACAACGGCACCAGAGTTAAGTTAGGGTTTTTCAAAATGCTGGCATGCCGAGCTCAAAAGGTTCGCCATCACTGAATTAGGCCCTTTAGGCAATGCTATCTCTTAATTCTGCACTGTTTTTATGAATAGACAGTCAATTATGAAATAGGATAATGGGGCTACTAGAAAAGGTATTCTATCCTAAAATCTTTTACCTTCTGCTGGCTAGTGCTTCAAATCATCCCTTAGAGTGGTTCTCAACCTTCTGGCCCTTTAAATACAGTTCCTCATGTTGTGACCCAAACATAAAATTATTTTCGTTGCTACTTCATAACTGTAACGTTACTACTGTTATGAATCGTAATGTAAATATCTGATACACAGGATGGTCTTAGGCGAACCCTGTGAAAGGGTCGTTGCGACCCACAGGTTGAGAACTGCTGCCTTAGAGTTTGCTTCTTTTAGTTTAATGCTTTGATCCCTAGTCAAATGTAAAATACTTATTTTGCCTAGAACTGACTGTGCCTATATTCATAGGACAACTGGATGGGATTAGTGGATAAATATGTGGCTATTGGACATTTTTTCTCTATTTGAGATTAAGTACAGAAATCAGGGCCATCATGGCACCTCCAACTGAGTTAACTGTATTGGCCAAAGAGAAAAGGGCTTAGATACTAAATTCAAGGTCAGTCACACTAGGAATGAGATCCTCAAAGTTATCAAAGAAAAGACAAGTGTATTAGAGCAACGCAAATGGAAAATTCAAGGTTTATATTCATGTCCTAGCCATCAAATAATTTACCTTACTAAATTCTTGGTCAACACAGGTAAAGGTAGTTGTTCTGTGTCTTTAATTGAACTAATTGTGTGCTATAGGAGAAACAAATCTCTTCACTATTTCAATTAGAACAGTGCACTGCTCCTTTACACTAAGGATAAGAGGAGGATGTGGGTTCATCTGAAATGTTAGGACTTCAGATCGGCCTGTGTTTAGATAGAGAAATGAGAATTGCTTTGCAATGACACTATTGCACAGCTTTTCAAATGGTACATTTATAATGGCATTTTTACTGTGTAATCTTGTGATCTTGAAAATGAAGAATGGTTAAAGTAAGCAGTAATTTATATAGTGGATAGCTTAATTATTCTATTACTTGGCTAAGTAATGAATCAAATATTTTCTTTCAATAAGAGGGAAGAATTTATTTTCCAAAGGGCATCCCTATGAGATTTATAAATTACAATTACAGGCTATAAGTCACTACCAAGGATAGTGAATTATAAATAGACTAGTGGCCCAGTGCACGAAATTTGTGCACATTGAAAGGGAATTAATTAGAGGAACGTAATTTGAACTCAGTATCTAATATCAATAATATGTGAGTGGGAGGCAGTCCGCGTTTCTGAAATTCAGTGACATGAATTTTAGCTATTACTTTGCCAAATAAATGGAATTTACAGATATCATTTAAAAGAGCACTCAGCTTAATATTAAAAACTCTGGCTACCAAGTCAGGTCTGTTTTCAACTTTTTTGCCAGCGTTGTAAATTGTTTGCAATATCTGCCCATTTGGGGTTGTGTGTCATGGTTATGAATAAATCGGGCTTGCCATGCTTTGTTACAATTGCCATAGTATCCTGATATCACTGCTGCATATTTCTGGGACTACCCTCAAAAGATGATGGAAGTATTATCATTTTGCCAATCGGCACATTGTCATTTTCAGACCTAGATTTGAGATAATCCATCAAACCACTATATTTTTTAACTCTCAACTTAGATTGGTTTGCTTTGATGAAATTTATCTGATTAGCCTCCATTTTTTAATATGAATCCATGAAAAACTGTTGAGTTAATTTTCCTGCATTTAAAATAGGATTGAACATGTCCCACACAGAGAAATGAAATCCATAATACTGCATTTATGTGACTCGTGTCCTTACGTTTTTTCTAGTATTATTGTCTATTACACTATTGTCTCTGAGTCTTAATGCAATATCTGTTCCCCAGCCTTTTTCACCATGTGGAAAAAGAATAGGATATGTCATTGCATCTAATGTAGGAAATAGGATATTGACTTGTTTCATTTTAGTGGCATTTGGGTTATTGGGATCTGGTTTACAATGAATGAGCAAGTCCCTTTCAAAGGAGGTTCTCCATCTTCGTTTCTGAATATGACAGCAACCTCGGTTACATGGGGAGAATTATATCTACCTGGGTCACTGTTACGATCGTATTTAATCGCCATTGTTACTTCTGTGGGAGCAATACCTTTTGCCACTGGTTCAGATTGGGCTTCCCTTTCTACCTCTTGTAGGATCTTGTACGATTTTGTTAATTCATTTATTTCATGCATGAGGTTGTTGATGTTGATCATGAGTCTTTCTGAGCAGCCCTGATTTTCTGGCATTGCTAATATTTTACTTGTAGCTTCGGCTGTATCCAAAATATAGAGTTGAGCAAACTTCCGAGAAACACGGTCCGAAGGATGTAAAGTCCCAGTGTGGTGATAAACTTGTCTGTATATTCTAAAACAGTATGGCCCATATCCTGATAGGGATGCAATATTTGCACCCATGGAAGCAAAAGCAAAAGAACTATTTATGGAATGAATATTTTCCATGAAATTTTTACTGTTAGAATCTTCGTTTTTCATTAATCTTTTTAAATATGCTGAGTAATCTGGAAAATGTATATCATTTGGACAGACTTTCCCTTTGCTACAACATCGAGTAAATTTCCCATCAGATAGTTTTTCATCAGAGAAATTTAGTGATAGGCAAAATTCACATCGAACAGTCATTCCAACACAACTATGTTCGAGAATTGCATCCTTACATACTCCATTTTCGCTGAGAAGGCAGTTCCTACTGGTATTGGTAGTACTTGTTGATGACTGTTCTCTAGACATATTCTGTCATCACCACTGCCTTCTTTACACTTCAAAGGCACGTTGGTCTTTAGACATTTTCTGTCGATGATGCCGGTGTTTTTCGGCATCAGAGTGACGTTTTTCCAATAGCTGGTCTTCAGATACATTCTGTCGCAGGTGCTGCCTTCTTTCAAGATCAGACGCATGTTGCTCTTCAGACATTTTCTGTCGATAACGTGGGCATCTTTCGGCTGAAGAGCTACATTGTATCAACAGTTGTTCTTTAGACATAGTCCCAACTTTCTACTGCAGCCGTGGGCAAACTACGGCCCGCGGGCCGGATCCGGCCCGTTTGAAATGAATAAAACTAAAAAAAAAAAAAAGACCATACCCTTTTATGTAATGATGTTTACTTTGAATTTATATTAGTTCACACAAACACTCCATCCATGCTTTTGTTCCGGCCCTCCGGTCCAGTTTAAGAACCCATTGTGGCCCTGGAGTCAAAAAGTTTGCCCACCCCTGCTACTGTCACAATCTGAGATGCAGGTAAATGAGAGTCCTGGTTGTCAGGCCGCTGAGAGCTGTCTGACCAAAGGCTGATTCTGGCTGATTCTGTGGGGGTGGGACTTCCTCCTCCCTGCTGTCAGTTTCCACAGCTGTGATGAAGCTGGGGTGACAGAGGGAGCCACGCCCTCCAAGCCGCCCTCTCTCTCGCTCTGCTCTATGTCCAGTGGCCTCCTGCTCTGCCAAGTCCCCCAAATCTCCCACTCTCCACCCACTCTCCCGCTCTGCTCTCTGCTGGTGAAGGTCCCGGGAGCCCATGGGCATGGCTTGCCGTGGCCAGCTTTGCCTCCTAGGGCTGGCGAAAGTCCCGGGAGCCCGTGGCCGCCGTCGCCTCCCAGGGTGCTTGACACCTGCATATGCAAATTAACCCGCCATCTTTGTCAGGTTAATTTGCATACTCCTGAGCATAGCAGAGGGACCATCAATTTACATGTTTCTCTTTTATTATATGGGATGGTCCTCCTAGAATCCATTTGGCAGAGTTTGAACTCCATGTTAATTGGTATTTGCATACTAAGGAGCTATTTTATATTTATTTTTATTCATTTTTTTAATCCTCACCTGAGGATTTTTATTGATTTTTAAAAAGAAAGGAAGGGCAAGAGAGAAACATCAATGTGAGAGAGAAGAATCAATTGATTGCCTCCCAGATTGAACCTGCAACCTTCTGGTGTACAGGATAATGCTCCAAACAACTGAGCACCGGCCAGGACTATTTTTATTACTTATTTATTATTATTTTTTTAAAATATGGAATGCTTCACTAATTTGCATGTCATCCTTGCTCAGAGGTCATGCTAATCTTCTCTGTATCATTCCAATTTTAGTGTATGTGCTGCTGAAGTGAGCACTTTATTCATTTTTAAAGTGCTGAAATATTCTAAACATACATGCATATATTCCTTGACTTGATTTTCTAATAAATAGGACTCTGTGCCCTCCACCCAAATGTCTACTTCTGTTTACTATGGTAGGATTTTACCACAGATTCTTTTAAAGAGTGAAAGCATTAGAAACAAAGTTATGCCTCCCTGATGACATTTCTCCTTCCTGCTTTCCTCCCCAGAGATGACCACTGACTTCAATTTGATGTTCACCATTCTCGTGTTATTTGCATATATCCAAAAATAGTTTCTAGAATTGCTTCCAAATGTATATTAAACAGCCAAAGTAGTTAAATAATAGAAATTCCAGAGAGATTTTATGAGAAAGTTGATGAGCAGATTCTAAAATGTATATGGAAATAGGGAGGGCCAGGAAACGGCAAATAACTAAATGGAAAGATTTGCTTCATCTAATGTCTTTTTAAAAGCTACAAAAATTGCAAGAGTGTGACCTGATGCAAGACAGATATACAGGCCCACACAATGAATAAGGATCCCAGAAACATACCTGTGTTATGCTAGACTTCTGATATCATCTGCACTAGGGAACAGAAAGGCAGGAGGAAAGCCTTAATGCAAGTGGAGGAGGGATAGTTGAGTATCCACATGGAAAAAATGAAGTGACCCCATATTACTAATTATTCAAAAGTGAATTCCAGCCCTAACTGGTTTGGCACAGTGGATAGAGCATCAGCCTGGGGACTCAAGGGTCCCAGGTTTAATTCTGATCAAGGGCATGTACCTTGGTTGCAGGCACATCCCCAGTAGGGGGTGTGCAGGAGGCAGCTGATTGATGTTTCTCATTGTTGTTTCTAACTCTCTATCCCTCTCCCTTCCTCTCTTTAAAAATCGGTAATATATATATATATATATTTTTAAAAAGTGAATTCCAGGGTGCTTGTAGATCTAAACCAGGGGTCCTCAAATGTTTTAAACAGGGGGCCAGTTCATTGTCCCTCAGACCGTTGGAGGGCCGGACTATAGTTGAAAAAAAACTATGAACAAATTCCTATGCACACTGCACATATCTTATTTTGAAGTAAAAAAACAAAACTTCAAAAAAAAAAAAAGGCTCTCCTGACTTCAAAAAAAAATAAATCCTAACTTGTTCTTACCTCGGTCCTCAGGCAGCAGCAGGCTCTGCACAGGCAAGCTCATGACTCATCCGATCACACCCGAGACTGAGAGGAGGAGTCGAGAGACAGAGAGAAGGAGGGGAGTCGGAGAGTGCGGTGCACATTCCACACATGCGCACTGCGGGCCCGGGACGAGTCGGCTGCTAAGCAACAGGCAGCAGCAGCAAAAACACCCAGCGGGCCGGATAAATGTTTTCGGCGGGCTGCATGTGGCCCACGGGCCGTAGTTTGAGGACCCCTGATCTAAACTCAAAAGAAAATTTATACTGACATCAAAAAAGTTATTTAACCACAATGATTCTTTGATTCTTATAAATTTAACTAGAGGACTGGTACACGAATTCGTGCACTAGTGAGGTCCCTTGGCCCTGTGGGATCAGGCTGAAACCACCTCTGCCACATCCCCCGAGGGGTCTCGGATTGTGAGAGGGCACAGACCAGGCCGAGAGACCCCACCGGTGCATGAACAGGGCTGGGGAGAGACAAGGGAGGTTGTCCAGCCGCCAGGGGCCATGGGAGGGCTCCAGGGCATGTCTGGCACATCTTGCTCATTCCTGATCGGCTGGACCCCAGCAACAAGCTAATTTATCAGTCAGAGCATCTGCCTCCTGGTGGTCAGTGCACGTCATAGCAACTGGTCGACTGCTCCCTGGTGGTCAGTGCACGTCATAGCGAGTGGTTGAATGGCCTTAGCATATCACTAGCATATTATGCTTTGATTGGTTGAATGGACAACCAGACAACTGGACACTTAGCATATTAGGCTTTTGTTATATAGGATTGCGGAGATTGAACTAAATGAACTATGATAATGTAAAATTAAAACCTAATTCAATGTCTGATCTTGAAAATTTTTGAAATTATTTATTTAATAGGATTGCTGGATGTTTTTTGTAAAGCCTTTTATCAAATTAGGGATGTTTATATTTCTAGTTTGCTAAGAGATTTTATCATAAATAACTTAAAATTTAGGCCCTTCCATATATTTTGAGATGATATCATTATGTATGACATAGTGGTTATTTTTTGCGTAAACATAATTTGGTTGAAATACATTATCATTTTTACATATTTCTAGATTTGATTTGCAGATACTTAGGATTTCTAAATCTGCATTCAGGGGTAAGATAGGTCTGCAACTTTCTGTGTTTCTTATGTTCTTATCAGGTTTTGATGTTAAGATTGTGCTGTACTCATAATACTAATTTGGAAGTATTTCCTTTTTCTATTCTCTAGGAGAATATTTTTAAGATTATTGTTATTTCTTTTGTGAGTTTTTGATCAAATTTACCAGTGAACTCTTCTGGGCTTGGTATTTTCTATGTGGGAAGTTTTAATTCATAGATTACATTTTTTCTATTATTAAACTATACGGATTTTGTTTTATTTTGTATAAATTGTATTTTTTCCTAGGAATTTGTCCATTTCCTCTAACTTTCAAATGTAGTGGCATGAAGTTGTTTGTAATAGTCTCTTATTACTAGAGGCCCAGTGCACGAAATTTGTGCATGGGGGGGTGGGGTTCCTCATCCCAGCCTGCACCCTCTCCAATTTGGGATCCCTCTCGTAATCCATAACCACTGGCTCCTAACCACTCACCTGCCTGCCTGCCTGATTGCCCCTAACTGCCTCTGCCTGCCTGCCTGCCTAATCACCCCAAACCTCTCTGCCTACCTGTCTGATTGCCCCTAACTGCTCTCTCCTGCCAGCCTGATTGCCCTAACTGCTCTCCCCTGATGGCCTGATTTCCCTAACTGCCTAACGGCTCTCCCCTCCTGGCCTGATCCCCTTAACTGCCTATCTGCTCTCCCCCTAACTGCCTATTTGCTCTCCCATCCTGGCCTGATCCCCCTGCCTAACTGACACCTTCTCCATTCTGCCTTCTCCCTTCTGCTTTCTCATGCACGGTGCCAGCCTTCTCACCTTCTCCCCAGAAGCTGGTCTTTTCAACTTCTCCTGAGGCGCCAGCCTTCTCATCTTCTCCCTTTTGCCCTCTCCCAAGGCACTAGTCTTCTCACCTTCTCCCTTCTGTCTTCTCCTGCAGTGCTGGCCTTTTCACCTTCTCCCTACTGCCTTCTCCTGCAGTGCTGGCCTTCTCACCTTCTCCCTTCTGCCTGCTCCTGCACAGCGCCAGCCTTCTCACCTTCTCCTTTCTGCCTTCTCCCAAGGCACCGCTCACCCTCCAGTCTGAAGGTGATCAAGCCTGCAACCAGAAATGTTTCTGGTTGCCTCAGGCTAGTCCCGCCTTCTCCCTGCGCCTCCCTGCTTTCACCCAGTCTCTGGATCAATGCCCTGCAGTGTGCATAGGAGCTAATAAAGAGCTAATATGCTAATGGTCTGGTTGTGACCCATTACAACATCACAGCTAATTTGCATATTACACACACACACACACACACACACACACATATTGACATTTAAAAGAACTATTTTTCCCTTGCCGGGTAGCTCAGTTAGTTAGAACATTGTCCCCATACATCAAGGTTGCGCATTCAATCCCCAGTCAGGGCACATACAAGAACCAATGAATGCATGAAAGGGTAGAACAGCAAATCAATCTCTCTCTCTCTCTCTCCCTCTCTCTCTCTCTCTCTCTCTCTCTCTCTCTCTCTCTCTCTCTCCCTCTCCTCCTTATCCCTCCTCTCTCAAATCAGTAAATTTAAAAAAAAACCTATTTTTAATTAGTCAATAGTTAAGCACATTTACTAACATTTTATTAAATTTTGTGCTCATCTTTTTTTATACTAAGCTTTCTTCTAGAGTTTGCTTTTTTTCTTAATAAAGTAAATCCTTTGAATATTTATTATGTGAGGGATTATAATTAGTAAACTCCTTTGCTCTTTGTATATCTGAAATGTGTTTATGTGGTCCTCATTCTTGCATGATAATTTAGTGGGACATAAAATTCTAGAAAGGTTGCCATTCTCCCAAAGCACTTTGAATACACTACTTCTGACCTTTGTTCTTGATTAAGTCTGATGTTAACCGAATTATTATTTCTTTCTAGATAATGATGCCTTTTCTCTTGGGTAATATTTAAGACTTTCCAATTTTACTGTGATGCATCTTGGCATGAGATTTATCTTTATTTATGCCACTTGAAGGGTACTTTTGTTCAACTCCAGAAAAGTCTGTGTTGTTAGCTCTATGCACATGATTCTCCTCCTCTGTCCACCACCTTTTTTCTGTGTCTGCTCTTATATATTGGAGCTTCTTAGTTATCAGCCATGTAACTACTTTTTGTCAATTTCTCAGTACCTTCTATTAACTTAATAATATTTTGAGTTTTTTAACATAACTATTACATCTATTTTTAAGATCACTGTTTATTTTTTTTTTCCCCTCTAACTTCTTATATCATTTCTTCTTGGCTTTGTTTCCTAATTCCTTGATTTAAAAAATGACTGAGTTACTTTGTTTAGCAATTTGAATATCTTTATTGTGATACTTTAAAGTCCTTTGTTATTCTGTAATATTAAATTTTTTTCTAAAGTGAGTTCTGGACGATGATATTGTTGGTTGTGTTTCTGCATATTATGATTTTTCAGTGTTTCAGAAGTCTAGTTTTCCAACCCATTTTGAACATATACTAATTTTCTCCCTTTTGAAAATCACAAACACTCTGTTCATCCTTCCTTGTCTTTCAGCCTTGCATGTTCTCCACTTGGCCCAAGAGTGCCTGAGTTGACAACTAGTCTTTTAATGTCATTTTTTTTAAATGCTCAGCCTGGCTGGTGTTGCTCAGTGGTTGAGCATCAACCAATGAACCAGGAGATCACAGTTCGATTTCTGATCAGAGAACATGCCCGGGTTGCAGGCTTGATCCCCAGTGTGGGGCTTGCAGGAAGCAGCCAATCAATTATTCTCTCTCATCATTAATGTTCCTATCTCTATTGCCCTCTCTCTTCCTGTCTGAATTAAATAAAAATATATTTAAAAAATAATAATAAGTAAAATATCCACCTCTTGATTATGTAGTTAGCAGGTTAGTGGGAGTTTGGTTCAAGAGACTCTGTTTCATTCTTTTTCTCTGGGCTTCTTTCTTTTCCCTGTAAAGGAAGAGGTGATTGAAAGCATGAACTCATACCAGCAGCATGGCAGGAAGTTGACATGAGATTATGAGGCAATAATTTTCTTCAGTAGTTAGGGTTTTGGATGAGTCCTTGTTCACCAGGAACCAAGGTATATAGCAGGATTCAATTTGTTACTCAGCCTTTGCCCTGCCCTGGCATTCATTGGCACAGCCCATTTCCAGGATAGACCTAGGCTTCTGTACTATTAGGGACCTAACCCTTCTCCCACACAAACAAAGCATACTTTTATACAAATGAGTCAATTTGATAATCTTAAAGTAATAACCTTGAGTCCACTCAAATATGTATATATATAGAAATACATAAACAGATATTGAATATATTATAAATTATTATATACTATATGCAATTATATACATATATCTTAAATTGTAAAATACATATAACATACAATTTACCATTGAATCATTTTTTAAAAAATCTTTATTGTTGAGAGTACTATAGATGTCCCCCTTTATTCCCCACCTTGCCCCTCTCCACCCATTTCTGCCCTGATCCCAGGCCCTTCACCACCCTACTGTCTGTGTCCATAGCTAAGATCTTTGGTTAATCTCTTCCTGCCCCCTGGCCCCACCCATCATCCCTTTGAGATTTGTCAGTATGTTCCATGGTTCCATGCCTCTGATTCTATTTTATTCATCAATTCATTTTGTTCATTAGATCTTCTGTTCGTTTGGTGTTTAGATTCAATTATTGATAGATATGTATTTGTTGCCATTTTATTGTTCATATCTTTTATCTCCTCCCCTTCTCCTTCTTCCTTTTCCTCTTCTTCAAGAATACCTTCAACATTTCATGTAATACTAGTTTGGTGGTGATGAACTCCTTTACCTTTTCTTGTCTGTGAAGTTCTTTATCTAACCCTCAATTCTAAATG
Organism: Myotis daubentonii; assembly: GCF_963259705.1. Taxonomy (NCBI): domain Eukaryota; kingdom Metazoa; phylum Chordata; class Mammalia; order Chiroptera; family Vespertilionidae; genus Myotis; species Myotis daubentonii. Next base: position 128,071,204 of record NC_081842.1, read on the forward strand.
ACAGCTTTGCTGGGTAGAGTAATTTTGGTTGTAGGTCCTTGCTATTCATCACTTTGAATATTTCTTGCCACCCCCTTCTGGCCTGCAAAGTTTCTGTTCAGAAATCAGCTGACAGTCGTATGGGCGCTCCCTTGTAAATAACTAACTACTTTTCTCTTGCTGCTTTTAAGATTCTGTCTTTGTCTCTAACCCTTGGCATTTTTATTATGATGTGTCTTTGTGTGGACCTCTTTGGGGTCCTCTTATTTGGGACTCTCTATGCTTGCTGCACTTATAAGTCTACTTCTTTCACTAGGGAGGGGAAGTTTTCTGTCATTATTTCTTCAAATAGGTTTTCAACATCTTGCTCTCTCTTTCTTCTCCTTCTGGTATCCCCATTATGGGAATGTTGGTATGCTTGAAGTTGTCCCAGAGGCTCCTAACACTATATTCATAATTTTGGATTCTTTTTCTTTTTGCTCTTCTGATTGGGTGATTTTTGCTTCCTCATGTTCCAAATTATTGATTTTATTCTTGGCATCCTCTACTCTACTGTTGAATCCCTGTAAATTATTCTTTATTTCAGTTAGTGTATGCTTAATTCCTGACTGGTCCTTTTACATTTCTTTGAAATTCTCACTAAGATCCTTGAAAGTTTCATTAAGTCCCTTAACACTCTCATTAAATCCCTTGAAGCTTTCATTAAGATCCTTGAGCAACCTTATAACCATTGTTTTTAACTTTGTATCCAGTAGTTTGCTTGCTTCCATTTCTTTCATTTGTGACCTATTTCATTGTCTCCACATTTCAGCTGCTTCCCTGTGTTTGTTTCTGTGTGTTAGGTAGAGCTGCTATGTTTCCTGCAATTAGTAGAGTGGCCTTGTGCTGCAGGTGTCCTATAGGGCCCAGTGGCTCAGCCTTCCCAGTCAGCTGAGCTAGGCATTCTAGGTGCACCCCTGTGTGGGCTGTATGCACAGTTTTGTTGTAGTTGAGACTTGATTGCTGTTGGCATCACTGGGAGGAGTTGACCTCCAAGCCAATTGGCTGTGAGGACCTGCTGCAACTAGAGTGGAATAGCTGCTATGCATAAACACCTCTATGGAGGAGGACTTGCTTCAGTGGGCCTTTGGTGCTCACTGAGTGTGTCACTTGTGGATGTATAGAGTTGTTATCTGCTATGGTCTGAAGCTCTCTACTGGGTGCACTGGCTCTGGGGCCTTTAAGGAGGTGCAAAGTCAGCCACTGCCTGGAGCCACCCAGCAGAAGCTACAGAGAGATCTGCAGAAGGCTACTATTTGCTATTTGTATTGGGCTTAGAAGTGTCCAGGCAAGGCCAAACTGTGAAGCAAGGCAAGTTGGTGCTAGTGCTGCATCTTCTGCCTTTTATTGATAGGTTTGGGGCATGCTGTCACCAGTTTCAGCTTGTTTGAGAGATTTTAGAAAACTCTGAAGTCTGAGCCAGGACAGGCCATTTATAGGAAAAAGCTCCTTGCAAACAGCTTGGGTGGGGCTGCAAATTAGATGGGGTGGGGTCTCAGGGAATCCCCAGGGTGGTGGAAACATTGTGGACCATGTTGATTGACACTCACATATGGCTGCCAGTCAGCCCTGCCACAGGAGTGGTCCCAGCACAGGAACAATGACCCCTGCATTCACCTCCATTTGGGAGAAAGCCACCCCTGAGTTCCTGCCCCGATGCCAGATAATCCATTTTCTCCCCATATGTGTCTGGATCCTCTAAAGCAGTGGTTCTCAACCTTCTGGCCCTTTAAATACAGTTCCTCATGTTGTGACCCAACCATAAATTATTTTCGTTGCTACTTCATAACTGTAATGTTGCTACTGTTATGAATCGTAATGTAAATATCTGACATGCAGGATGGTCTTAGGCGACCCCTGTGCAAGGGTCGTTCGACCGCCGAAGGGGTTACGACCCACAGGTTGAGAACTGCTGCTCTAAAACCACCTTGTGCTGGGAGTCTGAGTAAGATTCAGACTTCTGGCCCTTTAAATGGAACACCTGGGTGCCCTGTAGACTCTGTGTCCCTGGGCCACAATTCCCACTGGCATTTACATCCTGAAGCTTTTCCAGGGTCTGGAACCCTGAGCTGGGGATCTGGTATGGGGCTGGGATCCCTTTCTCTTCACAGGATGCCTTTGCAGAGATGTTCACTCTCCTAAAAAACCACACATGTGGGGGTTGGACTAACCTGTCCCATGCCTCTACCCCTCCTACTAGTCTCTATGTACTTTTTTTACTTCTCTAGTTGTAGGATTTCTATTCAGCCAGTTTTCAGGTGGTCCAGGTATTTTAGTTGTAATTTTGATGTGGTTGTGGGAGATGGCAAGTACAGGCATTTACCTATGCTGTCATCTTGGTCTGATATTATTGAATCACTAGTGGCCCAGTACATGAATTCGTGCACATTGAAAGGAAAGTAATTAGAAGAAATATTTTAATATCACTATTTGCCCTTTTTCTATAATAGAAGTGTCAACCAAATTAACAACTGACAATGCGAAACACATGCATGTGATTGGCCCCAGCAAGAGCTATATATATATAGGTAAACTTACTTAATTGCTAGCAGATCTGCTTTCTGATTTAGTTAAACTTTTTCCAGCCCAGTGAGGCACCTCAACTTCTCTTTCAGGTAATTGTCAGTAACACAGCAGTAAATACCAACACAAAGCAGATTATTATTGTAGATCACGCAGGGAGAACAGAGGGTAAAATATTTAACTGCAGCAGTGTTTGACTATATTCTGCGCATTGAGAAAACCTGAAGTCATTTTCAGGGTCCACCATTTCTTACTTCTTTTCAGTTGGGTCAAGTTTCTAAGCTTTCTAAATGTCTGTTTTCCAGCTAATGAAAAGAAAATAGGATTCTACCGAGTCTCCTATATACCTACTCCAAGACTTCTGTGAGGATCAAATGAGATGAGGCACGTGAAAATGCTTCAAAAACATTTAGTTAAAGTGTGAAATGTTTGCCCCTGACTATAAAGCAAGTCCTGTTCCTGTGCTGAAGAAACTGCAAGGAGGCTAGCGTCGCTAGGGAGAGAAAGCATCAAGAAGGGTTCAGGAATCTGGAGAAGGGGCTATGCGTAGATGACATAGGAATCCAGAGACAAATAAAGAGTCCGGAAATGAGATATAATTTTGAAAGGCATTTGGGGGTCAGAGGAACTTAGCTAAAGGAGCTAAGATCCAAGATCTTAAGTCTAAGGTCTTAGGTTCTCCTGTCGTCCCCAGGACCCCATGCTTTTTATTAACACAACTTGTTCTGAGGCAAGGCAGAGATATATACTTCAAAGGGTCAGGGTTTAGTACAGAGTTCATTGTCAGAATGGGGGAATTAGCCTACGGCTGTACAGGTTTTTGGCTAGTAGGAGGCAATAACATGTAGATTAAGATGCCTTTTAGCTGTCTGGCAGCCACAATCAGTTTCCTATTCAGATTTGGGTAAATACCTTCAAGCCATTCCCAACAGGTGACTACATGTGTGGCTCAACCCTGTTGAGTTCCCAAGTCTCATCAACCTTTTGATGAAACTCTTGAAATTATGACATGCTGGAATTGGTTCCCGGCATGACATCATTACCCAGCACCCACAGCCGGGCTGGGCTGGGCTGGGCTGGGTTGGGTTGGGCTGTGGGCCACATTTTACGCCATGGGGTCTCAGCAGCATCGGCTGCGATTTGGTGGGCTGTCGCTCCAGGGTGGTGGCGAGGCCTGTGTTCCACTTGGGGGAAGCCGAGTATTGCTTTGTGGGTCCCAGGTCTGTGGTGCTGTTTCTCTGTACATGGCTAGTGTGTGTCACAGCAGCTCCACTGTTGAGCGTCTGCCCCCGGTGGTCAGTGCGCGTCATAGCGACTGGTCGGACGGACACTCAGCCTTTAATCTAATAAAAGAGAAACATGCAAATTGACTGCACCTCTGCTACACCCACAAGCCACGCCCATGAGCCAATCAGGAGCAAATATGCAAATTAACCCAACTAAGATGGCAGCGGCCACGGAGCTGGAGCCAGCAGGAGCTTGGGTTGCCCCTGGCAATGGAGGAAGCCAAGCTTCCTGCCTGCCCTGCCCGCCCTGAGTTCTGCTCAAGGCTACAAAGTTTCAATTATAAAAGATAAATAAATCCCAGATACCTGCTTCCAGCCTGTGGCGGTGGCCAACCTGAAAACGGCCCTCAGCCCTTCACCCAGGCTGGCCAACACCCCAGTAGGGACCCCCCACCCTGAAGGGGCTGTGGCCAGCCTGCACACAGCCCTCAGCCCCTCACCCAGGCTGGCCAGGCACCCCAGTAAGGACACCCAACCTGAAAGGGGGTGTGGCCAGCCTGAAAACAGCCATCAGCCCCTCACCCAGGCTGGCCAAACCTCCATGGGGTGAGGGTCCCCACTGGGGAGCTTGACCAGCCTGCAAACTGCCATCATCCCCTCACCCAGGCTGTCCAGGCACCCCATCGGGGACCTCCACCCTGAAGGGGGTGTGGCCAGCCTGAAAACAGCTTTTAGCCCCTCACCCAGGCTGGCCAAGCACCCCACCCTGATCCAGGACACCCTTCAGGGCAAACCAGCCAGACCCCACCCATGCACCAGGCCTCTATCCTCCTATATAATAAAAGGGTAATATGCAAATTGACCCTAACAGCAGAACCACTGGGAATTACTGGTCACTATGATACACACTGACCACCGGGGGCAGACACTCAATGCAGGAGCTGCCCCCTGGTGGTCAGTGGGCTCCCACAGGGGGAGCTCTGCTCAGCCACAAGCCAGGCTGATGGCTGCCAGCACAGCGGTGGTGGCGGGAGCCTCTCCCGCCTCCTCAGCAGTGCTAAAGATGTCCGACTGTAGCTTAGGCCTGCTCCCCGCTGGCAAGTGGACATCCCCTGAGGGCTCCCGGGCTGCCAGCTTGGGCCCGATACCCTAGGGAGCAGGCCTAAGCCAGCAGGTAGACATCCCCCGAGGGGTCCCAGACTGTGAGAGGGCACAGGCTGGGCTGAGGGACCCCCCGAGTGCACAAATTTTTGTGCACCAGGCCTCTAGTGTGTGTGTGTGTATATATATATATATATATATATATATATGTATATGTATATGTATATGTATATGTATGTATATGTATATGTATATATATATATACACACACACCACACATATATATGTATATATATATATACACACACACACAAAGCCCGTTGCACGAAGATTCGTGCAATAGGCCTTCCTTCCCCTGGCTGCCGGCACCGGTTTTTCTCCAGCACCCGGGACCCAGGCCTTTGGTCCGGCTGCAGCGGAGAAGCCAAGCCTCGAGGCTAGGCTTTTCCCCTCCAGCTGCAGTGAGGCTTGGCTTCTCCCCTCCAGCCACAGCGAGGCTTGGCTTCTCTGCCAAGCCAAGCCTCTTCAGTCTTCAACCTTCAGTCTTCAGTCTTCACTCTGGCCAGAGTCTTCGCTCTGTGCCTGCGTTTGCAAATTAACTGCCAATCTTTGTTGGGTTAATTTGCATAGTTGCTCTGATGGGCTGGTGGGTGTAGCAGAGTGACACTAATTTGCATGTTTCTCTTTAATTAGTGTGTGTGTGTGTGTGTGTGTGTGTGTGTGTGTGTGTGTGTGTATGTAGATTTTAAAGTATATAGTTTGGTGTCAAAAAGTTCATTCACATTGTGCAACTATCACCCTCATTTGTTTTCCAGAACTTTTTCATCATCCCAAACTGAAACTCCGTAATCATGAAATAATTAATTCTCAACACTCTCTCTCATGGCCCTTGGCAACCACCACTTCATTCTCTGTCATATAATTAAGTCTTCTTGTGACATATTTTGTTTATTCATTTGTTGGTAGACACTTGGGTTGCTTCCACATTTGGGTGGAACATCAATATGTAAATACCTCTTGAAGACTCTGCTTCCAGTTCTTTTGCATATATACCCAGAAGTAGAATTGCCAGATTGTATAGCAATTCTCATTTTAACTTTTTTTAAAAAAATTGTTGACAGTATTACAGATGTCCCCCATTTTCTCCCTTTTGCCCTCATCCACTCAGCCTCAGCTCTATATCAGGCCTTTACAACACTATGTATCCATAGGCTATGCATATATAAATTCTTTGATTAATCTCTTCCTATCTCCCCATCTCCCTACTCTCTGAGATCTGTTGGTCTGTTCCAGGCATCCATGCCTCTGGCCCTATTTTGTTTGTCAGTTTATTATATTCAGTAGATTCCACAGATAAGTGATATTGTGTGTTATTTGTCTTTCTCTGACTGGCTTATTTCACTCAGCATAATATTCTCCAGGTCCATCCATGCTGTTGCAAAGGGTAAGAGATCCTTCTTTTCTACAGAGGCATAGTACTCCAGTATATAAATGTACCACAGCTTTTTTTTTTTTAATATATTCCATTGATTTTTTACAGAGAGGAAGGGAGAGGGATAGATAGTCAGAAACATCGATGAGAGAGAAACATCGATCAGCTGCCTCCTGCACATCCCCCACTGGGGATGTGCCCGCAACCAAGGTACACGCCCTTGACCGGAACCGAACCCTGGAACCTTCAGTCCGCAGGCCGACGCTCTATCCACTGAGCCAAACCAGTCAGGGCATGTACCACAGCTTTTTATCCCACTCCTAGTAATGGGTACTTGGGCTGTTTACAAATCTTAGCTATCGTAAATTACATTGCCAAGAATATAGGGCTGCATATATTCTTTCTGATTAATGTTTCAGGATTCTTAGGATATATCTCTAGAAGTGGGAAGGAACACTGGGTCAAACAGCAGTTACATTTTTAATTTTTTAAAAATATATTTTTATTAATATCAGAGAGGAAGAGAGAGGGAGACAGAGATAGAAACATCAATGATGAAAGAGAATCATTGATCGGCTGCCTCCTGCACACCTCCCACTGGAGACCAAGCCCGCAACCCGGACAAGTGCCCGTGACTAATTTTTTGAGTAAACGCCATACTGTTTTCCATAGTGGCTATACCAATCTGCATTCCCACCAGCAGTGTACTAGTGTTCCCTATTCTCCACGTCCTAACCAACATGTTTTTGTTGATTTATTAATGAAGCCATTCTGGCAGATGTGAAGTGATACCTCGTTATAGTTTTTATTTGCATTTATCTGATGATTAATGATATTGAGCATTTTTTCATGTCTATTGGCCATCTGTATGTCCTCTTTGGAGAAGTATTTATTCAGATCCTGTGCTCATTTTATAATTGGGTTACTTGTCTTACTTTTGTTGAATTGTATGAGTTCTTTATATTATATATTTTGGAAATTAACCCTTATCACATGTATCATCGGTGAATATGTTCTCTCATAATGGGGGTTCCCTTTACATTTTGGTGGTGGTTTCTTATACTGTGCAGAAGCTTTTTATTTTGAGGCAGTCCCATTTGTTTATTTTTTCCTTTGTTTGTCTTGTCCTAGGAGATGTATCAGTGAAAATTCTGCTATGTTAGATGTCTGAGATTTTGGTGCCTATGTTTTCTTCTGGGATGTTATGGTTTTGTGATTTATATTTATGTATGTTATTCATTTTGAATTTATTCTTGTGAATGGTGTAAGTTAGTGATCTAGTTTCATTTTTTTGCATGTATCTGTCTAATTTTCCCAGCACCATTTATTGAAGAGACTGTCTTTATTCCATTGCATGTTATTGCCTCCTTTGTCAAATATTAATTGAGCGTAATGGCTTGGGTCAATTTCTGGGACCTTTGTTCTGTTCGCTTTGATTTTGCAATCAAAGAAAACATGATAATTTCAAGAGAGACATCAGAAGTGCTTTATTCAAAGTAATGTCCATCGCTAGCTACACATTTCCCCATCTTTCAGGTAATTTGTGCATACCGTCCCAATAGAACTTTTCTTGTTTTGAGGCAAACCATTCAGAGACCCAATTTTTCATTTCTTTGTATGTTTTGAAGTGCTACTCAGAAAGTGGGTGTGCCATCGATCGGAACAAGTGCTAATCTGAAGGAGCAAGGTCTGGTGAATATGGCGGATTGGTTAATACTTCCCAAGCAAGATCTTTTAACATGTCTTTAGCTGGTTTTGAAGTGTGTGATGGTGTGTCATCATGAAGCAAAATTACTTTGCCATGTCTTCTGGCACATTCTGGTTGTTTCACACACGATCAAAGCGTGGTTCAAATTTATTATTTGTTGTCGATAGCAATCAGTATTAACGGTTTCACCTGGTTTTAGAAGCTCATAATACACCATACATTTTCTGATCCTACCGAACGCAAAGCATTGTCTTCTTTCCAAAGCGATTTGGCCTTGCAGTCGATGTTGATGGTTGACCTGGATCAACCCATGATTTTGTGCATTTGGGATTCTCAAAATAAATCCACTTTTCATTGCCAGTCACAATTCGATGCAAAAAAAGATTCTGTGCCATTGAAGCAACATTTTACTGATGACTTCGGTTTTCCATTTGTCTTTGTTCAGTTGATGTGGCACCGTTTTCCTTTCCCATTGCTTGTAAAAAATCAGAAATTGTTTGCTGAGCAACGCTTACTCTTTCTGCAAGTTGTTTTTGAGTTTGACATTCACTTTCATCCAATAATGCTTGTAATTATAGGTCTTCAAACTTTTTCGTTGGACCTGAACATTCTTTGTCTTTCACATAGAAATCGTCACTTTTAAAGCGTGAAACCAGTGTTCACAAGTATCTCGAGATGGAGCATGTTCACCATAAGCTTCCCAAAGTATACGATAACTTTCAGCAGTACTTTTCTTCAAAATAAAGTAATGAATTAAAACTTCCCGCTAATGCTCTTTTTTGGCACAAAATTTAACATTTTTTTAAGCATAAAAATATCTATGATGTTAACACCTTCAGAAAATTTGACATATGAACTTTTGAAGCTTGCTGTCAATCCAACAAAATAGCATACATATAAAAGCGCATATAAATCAACATATGTGTAACTCCATCTATTGAAAAAAATCCGCATTATTAACCAGTACACCTGGTATATGCCTATTCTTGTGCCATTACCAGGGTATTTTTATTATAGTGGCTTTGTAGTATAGTTTGATATCCAGTGTAGTGACCCCTCCAACTTTGTTCTTCTTTCTCAAGATTGCTGAGGCTATTAGGGGTCTTTTTTTGGTTTCATATAAATTTTTGGAATATTTGTTCTAGTTCTGTGAAATATGCTGTTTGTATTTTAATAGGAATTGTGTTGAATCTATAGATTGCTTTGGTTAGTATGGACATTTTAATGATGTTAATTCTTCCAATCCAGGTACATGGTACATTCTTTCACTTGTTTGTGTCTTCTATTTCTTTCAATGTCTTGTACACAAGTACAGACCTTTTATCACTTAGGTTAAGTTTATTCCTAGGTATCTTAAATTTTTTTGTTGCAATGGTAAATGGGATTGATTTTTTAGTTTCTCTTTTTGAGGTTCATTATTGGTATATAAAAATGTCATTGATATCTGGAGGTTGATTTTGTTCCTGCTCCTTTGTCCAATTCATCTATTAAATCTAATAGTTTTTTGGTGGAGTCTTTAGGGTTTTCTATGTACAAAATCATGTCATCTGTGAATAATGACAGTTTTATTTTCTCCTTTCCAACCTGGATGCCTTTTATTTTTTTCTTCTTTTCTGATTGCTATGACTAGGACTCCCAATACTATGTTAAGTAAAAATGGTGAAAGTAACATCCCTGTCTTGTTCCTGTTCTTAAAGAAAATACTTTTAATTTTTGCCCATTGAGTATGATATTGGCTGTCAGTTTGTCATATATGGCCTTTATTATGTTGAGGTATGATCCCTCTATTCCCGCTTTGCTGAGAGCAAATGTGTCCTGGATATTATTGAATACTTTTTCTGTGTCTATTGATATGATCATGTGATTTTTATCCTTCATTTTATATCACATTCATTGGCTTGTGCATATCGTACAAGCCTTGCATCCCAGGAATAAATCCCACTTGGTCTTGGTGTATGATCTTTTTATTTATTTTTTAAATTTTGGTCCCGTGACTCAAATCTAAACCCAATATATATAATATTCTATGTAATAAAGAGCTAATATGCTAATTAGACCGAACAGCAGAACAACTGTCTGGACGACCTTCCAGATAACCTTCCAGATGAAGCCCGGGCTGCAAGGGCCAGCTGAGGCAGCCAGGGCTACGAAAACCGGCTGAGGCAGCTAGGGCTGCGAGGGCCAAGCCCCTTGCATGAATTTCGTGCATCGGGCCACTAGTATATGTATATTTCAGAGAGGAAGAGAGAGATAGAAACATCAATGATGAGAGAGAATCATCGATTGGCTGCCTCCTTGATGCCCCACACTGGAGATGAAGTCTGCAACCTGGGGATATCCCCTGACCAGGAATTGAACTGTGACCTTCTAGTTAATAGGTTGATGCTCAATCACTGAGCCAAGCTGGCCAGGCCTGATCTTTTTAATGTATTACATGATCCTGCCATATCTGTGGTTCTGTTTAGGCTATTTATAGGGGAGTGCTCTGAGATGGAGGGGGAAATGTCAACAAAAGAAAATTGTAGAGCATGATGGTTAGAGTTTGGGTATTATCTGGAAGGCAATTAGCAAGAGAATAAGTGTCATGATCAGATTTCCATTTTAGATAAATCCCAGTTCTGATCATATGAAAGACAGATTGGGGCCATGAGGCTAGGAGTCCACTCTAAGCCTCACACAGTGCCTGGGGAATAAATGATGTGAGACTAAAGACAGCAGAACTAGAAAGACTAGAAGGTAAGGTTTGGGATCAAGACACTTTAGATGACAAAATTAAAAGGTCTTGGAGCCTGATGTTAGCAGAAGTACAGTGACCATATAGTTTATCATCTAAGTTTGGATGCAGCTCCCTCTGATAGTTAAAGGGGGCTCTGTTAATAACTTTGCTGCTGCTGTATATGCAGACCTGGGAAAATTGGGTATTTGAACACTTCAGGTAAAGATGAGTGAGAAAGAGGATAATTCCCAGGCTTTGGGGACTGAGAAACAAGAGTAAAAAACAGATTTGGAGAATTTTACATGAGTGGAAAAATTTAAACTTAGGGTTTATTGATATCACCTTTGTATACTCTGCTTTTTGTTGTTGTCTTTGCTGTTGTAGTTTTGTTTGTTTTAACTGGCATAGGCAAGTCCTCAGTTGAGCCTATGCTTATAGGTTGGGCCGTGATCAACTAATGTCAACTGATAGCAGAAATTGAAAGTTAGAACAGGGGTGTTTATTGTAGAGGACAAGTCATAGCTGAGTTCTGAGAGGATGGTCCAGGGCAGGTTAAGACTTTGGCATGCATATCATTGCCAAGCAAGATGAAGTGATGAGTAAGGACCAGGTTGGTGTTGGACAGATGGCCAATAAAGATGATATGGTTGAAGCTTCCTACAGACAATAGGACAACATGATCAGAAGTGGGGTGGGGATAGAAGAGGGCTGCAGGGTCAGACATAGTGTGTGGTGTGTTTGTGGCACCTGCTCAGCTCGATGTACTATGGTACTCCTTGGAGATGCTATAGACTCTTTTTTTTTTTTTTTTGCTAGAGACTGTTGAACCTTGCTAAGGTCCATCACATAAATTCCAATCATCATTGAAGGCTAATGTCAAATTACTACAAAAGAGAAAGAGAGAGAGAGAAATCACAGTTATTTTAAGTTTTTGTAGATCTCTTCTCACAGAATGATTCTATATGTTAGTCAGAATTTTTTTTCTGACCAAAGACTATAAAAGAAAAGGGAAAAATCAAATCAAATATTCTAGTAAATACTATCTACATTTTGTACATTTGGAAGATATTCCTAATGTGTTTATTTTGTTGGAAATGAGAAGAGAGAATGACATTGAAAGTTGGCTTTCATTATTGTTTAAAACATCAACAGCCCTGCTGCCCTGGCTTGTGTGACTCAGTGGTTAGAGGGTCAGCCCTCAGATCAAAAGGTCGAGGGTTCAATTCCTGGTGAAGGGCACATAACTGGGTTGCAGGTTTGATAGCTGGCCCTGGTCTGGGCGAGTGCAGGAGGCAATCAATCGATGTGTCTCTCTCACATCGATGCTTCTCTCCCCCTCTCTCTTTCCTCCTCCCCCTTCCCTTTCACTCTCTTTTTAAAAAAAAAAAATCAGTGTAAAACTTTGACTATTCTGAATATTATGCTATGCCCTCTGTATTCTAGTGGGATGATAAAAGCCATAAGATCTTTCTTTTTTCACTTTTATAGATTTCAGTTTGCATCTTTAGCATCTATTACCATAACTTTGCATCTTCTAAAGGTAATTCAGTTGCCCTCTTCCCAGATACTGCAGATTTCTAGTTTTATAGATGTTTTTCCCCTTCTCACAGTTTTCTAACTATAACCTTGTTAGCTATATGCCTGCTGCACAGAAAATTGTACTGTGTCATTTAACCTTTTTAAAAGAAAAAGGAGAGAATGGAAAGCACACTTTGTTAATGAGCTAATTCAGCCTCAAAGGAAGTCTCTCGGTGGAGCCTAGGCATGATAACCGAAGGGCAGAACCTGAGTATTCAATAGATTCTAGAAGTGGAACAAGAAAGGTTACTGACAGGTCCCCAGAACCTGGGAGGACAGCTGCACTGTCACTGCAGCTGAGCATTTCCAGTCTCAACCACAGTGATCAAGCCTGGTGAGTAAACTGTGCTTCCCAGCCATTTCTGCACATGTCCTTATGGAAGAGGCACCTCCATTACTCTGACACTCTGACACAACGGGGCATCCTGTGATCACCTTTATTTCCTAGTATAGAAGAAATAAATAGATTGATTGGCTGTTTCATTTGTAAATTTCTCATGAAGACATTTTAACTTTACCTAGTACACTTAAATGGTTATTCATGTATTTCACCTACTTTTGCATACCACATCTATTAAAGGCAAGAATGCAATCACTAGTACAGTGATGGCGAACCTTTTGAGCTCGGCGTGTCAGCATTTTGAAAAACTCTAACTTAACTCTGGTGCCGTGTCACATATAGAAATTTTTTGATATTTGCAACCATAGTAAAACAAAGACTTATATTTTTGATATTTATTTTATATATTTAAATGCCATTTAACAAAGAAAAATCAACGAAAAAAACGAGTTCGCATGTCACCTCTGACACGTGTATCATAGGTTCGCCATCACTGCACTAGTATGTAAATTGAAGTTGGCACTGAACAAATGAGGTAGAGCCTCAAACGTTATTTATTGACTAATTAGTTTTATTGTAATCAGAGAAGAGTCTATAGCAGCCGTGGGCAAACTACAGCCCGCGGGCCGGATCCGGCCCATTTGAAATGAATAAAACTAAAAAAAAAACAAAAAAAAAAAAACAAAAAAAGACCGTACCCTTTTATGTAATGATGTTTACTTTGAATTTATATTAGTTCACACAAACACTCCATCCATGCTTTTGTTCCGGCCCTCCGGTCCAGTTTAAGAACCCATTGTGGCCCTCGAGTCAAAAAGTTTGCCCACCCCTGGTCTATAGGAATGGGTAAAATTATGGGTGTTGGGCCTGCATTACTATAAACATTTCAATTTCATTTTGATCTGACTTAATTGATGCCTCTTTTGTGACATAGGGGTGTAATACCTTCATTAAAAATGATTTAGATGCACCCAGAATGGCTCAGTGGTTGAATGTCAACCTATGAACCAAGAGGTCCCATTTTGATTCCCAGTCAGGGCACATTCCCAGGTTGCAGGGGCTGGATCCCCAGTGTGGGGAGTTCAGGAGGCAGCCCGTCAATGATTCTCCCTTATCATTGATGTCTCTATCTCTCTCCCTCCCTCTCTGAAATATATATATATAGATTTTAGTGCTTACTTAGCTATTAAAGAATAATATGCAATTTAATGGAAAAGATTGTTGAATCATGTAGAAAAGCAGTTCTCTCTGTGGCGCATAGAGAATCCTGCTCTCTAAAGCAATAGCACTCTCATTATATTTGGGTCAGAATAAATAGTGGTTAGGTCCTCTGGTGGCTGCCCAGCACCTTCTTCCTCAGCACCTTTGGTGCTAGTTTCCAAGAGCAAGTTCTCAGCCAGGCCCCAGCACCCCTGTTCCCTAGCCCACCCATGGCAGCTCAGGCAGTGGCCGGTCCTCGGCCGGCAGGGGATCCACCCCCTGGGGAGGGAGCTCTGGCCTGGTGGATGTGCTCAAACCCCTTCCCAGCACTTGGCCCGCCTGTGCCTGCTTGTGCAGTAGCCATAGGTAACCCATGTGCATAGGGTGGGGGAGGTTGGGGGAAGTGGACTTCATTACCTTTTCAATTAAAAAGTTATTAATAGGGAGATACAAAGATAAACAAAATAGTGGTAAGGCATGGCCTCTGGAGCCAGACTGCCTGAATAAACCCCCAACTCTACTACTTACTTACCATGTCTAAGATTCCTCTGGGCTTATTTTCTTGCCTGAGAAATGGGGATAATATTAATTCCTACCTATAGGATAATTTTGTAAGGATCCATCAGCTTAAATATACGTAAAATTCTGAGCATAATGCCTGACATATAGTAAATGTTATGTAACTCTTAACTATTGTAGCTGTAATGTCTATGTTAGTGAATTAAATAATGTATTTAAGTGAGTAAATTAAGTACTTGTGTATAAAACCTTCTCCTCTTGCCCTGTTAGGAGTCACTCTATCTACTTTAAGGTAGGAATAAAAGCACCATTTTTTTTTTTTTATGGTTTTTACGGATTTGCCCACCAAAAGGAAAAACGGTGAGATTTTAATACCTTTTCTCTGGGTTCAGTAGAAGCACCAAGCTGTTTCTCCCCCAAGCCAATGTTTTTCTTTTTGCCCATTTAAACATTCTTTACATCCTGTTTAAGGGGATGTGTGAGCCTGGGAGTCTGTGAGCCGCACCGTGTGTTTTATTACATCACTGATCATTTCTCTATGGCTGTTTTTCTGTATACAGATAAGTAGTAATCGCCATGGCAACAAATAAGACTTACATAAGCCTGAAAATCGACTTAAAAATAAAATAAAAGCATTTTTAATACTGTCTGCCCACTTGAAATCAAGTACTCTTCTTTATCTTCTTTCTATACCCTGCCCTTGGTTTCATCTACTTTTTCTTTGTCAGAACATGCGGCCCATAGGAAGAAAGGGTGGAGTTTGAGTTTAAGTTTAAGACAGTTTTTTTATTGTTTTATCCCCATTTTTCATTTAATGAAACTAGGGCTTCAAGGTGTTTCCACCATACTGTGGCCCAGTTAACCAGAAAGACAATTAACCAGACAGAAACATAGTAGCCTTGTCCACAGCTTTACCCACCCCAAACCAATACCGAAATGGCCAGCAGCATTGTCCACCATTGGCTTTGCAGCCAGAAACCTAATCTTCTAAGCCTCAATTTCATACTCTGTAAAATGGGCATAATACCCCCCCCCCTTACAGCACAGGAGTAACTGAGTCCTTACATGTGGAATACTATGTATACAGGGAGAGTGCTGGCAGTGCTATCACCATGGAAGTTATTACTATGCTTCCGAGACCATTATTCATGATGTGAAGGTTGAGAAAGCCATCCTCAGGGAAAGAATTTCACCTTCCAGGTTCTTGGTAGCCCTCTTCACTTCCAAACAGAGTACTAGTTTCTATCTCTGTTAATTCATAGGTATATTAAATATCTGTTAATATGTGCAATTAGTGGAGAACATAGGTTACCAAAACCCACATTTGTTTCATATCCAGGGTAATAGGACCATTGGGATGGTTGTATATTCATTGGTTCTGGAAAGTTATCCCTCAGTGTGCATAAAATTGTTAAGTCAAGTATTTGAAATCACAGCAGCATGGCAGAGTTTATAACAGCCATGGGCAAACTACGGCCCGCGGGCCGGATCCGGCCCGTTTGAAATGAATAAAACTAAAAAAAAAAAAAAGACCATACCCTTTTATGTAATGATGTTTACTTTGAATTTATATTAGTTCACACAAACACTCCATCCATGCTTTTGTTCCGGCCCTCTGGTCCAGTTTAAGAACCCATTGTGGCCCTTGAGTCAAAAAGTTTGCCCACTCCTGGTTTATAAGAAGCCAAAACATATGTGGTTGTTGTTTTGAAGGTTTGCAGCTTAAACATGTGCAGAATGGCAGAGAGGAGGAGCCATTCTCATTCTCACAATGGAATTTACATCATCAATTACTCATCCTCTATTTTTTGAGAGTCTGGTGTGCACCCAGCACTGGGGATTACTCCTGCCTTAGAGAGTGCCCAGCATAGCTGGGGAGAGAAAACCAATGCACAAGGATGCAAAAGGATTTACAACTCAAAAAAAAAAGAAAAAGAAAAGAAAGAAAGAAAGAAAAAATAGAAAACACAAGGAGAGAAGAAGGTAGGCTATCGTGGCAGAAAAGTGGATTTCAGAAAGCCTCTCTATGCGTTATATTTTGGATTTTATGTTTTTGAAAGTCAGTGTAAAAAAGGTCCAGCCCTAGTGCTGCTGAAGCAGCAGCCAGTGTTGTTGCTGAGCAGTGTCCCGCAGGGTGCAGTTTCTCAGCATCACACACAGGCCCAGTTCCCAGCCAGGTGTGTGCGAGGTGTTGGGCGTGCTTATTTGCTCTGAGCTCTGGAACCCTGCAGCTGACAGCTGCTTTGTGAAAACTGCTGCTGCTGTTAATGCTGAGGAGAGAGAAAAAGCAGGGCCTGGTTGGTTTGTTACCTGTGCTCTTTGGGGGCTGGTGTTTTCTTCTGAAGGAGCCCTGTGTCTTCTTTCCCAATGTACTTTTCACTGGGGTCACAGCAAGGTACTTCCTGCTCAGCTTTACTTCAATAAGTCGCATTGGAAACAGATGCCAATATTATTACTACAAATGATGAGCAACCTTTGTTAAGACTAATGTACCTGCAGTGACTATGTTAAGTATTTTTCATATAGTTTCCATAATCTTTATGATAATGGCATACACAAAGTACTTTATAGATGAGGAAACTGAGATTTAGAGAATTGAGAAATTTTTTCTAAGTTATATAATTATCAGATCGAACCATTTGAAATTGCTTTTGAGGTAGGTCAAAACAGTCAATTATTAGCACTTTCATATGATTCAATTTGATAATTTGCAGCAGAGGCTTTGCTACCAAATATATCTAAGTTTGTGTGTATATGCTGTTGTAAAACTCAATGACTGGGCTAACTCCCAATCAGATTTCATCTACTGAAAAAAAAAAAGGACCTTTACCAAAGTTTAAAAAAAAAAAAATTTGCACTATCTTTCAGCAAAGTAGGATAACCCTTTATGTTAAAAGTTAGAGACATGGAATAATGAGGTTTATGATATCATGCTGCCAGAAGAGTACTTAACCTGGCTGATTCTGTGATGTAATATGTCAGTTTCTTTTTGCTGGCTTGAGGTTTTTTTTCAAAGCATGGTAACCAAGGAAACACACTTAAAGATGTTTGAGGCATATTAAAGGAGTGCTTAACCAAGGCCTAATGAGCTCCAAAATCTAAAAGTGCTGCCCTGCCAAGGTTTTCCAGCCCTCAATCATCCATCATTATACCAGTAACACTCTTTAAACTAACGTCTTACCAATGAATGAATATCCCCCAGGCCCAATACATAAGTCCCATGTTTTGAAAAATGTCATTGTAAAAAGGAAGTGGCTGTGGATGCCAAAGGTATCACTGTTCTTTCTTAGCAATTATATTCTGAAAGGAATGAAATCAAAATAAAGAATATTTCTATCTCAGTTACATCCCCAGTTAGGTCGCAGACTCCAGGAAATTCAATTCAGGCCACCAGTGTTTATAGAGCACCTGCTGTGGGGACATCCAGATGAGAAGCACTTGGCAGAACTGTGCAAGAGTTACACATGCTTAAGTATGCCCTCTTGGTACCTCAGTTTCCCCATTTGTAAAATGAATGAATACAACTCTACTTCATCTGTATGATAACTCAGATGAAGATATTTCATCTGTTTGATAACTTAAACTTCCGGTGAAACATGGATTCCACTTAAATTATTACTAAATAAAGTTGGTAAGTAACAGAAATGAGCTCATTCACTCTGTTCTATATTAACAATTAGAGTTATTTGTGTGTTTGTTTAGCAGATCCTCATATCGTACTTCCAGGAACTGTTCTAAACACTTTATGTAAAAACCTATTACATAGATAATGTTAATATCCCCATAATACAGATGAGGAAACTGAGACTCAGAAAGGTCACATAGGGAGAACCAATATGGTGGTATAGGTAAACAGTGGTACACGCTGCCTCCCACAACCACATCAGAATTACAACTAAAATATAGAGCAACAATCATTTAGAACCGCCTGAATGAAAGTCCTACAACTAGAGAAGTAAAGAAAGTGTATCCAGACTGGTAGGAGGGGTGGAGGGCAGAACGGGTTGGTCTGACACCCATGTGTGACTTTTTATTTATTTTTAATCGGGAGGGATATCTCCGCTGTAGAGGCCTCCCATGAGAAGCAAGGGATCCCAGCCCAACACCAGCCACCCAGCCCAGGGTTCCAGAGCTGGGAAGAGAAGTCCCCATAACTTCAGGCTGTAAAAACCAATGGGGATTGTGGATGAATGACAAGGAGGTTGCTGAAGACCCAAATAGCCCCTCTTAAAGGGCCAGTGCACAGAGTTACGCTACGCTGTCTGCTTCCCCTAAACTCCTGTGCTGGGTGAAGACATTTGGGGAGGAACTGGACTGTCTGACATCAAGGCAGGAACTCGGGGTGGCTTTCACCCAAACGGGTGCTTTCAGGGGTTATTGTTCCTCTGCTGGGACCTCCCTCATCACAGAACTGATTGGCAGCCATATCTGAGTTTTCATCAGCCTGACTCACACTGTTCACTTTGCCTTGGTGATTCCCTGAGACCCTGCCTCACCCAGATTGTAGTCCCATCCAAATTGTTTGCAGCAGTTTTTTCATATGAATGACCTGCCCTGGCTCAGACTTCAGACATTCATAAAGCCTCACAAACAAGCAGCAGCTGGCATCAGCGTGCCCCGAACATATCAATAAGAGGCCCAAGACCTGGCACTAGCACCAGCCTGCCTTTCTTTTTTTTCTTTTTTTTTTCTTTTTTCTGCCTTTCTTCACAGCTGGGCCTCGCTTGGGCACTTCCAAACCTAATACAAGTAGCAGCTGTCTGCAGATCGTTCTGTAGCTTGTGATGGATGGTCCCATGCAGTGGCTGATTTTGTACCTCCTGGGAGGCCCCAGAGCCAGTGTACCTGGTGGACAGCTTCACACCACACCAGATCACAACTTTACACATCCACAAGCGACACACTCAAGGTGCAGACCCAGTAAGCAACAAAGCCCCACTGAAGCAAGTCCTGCTCCAAAGGAGTGTCTCCTGTACAGCAGCTCTTCCACTGTTGTTAGAAAGAAGGCAAGCCACAAAACTAGGGTCCTGGTAGAACACAAAGGATACTCGGGAGCCAGACAAATGTCTTTACTTTAGAGTGTGCAGCCAACACAGCATCTGGCAACCACACACACCGAGCAGGCGTTCGCTCGGGGTTTTATCCCTGATGCATGTTATCTGTCCCTCACTCTCGATTGGTCAGAGTTTAGTCTCAAAGTCTTGCGCAGTTGGCTAATTTAAAGGAAAAAGGGAGGAACTGACCTTTGCAGTTTCAAAATGGCAGTTGCCTAAACTCCCTTCTTTGACAGAAAAGATTACTTGTTTATTCTCACACTGTAGTCCCAGCTGGTCCTCACAGTCAGTTGGCCTGGAGGTCAGTTCCTCCCAGTGATACCTACAGCAGTCAAGGCTCAACTACAACAAGACTGTGCACACAGCCCACACAGGGATTGACCTAGAGTGCCAAGCTCAGGTGACTGGGGAGGCTGAGCCACTGGGCCCTATAGGACACCTCCTACACAAGGCCACTCTACCAATTCCAGGAGACATAACAGCTCTACCTAATATATAGAAACAGACACAGGGAAGCAGCCAAAATGTGGAGATAATGAAACAGGTCACAAAGGAAAGAAATGGAAGCAAGCAAGCTACTGGATACAGAGTTCAAAACAATGGTTATAAGGTTACTCAAGGATCTTAGTGAGAGCTTCAAGGGAATTAGTGAGAATGTCAAAGACATAAAAAAGGACCAGTCAGAAGTTAAGCATACAGTAACTGAAACAAATTATGATTTACAGGGATTCAACAGTAGAGTAGAGGATTCTAAGAATTACATCAATGATTTGGAATATGAGGAAGCAAAAAACACCTAATCAGAAGAGAGGAAAAAAAAGAATCCAAAAATAGAAGATAGTGTTAGGAGCCTCTGTGACAACTTCGAGCATATCAATATTTGCTTTATGAGGGTGTCAAAAGGAGAAGCGAGAGAGCAAGATGTTGAAAACCTATTTGAAGAAATAATGACAGAAAACTTTCCCTACCTGGTGAGAGAAGTAGACTTACAAGTACAGGAAGCGTAGAGAGTCCCAAACAAGAGGGCCCCAAAGAGGCCCACTCCAAGACACAATGCCAAGGGTTAAAGACAAAAAGAATCTTAAAAGCAGCAAGAGAAAAGCAGTTAGTTTTCTACAAGGGAGCATCCATATGACTATCAGCTGATTTATTAACAGAAACTTCGCAGGCCAGAAGGGAATGGCAAGGAACATTCAAAGTGATGAAAAGCAAGGACCTACAACCAAGAATACTCTACCCAGCAAACCTATTATTTAGAACTGAAGGTCAGATAAAGAGCTTCACAGATAAGAAACAGCTAAAGGAGTTCATCACCACCAAACCACTATCATATGAAATGTTGAAGGTATTCTTTGAGAAGAGGAAGAGGAAGAAGAAAAAAAAGATAAAAAATATGAACAATAAAGTGGCAACAAATGTGTATCTATCAACAATTGAATCTAAAAATCAAAATAAATGAACAAGAAATCTAATGAACAAAATAAACTGGTGAATGAAATGGAATCAGGGGCATGGAAATATAGAACAAACTGATGAATCTCAGATGGAAGGGGGCACAGGAAGAGATTAACCAAAGGTCTTATATGCATTAGCTATGGACACAGACAATAGGGTGTGAAGCCTGGGGTGGGGCAGGAACCAGGTGGAGGGGGGCAAAGTGGGGGAAAATCGGGGGTACATTTGTAATGCTCTCAACAATAAAGATTCAAAAGAATCTCAAAAAATAAAATAAAGAAAGGTCACAACATAGGCTCACAGCCACATTCTCTGATAGCAGTAGAGCCAGATTTGAATGCAGAGGGTCTGGTTCATACTCTTGGTGAGTCCACAATGATAGTCCAGCAGTCTGGTCTGTCTTCAGGGCAGACAAGTGGCTGTTTTCACTGGGGAAGCCTGTGGTGGGTGGTTTCTCTTTTGTGTCCCTAAATGTGAGGCACTTTGCTCTTATTTCCTGAGGAAATGATTGTGTCTGCATAAGGGTTAAATAGCTTTTTCATCCGACTTGTTGTGGAATG
Organism: Myotis daubentonii; assembly: GCF_963259705.1. Lineage (NCBI taxonomy): Eukaryota > Metazoa > Chordata > Mammalia > Chiroptera > Vespertilionidae > Myotis > Myotis daubentonii. Next base: position 128,092,634 of record NC_081842.1, read on the forward strand.
AAAAAGCAGAAAGACAGATTTTTCTGGGAGACACCTCCATTTCTGTTTTGGAACAGCCAAGTCCCCTTCTCCTCCCTAGCCTGGCCTCCCCCCACTCACCTTGAGTATGCAGATGAGGGCACCAGCAGGCCTGAGTTTCTGCCTATCCAGGTAAGAAGTCAGAGACAGGATCAGCCTCCTCCTCTTTGGCTGTTGCTGCCACCGGCCTTATCAGAATTCTACTTTCCCCTCTTCTTTTTACTTTCATAAACCTATTCATCCAAGCTGTAAGGAAGAAATAGCAGAATTCTCCACACCCTTGGAAAGAATTGGGCAATTTTTGCAAAATCATCTGTCTCTCTCGCCCAACCCCCACCATCAAAACAAACAAGCAAACAAGCGGCCTTCCATTTTCTAACTATATCTTCAAACACTTATTACTGTCTTCCTAGGATTTCATGTAGTCAAGCCTGTGTGTGTGTGTTTTAAATGTGTCCTCTCGAGAAAGACTTTCTTAGGTTCTGTCAGTGTCTCATTTCCTTGATGGTTATTTTATCAGCATTTTTTTTAACCTTCCATAGGTATGTATCTGCCCCCAAATAGCATTTAATGAAGAGATCTTTGAAATAAATCTCTAAAAACAAAAGCTACTTTATTCATCATTTGCATAGAGGGCAGCCAGGGAAGCTCATCTGAAAAATGCATAATTAGAAACCAAAGCACTGTGTTTGTGCATGCGCCTGAGCGGGGCTGGATATCGATGGTGTTAATAAAGTCCTGGTTTTCAGTTCCCTCTTCTCTGATCGGAATAAGAATTAGGTTACATGAAAACTAAATGACAAGAGGTAGCAAAGGGAAGAAAAATACATTATTTTTATTATTGTAATATCTTCGTTCCCGTGTTCTTTTTTTTACCAAAACAGGGTGCTGGAGATCTTTAGGAATAACTGTGTATAAAAAGAAAGCTGAGTTTTGTGGGGAATATAAATACTTTTTTGTAAAATAAAAATAAAAACCTTCCATATTTTTGAAAGGTTATTGGTCCTTAGGATTGACTCCTTTATGTATTAAAGTCCTAATCATAATATGACTAAGCCAAATTATTTAGAAGCCTTTTTATGATATAGTCTCTGTAAACCACCATGGCTTAAGAATGGTGTTAATCAAAATGGGAGGTAGATGACTATTCTTAAAATGACTGATAAATAAGAAAACAAAAAGCACTTAATGCAAAAGCTATATTGAAAATGGTGTTTAATTGACATATTACCATCTGCCAGCAATTTAGGATGTGTTTCTAATGAAAGAGTAGGTTCATATTCTGGTGCTGATTTGGTAGCTCTCTGACTTTTGTCAGTTCATTTAATCTCTTTGGGATTCATTTTCTTCATCGATAAAATGGGAATGCAGTAATTTCTATTTTACCAAGGTAGTCTTGAAGAATATTTAAAACAGCAAATGCCAAAATATACAATACGTGTAAGATTATTTTTTATTATCTTCCTTTATTGTTGTGTTACAGTGATAGTTAATAGAATTTCAAATTAATAGGATTGTAACAACAAGATTTATTTTATTTGAGGAGATTTTAGGTAGTGACGAAAAGGTGAGATCATAAGCTTAATAGATTTTTTTTTATTGAAGACAATATTTATATATATATATATAGTCCCACTGGCATGGCTCAATGGTAGAGTGTCCTATGAACCAGGAGGTCATGGTTCGATTCACAGTTGTTGACAGCATTACAGATGTCTCCCATTCTTCCCTCTTTACCCCGCTTACACCCAGCCCCTACCCCCGCCCCCCGCCAGGTCATCACCACCCTATTGTCCTCGTCCATGGGCTATGCATACACGTGTATAAGTTCTCTCCTCGTCCCCCCATCCCCACATTGAGGTATGTCAGTCTGTTCCATGCCTCCATGCTTCGGGTCTTACTTTGTTGGTCAATTCATTTTGTTAATTAGATTCCACAAATAAGTGAGATCATGTGATGTTTTGTCTTTCTCTATTTGATTTATTTCACTTAACATAATAATCTCCAGATCCATCCATGCCAGATCCCTCTTTTTTATAGGTACATAGTATTCCATTGCGTAAATGTCCCACAGCTTTTTATCCACTCATCTACTAATGGGCACTTGAGCTGTTTCCAGATCTTAGCTATTGTAAATAATGCTGCTATGAACCTAGGGTGCATAATTCTTTCTGGTTGGTATTTTAGGGTTTTTAGGATATATTCCATGAAGTGGGATTATTGAGTCAAATAGTAATTCTATTTTTAATGTTTTCAGGAAACTCCATACTGTTTTTCACAGTGGCTACACCAATCTGCATTCCCACTAGCAGTAAACTAGTATTCCCTTTTCTCCACATCCTCACCAGCACTTGTTTGTTGATTTATTGATGATAGCTTATCTGACAAGTGTAAGGTGATATCTAATCATCAGAGAAATTCAAATTAAAAGCTAATAGATTTCTATAAATAAAGTATTATTTAAAAAATAAGTTTTTCAAACATTTGACTTGTTTTAGAAAATCTATATTGCTCAAACCATAATTATGAGAGTTCCTTTATGTGGCTCCAGAACCTGTCCTTTACACTACAACATATTCCATATTGTGTTTCTTGAAAAAGAAGATTTCAGAACTAAATTTGGGGACATGGTTTCCCTTACTTCAAGATTCACAAAACCTGCTAGTGTTTTAAAGGTTCTGAGTAGGAAACTTGAAGCTGGCAATTCCCAAACTTATTTGATCATGGAACCCTTTTAAAGGGAGCCTCTATTAACATTCTTTAGGTCTAACACCCTATACTACCTCAGGTTCATGGGCTCTGGAGGTGGACTTCCCATGTTCAAATCTTAGTTATGTGACCCTGAGTTAATTACTTAATTCTCTGAGCCTCAATATTCTCATTTTTAAAAAATATTTTTTTATTGGTTTCAGAGAGGAAGGGAGAAGAAGAGAGAGGTAGAAACATTAATGATGGGAAAGAATCATTGATCAGCTGCCTCCTGCGTGCCCCCCACTGGGGATCAAGCCCACAACCCAGGCATGTGCCCTGACCAGGAAATCGAACCCAGGATCCTTCAGTCCACAGGCCAACGATCTATCCACTGAGCCAAAATGGCCAGGGCAATATTCTCATTTTTAAAGGGGGACAATAATATTAATCTCACAGGGTTGTTAAATGAGATTATATATCTTTAATACATATTGTTAAATGAGGTATTGTGTGTGAATTATGAGATAACAGGTTTATAGACATGTAAAACTCTGATTTTGGAGGTGGTGTAGGTTGAGGTTAGGCTGGAAGCACTTTATGGCTGGTGTCTCTCTGGCCTTTTATTCTACAACTAGAGGCCCAATCACAAAATTCATGCAAGGGGCTGGGCCCTCGCAGCCTCGGCTTCGTCCAGAAGGTCATTCGGCTGTCTGGTCTAATTAGCATATTACATTTTTATTATTATAGATTAAGACCACAGCCTGGTCTCTTTGTAACTTTTCCTCTTACTATGAAGCATGGCCTTGAATTTTTCCTCAGAGCAGTCTTATCACCTCCACTTCTTGGTATCAGAACTTCAGGTCACCAATTCAAATGTGTAGCCTTGGGGATGTAATGGAGTTAAGAGGCCCAGTGTAAAGGCTGTGGGGAGGTGGTCTGGGTTGTGGGCAATAGGGCGTTGCCTGCCTCTTCTGAAGGGGCCGCTGCAGTGGTCATATGGAAGTCCAAGCCCAGTGTTGTCACATTTTCTACTTGTTAAGGGATAACTTAGAAATCCAGATTAGGATAAATTTTCTGATTTTTAAATATACACAGATTATTCAGATTAAAAATACAAAACAACTCACCATTTGGCCCATGAGTTGTCAGTTTTGGAACCTCTGCATTAAAAGCAAGCTTGCAGGCATCTCTGCTGATGAGATGGTGGGTGCTGCCTTCTGCCTCCACTGCCATTTTTCCCACCTGTTAGCTTTGCTCTGACATCTGCCCTTTCCCATTGCTAAGAGGAAGGAAAGCCATTCTTTCAGTTAAACTAATGGGCTCCCCTGGTTCTGCCTACCAGTTCTCTCTTCTCCATGTAGGACTCCCTTTCTTCTGAGTCCTCTATGCCCAGTAATCACCATTTATTCACTGAATACCCACTAGATGCCAGGCTCTATAGGTCCATTTACTATAATGCCTAGTGGGAACCCAGCTGTCTGCACTGGGATCCCCACAGCAGCCTGGTAAGACCCTCACAGATCAGAGTCATGGCTGCGTTCTAAGATCACGCCTACCTCTTTTTCTCTGCCTTCTCAGGGGACCATTTTCAAGAAATAAGTACTCCATCAGACTGAGCCTTTCTTGATCATTTCTCTTGACAGTTTTAGGTTAGTCTTTACTATCTTGCTCCTTTAAACTTACATGGAAAACTGGTCCTCACTGTTCTATTCCTGCTGCCTTTGGTGTGTTTTTCCACTTCCTGACTAGCTGTATCTTATTCATCTTTATAATCTCTGTGCCTGTCACAGAGCCTGATACATAGGAAGGGGGTGGAAACAGCTCAGGAATGAGCCAGCTGCATAGTTCCCACCCCAACTCTGCTGCTCACTGACTAAAATGGCATGGCTCTATATAGCGTAGAATTACATATTAATTATACATAATTCTGGGCAAGTTTCTTAGCCTCTCTGTGCCCCAGGCTTCTCATCTCTGCCAAGTGGTGATGTGAGGACTAAGGAAAAGCATGAGGACAGCATCTGACACATAGAATCCTGCCTCTTGTAATCAGTAGGATTAGAGTTCATACTGCTGCAGTGTATTACCTGCTGGTCAGAGGAATGAGCTCAGAACACTCGTTCACCTTTGGCAGTGATCTTCTCTAAAACAGTTTAAGAGGCATATTGTATCGTGACAGCCCTGTAGCTTTGCTCTGCACTGTGGTGTTTTTCCGAGCCTGCTGGATTTGTATTCAGGCTGAATGAGGTCACTTCTGCAGACAGGCTGGATTGCAGCCGTGTGCTGTAGCAACTGGCAGTGCTGGGAGCACTGGACATGCCATCTCTGGGAGCACTAGTGGATCCCGTTAAGATTCTGGACACATAATCAGCAACATGTTTTATAAACATAGACGCTGAACATATATTCTTTTGGAAAAAATAATTTCGAAGTAGATATTTTGTTTTTCTCCATTTTGTGGATAAATAGGGGTCAAGTAGCCTTTTGTGATAGATGCAGAACACATTTTAAAAAACTGACTATCTCAGCCCGATGGGTGTGGCTCAGTGGTTGAGCTTTGACCTATGAACCAGGAGGTCACAGTTCAATTCCCAGTCAGAGCACATGCCGGGTTTGCAGGCTCGATCCCCAGTAGGGGGTGTACAGGAGGCAACCAATTGATGGTTGCCGCTCATCATTGATGTTTCTATCTCTTTTTCCCTCTCCCTTTCTCTCTGAAATTAATAAAAATATATATTTAAAAAACTGACTATCTCATACATATAAATAAGCTGGGATGTCTTAATGGTTAAAACCCCAAATTTTGATGTCAAGCACATAGGGGCCACATCTTGACTCCACCCAGAATAGCTGTAAGTCAGTCACTTACAATTTCTATAAGTTACAGTTTCTTCATCTGTAAGCTGGGAAACTAATAGTACTTACCTCCTAAGGTTGATTTTGAAGATAAAATGTCAAAATCTATGAAAGGTTTTCACCTTAGTGCCTAGAAATTGCTGGCATACAGTAAGCACTCAGTAAATCTTGGGTAATATGTTTGAAATGGACAGAGCTAACTAATTGGGTCTCAGTGTGGGCAAGCACAGTAGTGAACAGTGATGCATGTGTGACCACAGTCCCTTTACCGAGTGAGAGAAACAGTGCATTAGACTAGAGCAGTTGTTCCTAATGTTTTATACGTGTCAGAGTCCCCTGAGGGAGCTCTCAAAAGAGACCCATGCCAGGCCCTAACTTCAGAGGTCTAGATTCCATTAGTTGGGGCTGGGGCACCCAGCCAGCTGGATTGAGAACCCTTGGGCCAGAGCCCATGCTCCACAGGTAATGCAGTCCTGGCCAGCATCCACCTGAGCAGCCCTTACTGTAGATAGCTTCGTCGTGTCACCTAGCACAGAGGTGTGCATTGGTTGATGAGGAACAGGCTGAGAGAATCAGTGTTCATTTAGCTGTATCCCCACCTCTGAGAAAATATTCCCAGCATAAAACCTGAGAGGGACTTAGGTAGGAGAGGGGACCGACACACCAGACACATTCCTCTTGTACCCCTAAACCCCATGTATGTAGTACATGCCCCTTTCAATTTTATATTAGTCAATGAAAGCATAGCTTTGTAAATTGCACCAACCTGGTCAGCACTTCAATTTTTTTGAGGGGAAAAAAATAGTTTGACTTTTGCACATAGACTAGAATGTCTTATGCTGTGAACACTTCTAGACCTTTCTCTTTCACTAAATTTTAAGCTCCTTTTGAAGAGTTTCTATGTCTTATTCACTTTAAATTTCTTAACAGCTGCCTTGCACATTGTAGGCATAGAATGGAATTCTTGGAGAATTGGATTAACCGTGAGAAACTAGTAACCAGTCATCAAGATCAGCTTTGAAATTTTATAATTTATCATTAAATTATGCAGATCAGCCACATAAAAATATGTAGATCTGAGAGAACAAGTACAAATGAAACATTACATTTTCACAGTAAATGCATACATTTATTTATTGAAACTGTGGGAATGGATGAGGAAACTCTGTTGTTAATGCCGTTGAAACTCAGATAAAGAAAACCTCACCTTTTGTCTTTTTAAAACCAAATATAAATTAATTGCCTGGAATTTGGGGGAAATTTAGTTATCTAAAAGACACACTAAGAACTATGGTCAGACAGCAATAGGCAGGAGGCAACCACAGGAACTGAGTGATCCTAGACCGGTGGTCAATTTCTTGTTTCGGAGAGTTGGTTGAATGTGACAAGAAATCTTAGGTTGTCTATATAGCTTACATTAACTTCTCTAAGCAAGCTCTCTCTTAGATGCTATGGGGAAGACCACAAAAACACAAGACATATACCCCTGAAACCTATATCATTTTATTAACCAATGTCACCCCAGTAAATTCAATTAAAAATCTACACAAGCCCTAACCAGTTTGGCTCAGTGGATGGAGTGTCAGCCTGTGGACTGAAAGGTCCCAGGTTCGATTCCGGTCAAGGGCATGTACCTTGGTTTTGGCACATCCCAAGTAGGAGGTGTGCAGGAGGCAGCTGATCAATGTTTCTCTCTCATCGATGTTTCTAACTCTCTATCCCTCTCCCTTCCTCTCTGTAAAAAATCAATAAAATATATTTTTTTAAAAAATAAAAATCTACACAAGATATGCCTGCCACTCTCCTGAGTGCCACTCTTCCTCCTGGCAGGCCATCCAGCCAGACGTCCTGATTGTGTTTCACATTCAACATACTGATAAACAAGTTCTTCCATTCTCACCTATTCTTAACATTTGGACCTTAAAGGAACCTCTGATATTATCTCTTAGATCTTGTTGATAGAATATCTGCTGAAGACAATTTTCTCACCCTAAGGACCTCCTTCTTCCTCCCACTCATGATATTGTACAATCATCAGGCTCAGATAGTCTCCCTTCATTCATGGAACTAATTTAACCTATATTTAAATTAAGTATTTAAATCCCCCTATCTGCTTGTAAATTTCATGGGAAAAAGAATATTTTACTAATCTTGGTATCTCTTGTGTGCCTTTCGTGTTTTTTGCACATGGTGTTCAAAAATAATTGTTAAATGAATGAAGAAAAAGAGGGACTGACAAAGATGGGTTGATTGATGTCAAAGTATTAGCAGACAATACCTTTTGTAGGCGCCTATATTTTTATTTTATTTTATCCTCACCTGAGGATATTTTTCCATTTATTTTTTTAAATTAAATCTTTATTGTTCAGATTATTACATTAGTTACTCTTTTTTCCCACCATAACTCCCCTCCACCCAGTTCCCACCCCACCCTCCGCCCTTACTCCCCACCCACTGTCCTCATCCATAGGTGCACGATTATTGTCCAGTCTCTTCCCTCAACCCCCACACCCCTTTCCCCCACCCAAGAATAGTCAGTCCATTCCCTTTCTATGTCCCTGATTCTATTACAATCACAACCAGTTCATACTGTTCATCAGATTATTTATTCACTTGATTTTTAGATTCACTTGTTGATAGATGTGTATTTGTTGTTCATAATTTGTATCTTTACCTTTTTCTTCTTCTTCCTCTTCTTAAAGGATACCTTTCAGCATTTCATATAATACTGGTTTGGTGGTGATGAACTCCTTTAGCTTTTTCTTATCTGTGAAGCTCTTTATCTGGCCTTCACTTCTGAATGATAGCTTTGCTGGATAAAGTAGTCTTGGTTGTAGGTTCTTGCTATTCATCACTTTGAATATTTCTTGCCACACTCTTCTGGCCTGCAAAGTTTCTCTTGAGAAATCAGCTGACAGTCGTATGGGTACTCCCTTGTAGGTAACTGATTTTCTTTCTCTTGCTGCTTTTAGGATTCTCTCTTTGTCTTTTGCTCTTGGCATTTTAATTATGATGTGTCTTGGTGTGGTCCTCTTTGGATTCCTTTTGTTTGGGGTTCTCTGCGCTTCCTGGACTTGGAAGTCTATTTCTTTCACCAGGTAGGGGAAGTTTTCTGTCATTATTTCTTCAAATAGGTTTTCAATATCTTGCTCTCTCTCTTCTTCTGGCACCCCTATAATTCGGATGTTGGTATGCTTGAAGCTGTCCCAGAGGCTCCTTACACTATCTTCATATTTTTGGATTCTTTTTTCATTTTGCTTTTCTGGTTGGGTGTTTTTTGCTTCTTCGTATTTCAAATCTTTGACTTGATTCTTGTGACCGTCTGGTCTGCTGTTTGGAGTCTGTATAATATTCTTTATTTCAGTCAGTGTATGCTTAATTTCTAGTTGGTTCTTTATCACAACATCGAGGGTCTCATTAGATTTCTTGAGGATCTCACTACATTTATCGGCGGTCTCACCAGTCTTTTCGAGGGCCTTATTAAATTTATCGGCGGCTTCTAGACAGTTCTTTAAAGACCTTAAAAGTGTGGTTTTGAACTCTATAGCCAACGGTTTGCTTTCCTCCAGTTCTGTTGTTTGTGTCCTGTTTCTTTGTCTCGGCATTTTTTATGCTTCGCTGTGTGGATAGAGTGCCTTTCTGTGCAAAGTGTCCCAATTACCTGAGGTAGACACTCTTGGTGCACCCCCTTGTGGGCTTTGTGCACAGTCTTGTTGTAGTTAAGCCTTGATTGTTGTTGTTATCACTGTGAGGAATTGACCTCCAGGCCAATTGGCTGTGAGAATCAGCTGTGTCTGCAGTGGGAGAACTTCTGTGCTGGAGACACCCCTCTGGGGCTAGACTTGCTTCGATGGGGCTTTGGTGCTCACTGAGTCTGCCCCCTGAGTGTGTCTTTTATGGTTCCACAGAGCTGCAAACTGGATGGTCCCACCCTGACCTCTGGGCTTCCTGGCTCCTGGATCTCTAGGGAGGTGCTAATCTAGCCTTTGCCTGAGGCTATCCAGCAAAAGTCTCCCTGCAGAGCTTGGGCGGGGTGGGTCCCAATCAACAGGGCGGGGCTAGCAATTATGGCTGCTCTCAGTCTTGCCCTCAGAGGCTCTGCTTCTCAGTGTCCCAGTAATCGCTGCAAGCCCCTCCCACACCCCCCCCCCCCCGGAGAGAAAGCTGCCCTAGGGTTCTGAGCGATGCCAGACAGTCCCGCTTCTCCCGTATGAGTCTGGGTCCCTAGAGACTCACCCGGAACTGGAGCTCAGAGCCTGAGACTCCCTCCTGATTGAAAAAGACAACCTGGCCCTCAGCCGCCAGCCCGCTCCGCATGCACTCCGCACCTTAGTATTTTACTTCAGCACTGCGCCTCCTCTGAGCCTCGGTATGCTTTTTTCTTTCCTCCTAGTTGTAGAACTTCCACTCAGTCAGCCTTCCTGTGGTTCTGTATGATGTCCGTTCCATCTTTTAGTTGTATTTTTGAAGTGGTTGTTCGAGGCAGCAAACTCCGGTGTTTACCTATGTCGCCATCTTGGATTCCTCCCCCCCGCCCCCCCATTGATTTTTTTTTAGAGAGAGTGGAAAGGAGGGGGAAAGACAGAGAGAAACATCGATGTGAGAGAGACACATCCACCAGTTGGTCGCCTCCTGCATGGTCCCTGACCAGGGCCGGGGATTGAGCCTGCAATCTAGGTACCTGCCCTTGACGAGGAATTGAACCTGGGACCCTTTAGTCCGAGGGCCAACACTCTACCCACTGAGCCAAACTGGTCAAGGCAACATCTATATTTTTATATAACTTATCTTGCATTTCTAAAATGTCCCATTTTTGCTTTGATTGGCTCAAATCTTTAAGAGATCCAACCTCTGCTACCACTTGTAATATTTTTAAGACAGTTGAAAATAGTGGTGAGAGCTAGCAGTGGAAAATTCACCAACCAACCAGCCCTAAAACAGCCTGATTAGCCATACAGACTCTGTTTATTGGATTTATTCTTTGTTTTAAAGTTGAGAGGGATCCTGTATTTCAACCACCACAATCAGTAGGTTTCTCTGATACTGACGTGGCCTGCTGTGTCTCCCCTCACTTCCCTATTCACTTCCAGTCAGTGCTCCTTGCCTGCCACTCCAGGCTCCGGGGGGAAAAGCCCAGAAAGGCGGATGGACGAGGCAGGTACACAGGGCTCTTAAAGGTAATGGCTGACAGTTCGAGGGCCCACCCACGATGCTGGCCGGCACTGCACTTCTCACAACACTGCTTACAGCCTCTTTAGGCGAGTGTGGGCTCTTCTTTATTCTGCCTCAGCAGTCAAATTCTCCATCTAGCCCTTTCCCTCCTCCCATCTCTGCTTTCTGCGTTATCTCCTTGTCACAGTCTGAGGAAGGGCAAGCCAACCAAAGCCTTCTTGAGCACTGACGTGGTTCTGGTTCATTAGCAGTTCACAGAACAAGCCAGGAGGGGCTGACAGCACAGAAAGAATCCTGCCTGGTAGTGAGCCAGTGACAAGTGTATCAGCTCAAGGGAAGTTCAAGGTTATACAGCTCACTCTTCTGCCATTTCTCTCAGAAGGTTCACCACTGCCACACCCTCCCAAACACAGGGAACTCCTGACCAGCATCACAGTTATCATAATTCAGGGACCAGGTGATACAGGTAAGAGAATAGATGCAGTGAAAAAATACAGCCCTCTAACTAAAATGAGGAGTCCGTCTTCTTCACTTATCCCCACCCTTTTCAACCTTCATCTCCAAAACACTAACAATTAAATAAAAGAAATTCAGAACCTTGGAAAACTCTGCCCAAATGAAACTATATGGTTTGTCAAATTCAGGTTCTCTACAGCTTCCATAGTAACAAAGACTACCTCCATCTCACTTGTCAAGTGAGGATAACAGGAAGGCATTGCACACCACTGGAATCCTCAGGTTATTTGGGGAGGAAGTAGCCTGTGGAAAAATGTGTGATTCCACTTCATTCAATCTCAGGCTAAACTTCTTAGGACATTGCAGGGCAAAGGAGAAGCACTGGGAATAGACCTATGCAAAAATCCAGTGCTGAGGAGAGAACAGGGCTGTTTTCTGACTTGGTGCTACCTATCAAACATAATTAACTAGAGGCCTGGTGCACGAATATGTGCACGGGTGGGGTCCCTTGCACGGGTGGGGGTCCCTTGGCCTGGCTGGCAATCGGGTCAAATGGGGGGTGGGAGGACACGGCAGGCTGGGGGGAGGGGCCACGGGAGGTTGGCCAGCCAGCCACAGGAGCACACTGACCACCAGGAGGCAGCTCCTGCATTGAGCACTTACCCCTGGTGGTCAGTGTGCATCATAGCGATCCATCAATCAGTTGTTTGGTCGCTTAGGCTTTTATATATATAGACTAGGGGCCCAGTGCACAAATTTGTGCACCTTGAAATTTGGGCCACAAGTCTGTCGTGGGCACAAGGGTGGGTCTTGACCCATCCTCCGCGCCCCCTGCCCTGCCCCTCCCGCTGCAGCCCCCAGTCCCCTCTCTGCTGGCAGCCCCGCTCCTGCCGCCACCACTCCCATGTGCTGACGGCGCCGCCCCACTCATACCCGTTGATGGCCTGGAGTGATTGGGGCTGGTACAGCAGCGGGAGTGAGCGGGGCCAGTGCTGTCATCGGGTGCCAGTGGCGTCTGCTGCCCTGCTCGCCCCTCAGGAGCAGGGGGAGGTGAAGAAGCCCTGAGGGGTGATTGGGACTGTCAGCCGCTGCTCGCACTGCTGATGGTGCCAAGTGGTCAGGACCAGCGCCAGGCGCCAGCTGCAGTTGCAGGCGGGGCTGGAGCCAGCAGTAGATGTGAGCGCCTGATGGGACCATGGCGTGTCGGAGCAAAGAATTTTCAGTAACCACCAGAGGCTCACCCCAATGATAGCGACCAGCACACCACCTTGGTCTGGTGGCTCCACCATCCTACCACGGCCGACACCACCATGTTCCACGCTCTGCCACCTGCTGCCGATGCCCGCCATGTTCCATGCGCGCGACCTGGTGTTCAGCATACGTCATAGTGACCAGTTGTTCAGTTGTTCCACTGTTAGGTCTATTTGCACATTAGAGTTTTATATATATACTAGAGGCCCGGTGCACAAAAATTTGTGCACTTGGGGGGGAGGGGAGGTCCCTCAGCCCAGCCTGTGCCCTCTCGCAGTCTGGGACCCCTCGGGAGATAACGACCTGCTGGCTTAGGCCTGCTCCCGGGTGGCAGAGGGCAGGCCCAATCCCTAGGTGCAGCCCCTGGTCGGGCTCAGAGCAGGGCTGATTGGGGAGTTGGGGCACCGCCCCATCATGCACAGAGCAGGGGAGATTGGGAGGTTGTGATGCCACCCTCAGTCACGCTCAGGGTAGGGCCAATTGGGGGGTTGGGGCACCGTCCCCTGTCACACTCAAGCAGGGTCGATGGGGAGGTTGCGGCGCCACCCCCTGTCATGCACAGAGCAGGGCCAATCAGGGGGTTGGGGCACTGCCCCCGTCATACACAGAGCAGGGCCGATCAGGGGGTTGGGGCGCCGCCACTCTCACACTCAGGGCAGGGCCGATGGGGAGGTTATGGCTCTACCCCGTCACACACAGAGCAGGGCCCGTGGGGGGGAGGGGGGTTGGGGAGCTCCCCCCTATCAGGCACAGAGCAAGGCTGCTCAGGGGGTTGGGGCCCCACCCCCTGTCACACACAGAGCCGCAGGGCGATCAGGGGGTTTGGGCCCCACCCCCTGTCACACACAGAGCTGCAGGGCGATCAGGGGGTTTGGGCGCTGCCCCCTGTCACGCTGATCCCGGTGCCGGGAGGCATATTACCCTTTTACTATATAGGGTAGAGGCCTGGTGCATGCGTGGGGCCGGCTGGTTTGCCCTGAAGGGTGTCCTGGATCAGGGGATGTCCCCACTGGGGTGCCTGGCCAGTCTGGGTGAGGGGATGATGGCTGTTTGCATCTGGTCACACACCCTTCAGGGTGGGGGTCCCCACTGGGGTGCCTGGCCAGTCTGGGTGAGGGGCTGAGGGCTGTTTTCAGGCTAGGAGTGACTGAAGCTCCCAACCGCTCCTTTTTTTCTTTTTTTATTCTAGGCCAGCTTTACCTTGAGGCTTGGCTCCAGCTCTTAGGCCTCCGGCTGAAAGTAGGTTTCTGGCCTTTGCTTACAATGTTGCCAATCTGCTGGCTGAAGTCCCGCGGTATTTGTTACAATGTTTGAAACTGCAGGCTCAGAGGCCTGCAGCGGCAGGCGGGGAACGTTGGAGTCCTCCGTCAGTGAGGCAACCAAGCCTCATGTTCGCTTCAAGCTGCCTGGCTGCCGGCTGCCATCTTGGCTGACAGTTAATTTGCATATCTCACTGATTAGCCAGTGAAAAGGCTAGCGGTTGTACGCCAATTACCATGTTTCTCTTTTATTACCATGTTTCTCTCTTAAGTAGCCCGTGGATGGATATGCAGTGACTAATTCCCTGGCTAAGGACCTGTGGAAGAGAGTCACTGCCACTTGTCTGGCTGTGGTGGCATGTCCCTCATCAACTCAAAAGCGTGAACCCCTCTTGATGCTGGTTCCCACATCCCTCACCTTGCTTGGGTCTCATCTCCCCTCATCCCTCACCTCACTTAGGTCTCATCTTACACCACTGAGTTTTATTTGATAAAGGAATGGAAAGGAATTTGCAAGCTCTTGGTACTGGTATCTTCTCTGCAGGAATAGAGGTACTATAGTCTGCAGTATCTGGAGCATGTTTCTTTGTTGAGTGGGGCCTTTGAAGTTTCCCTAAATGAAGCAACTTTGTTACTCTCTGAGCAACTTATCAACACCGTTTTTCTCACTGCTTTATTTAGATTTGTCTTGTAGATTGGGTATTCTGGATCTTATTTCTGTAGTTTCTAAGACTCTGGCATTGTATCAGGGATAAGGAACACAAACTCTTGGTAAATCGCTTTTATCCCTTCCTTCCTAGGAATATCAGTCAGGATCCAGGCAGGAGAAAGAAACTATACCAGTTTTTTCTTTCTTTTCTTTTTTTCTTATTTTTTAAGTAAAGAGAAATTGAAGTAAAGCAGCAATTTTCAACCCGTATGCTGCAAGAATTTTTAAAACATGCAACACCTAACTATTTGGTCAGGAGCACTGACCTCTTTTCTCTTAGATTGTCAAATTAAAAAAATGACAACAGCCCTGTTTGGGTGGCTCAGTTGGTTGAGAATTGTCTTGTACACCAAAGGTTTCTGGTTCAATTCTCAGTCAGGGCACATGCCCAGATTTCAGGCTTGATACCAGATCAGGGCATACATGTGAGTCAACCAATAGATGTTTCTCTCTCACATTGATGTTTCTCTCTCACATCAATGTTTCTCTCTTTCTCCCTTCCTCTCTCTCTCAAAATCAATTGAAAAAATATATATCCTTGGGTGAGGAGTAAAAGAATTTTTTAAAAATATATATATATTTATTGATTTTAGAGAGGAAGGGAGAGGGAGAAAGGGAAAGAAACAGCAATGATGAGACAGAATCATTGATCGGCTGCTTCCTGCACACTCCACACTGGGGAACGAGCCCGCAACCTGGACATGTGCCCCGACTGGGAATCGAACCGTGACCTCCTGGTTCATAGGTCGACACTCAACCACTGAGCCTTGCCAGCTGGACAAGAATTTTTTTTTTTAAATATGCCAACAGCCAACACAACAGTTGCTATCTGGTGTGAATGAATAAAAATTATACCTATTTTTTTGTCAGCTCAGCAAAAAATAGTATGTGTTTTTGGGTGTGCCACAGAATTTTAGTAATTAGTTTATGTGTGCCATTAAGATGAAAAGGTTGAAAATCACTGATCTAAAGATTGAGGGAGGTAACTGAAGAGTGAAAACACTATGGTTTCGTAGATATGGCAACTGCAGGAGGCAGCTACGCCTCCAAGGTTGAGGGAAACTAGGAAGAAGTTGAAATTCATGAAACGTAAAAGCTTGATGGAAGAGTGCAGCAAAGCTAAGCTCCAGGCCTCTGAAGAGAAGGAAGGGAAGTGTCTCTGAGCTCAGATGAGTTACCCTGGGGGCTGAGAATTCTGAGGAGGGGGTCAGCAGCTGTGCTGGGTTGCCTGAGAAGGTACTCGGAGGCTGGTTCTGCAGATGTTAAAAAACAAACAAACAAACAAACAAAAACAAAAAAACAAAACAACTGCAGCGTGGATTCAGCTGCTGCTACTAGTCAAACTATTAATTACTGGGGTGCAGGAGCAGTGCTGCTGGGGCCTTCACAGCAGCAGGAAGTCAGCAGGGAGGATCCAGTTCTTCTCCTTCCTCCTGCCTTTAGCCTCCCTCCAGGGAGCCCCTGGCAGAGCAGAGATGTGGTTGCTGAGGCCAGCTCAGCCTCACACAGGAGGGTGCATGGGGGTGGGTTTGGAGCCCAGAGGCAGGAGCTTAGTAACTGCCATGGGAGGTGAAGCACTTCATTAGCCCAAGACGAAATCGGAGGTATTTCTCTCAGGTCACTCTGAGCCTTGAGCATCTTCTTCCTGTTTCCTCCCTTCCAGCTCCACAGTTGACCCTTCAGCTCTCGAGAACACAAGTCTAAAAAGGCCCTTAGCATTTCCACGTATCCAGTTTATAATTCCTTCATCTCCTCTGCTAAAATCCTTTGATGTACTAGTATGTACCCCAGGGGGACCTGGTGTCTCAGCTCTACCTCCCAAACACCTCTTCTTCACAGTAACTTCTGTCTTCTTTTCCCTGATGGCCCCCCTTGCCCTTTTTCTGCTGCATGGCCCCGAGAACCAAGGCATCTGGTGGTACAGCCAGGTCAGGGCTGGAGGAACCAGCTATTGTGGAAGGAGCCACAGGCTTGCTGCTTCAGCTCCACAAGCGCTGGTTATTTCCATGCTGTGCCAGGTGCCAAGCTTCATGTAAAGGAGAAAACATGGTCCTTGTCCTGGAGACATTTTTTATCAGGTAGCAGCACAAAGAGATACATGAATTCTTCCCAGGTTACAGACCATAATGAGTGCACAGCCTGAGGAGGCAGGAGAACCAGCTGGATCTGGGTTCAGTGGTGGTTAGCCCATGCAGGAGCAAGAATCAAGTGGTAAACTCCAGGTGTTTACTCTGTGCTTTATATATGCAAATACCTTTAATCCCCACTACAACCCACTGTCCCTCACTTTGCAGATGGGAAACAGAGAGATAGGGGAGTTGCCATGGTCACAAGAACTGGTTAGTGGCAGAGCCAAGTTGTACCAGCTGAGTGGCCTTGCTCAGAGGTTTCATTTGAAGATGAAATGAGATGATAGTGCCTGGCGTAGGTAAGCACTAACTAGATGAAGGGATGGTGCCTGGCATAGGTGAGCAGTAACTGGATGAGGTGATAGTGCCTGGTATAGGTAAGCACTAACTAAATGGTACTGGTATTATGCTATTAACCTGATGATTTTTTTAAAAAGCTCGTAAAACAAAAAGAAAGGAAAAATTAATCATACCTTACCTTATATGGTGTTTTGTAATGTATAAGGGTTTTTAATATATATTATCCCATTTAATCTTCATAATAAGTCAGTGAGGTAAGGCTATTTTTCCTGCCTACAGAGGAGTGTACTGAAGTCAGGGACATGCCACAGCTCAGAGGAATTAGAGGGGCCCTAGAAGACATAGGAAGGGCACAAGATCATTGTGGGCACTCCACATTCAGGGCAGGAAGAGGGGCCCCTCACCAGGGATGAGGGATGTGATGGGTGAGTTAGAGACTTGAAACTCACGTGCACCTGTGCTCAGACCCCCCTCTCTTAGTGCTTGGGTATCCTTGAGCACAGCAGCTTCTGTGCTTCCATATCCCCATCTGTACAATCTGGGCGATGTTGTCTGCCTTCCTCTACTGTGAGGGTGCTAAAAGAAAGTGAAAGAAAAGGCCTCATGTCATGTCCAGGTATGCAGCATAAGCGGTAGTTTTTAGAGAAAAGAAGAAATCCCAAAAGTTGGTTTCATGGCTGATCCGGTGTACAGAAACATTCTGATTCACTTTGCATAACGGAAATGAGTCATTAATGAACATGGAATGTTACCTCTTGAGTGTAGACATTTTGCTTGCTCATGGCCTCAGCAACATTGCCTAAGGTTGCTTTAATGGAACTCTGGAAAGCTTGTTTCCCACCTCTAAATAGTTAAACTTTTAAACGGGCAAGGAACCCATGGTCATTGTGAGTGCCAGGGCTGTGGTTTGAGTGGAGAGGTCACCGAGGCATCCTGGAAGTCAGCAGGGCCGTGCTTACAATGCCTCTGACTTTGCGCTCTGGAAACCAGTGGAATCGGAAATGTGGGTTGCACAGATCCTTTCGGTTGACAATTTAGGAAGGGCAAACCTCACTAATAATCTTTATCAGGTTCCTCCTGCCTAACTTGATTGAAGCCAGCATTTCTCTGATGTCCTTGACAGTGGCCCAGGTATTTCAGGGTACCCTCAGACTTCCTGTGGGACAGTCCTGATGAGACGGCAGGGTGTGAGGTGCTAAGAGCCTTCTTTGGCAGGTGAGGAACTGAGCCCAGAGGGCTGGCAGTTGGGTCCCATATGGCAGTGTCTTCTCCAGAAAGTCATCAGTCACCATCGTTCTCTCCCTGTCAGGTTTGACTTTTGACCAGACAGATGGCCAAAAACTTCCTCATAGGCTCTGCCTGCTTTATTGTTTCAATGAACTTACCTTACTGAGACTTTTACCTAATGGATGGAAGGTGTGTTTTCCTCCTAATGCCCCCAGGCTTTTAGCAACATTTACAAAGATGGCTGTGTCTGCTCCCACACCACAGGGGCCTTCACCTGCTCCAGTGCGCTTACCACATTTGGTAGGTGCTGCTTTTTTGTGGTCCCTTCCCCCTAGTCTCTGAGCTCTTTGGTGGCAGGAATGGTGTCTCCATAGCCAGAGCAGTCAGGACGGCAAGACACAGTAGGTGCCTGGTTCTGTTGTCTGGTTGTCTGGTTCTGTGCTCTGATTACACTTAAGCTCTGCCAGCTTCAGGAGAGGAGGTTTCTCCATTAGATCCGGTATTCATACTCCACGTACTTTAGCTAAGGTATCACGTCTGCTCTCTGTGAGCTTTGCTGTGGACTCGGTTGAACTCATTTGGATTTGGTGAGAAGAAAATAATACTTCACATTTCTCCCTAATGTAGGGAGTTGAACTCATTGTCTTGTTAGTTGAAATACAATGTAATGTTAACAGCTGGAATTTTAGCTTAAATAAGGAAAAAGCAATTTCTTTTTAAAATGTGCATGCACCAACTGGAGCCAGTGTTTCCCACCATTACATAAGTTTTCTAAGTAAATGATTAATCATTGGTATCCTCTTTGCTTTAATTTTCTTTTTATCTAATATTTGGTATTTAAAAAATAATGTGTTTAAGTTATGAACATAATGGATACCCATGAAGCCACTGCCCAACTGTGATGACTGTCATGAGTACTTTGTATCTCATGTTTCCTTCCCCATCCCATCCCATCCCATCCCATCCCATCCCATCCCATCCCACCCATTCCCATCCTATACCATCTCACTCCTTGCCATTTCATCCCATCCCATCTCATTCCATCCCATCGCTTCCCTTCCCTTCCCTTCCCTTCCCTTCCCTTCCCTTCCCTTCCCTTCCCTTCCCTTCCCTTCCCCTCCCCTCCCCTCCCCTCCCCTCCCCTCCCCTCCCCTCCCCTTCCCTTCCCTTCCCTTCCCTTCCCATCTCTTCTCATCCCATCCCATCCCATTTCACTTTATCCCATCCCACCCCTTCCCATTCCATCCCACTCCATCTCATCCCATTCCATTTCATCTTATTCCATCCCATCCTATTTCATCTTTCCCATTCCATCTCATCCCCCGCCTCCCCTCTTCTTGCTCAGATAGCTACAATATTTTCTCTTTAAAAATTAGGTGGCATGGTTAGCTTTTTGTTCCTTACCCATTTATTTCTACCCTATAACTGAAAGTTGATATTGGACTATTTTCTAGAAAAACCAAATCAATCAATGTTCTCAAAAGTAATTAGCCTAACCCACCTCTCCTGCACACTCTGCCACCAAATGGGATGGAGAGCAAAGCTTCAGACACAAGACACAGGGTGGATTTCTATCCAGAGGGGTGAGGAAGAAAGTCAAATCCAAAGGTGTACTCTTTTATAGAGTACACACGTTTTACCTTTATTCCAATTTTGAATAAGCCATTGGAAACCAGATATCTTAAGTTCTTCAGGTCATTTTTTTTCTGAACACTGGAATAGCCAGAAGGCCAGCTCTGTATGAATTCAGGCAAGTTCAAGTTGCTTTCTCTAGCTGGCCTTCAGTTTTACCCCAGAGCACATACAGCTCTAATGGGGGAGGTGGTGGGGAGGGACTTTCAGAGATGGCAGTGACATCAAATGGAAAATCTAGGGCCTCCATTCTTGTTCTTGAGGCATATGGGAGGGAAATATCTGTCTTCAATTAAACATGATTAACTGGGAAAAATTATAATCATAAAACTATATGTGATGTCTCAAAATACAGAGATTGTATAAGGCTGTGGAGAGACAGACAAGGAATTTCATGGAAGATTTAAATGATTGGGCAAATTTCTACAGATATTTTACTTCTGAGAAGAAAAACTATAGTCAAAAGTAATACTGGCTCTCAAAGGGCTAAATTATTTAATCTGAAAAGCAAATTTAAGAGATGAAGTTTGATAAATTCTGAAGATGAAATGGAAACTGAATAGAAAATAGTGCTCCATTTCCAGAGACCCTTCTTTCTTCTCTCAGTAAGTTTATTTACTCATGTATTGTTTTTATAACTTATTGATATAATTCACTGTATAATTTACCCACTTAAATTGTGGGATTCAGGGTCTTTATTATATTGAAAGATATGTGCAACCATCTCTACAATCAATTTTAGAACATTTTATCACCCCCAGAAGATATTCTTTTAGCTTTAGAATTTGTATTCTGTGTCAAATACTTGGCCAGTGCTCTAAGGTAGTGGTCTGGGCTGTAGGCCCCTACCCTTTCTGCAAGGCCTTCTTTAACCAGGGGCACATATGATGTTTTATTTAGACAAGGATTTCTGAGGCTTCCTTTTTTCTTAAGTTAAAAACCATTCCATTGGTCAGGGCCCTGCACCCTTGCTTTGATCCCAAGGCCCATGCAGCAGGGTGGCCTCACGCCCTCCATGCTCACCCTGCTCACCTGGCTACGGAGTGCATCCATGTTTTTCTAATGCAAGGTGGTATATGATTTATTTTAAATAAAGAGTTCCAGAGCTTTCAAAGTAAGTTAGAGAAGATTAAAAAATATTTGAAATTCTGTTTCTGCTCTTAACTAGCTCAGTAGGTAGTTTAGGGGCAGGGTATAGAAACATGTCCAATACATGTTAAAATGATTGTTCCATGTAGTTTTATTATGGAAATACTTTGTTTCCTGTGTCTCTTCAAATAGGACTGAGATTCTATCAAAAGTTCAGAACAAATACGGGAAACATCCTTAAAGGTTAGCATAGGGGTGGGGAACATCCGGCCGGGGGCCATAGAAGGCCCAAGAAATCATTTGGGCTGGCCCTGCCAAGGCGATGGGGGTGAGTAAATTAAATGTTTGACCAAATACAGCAGGCTAATTTTTAAGTTGATAATTCTGTATGGCCCACAAATGATGCTGTAAATAATCAGATGGCCCTTGGCAGAGGAAAGGCTCCCACCCCTGGGTTAGAGGAGGATTGGAACTTTAGGTCTCTCGGTTTCCCAGTGAAGTACCAAAAGTTACCTGAATGGGAAGTGTGTTTGCCTCTGACCAGTACATGTGCTTCTGACACTCAGTGACATTAAGTAAGAATAAAAACTAAATTTTGGAACAAAGTGAGAAAGTCTGGAACATTGAGGCAGCTTGGAGTCGTGAGTTAGAACAGCCTGAATTTGCAAAGTACCAGACCTGCTAGCCACATTTGATAAGCAGGGTTTATTAAAAAATGAATAGATGGAATTAAAGTAAGGGCTATCGCCCTAGCTGGTTTTGTTCAGTGGATAGAGCGTCGGCCTGCGGACTAAAAGGTCCCAGATTCAATTCCGGCCAAGGGCACATGCCCAGGCTCCATTACCCCCAGTAAGGGGTGTGCAGGAAGCAACCAATCAATTATTCTCTCTCATCATTGATGTTTCTGTCTTTCTATCTCTCTCCCTTCCTCTCTGAAATCAATAAAAAATAAAAAATAAAAAAATAAAGTAAGGGCTATCAAACATCTGAATATAGACTGAAGTAATTGATTGAGCATACTATTTTTACACATAAAACTGATTTTTAAGTTAATTTAGATAAGAAAAAAATCACATGGACTCTGAATCAACTGAAGGTCTTATAAATCAAGATAATTAAAAGCTAAGTGAATCATTTGAAAAGGAAATGACATGGAAAGCACAACAGGGATACAGTCATATTTGGTCTTATTTACACAATTACCAATTAGGTGAGCAGACTGCTTCTGAGAAGGTAATAGAAGCTGATTTCCTCTGAGCCCTCAGTTCTGAATGGGAGGCCTTAGAACAGTGGTTCTCAACCTTGGCTGCACATTAGAATCACCTGGGAATCTTTTTTAAAATCCTGATTTCTGGGCCTCATCCTCCGGAAATTCTGTTTCTTTGTTATGGGGTAGGGCCACAACATTAGTAACAAAGAAATAGAATTTCCGGAGGATGAGGCCCAGAAATCAGGATTTTAAAAAGATTCCCAGGTGATTCTAATGTGCAGCCAAGGTTGAGAACCACTGCCTTAGAGCATGGAGGCTAAGAGCACAGCCTGGCCTGCATTTGAACCTGGCTCTGCCGCTTACTGGCAGCTTGACCTTGGACTGTAACACAGTTTCCTCGTGGTCACTGTGGGAATAGTCATAGTGGCCATCTCATACTATAGTATTGTGCTGTGCATTGATAAGCTGATACATATAAAGTGCCTAGCGCAGTCCCTGGCACACAGCTAGCACCCCATGAGGGGTAAGTGTTAATAATATAATCACGATAAAGCACATGTCCATGAGGAAGCAGTGCCCAGAGAGAAGCAAAACAATCTCCTAAACTTGGCCATGGTTAAAAGCTGACTGAAAGTCCCCTTGACAATTTCAGATCTCTGTGGAGAACACGTTGAGGAAGCTCACTCGCCTTGTTAGAGTGACACCCCTCCCCCCCCGAAAAATGTACTAGTGTATTTATATGAATGGATGAAATCGCTTTGCCTAAAAGAAGGAAGACAGAGACTGACTTAATACTTGACTAATGCTGAAAACCTGCATTGTGGAGGATGAGACTGTGCTCCTGCCTCAGTAACATCAAAAAAGAGAAGAGCATTTAAGTTAAGAGGAAGATTTGATTTAGAAACAAACTTCATTGGAATAAAAGTACTATTGCACTAGGTTGTGTTACCAGCTGACAGTGTAAGATTATTTTCCTTCAGAATATTTATGAATAGGTACGGGGCTGAAGAATTCTGATTTTGTAATGGAAGGATAAGAAGGGAGCCTTCGAGGCTTCTAACCTTAGAAGGTACATGGAAACATTTGTACTTTCAATATTGGGGGTGGGGGTGAGCCTGGAGCAAGAGGCCAGTTAGGATGGAATAATAGTTAAACCAAAATCTCACATTTTAGACATCCCTATCCCTACCCCTTCCCATAGTCACTTTGGCAAGTTTATGATTTATAATTGGGTCACGGATAACTGTTAAAATTGTGTATTTATTGAACTGTTCAAGTCAGTGTTTTGGCTAGAAAATGATTATGTGCTTTATGAATGTTACATCATCTTCACCGCAGTTTGCTGAAGTAGGCAGTATTCATTCTATAGATGAGGAAACTGCGAGGGAAGTGACTGTACCTCAGGCATGTGAACATACCAGCCAAGGCCCAGGCCCAGGCCTGACTGGTTGGCTGGTAAAGATAGAATGAAACCCCTTGAGAGGCAGACAGTGTGCCACACAGACTAAGAAAGGAGAGTAGCCAAAGCTGCCAGCTCTCCATGGGCCTTCTCCCACTCACCAAAAAAGGACACTGAAACAAAAGGGGCTATGTTGGTTTCCCAGAGCTGTCATAACAAGTACCACAGACGGGGGCTTCCACAGACTCTATTGTCTCAGTCCTGGAGGCTGGAAGTCCAGGATCGTGGTGCCAGCAGGGTTGATTTCTTCTGCGGAAGCATCTGGTGTGAGGAAGAATTGAGGTATCCTTCCTACCTTCTGCTGGTTTGCTGACAACCTTTGACCTTCCTTGTCTTAGAGAAGCATCCTCACCTGTATTTATCCCTGTGTGTATGTCTCTGTGTTCAAATTAGCCCCTTTTTATAAGCCACCGATCCTATTGGATTAGGGCCCAGCCTAATGACGTCATTTTGACTTGATTACCTCTGTGAGGACCTTCTCCAAGTAAGGCTAGGTTCTGAGTTATTGGGGCTAGTACTCCAACATATTAGTGTGTAACAGGGTAGACAGAACACCATTTAAACTGTAACAGATGGAGGTGTGGAACACCTTTGCTGAGGAGCCACTTCTCAGCTGTAGCTGAAAGGTTCTGTATCCTCTTTAGAATCCAGGGGATGATGAGAAACTGCATCATGGCAGCTGTCAGGAAGCACTTGCTCCTGAATCCTCCACACTCTCTTTGACTTGCACATACTCCTGAATCCTGCTCGCTGCACCAATTGTTGGAGTAAGTTTCTCCTTGACCCTGCTCGCTGCAGCAATTGTGGGAGTACTCACTCCTCCATCCTGCTCTACTACACTAACTGTTGGGTCCAAGTCCCTCTGCCAGGGGCTGGACCTCCTTGGATGCCGGGTATCGGATGGAGAAGACATAAGAAGTTGTAGGCGTATAAGAGAGTCGTTATTGTAGCCCAGGTGCTACTAAGGAGCCATCAGACAAAGTAGTCTAGTCCTGTATAAAAGCGGCCTCTGCTAACACAGTAGCAAATACAGGATCCATACTAGTAAAAATAGCCAGCACCAGCTGGTCAGTAACATACTTTAAACAAACTTAGACAAAAGAGGCTTCTTGCCAAATAGTGACCTCAGTCTTCTGGGTTACTGAAGGGCACGCCTGCACAGTGCATAGATTGCTGCTTCCTTGCTTTTGCACCTGCGTATAGCAGATTAGCCTTGAACACCCTGATTAGGATTCCACGCTCAGAGTGGCCTCGAATACCCAGCATACACTGGCTGATTAGTGTTCCCACAGCAGCCTCCCAGGGAGCTGAGGAGGTGAGTGAGTGGTGGCCTTTTAGCAGCTTCTCATAGGCCTCCCTTCTCTCCAGGAGGATCACAAGACCTCCTGCCCAGGAGGTGAGCTGTGGTTCAAGTCTTTGCCTGGGGCCTGTGGATGGCGTGCAAGGTTGCCAGAGTGCCATGGTGGAGCCATTACTCCTGGTACAAACCTGGTCTTAGGGCCCAGTTCTAGTCCAGACCTGCCTCCCTCTACAAGCAAGATCCTGATGCTCACTATCCCCTAGGCCAGTGGTCGGCAAACTGTGGCTCGGCAAACCGTGGCTCGCGAGCCACATGTGGCTCTTTGGCCCCTTGAGTGTGGCTCTTCCACAAAATACCGGCTCTTCCACAAAATACTGACTTCTGCGCATGGACCACGAAGTTTCAATCACACTGTATGTGTGCGCCCACACGTGGTATTTTGTGGAAGAGCCGCACTCAATGGGCCAAAGAGCCGCATGTGGCTCACAAGCCACGGTTTGCTGACCACAGCCCTAGGCACATCAGATTGTTTTGTTGACTGGTTGCTGACATTGTGTTGATGTCCAGGAGCCACAGGTCAAGTTCTCCCAAAAAACAGACTTGAAAATGGAGGTTAGCATGCTGGAAGGGTGTTATTGGGTTCTGTCAGTATCAACACCTGTGGAATGGAAGGAGCAAAAGCAAGATTGGACAGAGGAAGAAGTTGGCCTATGATTCACTTACAACAGAGGCCTCAGCCAATCCACAGGCCACTCTGAAAAGAGGGTGGCCACTGAGCATTGCCCCGAGCTTCAGGAAAGGGTTTCTCAATCCAGCTCATCAAAAGCAAACTTTTTTTATTGATAAAAATATGGCTGCATTTCAAATAACTACCACTGACAAGCAATGATGTCTTCACATATGGTTTTATTATCATAAAGTATACATGTCTCATATGGATGCAGAGTATACATACATACCTGGTTGTATCTTATGTTAGGAAAGAATGATTTGGGTATTTTTTAACTCCCTTAGTACAATAATCACAGTTGTCTACATTTGAACTCATGACACAGTTTTGAGTATGGGTCAAAGATGAGAGTCCTTATTCTGACTCTTTGAATAACTCTTACTGGGTTTCTGAATCCTAGAAGTTCTATGCAAAAATTTGTTGGTAAAAGTATGTACTTTTCTGGAATGAGGATTTGAATTTTTCATCATACTCTCAGAGAGGTCAGTGTCCCCTCCCCCAAAGGTAAGAACCTATGTGAAAGGAAATATGGAGGACCAAGTTGGTGTGGCTTTGTAAGCTGTTCTTTACCTGCTCCTTACACAGCAGTGATTGGTAAAAATCTAGAAAGAGAACCTGAAAAAGTCAGAGCCATGCCTTTCCCTTCTCTCCCTAAAAAAGTTTAAATCTGTGGACAAGAGCAGAGAGCAGAGATCAAGACTGAAGACAGACACTGTGGGCTCAGGATCATAAGTGGTTTTGCCCAGTGGAGTGTCAGGACTGGAAGGGCCCTGAGTGATGTGCTGGACCAGAGCGTCCGCTTGAAAATCAGGGCAGGTGGTGGCGTGCTTCCCTGCTGGAGTAGGCAGGGAAGTCACTGCTGCTAATTCTGCCTGCTGTATGAAGCTTAGGTCCCAGGAAAAGAGCAGGGCAGGGACAGAGACATGATCTCTGTCAGAAACTGAGATAAATCACCCCCATTGCATCATTATCAGCATCACCACTAAGCAGGAACCCAGACAACACTACCAACCTGATTCTTGGGTTAGGAATACAAGTAGAGGAACTGCAAAAGACTCCAACCAAGGAGGGATGATGAGTGAGAACATATTAGCAGTCATTTCCCAAATAAGGTGGGCCTATATACACATATTCCAGACCACGTGAAGAACTCTTAAGCTTAGAGTGTCAACCAACCAAGTCAACAATCAGAGTCTGAATTCACTGGAGGTTAAAGCAAAATCACAAAGCATTCTTTTTTTAAAAAAATGCCTAATGTCCTCAAAGATGTCAATGTAGGAATAATTACTATTTTAAAAAAGAAAGAATAGGCCCTAGCTGGTTTGGCTCAGTGGATAGAGCGTTGGCCTGTGGACCGAAGGGTCCCAAGTTTGATTCCAGTCAAGGGTACATACCTAGATTTCAGGCTTGATTCCCAGTAGGGGCCGTGCAGGAGGCAGCTGATCAATGATTCTCATCATTGAGGTTTCTCTCTCTCCCTCTCCCTCTCCCTTCCTCTCTGTAATCAGCTAAAAAATATTTTTTTAAAAAAAAAAAAAAAGGAAGAATAGGAAATTCTGAATAAGGGGCAAAAATAGGCAAGAATGAAACATAAGTAGATATTTTAAAAAATTATATCAGAAATGAGTAATAGATTTATTTGAAATGAAGAAGAAAAATAAACAGATAAGACTAGACTCAGTTGAAGGGATAATAGTAAATAAGAAGCTGTTACTGAAGAATTCACCCAGGATACAGCACAAATGCATACAGATTAAAAACCTAAAATAGATCAGTTAAGAAAAATAAAAGCTAGATCAAGAAGCTCTGCAATGTGTAAGTATTATTGCAGTTTGAGAAGACAATGAAGGGAATGGGCAGAGAAGTAATGGCTGGAATTTTTCTGAATTGGAGCCAGATGTGAACCCTCAGATTGAAAGCACACTGGGTCCTGAGCAGAAGAAAGAAGGATCAATGCAAGCTCGGCCTAATCAGAATCAGTGCATAGCCTGGAGGATAAAAATAACACTCTTTCAAACTGTCAGGAGGAAAAGACAGGTTCCCTGGGAAGAAAGAGCACTGACTGACAGCAGACTTGTCATCATTACTAATAAGTGCAGAAAAATATTTTTTAAGTGCTGAGGGGAGACAACTATAAACCTACAGTTTTGGTGTCCTGCCAAATTATTTAAGCGTGAGGGTTTCAGACATATAAATACTGAGAGAGGTTTGCCTCCCACATACTTTCACTGAAGAAAAACTATTCAAGGGTATTTATCTGCAAGAACAAAAGTGAGAAAGAAGGAAGGCTGTGTCAGAAACTGTGAAAGGTCTAAGATTTTACCATACTTGCAAGTTAAGGTAGCCTGCTACAGATTCATGGGTGTGGCGGAATGACATGAGACGCCTGGGCCAGAGACAAAGAACTTGATTACTCACATCACAGAGGCAGCATGCATTTTCTGGGGGTGATGCGGAGTAGCTGGGGTGATTCGGAGTAGCTGGGGCTCGAACACTGGGCTTGGAATACAGCTGAAAGCCCTGGAGTTTAGGAACCTTCAATCTTTTCTTTGTTTGATTGTATTTGTATGCTTGCTTTCCTTCCAGTCTTTTAAAGAGCTTGTTAGAAAATCCACACAATCTTTTCCCCTGAGGAAGACTTATTAAAGAGGCGGGATAACAGCCCAGTCAGCATGCCTCAGTGGTTGGAAATTGACCTATGAACCAGGAGGTCACAGTTCCATTCCCTATCCAGGCACATAACTGGATTGTAGGCTGGATCCCCAATAGGGGGCGTGCAGGAGGCAGCCGGTCAATGAGTCTCTGTCATCAGTGATGTTTCTATCTCTCTCTCCCTCCCCCTTCCTCCCTGAAAGCAATAAAAATATATTTAAAAAAACAAGCAATTTTTAACTTAATATTAACTGTTGCTTTAAATAACATTATTTTGTGTGTGCTTCTTAAAAGTTAAAACTCTAGTAGTTGGGGAGAGGAGCTGTTAAAAGAAACTAAGGCTCCTGTCTTATTTAAGAGCTGAATAGGGAACCTAAATAAATTTAGGCTTTAGAACAATTTATTAAAGGATATTTGTGTGTGTGTGTGTGTGTGTGTGTGTGTGTGTGTGTGTGTGTGTGTGTGTGTTGTGTGTATAAAAATTCAACTTACAGCTTTTTAAACTGAAGAGGGAGCCTGGCCTGTGTGGCTCAGTGGTTGAGCATTAACCTTTGAACCAGGAGGTTGTGGTTTGATCCCCAGTAGAGGGCATGCAGGGGGCAGCCAATCCATGATTCTCTCTCATCAATGATGTTTCTATCTCTCTCTCCCTCTCCCTTCATCTCTGAAATCAATAAAAATATATTTTTTAAAAAGAAAAATGGAAGAAGGAAAATTTTAAAATATTGATCAATCCAATAGGATGAGAGAAAGAAAATTTATGGAAAGACTAAACTTGTGGGATATATCTAAAGAGGTATATCAAGGAACTTTTATAGTCTTAAATGCTTTTTTAAATTATTTTTTTAAGAAGACCCCAAATACATGACATTCTTTTACCTAAATAATCTGGAGAAAGAACAGAATAAAACCAATTAAATAAGACACTGTTAGGTAAATGGAATCTGGCACTTCAACTGCCAACTTTCTCACCTGCATGTCTGGAGACGCAGGTCTGAAGGGATGTGTGAGCCTTTTAAAGGGAAGGAGGGCAAGACCACCAGGAGAGTAAAGGGGCATGGGAGTAAAACTTAGTAAACAAAGCTATTTCCAAGAAAAGGAAAGGGGTATACAAACAACATCTTTGACAATCACATTTATGTGACCCAGATGACATGGAAAAATGCCAAATTTTCCTGGAAAATTGGGAAAATGTGGACACAGATCCCATAGTATGGTCAGTTCAACAAGATTTCCACATACTAGTATTTATTAGGCAGGCACTGTGCTGCTGGTGGGCTGCCTCGATGAAGCAGACCTCAGTGCTGGTCCTGGAGGACATGATGGAGAAATGAACCCAAAAGGGGCACTGAGTACAGCTGTGGGGCTCGGGGTGGGCCCGAGGTCAGGGAAGCACATACCCCCATGATTGCCCCGACCCCCAACAGGGAAGAAAACAGTTCTTGGGTTAGAAGTGTCAATAATGGGAGGACAAAAGGAGGTAAGATGGGCAAACTGGAAAACATTTGTAGATCCCTAGGATTAGCCCAACCTAATAAAATAAGGGTCTTATTCTGAGACCATTATAAGTAGTCCCAATGTAATAAATGTAACGATAATGTGGGCAAGAGGAAAAAAATCATTTTTCTTCTACTAGGTCTCAGCTGTGGCTCTGTAGCAAAAGACAGATTAAGAGAAAAACAGATTTATTAACATGTGCAATACATGTGCAACACAGAGGAGTACCCAGAGATGAGTAACTCAAACATCTGGCTAGAACTTGGGCTTAAATATAGCAACTTAGAAAAATAACAATACATTTTTAGAGAAGTGATACAACAAAGGAAAAGTAGCTTAAGCCTGTAGGGGCGGCAAAATTTGGAAAGGTAAATCTATAGGAAACTAATGGAGGATAACTAGTTAGTAAATTTGTCATGTAGGTTCCTCTGGTGCAATCTCTGGGCTAATAAGAGTCTGAAGTTGTCTCTAATGATTAATTCCTTCCTAGTAGAGAGGGGAGTTGGGATCTTTGCAAATTTATGTCCTGCTCTTAGTCAAATAGGAGAGAGCTGAGAGCTTTTTTTGTATCAGCTTCTTATTTGTCTTCAGCTCAAAATAATCCTTATCTCAAAGAAGCATATTTTTTGGTAGCATACTTTTCTACCCTCCAATAAAAAGGATGTTTACCATCAGTCTAAGTGAAAGGAATCCTATATAATAAAAGAGAAACATGTAAATTGACTGTCCCTTTGCTACTCTCACCAGCCAATCAGGGTGAATATGCAAATTAACCTGACAAAGATGGTGGGTTAATTTGCATACACAGGCGCCAGGCAGAGAGCAGAAGAGGGAGAGCCGGCAGCTTGGGGGGACGTGGCTCCCTTGGTCGCTCCCTCAGTTGCTCCCTTGGGGGAATGTGGCTCCCTTGGTCGCCCAGCGGAGAGCAGAGCAAGAGAGCAGAGGCTTGGGGGGCCGTGGCTCCCTTGGTCGCTCCCAGCGTGGGGAGCACCAGGAATTCTGGGAATAGTAGTTCTGATGGTAGCCCCAGGACCAGAAGCAGAAGCCCAGAGCGTGGGAAGCACCAGGAATGCTGGGAATTGTAGTTCTGGTGGCAGACAGATCTCCTAGACACCAGAACAGTGGTTCTCAACCTTCCTAATGCTGTGACCCTTTAATACAGTTCCTCATGTTGTGGTGACCCCCAATTTCATTGTTACAAATTGAACATAATTAAAGCATAGTGATTAATCACAAAGATGATATGTAATTATATATGTGTTTTCTGATGGTCTTAGGCGACCCCTGTGAAAGGGTTGTTCAACCCCCAAAGGGGTCACAATGCACTGGTTGAGAACTGCTGCACTAGAGCAAAGTGAGCCTGGAGCAAGGTACTGTTGCGGTGGGGGATGGAGGGAAAGCAAAGGTGAGAGACATAAGTAAAATCAGAGTGTCTAGGAAAAATTAAAGGGAAGATATCCTAACACTTCCAGGAAATCTCCACCAATGAAGCAAAGAAAAAAAAGCCTCTATTATTCTGTGAGCAACAAACCAAACTGGGTTGGGGGTCTCAGACAATTCGTTCATATGATTGCAAAGACAGACAGAAACTCCTGGATTGGAGAGGGCTCCCCTGAGGGCTCCCAGATTGGAAAGGGTGCAGATCGGGCTGAGGGACCCCCCCATCCCTGTGCACGAATCTTCGTGCACCAGGCCCCTAGTAAAGTATAAGTTGGGCTGACCTTACTTGCTGGGGTGTACCACCCTTCTCTAACCCAGCCAACAGCTCTCACATGCAGAAGTCACTCAGTGCTTTTGTTGCACAAATCATAGTTGAACTTGGACTCTTATATCTTAAAGATAGTTTAAATTTCTTTTATATTCTTCTTGAATACTTTTTCCTCCTTCTTCAGAGGTAATCATTGTTCCAAAGTCTAGTATATCTAGCTTTCCCACATCTTTTTAATAGACATGTATTATTGTTACCCTGTTTTTTAACTTCATATAAATATACTTCATATATCTTAATATAACTCATGTTTTTTAATTTTAGCCAGTGATATATGTATCTCCATTTCATTCACTTTAAGTCTTATATATTACTAGGGGCCTGGTGCACGAAATTCGTGCACTGGGTGTGTGTGGGGAGGGGAGTGTCCCTCAGCCCAGCCTGCCCCCTCTCACATACTGGGAGCCCTCAGGCGTTGACCCCCATCACCCTTCAATCGCAGGATCGGCCCCTTGCCCAGGCCTGATGCCTCAGCCAGAGGCGTAGACCCCCATCACCCTCCGATCGCCTGATCGGCCCCTTGCCCAGGCCTGACACCTCCGCCAGAGGCATAGACCCCCATCACCCTCCGATCACCTGATCAGCCCCTTGCCCAGGCCTGACGCCTCCGCCAGAGGTGTCAGGCTTGGACAGGGGACTCCCATCTTCCCCTGATCATTGGCTCTGGCCCCCGCCCAGGCCTGAGGCCTCTGGCCCAGGAATCATGCCTGGGCAGGGGACCCCCATCTCCCTCTGATCGCTTGCTCCACCCCCCGCCCAAGCCTGACGCCTCTGACCCAGGCTTCAGGCCTGGGCAAGGGGACCATCATATCCCCCAATCCCCGGCTCAGCCCCCCGCCCAGGCCTGATGCCTCGGCCAGAGGAGTTGACCCTCATCACCCTCCGATCACCAATCACCGGATCGGCCCCTTGACCAGGCCTGAGGCCTCTGGCAGAGGTGTCAGGCCTGGGCAAGGGACCCCCAGCTCCCCACGGTTGCAGGCTCCACCCCTGCCCAGGCCTAACGCCTCTGGCCTAGGCGTCCGGCCTGGGCAGCGGGGACCCGCAGCTGCAGCGGCCCCGCGATCGTGGGCTCTGCTTTAGGCCCAGGCAAGGGACCCCTAGCTCCCGGGACTGCCAGCTTCGACCGTGCCCAGCTCCCATCGCTGGCTCCACCCCTACTTCCTGCTATCACTGGCCAGGGCGGCAAAGGCGCCTGATTCTCTGATCATGGCTGGGGGGCAGGGCAAAGGTGGCCCTGGGGCCGCCTTTGCCCTGCCCCCCAGCTCTTAGCTCCCCCCTGGGTTTCCGCTCACTGTCAGTGGCAGGGGGCTTCTTCCTGCTTTCCCTTTCGCCTCCCTGCATTGTGCCTACATATGCAAATTAACCGCCATCTTGTTGGCAGTTAACTGCCAATCTTAATTGGCAGTTAACTGCCAATCATAGTTGGCAGTTAACTGCCAATCATAGTTGGCAGTTAATTTGCATATAGCCCTGATTAGCCAATGAAAAGGGTATCGTCGTACACCAAATACCATTTTTCTCTTTTATTAGATAGGATGTGTATAACTATATATGAAAAAGTAATTATTATATGAGGTAGATTCTACTAATACTTCAATTTTTCAGATAAAACTGAAAGCAGAAATTAAGCAGTTTGTCCAAGTCATATAGCTAGTAAGAAAGATTTAAATATAAGGTCACAAATTTTGCCTATTTTTTTTCCAACTAATTTAGTTCATAGCTTTCCCTGTTTTTCCTTGGTTAGGATTTATAATGAGACAGAGCAGGATGAGAGTAGATATCCTTATCTTACTCTTGACTTTAATTGGAATGCTCCTAAAAATATTTAACATTAAATATGTTTGCAGTAGGTTTTTACTGAATACCTTGTTAGGCTAAGGATGTTGCCTCTTTATTTATAGTTTGCCAAAAATGTTTTATAATAAATATTACATTTATCAAATGCTTCCTGTCAATGAAAAATCACATGATTTTTTTTCCTTTATATTATATGTCAGTTAATAGATTATTTTGTTTTACGTCATTCTCATTATTTTGGAAAAACCTTACTTGGTCATTTTGTGATATTATATTGATACTAGAGGCCCGGTGCATGAAATTTGTGCACGGGGGTGTCCGACTGCCCATTTAGGCCTGATCCTGGTGGGATTGGGCCTAAACGGGCAGTCGGATATCCCTCTCACAATCCAGGACTGCTGGCAACCAGCCACTCACCTGCCTGATTGCCCCTAACCGCTTCTGCCTGCCAGCCTGATCACCCCCTAACCACTCCCCTGCCAGCCTGATCGATGCCTAACTGCTCCCCTGCCAGCCCAATTGACCCTAACTTCGCTCCCTTGCCAGCCCGGTCAGCCCCAACTGCCCTCCCCTGCAGTCCTGGGCCCCACCTAACTTCCCTCCCCTGTAGGCCTGGTCCCCACTATCCTCCCCTGCAGGCCTGGTCCTCCCTAACTTCCCTCCCCTGTAGGCCTGGTCCCCACTATCCTCCCCTGCAGGCCTGGTCCTCCTTAACTGCCCTCCCCTGCTGTCCTGGTCACCCCCAACTGCCCTCCCCTGCTGTCCTGATCGCCCACAATTGCCCTCCCCTGCCAGCTGTCTTGTGGCAGCCATCTTTGACCACATTGGGGCAGCCATCTTGTGTGTTGGAATGATGGCCAATTTGCATATTACCTCTTTATTAGATAGGATGCTATTGAATTGTGTTTGCTGAAGTTACATTTAGGATTTTTCATGTAGGTTGTAAGGTGAAATTGGTCTACAATTTTTTTTAATGAATTACACTATGCTTGTTGAGCTTTGGCTTAAAGTTTCTAGTAGCCTCATAAAATTAGTTGTGTTTTCTCCCATTTCTGTTTTCATGAAACAGTTTATGTACTAAAGCAGCTACCTTCACCTTAAATATTTGATAAAAAAAATACTATGAATATCTGAATCAAACACTTGTTGTAAGATTTGACTAATAGTTCACTTTGGTACAGAGTTCCTAGTTTAAATTTTCTTCCTTAGGTAAAAATTACCTTTTGAATCCAAGTTATCACATTTATTGTTAATAAAATAGTTTATGATATTCACTTATGGCTTTGAACGTCTCTACTATATCAGTAATTTTACCCCCTTTTCAAATCTTTAAAAATAAACAAGAATTATAGAAGGAATCTCAAAAGAACTAATAAGTAGGTGTTTATTTGAAAAAACTATAATAATGCTGGGAAAAATAAGAAGGCAGTGAGAAAAGGGGGAGACCAAATATGAGATGGATGGACTCCACACAAGAGCCATAGGCTGAGTTTACAGGAGCTCGACAGGACATGGTGGACCTCACTCATTCATGGGGTCACCAGGGGTCAGAGCCGACTCAACAGTATGTAACACATGATAAAATAGAAATGCCTCTCATTCAGAACGTAAATCAATATTAAATGCTATTTAATGTCTGTGAAAGGATTTCAATCTAAAATGGAACTCGAGAATGTGAAATGGAAACTCTTATGTGTGTGCCCTCAGAACTTAAGAACTGAGAGACTGATTTCTGGTAAATGTCTGACACTTATCTTCTACCCATGAAAATCCACAAAGAATCTCTCCCATCCTTGAGTCAGTTAACTGACTGCTTGCACGTTGGCTGGACTTCTCCTTCTTTGTACTTCTTGCCCATAAATTCAGCCCACCCCAGACCTTCAGTGGACCTGCCTAGAGCTTGTTACAGTATGTGTTTCATGAATTACAGTCCTCTGCTATACCCAAAAAACTCAATTTCTGGTCATTTGAGCTTGCCTCAATTTACCTCTCTAATTAGGTTGACAGTTCCCTTCCAATTTTAAAATTCCTAATTCTATGACTGTGGAATATCAAGTCCCTACCAGGTTACTTTGCCTGTCCACCTATAGCAGCGGTTCTCAACCTGTGGGTCGCGACCCCTTTGCAGTCGAACACCCCTTTCACAGGGGTCGCCTAAGACCATCCTGCATGTCAGATATTTACATTACGATTCATAACAGTAGCAACATTACAGTTATGAAGTAGCAACAAAAATAATTTTATGGTTGAGTCACAACATGAGGAACTGTATTTAAAGGGCCAGAAGGGTGAGAACCACTGACTTATAGCCTCTTTGTCATTCCACATGGTCACTCACCTCATCACAGCATGGCCGGGGATGGAGGCATGTCTCCATCCCCTATTTACTTGATTTGTTCACTAGCTAGTCCAGTTAGAGAAGAAAAAACAGCTAATTTGATTCATTGTGATGTACTGTAGCTCCCATAAGGCAGTCCTGTAATTCACTCTTACTCAATATCTACGGTGTCACAGGGACTATGCAAGATGATAGAGAGATTTGGAGATGGAAACAGATACAAATGCTACCCTCAAAATGGTATCATACTGGGAAGGCATACATTAAAGAAGTAACTACACAAACAATTGCAGTGATGAAAAGTACTATGAAAGAGAGGTATGGGGTGACATAACAAGGGACTAACAGGGTCTGATAAGGAGTGAATGTTGTAGCTGAAGACGAAAAGTAGGCCAGGGAAGTCAAGAAATGGTATGTGGAGTAAGTAGCTCAGTGTGTTCAAGAAACCAAATAAGCCAGCTGTTCTGAACCTGGAGAACAATAGAAAGAGGTAGAAACTTTTAAGAACTGAGGACTTTACCTAAGAGCAATGGGAAGCCAGCCACTGGATGGTTTGTAACACTGCCTTTGGTTAAGCACCAGAAAGCCTACTGTGGGGCGCGGCCAGAGTGTTTTTGGACAGGTTCAAGCCTTGGACTACTGAGAGGGCACAGTCCTCTCACTGCCACGTGCAAGTCCCAGCTTGGAGGGCAGAGGCTTCCCAGCACAATTATAACCAACAGCTATAGTTATAAGCTTGAGCCTGTGGTCCGAACAAGTGGCCCCACGTGCCTGAGTGATAAGAGTTCAGGTGCATGTAGTTGAGTATAGTTGAAACTCAGGAGAATGCTGTAAACAACGTGATCACGCCCCTACTTTGCCTCGTGGCATCTGCTATAAAATAAAGACACGGCTTGTGGGCGCTGGCGCTGTCCATCAGAGGGGCAGCGTCCCACTGAGTCCCAGCTTTCATTCTCATGTCTGTCTTTTCTAAGCCTTTCACCACCCTCACTCAGGTTCACTGAACCAGGCTGAGCTGGCATGGCACATAAGGCGCCCTGGGGCTGAGTATGCCATGGCTGTGCCGGCTCCTCACACCTACATTTCAGTAACCATAGATCTGTAGTTATCTTCTTTATTTTCAAAATAAAATTGTATTGTCCCCTTCAAAAAAGCAAGAGTCATTAGTAGAGTAGGTACCCCACATCTGACACATATTAATTAGTATAGTGATTGATTCTTTTAGTTAGATCATTACTTTGAACTTATTATAATCTGTTAGCTTGAACTAGGTTTGCAATACAATAGCCTGGGGTTTTCTCCTTGGTTTTTAAAACTGTAATATGTATTTTTAATGTTTTGGGGGTATACATTCTGGCTGTGTGCTGACTACTGTCCATGGGTTGGGGCACAGATGCTCCCATTTCTTTTATCTTGTCTCATGTCAGAGCTCAACAAATGTGGTACCTCAGTTTGATTAGTTGAAGAGTAGATTTCATGCTAATCTTGGCAATCCCAGCCTTTTAACTAATCTTTCTAAATGTCTTTATTAAGTGGGGAAAGGGTGTTGTCAAAGGAAAAGCAATTGTGTAATCATCAAATTCCCATCATCTCCAGTGGCTACATTAACCTGTGGATTCTTATCACAGCATCTTGACTTTAGGAGAGAAAACATGGATTTTTTCAGGAGCTCTGTTATTTTGTCAGGAGCCGCTAAATAGTAGTTTAATTATGTTCATGGGAATGTATATTCTAAACTGATGCATTTGTTAGACAACTTTATTGCTATTTCAAGTTGAATAATCATTTATGGTTGAGTATTTGTTTTTTCAGAGGTTTTGCCAATTTAAAAATTTTATACATTTTCTGATCAGTGATTCAACAAACTGTTTATAATGATACTAGAGGTCCGGTGCACGGGATTCATGCACTGGTCAGGGGTATGGCCTGCAGGGATCATCCTGGTCTGCCAAGCGGCTGTGGACTTGCCCTCTGAGCGGCTGCTCCCTGGTTTGGCATCTTCCGTGGAGCTGGAGCACTCACCTCTACAGGGGACCCGGTCAGGGCCGGGCCCAGGGACAATAGCACTGACGGGCAGAAGAGTAGGCCTCAGTCCTTTGGCGGCCACGAACCCACCTCCCAGCCTCCGGGATCAGCTCTGTGAGCCCGGCGGCAGCGGCGCTGTGTGGCCTGCATGCGTCTGGAGGAGGCAGCAGGGAGCAAGGAGGAGGAGCCTGGGGTGAGGAGGCAACGATCAGCGCTCCCCCTGTGGTAGCTCACTGACCACCAGGGGGCAGCTCCTGCATTGAACGTCTGCCCCCTGGTGGTCAATGCGCATAATAGTAACTGG
This sequence comes from Myotis daubentonii, assembly GCF_963259705.1. NCBI lineage: Eukaryota > Metazoa > Chordata > Mammalia > Chiroptera > Vespertilionidae > Myotis > Myotis daubentonii. Next base: position 128,130,503 of record NC_081842.1, read on the forward strand.
TTGACCGGTCGTTCTGGTCATTCCGCCATTCAGTCGCTGGGCTTTTATTATATAGGATCAGGCTTGGTATAAATCAATTTGTAAATTTGCCTTCTAACAAATTTATAGTTTTATCACATTTCCTTAGGACTTCATACTTATGTAATGAAACATTCAATAAAACATTTTTATAACTTACAGACCTAAAGTATATATATGCCATGTAAACAAATGCAGTAATTTCTAAAAGTATTTAATTTTAAATGTATATACATATATATATATATATATATATATATATATATATATATATATCCTAGCTAATAAAAGAGAAACATGGTAATTAGCGTACAACTGCTACCCTTCCCATTGGCTAATCAGGGCGATATGCAAATTAACTGCCAGCCAAGATGGTGGCCGGCAGCCAGGCAGCTTGAAACTAACATGAGGCTTGCTTGCTTCAGTGACGGAGGAAACCAACGTTCCCCGCCTGCCGCTGCCAGCCTCTGAGCTGCAACTATGTTACAAATATAGAAGCTAAACAAAACCCCAGAAACCTGCTTTAGTCGTTGGGCTTCAGCCAGCAGGATCCCAACATTGTTTCAAATACAGAAGGTAAACAAAGGCCAGAAACCTGCTTTCAGCAGCAGAGGCCTAAGAGCTGGAGCCTCAGAGCTAAAGCTGGCCCAGAATAAAAAAAAAAGAAAAGAAAAAAAGGAGCGGTTGGGAGCTTCAGTCACCTGCCAGCCTGAAAACAGCCCTCAGTCCCTCACCCAGACTGGCCAGGCACCCCAGTGGGGACCCCCACCCTGAAGGGTGTGTGACCAGCTGCAAACAGCCATCATCCCCTCACCCAAGCTGGCCAGGCACCCCAGTGGGGACCCCCACCCTGATCCAGGACACCCTTCAGGGCAAACCAGCCGGCCCCCACCCGTGCACCAGGCCTCTATATAGTAAAAGGGTAATATGCCTCCCAGCACCGGGGTCAGCGTGACAGGGGGTAGCACCCAAACCCCCTGATCGCCCTGCGGCTCTGTGTGTGACAGGGGGCGGGGCTACAACCTCCCTATCTGCCCTGCTCTGTTCGTGACAAGGGAAGGCGCCCCAACCCCCTGATCAGCCCTGCTCTATGCCTGATACGGGGGAGCTCTCCAACCCCCTGATCACCCTGCGGCTCTGTGTGTGTCAGGCTGCGGTGCCCCAACCCCCTGATCCGCCCTGCTCTGTGTGTGACAGGGGGCGGTGCCCCAACTCCCCTATCGGCTCTACTCTGTGAGTGACAGGGGGGAGCTCCCCAACCCCCTGATGGGCCCTGCTCTGTGCGTGACAGGGGGGAGCTCCCCAACCCCCTGATCGACCCTGCTCTGTGCATGACAGGGTACGGAGCCCCAACACCCCTGATGGGCCCTGCTCTGTGAGTGACAGGGGGCAGCACCCCAACCCCCTGATTGGCCCTGCTCTGTGCATGACAGGGGGTGGCACCGCAACCTGCCCATCGACCCTGCCTTGAGTGTGACAGGGGGCGGTGCCCCAACCCCCCAATCAGCCCTACCCTGAGCGTGACTGAGGGTGGCATCACAACCTCCCAATCCGCCCTGCTCTGTGCATGACAGGGGGCAGCACCCCAACTCCCCAATCAGCCCTGCTCTGAGCCTGACCAGGGGCTGCACCTAGGGATTGGGCCTGCCCTCTGCCACCCGGGAGCAGGCCGAAGCCAGCAGGTCGTTATCTCCTGAGGGGTCCCAGACTGCGAGAGGGCACAGGCCAGGCTGAGGGACCCCCTCCTTCCCCCTGAGTGCACAAATTTTTGTGCACTGGGCCTCTAGTATATATATATAAAACCATAAGCAACTGGTCGACCGTTTGACCAGTAGCTATGACGTGCACTGACCACCAGGGGGCAGATGCTCCACGCAGGAGCTGTCACCTGGTGGTCAGTGTGCTCCCACAGCAGGAGCACTGCTCAGCTGACCGACAGGCACCAGACGACGGGCTCACGGCTGGTGAGCGCAGCTGTGACGGTGCTACTGAGCGGCTGCGACGGCAGGCTCAGACTCTTCCCTGGCCGCCTGCCACTTTGCACACTACTACATCTCTCGGGGGATGTCAGACTGTTGGTTTCCAAAATGGGCGGTCTGACATCCCCTGAGGGGCCCCAGATTGCGAGAGGGCGCAGGCCAGCTGAGGGACCCCACCAGTGCACGAATCTGTGCACTGGGCCTCTAGTCCAATATAATGATGAACTAATGAACCCTAATAAACTGGAAAAAGTGGGGAAAATGAAGGAAATGGCTACATTGTGTTTATTACATCCTTAGAGGCATAATTTGTAAAATAACTCCCTAAATAACTACTTATAAGTTCATTTCTTTATTTTAATAATTAGAAATATTAACAAAAATGATATTACTACTTGAAATACCGATTTTGACAGGTCCTTATTTCCCATTAAAATGGCTTCCTGAAAGTGTCACAAGAAGTTAATGAGTCGCTTGTTAATTAAATTTGAACTTTTCTTCTCTGATAATCAAATGAAAAAAAACTGAAATATAATAAATTCAAAATGCTTCATACTAAATTGAACACTGATAGTGATATAAATGTTATAAATGGTGATGTTACACATGAATGTGGTAAGAATCTATAGGCTTCACAATAGAATTTGCTAATTTTGAATATGGGCTTATCTTTTAAGTTTATTTTGTTCCTGAAAATTCAAGTGCTGAAATAATGTTTTATGAGCATTTTTTAATTAGCCAAGTGTAACTTTCCATGGAAAATTTAAACATCCCCATCCAACTAACAACTCAATCTATCTTTTCTTCTCTTATTTTGTTAGCCTCTTAGCAAATATCCTGCTGTGATAAATGACATTTCATTCTGGTTGCCCTCGGAGAATTACACAGAAAATGATTTCTATGACTTAGTACGAACAATTGGAGGAGATTTGGTGGAAAAAGTTGATCTTATAGACAAGTTTGAACATCCAAAGTAAGTAAAAAACTTTCTGATTTTATCCTTTGTTCTCTCTATGTGACAAGTGGTATGTGGAAACATATAATAACATTTTGCTGAAATCCAGTGCATGCTAGACAAAATATCTTCTGAATTTATAGTGAACACATGGCTTCTCAGAAAAGCCTTTCATGTCAGTCCTTCCTGAAAACCTTTCTGAAATGCGTTTTTAATCTTTCCTGCCCTGATTAAAGAAAGTATGTGAAACCGGATGTTTTAAAGATCTTGGAGTTTTTCAGTATTGCTTTTGGAAGTGATTCTGTAGCATATCACATCCCAGGAACAGAGGATAAGGCCCAAAGAAGAGTTTGTGGAGAAAAAGTGTTTTGTTAATCTCTAGGTGAATATTTATTAACCATATACCTCAAGCCAAAATCTGTATCAGGTCGTAAGATAAAATGTAATAACTTTATCAGGACTTATTTCGGTGTTGACCCATCCTCCCTGATATGTATATATTTGTCCCTCACTAATCGAGTTTAACTCTGCTTTGGCCTTAGACCTGTTTTTCCTGAATTCTCTCTCAGGGTTTGTATTGATCCATTGATCTGTTCTTGAGGGACTCCAGTGATGCCTGAGGAGGCTGTCCTAAGTCTGATTTCTCTACCTTTCATTTTCTCTCTAATGTATTAGAACTCTGTGTTTTCAATGTTTTCCACTTCATTTTGAATGCTTTCCTCCTTGTGTCTTCTCTCTGTGTTTCCTTGCACACATTGTATTTCCATCTGCAGTTACTCTGCTTTCCCCCTTTTCTGAGTTCTGCAAGCTCATATTTCAGTTTCTGTTTTCTTACTATCTTTTCTGAGTTATTTCTGCTTTGTGGTTTTCCTTCATAGAGAAATTGCTTCATTTGGTTTTTAAAATTCTTTGTAATATATTTGGCTAGAAACTTCATTTGATTTGTTGGCAGCATTTTTCTATGACTTCCCTGTCATTCTCCTTATTCTTTTAACTATTTTAATTGCTGTGTCAGTTATATGCCTATGATTGCCTTTTTGTCACACATATTTGACTATATTGGATTTTCTGAACCAGCTACTGACACAAGCCTGGGGGTTGAGGTTCAAGAGTTAACTCGGCAGGGAAGGGCTAGTAGTCATTCAGGCTACATGTCTTCACAACCATAGGCTTTCTTTGTCTCCACCTCCATGAAACCAACTCTTTCTTCAAATATGGCTCATCCATCTCTGAGTCTTTTAGTAGGTCTGCCTCCCACCCCAAGTCTACCCTAGTTACAAACAGAAGATCCACCTTTGTTAACTCCAGTTTCAATACTTATTGGTGATATAGACTTTGCACTTCAGATTATAACCCTTAGCGCTGGGAAATGTATTTTTGCTGGTGTTTGGGAATATGTGCTCAAAGACATGGCACTCTGTGTGTTTCTGCTCTTTGCTTCCTCCCATTTAGCTTCTACTTGATTTTGGCAGCCTTTAAATATATTTTGGAGCTTGCAGATGATATCTGTCTCCTAACTGTACAGACAATAGAATGGATGTACAGGGTAGCCTGGGCCCCTGACATGATAGATACCATTCAGCCCTGTACTTTTATGTGAGAAAGAAGTTTCCATGGGTTAACATGTTGATATCGAAAGTCTGGATATTACTTTTGAAGAGGAGCAAATATATGGGAATAAGACTTACTGCAAAGTATCAACTGATATGCCAAAAGCACATGACTCACCATTGTTTTCCATTCTTATTTAATAGACAAATAACTTCTGGAATCAAGGATTCAGAATTCATTCTTAATTTCTTACTTCTTAGGCTCTTACTTCCTGATACTGACTTAGATCCACCCCTACCTCTTATATCACCAGTGTGAAAAGTGAGATAAGTAGCTTTTCTTGGTTGGAGATGAGCAGAACCTAAAGGTCACTGTGAGATGTTATTGCCGGGATGTAGTGATGAGGGTAAATGGAACGGGCATGTTAATTGGAGAGAATGCCGGGGGCATGGGGAAGTATCAGGGTCCTGTGGACTCAGGAACAGACCAGGCAGACAGTCCGTTGAAGACAAAGTCACAGACTGTGTAGAACTGTATAACTCAGGTCTGCACACAACCCATGCTCACTGGTTGTGCTAAAGGAGAATTTGTCCCTTCCTTCTGGAGGAGACAATACTTTTGATTGGAAATTTGAGAACAACCAGCCAGAAAATGCTTCTGTCACTGATCTTCAATAAATGTTAAGCAACATTTAAGTCCTATCATTTTGGAGCTATGCCAAGTGATCACCCTGCCCCGAGAGCCTACCTGTCTTTTCCTTTGTTTGTTGTTTTTGTTGTTGTTGTTGTTAAACCTCACATGAGGATATTTTTCTGTTGATTTTTAGGGAGAGTGGAAGAGAGAGAGAAAGATATAAAAATCAAGAAAAAATCTTGATCTTTTTTTAACCAAAGCAGTTTGTCAGCCAATGAAAAGTCTATACTAGGTGTATCAGTTGAGCCAGTAGTTCATATGACATGTTTAATGGTATTTCCAGAGGCCTCCTTAAAAGTTGGGCTGAAGCTATCCTTTTTCCTCTTGCCACCTGGATGTGAATATAGTGGCTGGTACTTTGGCGACCATTCTGGATCACAGTGTGTCCTTGGTAGTGGAAGTTGTGGGGAGTACAGCCTGGGTCTCATGACACTGGAGTGTCAGTTCAGCCTTGGACTTTATATGAGAGAGCGTATCTTGTTTAAGCTACTATTTTTCAAATCCTCATTCCTGACAACCAAAGTAAGGACAGACAAACCTTGCTCTTATAGCAATGAGGAAAAGCACATTATTTAGTCAGGGTGGCTCCTTGTGCAATGATTCTCAGGAAGTACCTAGGGCAGGAGGTGACAAACTTTTGCTATTAAAGGACAGATAGTAAATATTTTTTACTTCATGGGCCATATGATCTCTGTCACATCTACTCAACTCTGCCCTTTTGAAAGCAGCCATAGAGAAAACGAAATCAAATTGTCATGGCTGTGTTCTAATAAAGCCTTAATTACAAAAACAGGTGGTCAGCAAGTTTTGGCTCATAGTTTGCTGACCCCTGATAAAGGGAAGGGAGACACATGTAATTTTTCTGAAGCTTGCCCCCTCCTGCCCCCCACAGATTCTGAAATCCTCCCGAAGGAGGTCATTCTTCCCTGAGCACCTGGCACCCTCCTGGTCTCCTCCCACCTGGGCAGTGGCAAGTGAAGGTCACCTGACCTTGTACTCATCAATGCATAGCTTGATCTCAAGATTTATTTCATTTATTATCTAAACACATCAATGAAATGTTACCAGATAGTCCAAGAGCTCTGACTCTTTCTTAACCTAACATCCCAACTGAGAATTGCTAGTGCTGAGGGAAAGGCACTCTGAAATAAACAGGTGTTATTGTTTGGCCAAGAACAGATCCCAGGGTGTTTCAGAGAGACATCAGCTGCCGAATCTGAACCTAATTTTATAATGTTAAACAAATGGGCAATTTTTTCTTGATTACAAATAACAGTTGGTGCCCAAAAGGCGGATAGCTGTTCACGTTAGAAGCAGCTGACATTTTGTTCCAGTTTGTCATTCAGAACCTTCCCCCAGAGTACATTTGCCGCTTAATCTATAGGCCACTTAGTGTGCACAAGAGTTTTTGTAGTTCCAATTTCATGTCACAAAAAGTAGAGCAGGGATCAGTTAGCTCAAGAGAGGAGAGCTGGGGTCACTGCGTGTGCTTTCATACCTTTGGAATATTGCACTATACGCACATGCTACTTACTGAGAAAGCGCAACTGCTCAAAGTATTTCTTATGCTGGGGTAGGAGAAGGAGCAAAGAAGAGCAAAAGGAAACTTAACCATTGTCTTCAACTGCCGATACCTCATCTGGGGAAGCGAGCCAATGCTGCTCTTTTGAATGGTAGAAATGGACCATAAAGTAAAATGGATTTGAATAGGACAGATTTGCTTTGAACTTAAGGCAGAGTTTTCTGGAAGTTAAAATTACAGAATTTTATTTTATTTTTTTAATATATTTTATTGATTTTTTACAGAGAGGAAGGGAGAGAGATAGAGAGTTAGAAACATCGATGAGAGAGAAACATCGATCAGCTGCCTCCTGCACATCTCCTACTGGGGATATGCCCGCAACCCAGGTACATGCCCTTGACCGGAATCGAACCTGGGGCCTTTCAGTCCGCAAGCCGACACTCTATCCACTGAGCCAAACCGGTTTGGGCTAAAATTACAGAATTTTAAAAGAAGTATTTGATTTAATCCCAAGAAAGGGGTGGTAGTGAAAAGTGTCCCAGGTGTCGGCAGCAGGGGCTGGCTGGGGATGTCCCCAAAGCATACACTTACACTTTGTTCCTAGGGCCGCTGCTTACTTTGCCACATGCCGTTCCTACAGTGTGGACACGTTTCTTGGACCCATGCACTGTCAGTCAGGGTCTGATTAGGGCCGAGCTGCTAGAGGTGAGTGTGCTGAACTGTGGGCTCCCTACTTGATCTTCCTCACAGTTATATTTTATACAATTTGCCAGAAGTACAGGTAGACCTGTTTTTATTGTGCTTCACCTTATTATGCTTTGCTGATACTGCATATTTAACAACACAGAAGTAAGATCCTCCACCAGCAAAATGATTATGACTCTCTGAAGGCTCAGATGATGGTTATAGTCTTTTAGCAATGGAGTAGCTTTAATTAGGGTATATTCATTGAGTTTTTAGAAATAATGCTATTGCACACTTAATAGACTACAGCATAGTATAAATATAACTATTATAGGCATTGGGAAACCAAAAATTTGTGTGACTCGCCTTTTTGCAATACCCACTTAATTGCAGCGGTCTGGAACCCACAGTATCTCCGCGATGTGCCTGTAGGTATACTGGAACATGTGTCTTCATTTTTAACAGAACTTTGAAGCGGGACTTCCCCATGAGAAGCACCTTCTCAGTGTAGCTGGCCCCTCTTTTGAGTGGGTGTGAGTCTTGGATGTTGTCTGGTCTTAACTTCATGGTGTGGTGTGGGTGAGGCAGTTCAGGTGACTCATCCTTCCTTCCCCCTTCCTCCAATCTTTCCTTTCCTTCTTTCCTTTTTTGGTGTATTTATCTGTTTTTGCTTTGTCAAGCACCCAGTAAAAATGCAAACACATAAAACTTTGAAAATAAAAAGGGTAGAGATTCAGCCATCATCTCAACACTCTAAAACAACTCTTAATATTTTTACATTTTCCCATCCTTGACTTTATTTATATACTTGTGCATCAAATGACATTTGACCCTTGAATATTGAAGATAGCATGTGCTTTATATTATTAACCTGTTGGTTCTAGTGCATGGTTTTTTCAACCTCTGTACTACTGATATTTTGGGCCAGATAATTCTTTGTTGTGTGTCCTGCGCATTGTAAGCTATTTAGCAGCACTTCTGGCCTCTACTCACTAGATATCAGTATCACACACCAATCCCACCCTCTGTGACAATCAAAAATGTCTCCAGACATTGTCAAATGTCCCTTGACAGGCAGAATTGCCCTTTTGAGAAAAAATTTAGCAGAGAATGTTAATTTTCTTTTTGAAAAGATTTCTTAAAATCATGCACTATTTTTATGTTATGATCAGCTGGGAGAAATGATAGACGGCCTTCACGGAGGGAGGTGTCTCAGTGGGGGTTCTGTGGTTCCAATGAACACACTTGAGCAAACAGGAAAAGCTTGACAACCAATGAGGCTTCAGAAAGAGTAGTAGCTGCTAAGGCAGGCTCTGACCTTTCTCTTGTCTCCATCGCTCTTTCTGTTTTTTTTTTTTTGTTTTTAATCCTCACATGAGGATAGATATGTTTTTATTAATTTTTACAGAGAAGAAGGGGGGAGAGAGAGAGAGAGAGAGAGAGAGAGAGAGAGAGAGAGAGAGAGAAAGAAAGAAACATAAATCAGCTGTTTCCTCCCGTACATGCTCCAACCAGGGATCAAACCTGCAACCTTTTGGTGTATGGAAGGATCTTCCAACCAACTGAGCCACCAGCCAGGGCTCCACCACTCTTTCTGAGGTATGTCTACCAATTTCTACTTTTCTATTGCATTTTATTTTCTCATACTCACTCTCTCTCCCAACCTTCTCACCATACAGCTTTTGCTCTTTCATATCATGCAGAGTTCAGAATGCCCTGCCCAGCCCCTGATTCTAAATGACCTTCAGGTTCCAGCTCTCAGCACCACTGCAAGTCTCTTGCCCAATTCTAACTCTCAACAAAGCAAACCAGTGGGCCCAACTCAACTTTTCTCACTGGGGCAAGCATCTCTGACCCGCTTGGCGGACAGGCTCCACTCAGGTCAGATGCCTGCCCATGGTCTAACCAGCCTCATGGGTCAAGTGGGCAGGCCTCTGACCTTAATTTACAAGTCAGTAGACTTCCTGTTTATACAGCGATTTCTTTGTTTTTTCTTTAACCTGAAATCAGTAGCCTTTCACTCAGGCACTACCATTTTTATATTTCCTTGAATTTTATGCAAAGGGACATACCATGAATGTATTTAGCAACTGATTCTTGAGTTCCTGTGTTTTGGGAAATATTGGGCTAATTAGAACCATAAGGATTTTTAAAATTTTATCTTTATTGTTGAAAGTATTACATGTATCCCTTCTCCCTCCCCCACCCCCCATTGACCCTTCCCCTTTGCCCCAGGCCTTCACCACACTATTGTCTGTGTCCATGAGTTATACATATATGGTTAATCTTTCCCTACCCACCTCTACCTTCCCTTTGATATTCATCTGTCTGTTCCATGTTTCTATGTCTCTGGATCTATTTTGTTCATCAGTTTATTTGGGAACCACAAGGAATTTTGAGGCAAGATCCCAATTTTTATGGAGCCAAATAATATAGGAAAACTGAACTGGGAATAAAAGGCATAAGGTGACGACAATGAGGTTAGTTAAGCCTAATAAATGGCCTGCACCATTTCTTGCACATAACTGATGGTCAGTAAACTTTCATTGACTTAAAATAAGGAGCACATGTCTAGGGCTATAAATTCAGAGGAAAGAGACCATTGTTCTAGGAAGCCTTACCAAGGAGACAGGGTGGCAGACCCCTGTGTCTGTCTACCTTCTGATACCTTGTGAATGAGGTGCTCTGCATCCTAAATCTAATTATTGTGAGTATATTCTGTGTAGTAGGAAACCTGAGTTTCTGTAAAAAGAACTCTGGGTTTTTAGATTCTTTCTTTTGCCAGGACAGATTCACTTACAGTGGCCACTTTAGGGATTTATTTAAAGATACACCTGAATAGAACTGGGAAGCTATTTGGAACCGAGGCAAGGTCAGAGACCTTGTACACCTAGTGTCCTGGCTTTGTCCCTCTCCTTGCTCCTCCTGGTCAGTGTCTGTATCCTCCACCCTTTCCCCTACTTATACATACACTAGAGGCCCAGTGCATGAAATTCATGCATGGGTAGGGTCCCTAGCAGCTGCCGGCTTCTGGCTGGGGCCTCCCTTCCCCCAGCTGCCTCCTTCACACCCGCCTTGGCCTGGCACCGCCTGCACACCTGCTCCACCATTCCACCGCGGTCCCGCTCTTGTCGGGGCCCATCGGGGCCGGCAGCACAGCCACTGCCACTTGCTGCCAGCGCCCTGTCGCCAGTGCCCGCCATGCTCCTCACCGCACCCTGGTGGTCAGCACATGTCTAACTCCCGCCCATAGGGACAATTTGCATATTAGACTTTCATTATATAGGATTAACATTTTCACCTCTTTCCGAATTGGCAGAAGTCTTTTCTGGCCAGTCCTGTCCATGATCCCAGTACATATTCTGGAAGGAACCAATCTAATTAACAAATATCATTCCTTTTGTACAGAGCCCTTTGCACTGGGCCCCTGGGGTCGGGGCAGTCTTCACCACTATTGGGTCAAGAAACCATTGTTGATCTAGTTAGGGACCATTAATAAAACAGCCCAGCCCCTTTCAAGCCACAGGCTGGGCTGAATATTTTCAAGCAGAAAGATTCACTGGGAAATTTTTCAGAACAAATATCCAAGTACTGCCTTCCTAACCCCTCCCCCCCCCCCCCCGCCCATTTTACTCCATGTATAGAACTCTGTGTAACTGCTCCTAATAGTTGGCTCATTCATATCGTTATTTTTTATTCACATTTAAACTTCTCTAGTCTATTCCACTAGATGGAAACTCCTTAGGTGGAACTTGAGTGGTGTAGTAGCTCCCTTTTGTCTTCCCACAATGTTTAGTGTATATTACTGGAAGGAGGCTCATCACTACATGATGCTTGGTGGATGCTTCATTCCTTAGGGGAGCTTTTTTAAGGACTAGAAGGAGTTTATGAGATGAAAAGTAGAGTCAGTGTAGTCTAGTTGAAAGAGCTCACAATTCAGTCAGAAGCCATGGGTGGAATCTTGACTTTCCACATCCAATATGTATGGTATTGGGACTTCCTGCGCCTCAGTTTCATCTACCTCTGAGAGTACTGTCATCCTTAAATGGTAGCTGCAAAAATTCCATGTGCCTGTGTATGTGCAATGCTTTGAAAACTGCAGAGAGTTCTAAAAAAATTGTTAGATATTAGAGTAAAAACAAAAGAGTAACTTTCACAACCAACTTACCTTGTTAAATAAAATAAAAAATGACCTCGTACAGCTAGGAGTCTGAGATTTGGCAGCCAAATACATATGACCGGGACCTTCTGGTCATACAGGAAAGCAGAGTGAGACTTTATATGAAACTGCCATTCTGAAATGATGCATAGTTCTTCCTGCAACTGAAGGAGTAAACATTTAATCAGAAAAAAAAGAAATTCTTTGTAAATTAGTAAAGATGCTGGTCAACAGAGCTGTGTAGTCACTGGCTGTTTTCTGGGTTGTGTGTTGGGAAAATGCTATGGACGGTGGCAGGTGGGATGACATGTCTGGTTGCAAATCACTCCCTGGTCTTGTTGCTTTTGACAGAACCAAATAAGTGCAGTTATCTGAACTGAAAGATGGGTCATCAATGAAAAGCCAACCACAGCTGATCTTTGGAGACTTGCCAGAGTCGTGTGCCCTTGAGATTAGCAGCATGCAGTCCCGAGGAGATGGCTAGCGGCGGCCAGGCTGCCTTAGAGCACTCCTGGCTTCTGTCCTGTTCTTCATTCTTACTGCCGAACTGGTGGCGTGAGTGTAAGAACTTTTATTGCCGCAGTTCAGACAGCACAGAAAGCAATTCTAAGAAAACTAATTTTAGCCTGGATAGTTGTTTCTCCCTACCTTCCTACACTTTCCTCCTTCTCAAAGCCTCTTTAAAGCAGTCCATGGAGGGTATGCGTAGCAGCCCTGATTGCCACCAGTGTTAGATAAAGTGAAACACCATTAGTTCTGTTCCGCCTCGTCTCCCAGCATGTCACCATTTGCTGAAGGATTCCTTGGGATTAACTTCAGTGTTGGCCTGGCAGGACCCCAGGAGTAGCATCCCAGCACAGAGCAGGAAGGAGCAGAGACCGCTTGGCAGCAGCTAGCCAGGGAGGGGGCCAGGAGCTGGATGGGCTGCACCTGTGGTGACCACTGCCTTACAGCCCACCTTTATGAAAATTAACATGAAGCCACTTTTCCTTCTTTAACTTCCAATTAGCTGTTTTCAGGGGGAGTCTTTGGATACTGTCTCCCCTGGGTGTCCCATGTACCTGTCAGTGGTGTGGAAATTGAATGACCTCTTTCCAGGATGCAAGGTAAGAGTAAGTCATGTTCCCGAGGTTTCCGTGTCTCACCCCAACAGTGCTGACCAGATTAAAGCAAATTAAAATGCACACCCAAGGCAACCTGTGAGGAGAAAATAAGTCGAAGAATTGCTAGCATAAATGGGATGGGGAGGGACAGTCCCACCCCATCATTTTGAGTAAGACTCTTAATTGTTTTGGGTCTTTAAATTTATTTTATATTTTAAAAATATATTTTTATTGATTTCAGAGAGGAAGGGAGAGAGAGAGAGAGAAACAAAATGATGAGAGAGAATCACTGATTGGCTGCCTCCTGCTAGCGCTACACTGGGGATTGAACCTGCAACCCGGACATGTGCCCTGACTGGGAAACAAATGTGACCTCCAGGTTCATGGGTCGACACTCAGCCACTACTGAGCCATGCTGGCCGGGCGGGTCTTTAAATTTATAAGGTCACTTAAATTTATAAGGTCACTTCTTTCAACTGGCTATCACCCAAATTCAGTGTCCAGAACCAGCAATGGGAGCCTGTCCTCCCCGCCTGCCTCCATCATTTGTCCCTGTGTCAGTTGCCTTATTCTTCTCACCCACAAATGCCTGGCCCTGAATGCACCATGGCCATCACAGTTAATGATATGTCTTAGTAACCAACAGACTTATGAATCCACTATACAACCTCAGAATTGTACCTATGGTAACCAAAGTTATCCTAATTATAGATTTTGGAGTTGAATCTCTAAAGATTGTCCTATGATTTGTAAGGAGGTCTTGGGAATCTACAGGTGAGACCTCTTTGAGTCACTCTTAAAAATTAAAATTTTCAAATAGCATAAATGTCCTTGGCAGACTTGGCCTCACCTTGCTGGTCTCCTCCTGAGTAAGAAGCAAGCCCTTTTCTGCTGCCAATCCCTGTGGGCTCCAGCGTCACATGAGGCCGAGGCCACGACTCACAATTCACAGGCTGGGGCAGTGCCATGCCGCAGCAGCCCCTTGTCCCTCAGGCTAGATACTTTCCTTAACTTCCTCATAACTCAGGCTTAAGCAGCTGCCAGGAAGGTGTACAAAAGAAGTCAGGGAGCAGGGATGAGATGTCAACTCCAGGTGGAGGGAATGGTGTGCACAGATGGTCCATACAGCACCCAAGATCTAAGGCAGCAGTTCTCAACCTGTGGGTCGTGACCATCGGAAAACACATATATCAGATATTTACATTACGATTCATAACAGTAGCAAAATTACAGTTATGAAGTAGCAACGAAAATAATTTTATGGTTGGGGGTCACCACAACATGAGGAACTGTATTAAAGGGTCGCGGCATTAGGAAGGTTGAGAACCACTGAATTCTAAGGTATCTTATTAGGGTCATTTGGAAGAGGCCAGCAGTCAGTGAGCACAGTGGAGGAGTGTGGTAGAGTAGGCAGGGGGCACAGGGAAGCCAGGCTTAGGGTCAGCATTTCAGTTACTGATGGAGTCATGGGGAGGCTGAGTTACAGGGGAATGTGGGCGCTGCTTTTCTTGCTGCCAGGGAACCATGCGCAGTCTGCCTGGAGGCTGTGCTGGCGAGCTGCTGGCCAGGGCTCCTCTTAGAGTTGGGAGTGGGCTTGAAGTCCAGAACGAGGCTGAATCTGAGACCTGGGGTGAGGGGGTGGGCAGGTAAGTCATAAAATCCAGGAGACTCGCAGGCCTTTACCGGAGCTTCAATCTGTTTGTCTTGTTTTAATAGTGTGTAGAGTCACTGTGATCTACCTATTCAAGTGTCGTTTGGAGCCAGGGAAGGTGTTATCACGGAAATATAATCAGGTGTCCAGTGAGAAAGAACAAGGTAGAATGTTCCATAAGATTTACATGGAGAGAAGGACACCTCAAGGCAATGTAGTGTGATTAGGGAGCCCTGTGTTGATGAGGCCACTGTTACAGTAAGAGGGCTAGTCAGTGAATGAATTAGGGAGCCTGTATTCAGATACCCTGAGCATGCCCACACAATCTGTCTCAAGAAAACCCCTTCATGTATTTCTGGAAGCCTCAAAGGGTGTGTCAGAGATGTTCCCAAACAAGCTTACGTCCACTGGACATGACAGTGCCCCCCCACCCCCAGTGAGCCCCAGGGCTTCTTGCTGGGCCTCTCTGGCCTTGTGCTGCTCCAGCTGTGGCACCTCTGTCGGGACAGACCTGGTGTCCTATGGTTTTTCAGGCTTGTGTAGAGCTGTGCCTTCGCCCCTCAGCCTCATGCTTTTCACCTGGACTCCAGCAGCTCCACTTTGCTCCCCATCTCCTGCCTACCTTGCAAGGCCCCTCCCCCAACCCCCTCCCTAGGCTTTTCCCTTCAGGTAAACACCTGCAAAGGAAGGCTTGGGATTTCAGTACAGACATGACTAAATCTCCCTTCAGACTGAAAATCTTTTCCATGGGAGTACAGTTTAGATCTGAGGACAAAAATTACTAAAATGCCAGTTGCCTTATAATCTTTGTGATCCTAACTATTTTGTAAGATGCCTTATGTGTGTAATATTCTCAAAGGAGAAGGAATACCCTACAAAAGTTTTAGATTCTGTGTTATGTCTGCTTTCCTTAGCCTCCACTTCCTCCTGAAGGAAGGTGGCAATAGTAAGATGAAAGAGGAAACTCGTAGTGAAAATTAAGCAGCTAAAATATTTGTACAGGAGATGACAGCTGTGGTCTAGACATTTACACAGAATGTTATCGCTTATCTCAGCATTCATTAAATATAGGAATTTCTCCTGGCAGATCATCTGTCCCTCAATGTACATGGTATGCAATTTTTGAAATTCTGTAGTAATGGTAGAATAAACATTTCTAGCACGTTCTTCTGTTTTAGCAATTGCTGCATTGCATTGTGTTTATTCATTTTTCTACCACTGTACTGAGAGTTTCTGCCAAACACTGGGTCTTGAACTTTCTATTATATCTTGGATATAGAACATAGTAAGTACTCAGTAAACATTTTTGATGAGTAAATTATAAAGAAAATTCAGCAACAACCTATGTTATATCATGTTTTCTCAGGATATAACTAGCATCCCTTTCTATATGAGCCAAAAAGATACTTCAGTTGGTACCATTTTCCAGTTGGGCTAGCAGAACTCTTTACAATCGATTATGGTGACTTCATGAAGGATGTACAGGATAGAAAATGAGAGTGGGTGGGGATTGCTCTTAGGGACAGGAATTAAGTTGCACTAAGTAAGCTGGGTTTTGAGTAAACTACTGGTTTAAAAATAATGTAGTTTGGACCAAATGTTCAGGTAGAGAAAAGGAAAAAAGGAAAGTACTTTTAGGAAGGTTGGCTATATTCTATATATAATATATTTTAAAATTCTGAGTTCCCAGACCAGAAAACTGGAGTATTGGAAGTATGCAAATTATTCATGGTTACCTAGGAAACCATTTTTTGATTGGAAGAGAGGAAATCACAGGATTGGCTAGAAATTCAAGCAGTCAAATTATAATGTGTTTATAGCGTGTTTGTTTGCCACAAACTGAGGAGCAAGCAAATTTTTTGAAAGAAGGCAACATGAAAGGAAGGAAAAAAGCTGTCTTGGGAAAGACAGAAATGTCAGATTCTTGACTGTGGAGTTTCCAAGCTGCTAGGAGTAGGGGGCCCCTGCCGTGGGCTGTGGGCACCCTTTTCTAGAAGTGGCTTCTTCCCTCCTATGTGTGGTTAGTAGGGGTACTTTCACATTGGTTCAGTGGGACTGTGCCCTTGGCATACTTGATTTGTCCTGGGGTAGGCACCTAACAAAACTGGCCATGTAAGGCCTTGTCTGTGTAATGTTTGGATGAAAAATGAGAGTTTAAAGCTGTGAGTGATAGAGCTGTGAGCCATCTCTGGCCACATTTCCCATAGTGGGGACCATGTGGTGAGCAGAAAGAGAGAGAAGGAAGCAGCAACAGAGATGTGAGCTGGAAAGAGTGCTGGCGTGGCTGGTTCCATCCCATGTTAAGGCCCTGCTGCCACCTGCCCTTCCCCCACCTCGGCTGTCCACTCCATCCTCGATTCTGTAGTGAGTGTAATTCCCCTGATGGCTTGATGTGGGTTTCCATTACTTGAAACCAGATGAGTTTAAAGACACATGTAATTGCAGACTTCTGGCACTGCAGGGGGCAAGAAGGAAGCAGCAGCAAGCTGAGGTGAGGACCTTTAGTGACCCCTGGAGCACCTCAGAGATGAGGCTTGGCCCCCAGGCTTCGAAGGTTTCTTCTCAGTGTACATTTTAAATGTTTCTTTTTCTCTTTGTTAGAGTAGCTAAACATTGGTGCCACCTCAAGCTCCGACTCATTCATCCCAGTGAATGTGTGTTGAATACTTACCATGGGGAGGCACTATGCTATCTGTGATGTTTATGGTAGGGAGATATACAAATGATTTTTTAAAAACATTTTATTGTTGAAAGTATTAAAGAGGTCTCCTTTTCTTCCCTGATGACCCCTTCCACTCTACCCCTTTCCCAGCCTTCACCACACTATTGCTAAAATGATTTTTTAAAATAAACTCTTGTCTTCAAAGAGCTTACTGACTGATAAGTTGGTGCACATAGATATTTGCAATTCAATGTGAAAAGTGTCTTAGATGAGAGATGCACAGCCATGACTTCAAAGAAGAGTAGTGTCCTATCTGGCTTTCAATGCTTAGAAATGTTTCCAGATCATGATTCAGCAGAATCTTGAGAGACAAATAGGAATTAGATATGGAAAGGGCCAGGAAATTCCAGGCAGAATGGGCCGCATGCACAAAGGCGGGGCGAAAAAGATAGGAGAGGAAGCGTAGAAGAATGGGAAGAAATGAAGCAGGAGAGGTTGGAAGGCCTTGTAGTCCCTCATGAAAACATGGACCCATCCACTAGAACACGTGGGGAGCCAGTGAGCTAATTCAGCGGATTGCAGTTTATAAGTAATTATCTGTCTTGAAAGTGTTGGCCAGAGATAAGGTTGGTGGTGGGGACAGGCGTAGGAGCACATCTGAGTGGTCTTAAAGAGAAGGAATGAGAGTCTGAGCAGAGACAGTAACTGGGGAGGGCGTGGTGGGAAGAAGCTGACTGATGGAAAAGATATTGGGGAGTTAAAATTCCATAGGAAAGGTGGGTCCTTCTGAGGGAGGAGAGCATGGAGATGGAGGAATGAATATAAGCCCCAGGGTCCTGACCTGTGTGACTATGAGGATAGTGGTTGATACTGAGATAGGAAGTAAGTAGAGGGACCAATGCTTTGGTGGGGATTACTTGGTTACTTTTGGACATCTTGAGTTTTAGGTAGGTGTGGGAACCATGCCAGAGTAGCCAGTCAGCCAAGGCCACTCAGAATGTGAAAGGCCTTGTTGTTAGAATCCTAAGGCCACTCTGTGCCTAGGCTACAATACCATAAGCAGGTGCATGGCCACAGAGATCTCAGGGTATGCTGTGCCCTTCTATAGCCAAATGATGGATGTCATTGTTGGCAACTAGCCTCTTTAGTGTAAATAGTATTAAAAGTATGTCTCCAAGGCTAGAGAGCTCAGACAAAGCTGGAGAGATGGAGCTGAGAGCTGGTACTGCTACGATGTAAGGCTAAGAGCTCATAGAGAGCTCAGATATAGCCACCACGTTAACCAGCTAGAGCATGCTGGGCAGGAGAGACAGGAGAAGCTGCTGAGCCAAAGAGCTCAGATGCCGCTATAATGTAAGGCATTGAGTTTAGAGGCAGCGTGCGGCTGCTCAGATAATAGCTGTGGGTACAGAGATTAATGCCGTTTGAAGGAAAGATATGTATTTACCAGCCGGTGTATGGCTGCCTGTGTTATGGACTGCTGTGAAACACTGTGTTATCTGATGGCTATATGGCCACTGGCTTCTGCAAGAAAGACTCATTCTTATACACCCACAACCTCTCATGGCTTCTCCGTCTAACACCTGGCATCCAAAGAGGCCCAGCTCTAGGCAGAGGGGCTCAGGCCCAACACCTGTAACTAGTGAGCAGAGGATAAAGGAGGAACTTGGACTAAGTTCCCAACAGTTAGTACAGCAGGGTTCAAGCAGGAATATATGGACTCAGAGCAACTCAGAGCAGCAGAGCTGTGCAGCGCTCTTGCTGTCTCCGACAGTAGGGCACAAAAATGTTGACCTAATGCTCATGAGAGAGAGGTATATACTCGACAGTCAGAGCTCCTGGCATGACTGAGATGCTCAGTAAATGTCTAGAACAGAAGAGTCAGAGGAGGGAACCTCAGGGAAGGTTTAGGGGATGGAGTGAGTGAAGGAACTCAGAAGGGTGATGCAAGAGGTCAAGGTAGGGAAGCAGAGGCTGGGGATGAAAACCATGGAAGGTATGGTCTTGCAGAAGTGAGGTTACAGCGTGCACTCAGGCCATAGACCAAGGCCACATAGATCTGGCCATTGGGAAGACTTCAGTATTGAGTTCAGTGATAGAAAATAATTTGGATAATCATATTTCTTCACATTTCCCTCCTGTTATGCCTTCACTTATATTTATTCCACAAGAAGTATTTAGAGAATACTTGATTTAATGGATATATACAGAGGGTTGATGTATTAGTGAACAAAATGTCCTAACTCTGGTAACCACACCTGCCTCTTCAAAGCTGTGTGTTGGTAATTTAGTTCGGAAAAGAGCTGTAGAGAACTTTCAGTTTTCTGCCTCTTACCTGTTTTTATTTTCCCTCCCTGTGTAGTTCAGTCAAAGGTGAAGAACGACAGCTGAGATCTCTAGGCCTTCTCTGAGAAGCAGATGATTAGAGATCAGTTCACCTCCAGCACTTAAGATAAGCCGCATTAAGTTCGTGTTTAACTTAAGAAAGGATATGGCATGCAAACTAAGACCTGAAGATATGAATGGATTTTGGAATTTGAACAGCATTTCTTAAAATGACACATAAGTGGGGGCCGGAGGGGGCCTCCTTAAAGTTGCATATAATTCTCTTTAGTTTTAGATGACAGGAAAATGCTGTGTGGAATTGCCTCCCCCAAAGGCTGAGTCCACCCCTAGGAACCCAAGTGCAATGCAATACAAAGTGCACACAGTGCTTGAAATTAGACCTGGCCTCCTCTCACCTCTCAAGCCAAAAATAGCCTCCCCAAAATGAGAGAAAGAAAGCCAGGAAAGGAAGGTGTGAGGAACATACTGCAAGGAAACAGAGGAGAGGTGATTATATTTAGAATGTTATTTTTTAAACATGGCTTGAATCAATGAATACCTATGCATTGAACTTCTTCATTTCAAGATTCCTACTGCAAGAGAATTTATTTAAATATGAACCCCAAATAATGTTATATCATGTCGGATACAGGAATATATCTGGCAATATTAAACAGATCAAATTCTTGAGAAGACTATTCTGAATAGAAGCTATTCTTAGCATAGTTTAAGTAAAGGAGATCAATATAGATATTCAAGATGGAAAAATCCTAATAGTTCATAGAAAACTAAAATTCAAGGTCCCTTCAACCTTCAAAGCGGAGCTGTTTTAAGTGCTTCTTAGAAAACAAATGTCTTAGAGATTTGAGCTGGGGTCCCCCAAGGCAGTGGTCCAGCCTGCTCTTCCACATCTCCATGAACCTGGCCTTTAGTGATGGAAGGTCTTGGTTACCGCCCTGCCCCTCAGGCAGCTTTGCTCGGCTGATGACTGGATGAAGTGGAGATCTGAAGTTGGACCCTCTAACATTGGACAATATGTATTCACTTATGTGTTGTAATTATACTGTTTAACTATTTTAAATAATACTTTGGTTTCCTGTTGGCAGTAAAAGGTGGATATTTTTTCTTCTAGCTCATGCTGTAATGTAAAAATGGCAACCGTGATTGTATTCATAATTACAAATTTGTTTAATTAAAAATACATTCAGTCATTTCTGGCACACTTAAAGCAGCTGTGAAAAATAGCTATGATGATCTGTTGGTATGCTGCCTTGAGTGGCTAATAATTTTAGTTAGATGGTGGTTTTAGTTCTTTATCATCAATAAATATGAAAAATAATGTTAAGCAGGATTAATAAGTATAAAACTTTATATCTGTTTATCAGTTGGGCCATTACATTATGTTTTTAAAGCCAGTGCTCCATTTTACTCCATAATAAAAATAGAGAGATTATACCTGTTAAAATATCACCTGGGTGGATTCTGTAGAAACATGGATCCTGACAATCCATAGCAGAGGGAAAGAGAGCTTCCTCACAGATGGTCTTTGCTCTACTGCATTTTACTTCTGAATCCAAAGTCTCTCAAACTCAGGGATTCAAGGCTACAGAAAATTGGTCTCTATTTAAATGGTGTCCCCAGAGAAGGGCTACTCTAAACTTTTATTTTTTACTGAAGTGAAATTCCTATGACAAATTCAACCATTTTCAAGTGAGCAATTCATTGGCATTCAGTACAATCACAATATTGTGCAACCACCACCTCTATCTGGCTATCTAGTTCCAAGACATTTTCATCACCCCAAACCCCATACCTATTACACACTGCTTCCCACCCACCAACCCCTCCCTAAAGCACCCGGAAACCACGCATCTGTCTCTACAGATTTCCCTGTTCTGGATACTTTATATAAAATGGAATCATACAATATGTGACTTTTGTCTGGTTTCATTCACTTAGCATAATGTTTTTGAGGTTAATTTACATCATTCTTTTTTATGGCTGAATAATTTTCCATTGTGTGCATATATACAATTTGTTTATCCATTTATCTCTCAATGGACATTTGGGTTGTTTCCACCTTTTGGCTACTATGAGTAATCCTACTACAGACATGTGTATAAAAGTACTTACTTGAGTGTCTGTTCTCAATTATTTGGGGTATATATCTAGGAGTAGACTTGCTGAATCATTTGGTAATTTTATGTTTAACTTTTTGAATTCCTCTCCTAATTTTTCAAGTGCTTTGTCCACATTTTCTGTTGGGGTTTTTAAAACATCACCTATTAAGTGGTGGTAGAAAAGAACGGGAGAGGAAGCGAGAAGGATACTCTATGGTAGGGAATGATGGAATTGGGATTTGCCGCCAGTACATCTATTTGCAGGACAGTGTTTGATGAGGCTTCCATTCTGGACGGGCCCTGCATCTTTGTTTCTCAGGGTTTGAATTCAGGCCCAGAGTCTGCTCCGGAGTCTGAATACCAGAGGGATCCTGTGCTAGGCGACGGTGCTCTGAGTTCTGATTTGGAATTCAGTAAGCAGTTAGTTTGATGATGGGAGTACCAAATAGCTGCTGTCAGTATTTATGAAACAAGGAATATCAATCATTTTTAGGAGATGACACTATTTTGCTATTATCTATTGGTGTTTTAAAAATCTATTTCATGGTAAAATCATTTCCAAAATATATCAACTATTAGGCATCTATTTTAAAATAGTATTTTCGCTAATTTACAAAAAGCAGTTGTGTTTCTTTTTTAATTTAAAAAAATGTTAATAAGTTTGCTTGTGTTTTTCTTTTATTAATCAGCAATTCTGTATGGAGATGTCCAATCAGGATTCCAAAATTCAAAATCATGTCTGACATCATAGCACTGATTGTAACTAAGAAAATGACAACACTTACAAGGAAGACTAAAAGGAAAAATCCCTGAGGACGTGTAGCCCATGATAGTGAATTTGACTCTAAAACCCTGGCTCTCACAACTAAGGCTTGACAGCATAGTGGTTACCTTTTGGGGTATCTCCCCAGCTCCCAGTGATACCTCCTTCTCTGTGAACCTGTCTCCCAATACAGAGGGAGCCGGGGCCGTGGCAGCCATTTTGTGCAGCGAGGCTTCCTGTCTACAGCTCCCTACCTCCCACCCCTGCTCCTCCAGTCTCAGCTGACCCAACAGTTAACCCATGAAGAGAATTTATAATTGAGGATGAGATTCCATCTTTCTATTGACAGAGGTACTTTTCAGATTGCACTTTGCCTTGAGCAGAGAGGCAGCGAATAGCAGTCTACAGAGAAGAGGACCAAGCAGACGTAAAGAGGGGAGTAGAGATGAGAGACCAAGACAGAGTGCAGAGGGCAGTCAAGTCCCTCATTCCTATGCTTTTCTGGGTCTGGACGGCATGATGGGCCCCTCACCTATCAAGGCAGCAGAAGCAGATTTCTGTTACTTGTCCCAGGCGTCCAGGAGGTACAGTGGTGGCCTGTGCTGTCCCCTGAGAGCCTCTTTCTTTGGTGCCTAAGCACGTTCTTTGGCATTTAGCACTTTCTTTGTTAGCCTCAGTGTCTACCTCAGTCAGTGATTTATTCTTCCTGGCCATGCACTGCACAGACAGCTCAGGTCGGGGAGAGAGTTCGGTGTGAGCAGACAGCCACACAGACCAGACTGAGCAGGACCACGCCAGGCGCTGGATCCCGAGAATTCCATAGCACACACTGATTCGAAGCAAAGCCTCTTTATCAAATCTCGCCACAGAGCTGCAGAGGAGCTGCAGGCAAGTGCACAGGGTGACAGTGTCCACGCAGCCTCTGTGCCTGCAGCTCCATGACACTCCGAGGGAGTGGCAGACTCAGGAGGAAGAGGAAGAAGAGGGGTCCGAGCAGAAGGAGAAGCCAGGTCAGACAGTGCTGCTCAACTGTTCCTGGTTCCTAGAGAGGACTGAGGAGTTAATGTCCCGTCCTCCGTGTATCACATCCAGTTAGCTCTGTCTGATGGTGACTGAATTTACGGTGTGAGAATGAAAGTTGAACCTCCTTGAGGGCACTGTTCACTTGGCTCCAGCGCACACTAGGTGTTTATTCTCCAAGGCCATTACACCTTGAAGAACAGAGGCAACTGAGGTACAGCGTCTCTCCCAAGGAGACCCAGCCTCTGAGTGACAGCAGCAGTCTGGGCCCAGGATGGGTCTCTGTTGAATCACCCTTGCTTCCAGCAGACGGCTTTAATCATTTGTGGGCCTCTTGGTGTCTTTATAGAGACCTAACTTGAAAGCTCTGTATGAGTTTGCTAGGACTGCCATAATAAACACCACAGAACTGGGGGCTTAAACAACAGAATTTCATTGTCTCACAGCTCTGGAGGCTGGAAGTCTTCGATCAAAATATCGGCAGGTTTGGTTTCTCCTGAGGTCTCTCTCCTTGGCTTACAGATGGCTGTCTTCTTCCCATCTCTTCACCTGCTCTTTCCTCTATATGTGTTGTACCCCAATCTTCTCCTCTTATAAGGACACCCATAATATTGAATTAGGGACCACCCATGTGGCCTATTTACTTAATTACCTCTGTAAAAGCCCTATCTTCAATAACAGCCAAATTCTGAGGTACTAGGGGGGACATCAACATACGAACTGGGTCCGGGGGAGGGGGGTGCATTCATCCCACAAGAGCTTCCTCTAGGAACCTTAATGGGTAGCTCTCCATGTCAGTCCTAGTGTGATATCTAAGGTGGGTAGCGAACTCAAGGAGCACCCTTTTGGAAGAGTGACTTCTGCCTGGGTCTGCTGTGCCATATACAGGGAGCTGGTGTCGTTTGGTAATTCTAATACAGGACTCTGAAATAATAATATGCTTTTCTCTGTTGAGTTTCACTGAAAAGAGCTACTTCAGGGACCCAAGGCTTCCTGAGGGGATATATAAACTGGTAGGGGAGACATAAAACCATCCCAGTCTTTTCAGAGGGGGCCTCACTGAGAACTGAGCTCTCTCAAATTGGGTGCCTCACTAGCACCCAGGAAGCTTGTCCCATGCCTCTGTTATGTGCTCCCTGTGCAGGGATCAGCCATTATGGTGCCTGGACACCTCATGGTACCATCTCCACTTGCTCCTAAACACTCCTTTTCTGTTTGTGACATGTCCTGTTTCCTCAGGAGAGAGGATCTGATTGGTCCACAGAGTTACCACCAGCAGGGGCCTCTCTGGGGTGGGGCAGAGCTCAGGTTACCCATTGGTGGTCCAGTCATCAGAGGCCTGCTGATGGGATAAAGCAGCCTGGTCATGGAGAATTATTCAGGGGTTGTGAGGGCAGCAGGCACTCGAAGGCCTGCCCTAATAGCACTCATAACTTGGGCAGCTTATGTAGCCTGTCCACTGTGAGATAAATCTACTGCTTATGATATCATGTGATTTCAGGAATATGAGGAATCTAAAGAACAAAATAAATGAACAAAGTAGAAAGAGACTTAACACATTGCGTACCGCATAGAAATTTCTAAGACATACGCCAGGGACCGCACGTTTTTGGGCAAACTGCACGTTATTTAAATCATCATAATGCACTTTAGGTGTTGTTTTTCAATAATTATAACATTCTTATTTACAAAAACAATTAAACATAAAAGTTCCTAGTACTTTTTTAATGTATGGTACTGCGTAAAACATTTTCCTCTATGAAGAGGGACCAAACAAAATTTACATAAGTATCTAGATTCGCTCCTTTTTCCATGGGCGTGAAAAACGAGAACACTCGTGAGCGGTCCTTAACAGATGGCGCGCGAAACACGAGAAAACTCCTGAGCGGTACGAAATGTGTTAAGATGCAGAGAACAGACTGATGGTTGCTGGGGATGGGTAGGGTAGGGAGAAAGGGTTGAGGCAGTGGGTGAAAACGATGAAGGGATTAAGAAATACAAATTGGTAGGATATAAAGTACAGCACAGGGAATATAGTCAGTATGGTGCCAGATGGGTACTGTATTTATCAGGGTGATCACTTCTTAAGTTATATAAATGTCTAACTACTATGCTGTACATCTGAAACTAAAATAATATTGAATGTCAACTATAATCCTATATAATGAAAGAGAAACATGTAAATTGACTGTCCCTCTGCTATACTCACCAGCCAATCAGGAGTGAGTATGCAAATTAACCCAACAAAGATGGTGGGTTAATTTGCATACACAGGCGTCAGGCGGAGAGCAGAGCAGGAGAGCTGGCAGAGAGTTGAGCAGCTTGGGGAACTTGGCTCCCCAAGCTGCCAGACGGAGAGCAGAGAGGGAGAGCTGGTGGCTTGGAGGACTTGGCAGAGTGGGAGGCCTTGGGATGGAGACAGAGCAGGAAGGGAAAACCAAGAGTGCGGGGAGCACCAGGAATTCTGAGAATAGTAGTTCTGATGGCACCCCAGGACCTGAAGCGGAATCCCAGAGCACGGGGAGTACCAGGAATGCTGGGAATCATAGTTCTGGTGGCAGACGGATCTCCTAGACCAGTGATGGCGAACCTATTACACATGTGTCAGAGGGGACACGCGAACTCATTTTTTTGGTTGATTTTTCTTTCTTTCTTTTTTTTAAAGTATATTTTATTGATTTTTTACAGAGAGGAAGGGAGAGGGATAGAGAGATAGAAACATCGATGAGAGAGAAACATCGATCAGCTGCCTCCTGCACACCCCCCACTGGGAATGTGCCCGCAACCAAGGTACATGCCCCTGACCGGAACCGAACCCGGGACCCTTCAGTCTGCAGGCCGACGCTCCATCCACTGAGCCAAACCGATCAGGGCATGATTTTTCTTTCTAAAATAGCATTTAAGGAGAACCAAGATGGCGGCATAGGTTAAGCCAGAGTTTGCTGCTTTGAACAACTACTTCAAAAGTGAAACCAAAAAACGGAAGGGACATCACCCAGAACCACAGGAACGCTGGCTGAGTGGAAGTCCTACAACTAGGAGGAAAGAGAAACGCATGCGGACACTCAGAGGAGGCGCAGTGCTGAAGTCAAATTCTGAGGTGCGGAGTGCGAGGAGCGGGCTGGCGGCGGAGGGCGCGCTTGTTGTTTTCAATCGGGAGGGAGTCGCAGACTCTGAGCACCAGATCCGGGCGAGTCTTTAGGGACCCAGACTCAAACGGGAGAAGCGGGACTGTCTGGCTTCAGTCAGAGCGAGTGCAGCTTTCTCTCCGAGCTTTGCAGCGGGTGCTGGGACTCAGAGAGGCAGAGCCCCTGGGGACAGGACTGAGAGCCGCCATAACTGCTCTCTCCGGCCCACCCTGTTGATCCTGTGCGACCCGCCCCGCCCAAGCCCTGCACAGACGCATTTGCCAGATAGCCTCAGGCAAAGGCTAGATTAGCACCTCCCTAGTGGACAGAAGTTCTCTCACTGCTGACACAGCTGATTCTCATAGCCACTTGGCCTGGAGGTCAAACCCTCCCTGGAATTAGCTACAACAATCAAGATTTATCTATAAGACTGCGAACAAAGGGGGTGCACCAAGGAAGCATAACAAAATGCGGAGACAAAGAAACAGGACAAAATTGTCAATGGAAGAAATAGAGTTCAGAACCACACTTTTAAGGTCTCTCAAGAACTGTTTAGAAGCTGCCGATAAACTTAATGAGATCTACACGAAAACTAATAAGACCCTCGATCTTATATTGGGGAACCAACTAGAAATTAAGCACACACAGACTGAAATAACGAATATTATACAGACGCCCGACAGCAGACCAGAGGAGCGCAAGAATCAAGTCAATGATTTGAAATGCGAGGAAGCAAAAAACATCCAACCGGAAAAGCAAAATGAAAAAAGAATCCAAAAATGCGAGGATAGTGTAAGGAGCCTCTGGGACAGCTTCAAGCGTACCAACATCAGAATTATAGGGGTGCCAGAAGATGAGAGAGAGCAAGATATTGAAAACCTATTTGAAGAAATAATGACAGAAAACTTCCCCCACCTGGTGAAAGAAATGGACTTACAGGTCCAAGAAGCGCGGAGAACCCCAAACAAAAGGAATCCAAAGAGGACCACACCAAGACACATCATCATTAAAATGCCAAGAGCAAAAGATAAAGAGAGAATCTTAAAAACAGCAAGAGAAAGAAACTCAGTTACCTACAAGGGAATACCCATACGACTGTCAGCTGATTTCTCAACAGAAACTTTGCAGGCCAGAAGGGAGTGGCAAGAAATATTCAAAGTGATGAATACCAAGAACCTACAACCAAGATTACTTTATCCAGCAAAGCTATCATTCAGAATTGAAGGTCAGATAAAGAGCTTCACAGATAAGGAAAAGCTAAAGGAGTTCATCACCACCAAACCAGGATTATATGAAATGCTGAAAGGTATCCTTTAAGAAGAGGAAGAGGAAGAAAAAGGTAAAGATACAAATTATGAACAACAAATATGCATCTATCAACAAGTGAATCTAAGAATCAAGTGAATAAATAATCTGATGAAAAGAATGAACTGTTGATTATAATAGAATCAGGGACATAGAAAGGGAATGGACTGACTATTCTTGGGGGGGAAAGGGGTGTGGGAGATGTGGGAAGAGACTGGACAAAAATCGTGCACCTATGGATGAGGACAGTGGGTGGGGAGTGAGGGCAGAGGGTGGGGCGGGAACTGGGAGGAGGGGAGTTATGGGGGGGGAAAAAAAGGGAACAAATGTAATAATCTGAACAATAAAGATTTAATTAAAAAAAAATAGCATTTAAATATATAAAATGCAATATCAAAAATATAAGTCTTTGTTTTACTATGGTTGCAAATATCAAAAAATTTCTATATGTGACATGGCACCAGAGTTAAGTTAGGGTTTTTCAAAATGCTGACACGCCGAGCTCAAAAGGTTCACCATCACTGTCCTAGACACTAGAGCAAAGTGAGCCTGGAGCAAGTTACTGTTGTGGTGGGATATGGAGGGAAAGCAAAGGTGAGAGACATAAGTAAAATCAGAGTGTCTAGGAAAAATTAAAGGGAAGATATCCTAAAACTTCCAGGAAATCTCCACCAATGAAGCAAAGAAAGAAAAAAAAAAAAGCCTCTATTATTCTGTGAGCAACAAACCAAACTGGGTTGGGGGTCTCAGACAATTCGTTCATATGATTGCAAAGACAGACAGAAGCTCTCAGATTGGAGAGGGCTCCCTTGAGGGCTCCCAGATTGGAGAGGGTGCAGGTCGGGCTGAGGGACCCACCCCCAGTGCATGAATCTTCGTGCACCCGGCCCCTAGTTGAAATATAAAATTTTAAAAAGGTAAACCTAATTAAGAAATTTCTCTGAGATGCATGTACAATTAAATTGATTAGTAGAGTTGAAAGAGGCCTGCATACTAACCCCATCTTTTCTCTCATTTGGACAATTCAGTGAGCTTCTTTGAGCCACTGGTTCATCATTTAAAAAGTGGTATAATAACCTTACTTTAAAAGCAGTATTATAAGTCTAAAATGAGATGAAGTTCTTACAAGTACATCCAGATATTTTATAGCAAGGTGGTTGAATTGTAACATGTGTTTCTCCAGCCTTCTGCTTGGCTGCCCATGCGTTCCCAGTGTCCACCACTATGCCTTTGTATTCCATGTCCTGTTGTAGAAGTTATCATGATGGTCTCAGTGATTATTTCAAATTTGCCTGTGAGCTGTTGTTATGTTTATAACCTGCACTTAAAGGACTCCTGACGATTTGAGCTCATCTGGGAATCATGTTAGATACTAGTATATGCAGAATATTTTGGGGAGTTTTCAGGAATGAAAAGTAGATTCTTGCTTAAGTAGAGGAACATGAACAAATGACCTTTGGGAAATTCTGTGGTGCCTGGAAAGGCCAAATTTTGTTGGGAATTGGAAAATTAGACCTCCCTCTCTTCGTTAATCAATATTTGGTTCTTTATTTGCATATGGTCCAGTGAGAACAGTGCCAATGCAGAACCAGAACTCTCCATTAAAGATAGGCCAGTGAGAACAGTGCTATTGAAGGTCTTCCTTCAGAATCAGTCTGTCACTCACCATTAAAGATGTGATCAGGGCCCTGCACTGGGTGTCCGTGCTGCCAGTCTGCAGCGTCAGGTCCTGGGCACCTCGCTAAAACACAGGTGTCTTTGAAGGGGCACCTACTTTCTTCCCCTTGTTTCAAAGCTTAACTATCCAAGGGTCACACACTTACCCTAAGGTAAGTTGTGTCTTTAATCCACTCTCAACTCATCTGGTGGGTTTCTGAATAATTAAAAAAAAATCATGCTCCATTTTGTTAATATTGATTTCAGTATTAGACAAAGTGTTTAAAGGTTGTTTCCCCAAGATAATGTTTAACTTTTTCAGGAGTGTGTGTCTTCTTCCAAGTCTCTTTTTTCTGTAACCCATGTGGACTCTCTTCTTAAGTGTATGTGTTGGGGGTTGGGGAGCAGACACACAGGTTATTGAATTCCTGTTCTCTAATAGGTACTATAGGGTGTACTGGTATACTGGGAGGACTGTAGAGGTACTGTACTGTACTATGTAGTGGTACAGTGGGAGGGCTGTATGAGGTACTGTATGGTGTGCTGGTACAGTGGGAGGACTGTATAAGGTACTATACTGTTTACGACATAACTTCTACAACAGGACATGGAATACAAAGGCATAGTGGTGGACACTGGGAACACATGGGCAGCCAATATACAGTGGAGGACTATATGAGGTACTGTATGAGACTCAGATTCTCTAATTTGCTGGCCTAATGTCACATAGCTACTAAGTGGTTGTTACAGGACTTAAAGTAGACACAGCAGCTCTACTTTACTTCACATCATGCAGAACAACCAAATTAAATCTGGAGTTGACCATCCCCCTTAGTTGAAGCACAGGAATCTTATTTTGCAGGTCAGTGTACTAGGCTGGAGGCCTGGCTTGCTTACAGAGCTCGCTAACACAGCAGAGGTTTCAGGACAAAGTCCTCACTGCCCTGCTCCCAGCACAGGCTGGAAACTGGCCAACTTCTCTCCTATTGGGAAGAGTACTGTGAGGAGAATAAACAGCTGTTTTGGAAGATGGTCCTCATTTTCAGAACCCCATTCATCTCCCTTGGTGCTCTTCGTGCAATAACCTGCTGTCACCGTCACAGAGGGGAGGGGCACCAACCGACTGTTTAACAGGCATCTCCATACTCTGAGCTGCCCACCGTTGTGCATGTCAGCAGTGCTAAGGACAGAACACTCCCGGACTCAGGATTAACCTCAGCCAGGGAACAAAGTAGGAAATGCCTGCTTATCCAAACTGGTTATCTGTGAGTTACCACACAAACAACTTGGGCTACCAGGTACCAAAGAGTTCAATACAGAGTCTACCAGGCTGCCTTCACGGGGCAACTCAAGGATCACTTTCCTTAGGAAACCTTCCTGCTGCCCTGTCTTCCAAGGAGAGTTGTTCAGCTTTGTGCTCACTGTGCCTATATGATTATCATCAAAAAGCCACTAACACTTTAATGCACTTAGTGTTTTCCTGTCTCTCCCACTAGACCAGTGGTTCTCAACCTTCTAATGTCGCGACCCTTTAATACAGTTCCTCATGTGGTGACCCCCAACCATAAAATTATTTTTGTTGCTACTTCATAACTGTAATTTTACTACTGTTATGAATTGTAATGTAAATATCTGATATGCAGGATGTATTTAGGCGACCCCTGTGAAAGGGTCGTTCGACCTCCAAAGGGGTCGTGACCCACAGGTTGAGAACTGCTGCACTAGACTATACACTCAAGATAGGAATTTTGTCTTACTGATCTGTTTTCCTCATGCTTACCACATGACTGGGCAATTAATAAATATTCACTGAATGAGTAAGTTCTCCTTAGGCAGACTGATACTACTACTACTACTACCACATACATACATGTTAGTATACATGCATATAATACATATTTTAGACACCTGTAGCTTATTATTTGGAGGGGACACGTTTATTACTATAGAACACAATCTGTACAACCGATGCATAGTGCTCCTGTGGATACTGTAAATCTCCAATGTGTCCTTTTTTTTTTTAAGTCACTTGTCCATTGTTTAAGCATTCTGATCATTTGGATTAAGGACTAATTAATGATGTTTTACTTCAAGATAAAATTGTTACACTGAAAAAACATATTCTCTAGTTAGAACCTTTTGGACTATCTTAAGATATTTTCCCCCATTTAAAGTAGCAGTTGAGAGTTGACATTATAGCATATTACATATGTAATATGCTATAATGTCCGTGCTTGTAGAATCTATCCTAACACTCAGGAAGAAGAATGGAAAAGGATTTTTAAATGCAAAAAAATAAACCTGAAACTTCCTTCTGTTCACCTCACTCCACCTTCTGTTGCAGACCTTGGATGCCTGGTCTCCGGGGTAGAGGAGTGTCGTTTGCACAGCTGCAAACAACTTGCGGACAAATTTGAAATGCATTGTGCTAGGTTAGAAGCTGACCTTTTCAGAGTCCAGTGTGCTAGCAGGGCAGGCACAGGCAGCTGGTCCCTATGAGTGAACTCACTGTGTGCATCAGGTCCTCCTCAGTACCACCTATGTCTTCAAAGATCCCTCTGCGTCCTCATGATACTCCAGCACCTGGCAGCCCTGAGGAGTATATTCGCTCTGTCTCTGCTTGGGTCTGTCCCTGACGGGAACATATGGCATCTTGACATGAACATGGCCTCATCCTAGAGAGATGGGATTGAATGAAATCACATTAAGGGTTTGGAGCTTGAGCTTTAGGAAGAAGCTTGATTAGTATCTTTTAATAGAAATATTTATTTTTTTATATTTATATAACTAAGGAAATAAATAGCGCCGCTACAAGAAAAAACTCTTAATTCCTTTATGATCTGTCTTCACAAATAGAAAAATATTTTTTTTTCCAGGAGGAGGGAGTAAATGTATGTGGGTGAGACAAGGAAAGGAAATAATAGTCTAGCTTTGATCTAAACTCCTTGCTATAGCATTCCCTCTGAAAATGGTTTCTGTCAATGAGCTACCACAGGCACCGAGGAGTAATTACCTTACACGTGTTTTACTCTGAGCTGTGACTAGAAACAAATACAAGAAGGAGAAATCTCCAATAGGAGCTGAAATGCAGGGCTCTGGGGTGTTAAGTGCGGAGGCTTGCCCCAGGCAGTGACCTTGAGGACGTTGACATGCCTGTTCACTTACTCAGTGAACATCTCCCAGCTGTTTGGGGCAGCATTGATGACAGCAGCAGTGTGTTAGATAACTTGCACGGGCTGCCCTTATAGACAAGGATAAGGCGGCCAGCTGACTCTCATTAAAACGTGACCTTGAGTTCAGAGGGATTTGGGCTACTACACCTACATCTTCTCACCAGGTTTCCCTGGGGTTGGGAGCCAGTTTCAGCATGGACTTATTGGTACACAGTCTCTAGCTGGGCTTTATTAGTCCAAGATGAGACACAGGAGCCTGGAAAAGGGAATAAAAGACTTGGAATAATTCTACCAGTGAAAGAAAAACGTAAGAAGAGGCTAGGGTCAAGTACATGGAGGGATGTTTGAGAAGAGGTCCCTGACCCAAAGTGCTTGCTGGGATATTTAATGAACCCGTGAGGAAGTTTCCAAACTCTTAAGAATATACAATGAAAACACCTGCATGCCAAGAAGCAGAAATGTTTATTCTGAGGACCATCCTACTATGGGGCAATGCTCAAACAGAGGTTACCTGATTTGTAAGACAGGGTCCCTCCAAAACGGGATCACCATTTAGACACACTTGAGCCTGCTCCTTCCTTCCTTGAGAGGTGCCAGTCATGTGCATTGGTTTCCTTTTAGCTTGTCTTCAAATAGCTGAAAGAATGTCCGGCTTTCTATGCATGTGATCAAAGCCACTCAGCAGCTTAGCCACATGATTCCC
This sequence comes from Myotis daubentonii, assembly GCF_963259705.1. Lineage (NCBI taxonomy): Eukaryota > Metazoa > Chordata > Mammalia > Chiroptera > Vespertilionidae > Myotis > Myotis daubentonii. Next base: position 128,163,673 of record NC_081842.1, read on the forward strand.
TTCAAGGCATTCTTGGGAAGTGATGCTCTCCCCAGAGGAAAGCTTGCAGGCTCCAAAGTTTGATCCACCAGTTTTAAACTCAGTACCAATGGCTTGCTTATCGCACTATGTTTCTACTCCCAGTAGGTAATACACAGTTACAGGTGGGTTGTTTTGTGTGTGTGTGTGTGTGTGTGTGTGTGTGTGTGTGTGTGTGTGTGTTTTTAATTCTCCCTTTGTAAAGGATTGAGAGAAGCTAGAATGAGTGGCAGGTTTATTATATTGATTGTTCTTTGAATATGTTTACAAATGGGAATAGCTACAAACTCAGGATCATTGAGGATTCACCTTAATGTAACTTAGAAAATAGACTAAACAAACTTCCATTGTTGACTCAGATCTTATGATTCTGAAGAAGTGATATTTCAGCACAGCATAGAAACTTACGGAAAATCTTCGCATTAAAAAATGACTAACTGACTTGGATAAGATATCCTCCCCACCTTCAAGGATGCTTAAATTCTTCCTAGATTATCCCATAAGCCCTTCCCATCAGTAAATGTTAGCAACCTCTGAAACAGTAAATGATAGTAATCTGCCTCTGGTGTAATAACCAGGGCCTGACAAGAAAGACAAATGCCAAATGATTTCACTTACATGTGGAACCTAAAAAACAAAATAAACAATTAACAAAACAGAAACAAACTCATAGATGCAGAGAACAAACTGATGATTGCTAGGTGGGAGAGGTGTTGGGGGGCTGGGACTAAGAAATACAAATTGGTAGTTACAAAATAGTCACGGGGATGTAAAGTACAGTGTAGAGAATGCCACTCGTGTGTAGAAAACAATACAATAGTGAATAAATAACAGCACAAGAATAAACTCTGTTTTGTGAACTCACAACTGTAAACCTACCTTTGCCCCACCCTGCATAGTTAGTAATCTATAATAATCTATAATAATAAAAGCATAATATGTTAATTAGACCAGACAGCCAGACGACATTCCGGACATCCTTCCAGACGAAGCCGTGGGGGCCAAGGCAGAGGCAGTTAGGGGCAATGAGGCAGGCAGGCAGAGTGGTTAGGGGTGGTCAGGCAGGCAAGTGGTTAGGGGTGATCAGGCAGGCAGGCAGAGTGGTTAGGAGCTATTAGGCAGGCAGGCAAAGTGGTTAGGGGTGATCAGGCAGGCAGGCAGAGGGGTTAGGGGTAATCAGACAGGCAAGCAGAGGGGTTAGGGGCAATCAGGCAGGCAGGCAGGCTAATGGTTAGGAGCCAGTGGTCCCAGATTTCTAAAAGGTGCAGGCCAGGCTGAGGGAATCCCCCGCCCCATGCATGAATTTCTTGCACTGGGCCTCTAGTAATGCAATAACTATGTTATGGTGCTAAGTGGATAATAGACTTATTGGGGCGGGGGTGGGGGGAATCACTTGGTAACTTATGTAAATGTCTAACCATTATGCTGTACACCTGAAACTAATATAATATTGATATCAACTATAATTGAAAATTTTTAAAAAATAAAATTGGGGATGCACTAGAGTGCCTGTAGCTGCTTGCAAGGAGAATTAAAACAGCCAGAATGTGTTGTAAGTACCTAAAGAGGAATTTGGCCAAGGCTCTGGGCCAGTGTGCCTGTTGTTATTTTAGATTTATTCAATTAGAGTCACAAACAAAGTAAATTGAGCTGTGTGGCTGATCTGAATATTAGCTTGGAAGAGAATAAAGAGATTAACAGACCCAGAGGGATCAGGGAAGAAGAGTGCCAGGCTCCTCCCTCTGCCCCCACACTCAGGCCAGGCTCTACAGATGCATTCAGGAAGGACAAGTCCACAGCAGAAGAGCATTTTGTTCGGTGCCATGGAGTCATTTTCCTGCTTTACTGTCCTGTGAAATTTCCTCTGTGAGTGTGAACTGCAGCAGAAGTAAAGCTGGTGTGTGTGGAAGCTTCAAGTTGAAGAAGAGGGCCTAACAGGGTGGGGGCAGGGCGGGGAGCCGGGGGATGGGTCCCGTTGCGTTGCTGTCTGGGCAATTGTGTTGTCTAGCTCAGTCAGCTGCGTTCAGTTGACCTGGTACTTCAAATAATTGACACGTGTGAAATATTAAAATTAACTGCACAGGCCTCATATGTTTCCTTAGGCAGTAGGATAAATAAACCATGCATTTCAATGAAGAAGCTTTCCAGCTCTATTATTTTTAGTGCCTTGTGATTGGTTGTCTAACACTTCATTGAGAGTGAGGCATTTTTCCCTGGTTTTTACTCAGGGTTTAATGGGGGGTGCAGGAATAGGGTGATGCAAGGAGACCATCCTGCTCTCAGGCTTCAGTTGGTATGTTCAAATGTAAGTCTTTCATGGTTTGGCAGATTGAGATGAGGAAGATGAGTTTTCTAGTAGAATAGGAAGCTGGAACTGAGGACAGACAAGCAGCAGTAGGGAAACCCATGATGAGAATGGTAAGGTTTTCTTGGGGGTTCCTTATTGCCCTTAATTATGACTTTTTAATGTCATTCCTTTTTTTTCAAGTTTGAAAATCACTTATTTTTAGCAATATTTTACAAAGCACCGTAGTCATAAGTCTTTTTTTACATCCCGGTGACTATTGTTATAACTGGCAATGTGTACATTTTAATCCTTGCCCTTTTTTCACCCATCTCCCCACTGCCCTTCCATCTGGCAACCATAAATTTGTTCTCTGCATCTATGAGTCTATTTGTTTTGTGTGCCAACTTATTTTGTTTTTCAGATTCCACATATAAGTGAAATCATGTGGTATTTGTCTTTGTATGTTTCTTTCACTTAGCATAATACATTCTAGGTCCATCTATGTGTTGCAGATGGCAAGATTTCATTCTTGTTTATGGCTGAGTAATATTTTGCTGTATATATGTGCCATATCTTCTTTATCCATTTATCTATTGATGGACACTTAGGTTGTTTCCATATATTGGCTATTGTAAATAACACTGCAATGAATTTAGGGGTGCATGTATCTTTTCAAATTAGTGTTTTGGATTTCTTTGGATAAATACCCATAAGTGGAATTACTGGATCATATAAGTAGTTCTATTTTTAATTTTTTGAGGAACCTCCATACTGCACCAATCTGTATTCCCACCAACAGTGCACAAGGGCTCCCTTTTCTCCACAACTTCACCAACACTTACTGTTTGTTGATTTATTGATGGTAGCCATTCTGAGAGGTGTGAGGTGATATTCTGCCCATTCTTTCTTTTTAAATTGTGTTTTCTTTTTGTGTGTTTTTTGGGGGGGGTGTTAAGTTGTATCCGTTCCTTACATATTTTGGGTTTTAATCCCTTATCAGATATATCATTGGAAAATATGTTCTTCCATTCTGTAGGTTGTCTTTTCACTTTGTTGATAGTTTTCTTTGATGTGTAAAAATATTTTCAGTTTGATTTGGTCCCATTTATCTATTTATTTTGTTTCCTTTATCTGAGGAGATATATATATATATATATATATATATATATATATACACATATATATATATAAAACATTGCTACAAGTGATGTCAAAGAGTACTAACTATCATTTATTCTAGTTTTATGCTTTTGGATCATACAAGTCTTTAATCCATTTTAAGTTTATTCTTATATATGGTGTAAGAAGTGGTCTAATTTTATTCTTTTGAATATATCTACCCAGTTTCCCTGACACCATTTACTGAAGACACTAGAGGTCTGGTGCACAAATTCATGCACCAGTGGGTTTCCTTGGCCTGGCCCGCAGAATCAGGCAGAAACTGGCTCTCTGACATCCCCTGAGGGGTCCCGGATTGTGAGAGGGCGCAGGCCAGGCTGAGTACCCCACTGATGCACAATCAGGGCCAGGGAGGGACGCAGAAGGTTGGCCAGCCTGGGAGGGACCATAGCAGGGCTCCAGGGCATGTCCAGTCCGTTTCATTCAGTCCTGATCGGCCAGACCCCAGCAGCATGCTAACTTACCAGTTGGAGCGTCTGCCCTCTGGTGGTCAATGCACATCATAGCGACTAGTCGACCAGTCCACTGTCTGCCCCCTGGTGGTCAGTGAACGACATAGCGAGCAGTTGAGCAGCCTTAGCATATCATTAGCATATTACGCTTTGATTGGTTAAATGGATGACTTGACTGGACACTTAGCATATTAGGCTTTTATTATATAGGATAGTCTTTGCTCCATTGTATATTCTTGCCTTGTTTGTCATAGATTGGCCATGTAAGTGTGGGTTTAGTTCTGGGTTCTCTCTTCTGTTCCATTAATCTATGTGTCTGGTTTTTGTTTGTTTGTTGTTTGTTTTTAAATTGATTTTATTGATTTCAGAGAGGAAGGGAGAGGGAGAGAGAGATAGAAACATCAATAATGAGAGAGAACCATCAATGGGCTGTCTCCTGCATCCCCCCTACTGGGGATCGAGTCTGAAACCCCAGCATGTCCCCTGACCAGGAATCAAACCAGGACTTCCTGGTTCATAGATTGACACTCAACCACTGAGCCACACCAGTAGGTCTTTGTGTCTGTTTTTATGCCAGAACCATGCTGTTTTGAATACTATAGCCTTGTAGTATAGTGTGATTTCAGGTAGCATAATACCTCCAACTTTGTTCTTATTTCTCAAGAATGCTTTGCCTATTCAGGGTCTTTTATGGTTTCATATAAATTTTAAGATTATTTGTTTTAGTTCTGTAAAAAGTGTCATTGGTATTTTGATAGGGATTGCATTGAATCTGCTGATTGCTTTGTATAAAATGAGCATTTTAACAATGTTAATTCTCCCTATACATGAGCACAGTATATTAGTATCCTCTTCAATTTCTTTCTTCATTGTTTTGCAGTTTTCTAAGTACATGTCTTTTCCCTTCTTGGTTAAATTTATTCCTAAGTATTTTACTTTTTTAACATAATTGTAAATGGGACTGTTTTCTTAATTTCTCTTTATGATAGTCTGTTAATATATAAAAGTACAACTGATTTATGAATATTAATTTGTATCCTGCTATTTGACTGAATTCATTTATTAGTTCTAATAGCATTTTGGTGGATTTTTCAGGGCTCTCTATATACATTATCATGTCATCTGCAAATATTGACAGTTTTACTTCTTCCTTTCCAATTTGGATGCCTTTTATTCTTTTTCTTATTGGTTGTAGCTAGAGCTTCCAATTCTAAGTTAAATAAAAGTGATAAAAGTGGACATTCTTGTCTTTTTCCTGATCTTAAATAAAAAGCTTTTAGCTCTTCACCATTGAGTAAGATGTTAGCTATGGATTTGTTATAGATGACCTTTATTATGTTGTTATGTTCCCTCTATTCCCACTTTGCTCAGAATTTTAATCATAAATGGATGTTGTATATGGTCAAATGCTTTTCCTATATTTATTAATATGATTAGAGGCCCGGTGCATGAAATTTGTACACGGGTAGGATCCCTAGGCCTGGCCGGTGATCAGGGCCAATCCGGGCCTTCCTTCCCCCACTGCCAGCTGCCAGAGGGGGTGTTACTTTGTTCCACACTGCCCCCTGGTGGTCAGTGCATGTCATAGCGAGCAGTTGAACTCCCAGTCAGTCGAACTCCCTCAGGGACAATTTGCATATTAGCCTTTTATGATATAGGACTAGAGGCCCAGTGCACGAAATTCATGCACAGGGGTTTGTGTCCCTCAGTCCAGCCTATACCCTCTCCAATCTGGGACCAGTGGGATCCAGCCTAAACGAGCAGTTGGACATCCCTCTCACAATCCAGGACTGCTGGCACCCAATCACTCACCTGCCTGCCTGCCTGATTGGCCCTAACCGCTTCTGCCTGCCAGCCTGATCGATGCCTAACTGCTCCCCTGCTAGCATGGTCACCCCTAACTGCCCTCCCTTGCCAGCCTGGTCACCCATAACTGCCCTCCCCTGCCAGTCTGGTCACCCCTAACTGCCCTCCCTTGCCAGCCTGGTCACCCATAACTGCCCTCCCTTGCCAGCCTGGTCACCCATAACTGCCCTCCCCTGCCAGCCTGGTCGCCCCTAACTGCCCTCCCCTGCTGGCCCAATTGCCCCTAACTGTCCTCCTGTGCAGGCCTGATTGCCCCTAACTGTCCTCCCCTGCTGGCCTGGTCACCTCTAACTGCCCTCCCTTGCCAGCCTGGTCACCCCTAACTGCCCTCCCTTGCCAGCCTGATCTCCCCTAACTGCCTCCCCTGATGGCCTGATCGCCCACAACCGCCCTCCCTTGCAGACCATCTTGTGCTGGCCATCTTGTGTCCACATGGGAGTGGCCATCTTGTGTGTTGGAGTGATGGTTAATTTGCATATTACTCTTTTATTAGATAGGATAATATGATATTTATCCTTTATTGTGTTTATGTGGTGTATCACAATTTATTTGTGGCTATTGAATCAGTCTTGCACCTGGGAATAAATCACACTTGATCGTGGTGTATGATTGTTTTTTAATGTATTGCTGAATTCAGTTTGTTAATATTTTGTTGAGGATTTTTGCATCTATGTCCTTAAAGAAAATTGGCTTATAATTGTTTTTGTTGTGTGTTTGATTGGTTTTTGGTTTCAGGGTAATTCTGGCCTCATAAATTGAGTTTGGGAGCTTTCCCACCTCTTCAATTTTCTGGAATAGTTTGAGAAGGATAGGTGTTATAGGTGTTAATTCTCCTTTGAATGTTTGCTAAAATTCACATCTGAAGCCATCTGGTTTAGGGCTTTTGTTTGTTGGGAGTTTTTTGATTACTTAATTAATTATTGGTCTGTTCAGATTTTCTGTTTCTTTCTAATTCAGCCTTGGAAGAATTTATATTTATAGGAATTTATTCATTTCTTCCAGGTTGTGTAATTTGGTGGCATATAATTTTTTGTAGTGTTTCCTTAGATGCATTTGTATTTCTGTGGTGTTAGTTGATACTTTTCTTTCATTTCTGGTTTTATTTATTTGGGTCCTCTTTTTCCTTGATGAGTCTGGTTAAAACTTTATCCATTTTATTCATCCTCTCAAAGAACCAGCCCTTGGTTTCACTCTGATGTTTATTGTTTCTTTTCTTCTAAACAGTTTGGTTTTGTTCTTCCTTTTCTTGTTTGTTTAGGTATAAGTTTAAATTGTTTGAAACTTTTCTTGGGGTAGGCCTGTATTGCTGTAAATTTCCCTCTTAGATTGCTTGGCAGTGTCCTATATGTTTTGGTTCATTATGTTATTTTCATTTGTCTCAATGTACCTTTTGATTTTTTCCTTCATCTCATTGTTTACTATTAATTGTTTAGTAGCATGTTATTTAGCTTCCATGTGTTTGTGTTTTTTAATTGTCTTGTATCAGATTTCATACAGTTATGATCAGAGAAAGTGCTTGGTATGATTTCAGTCTTCTTGAATGTACTGAGATTTGTTTTGTGGCCTACTACATAGCTTTTCCTGGAAAATGTTCCATGTGCACTTGAAAAAAAAAATGTATATTCTGCTGCTTTGGAGTTAAAAGTCCTAAAAATATCTATTAAATCCATCTTATCTAATGTGTTACTTAAGGCCACTGTTTTCTTCTTGATTTCTTTCTGGCTAATCTACCCACTGATGTCAAGGAGGTGTTCAAGTCCCTTACTGACACTCTGTTACTGTTCATCTCTCCCTTTATATTCACCAATATTTGCTTAATATACTTAGGTATTCCTAAATTGAGTGCATAGATGTGTATAAGAATTATGTCCTATTGTTGGATTGATCCCTTTGTCATTATGAAATGCCCATTGTGTTTTGTTTTAAAGTCTATTTTGTCTGGTATAAGTATTTCATTGCCATTTGCAACAAACATCTTGCATTCCTTAATTTCCATGTCTTGTGTGTGTCTTTTGAACTACAGTTGGTCTCTTGTAAGCAGCCTGTGTATGGGTCCTTTTTTCTTTATATTCATTCAACCACCCTATGTCTTCTGATTAGAAAATTTAGTCCATTTACATTAAAAGCAGTTACTGATATGTATATAGTTATTGCCATTTTATTCATTGTTTTCTGATTGTTTTGTAGTTTTTTCTGTTGTTTTTTTTTAGTTGTCTTGCTTTTTAAAAACCATATGTACTTATTGATTTTAGAGAGAGAAGATGGGAGAAAGAGAGGGGGAGGGAGAGAGAGAGGGAGAGAGAGAGAGAGATCCATGTGAGAGGAAACATTGGTCGATTGTCTCTGTATGCACCCCAACCAAGGTGACCAGGGATCAAACCTGCAACCTGGGTTGCTGGAATCAAACCAGCAACCTTTCTGTGCACAGGAGGATGCCCAACCAACTGAGCCACACCTGTCAGGGCTTACTTTCTCTTCTTATATGGTGATGACTTATTATTGTTGTGTTTGAATTCCTTCCTTTTTGTTTATTGTATAACTAGAGGCCCGGTGCATGAAAATTCATGCACTGGAGGGGGGTCCCTCAGCCCGGCCTGGCCCCTCTCACAGTCCAGGAGCCCTCAGGGGTGGGAGGCCACCCGCTGATCAGGGGAAGGCGATGCCCCCATCACACCTCTGCTGGTGCCACTGCCAGCAGCGCAAACCTCGGCCAGCCCTGGTTACCTGAGCCTCAGGTGGCCCTGGGTGGCTGGGCAGCCACCATCTGAGGCTTGCCTGTGCCTTGGGCCAGCCCTGGACAGCTGGGGGGCTGAGGGGACTGGGAGACTCCGGAGGCAGGCTTGTGGCAAGGCCTGCCACCCCAGTGGGGCTGAGGGGACTGGGCACCGCCATCTTTGAGGGCATGGCAGTCAATTAACATATTCCCACCTTATTGGCTGTGGGCACTGCCATCTTTGAGGGTGTGGCAGTCAATTAACATATGCCCTCCTTATTGGCTGTGGGCACCACCATCTTTGAGGGCGTGGCAGTCAATTAACATATTCCCTCCTTATTGGCTGTGGGCGCCGCCATCTTTGAGGGCGTGGCAGTCAATTAACATATTCCCTCCTTATTGGCTGTGGGCACTGCTATCTTTGAGGGCCGGGCAGTCAATTCGCATATCCCCTCCTTATTGGCTGTGGGTGCCACCATTTTTTAAGGCATAACAGTCAATTAGCATATTCCCTCTTTATTGCCTATGGGTGCTGTCATCTTTGAGGGTGTGGCAGTTAATTAGCATATTCCCTCCTTGTTGGCTGTGGGAACTGCCATATTTGAGATGGTGTAAGGGTCAATTAGCATATTCCCTTTTTATTAGATAGGATGTTTTTAGGTTTTTGATTTGTGGTTACTTTGTGCTTCCTATATACCAAACTATGTTTATAGCACTGTATTTTAAGTTGATGATCACTTAAGTTCAAACACATTATGAAATTACTACAGTTTTTACTCACCTCCTCCATGTTTATGTTTGTGTGTGTGTGTGTGTGTGTGTGTGTATTTGTATGTATTCCTTAATTTACTGTTGTAATTATACATGATCCTCCTACATTTCCCTTTTAACCTTCATACTAGCTTTATAGTTGGTTGATCCACTGTTTTAATATGTATTTGCCTTTGTCAGGGAGAATATTTTTCAAATATTTCCTATATTTTCTTATTTATGTTTTTAAGTCTTACTTTTATTCTTAAAGAAATCCCATCTGTGCCTGCCTGCTGGGCGCAGGGAGGACTCAAAAGGAACAGTACTGTGTGCCAGCACGTCCCTCCCCGTATGTGTCCCTGGTGCCTTACAATCCGCTGCCCCTGCGCTGGGCCTCAGAGTGAGGGAGTCTATGAGCAGGTGCTTCTGTGTGCAGGCTTTGCAAGACCTGTGGCATCTAGGTCTCCCGCAGCCTTTTTCCTTACTCAAACACAGGCCCTGCTGGTTTTCATGATCAGATGTTGTGGGGAATCCTGTTCCCAGCACTAGACTGGTCCGAGGAGCCCAGTGTGGGGCGGACCTCTCACTCTTCGGGGTTTTATTTGAAGCCAAGTCATTCCTTGTGTTTCTTAACTGTCATATTGTGTGTGGGGGACCTGCCTGTTCCATATCTCCACCCCTTCTACCAGTCTCCACCTGGCCTCTTCTTTATATCCTTAGTAATAGGAAGTTTCTTCAGCTAGTCTTCCTGTGGTTCTCACTGATGGTTGCTCTGTAATTGCATTGAAATTTTGGTATAGTTTCAGGAAGAGGCAAACAAAGCATTTACCTACTCTGCCATCTTGACTGGAAGCCTAATGCCCTTCTGTTTTTTTTCTAATGTTATTTTTATTCCCATGACCCTCACTGTGTTTAGAGTATGTCTAATGCTGCCCTTCATATCAAGGCAATGAGAATTAGGTTAGGGAAGAGCATATCTAGGCTGCAGTGCCTCTGCCACTAAGTAGTTGTGGACCTTGGACCAATAATTTTTCTCTGCGAACCAACTCCCTGGCTGTGAAATGAGGGAGTGGAGTCTTTTGGTCTCCCCATCCACTCCAGCATCGCCCTTCGGTGGTTTGTGTCTTGTGGCCTGAAATTCCAGTGGCTCCTTCACTGTAGAAAATTGGAAGGATTTTTAAAAGAATGCCTAATAGGGTTTGGCTTATCAGTCTGTTTATTAGAAGTATGATGGTTTTCTTAGGCCCTTAGAAATATTTACATCAGAGAATACCTTGGAATGGAAGAACTAAACCCTCCATGTCTCTTTTACTTGTTGTTCCCACTGATGAGTTTGAGATTTCAGAGCAAGAGAATAAAAACAATGACCTAGATTTATTTTTGTTTCAGTTTTATTTGCGGTGTTCCTCACTCATAGTCAGTAAGGGCACAATTGTTCTCTGTTGCTAGCTACTCTACAAGGGAGGGCTTCACTGTTATCCCATTCCAAGCAGGGAAGGTGACGTTAGGCCTCCTGTTTTCTCCTGCCTCCTCCTTTCCTTCCTTCCTGGTGAGGACCGATGTCTTATTCATCTTTGTACCCTTAACATAGTATTGGGCACATGGGAGATAAAATATATTTGTTGACTGTTGGTTCAGAAGGCAAAGATGAGAAGGAATACTTGGAATGAAACTGGAATTTAACATAACCCACCATGTCCTCAAAATAAAATGGAATTAACATAAGCTAGGGTGGAGCGTAAGCACATTTACATCCTGAACCTAAGATAATGTTGACTAGTGTGATCTAAAAGGTTTTGGTGATGGATTGATGGCCTCTGATTTTTATAACTTGGGAAATTTATAAATTATATCAAACTCACCCAAATCACTGCTTTCTTCATCCAGAAATTTAGAGAGACTTGTCTCTTACATGTCAAGCACCACACCTTGAATAATATAGAACAAAAACAGGTTAAAAATAAAGCATAATGTTTCCTGTGGAAAGGACAGATGCTGAGATGAGTAGAATTAAACACAGGCACAATACAAACATGTGCTTTAACTTCCACAGAATAATCAATGAATGATACCACCACACATCCACAGGTCCAAACAACCTTCTAGCTTCTCTATCTTTTTATTTTTTTAAATATTTTTAAATTGATTTCAGAGAGGAAGGGAAAGGTAGAGAGAGACAGAAACATCAACTATGAGAGAGAACCACCAATCTGCCGCCCCTTGCACACCCCACACCGGGAACCGAGCCCACAACTGGACACATGCACCGACCGTATGCTCAACCCTCAACCACTGAGCAACACTGGCCAGGCTAGCTTCTCCCCCTTTACAGCTCCTGCAATCAACACTAATAAAAGAGAAAAATGGTAATTGGCGTACGAGCTACCCTTTTCATTGGCTAATCAGGGCTATATGCAAATTAACTGCCAACTAAGATTGGCAGTTAACTGCCAACAAGATGGCGGTTAATTTGCATATGCAGGCACAATGCAGGGAGGCGAAAGGGAAAACAGGAAGAAGCCCCCTGCCACTGACAGTGATCAGAAACCCAGCGGGGAGCTAAGAGCTGGGGGGCAGGGCAAAGGCGGCCCTGGGGCCGCCTTTGCCCTGCCCCCCAGCCATGATTGGAGAATCAGGCGCCTTTGCCGCCCTGGCCAGTGATAGCAGGAAGTAGGGGTGGAGCCAGCGATGGGAGCTGGGCACGGTCGAAGCTGGCAGTCCCAGGAGCTAGGGGTCCCTTGCCTGGGCCTAAAGCAAAGCCCACGATTGCGGGGCCACTGCAGCTGTGGGTCCCCGCTGCCCGGGCCGGACACCTAGGCCAGAGGCGTCAGGCCTGGGCAAGGGGCCGATCCTGCGATTGGAGGGTGATGGGGGTCAACGCCTGAGGGCTCCCAGTATGTGAGAGGGGGCAGGCTGGGCTAAGGGACACTCCCCCCCACACACACCCAGTGCACGAATTTCGTGCACCGGGCCCCTAGTTAGCTTATAACAGAATGAATCAGAGCATGAAATCAGGAGCTAGACTGCCTGGGTCCCCTGACAGCTCTGCACTCACCTGCTATTGTTTTCATCTCTCTGAGCCTCAGTTTCCTGGTCTATAAGATGGAGGCAATTATAGTTCCTACTACATTCAGTCTGTTGGGAGAATTAAATGAATTAATGTGTATGACGTGCCAGGCACACTGCCTTCTGATCTCAACAACAGTTAGATTTCTCATTGCAAACAAATATACTGTTTGGTTTATAAGTAGTCTGAGAGACATAGGATAATTTCAGAGAGATTCCCTTTAATAAAGTCACATATGGGGAACCAGGGTAGTGCCAAGCCTGGTATCTCTAAGCCGCCAACCTCTTTTGCCAGCTCACTAATGTCAGTGCTTCATTCAAACTTCAGAAACAGGACTGACTTTCCAAGTGACGCCTTTAGTCCCTGCTCTCACTTCCTGGCCCAAATCTCCATGTCATCTGTGTGCTGCCTGAGCTTCTAAACCCCTCGGCCAATTGAACTGCCCTGGCTCAGCGTATCCTCTCTCCACCTGGGTGCTGGGTGTCAGGGCTCTGTGTGCCTGGAGCAGGAGCCAGAGGTGGCCACCCTCCTCCTGGATTGGGACCCATTCACTGTAGGTTGAAGGGAAGGAAAAGAAAAGGAGGGTCTTTGGGACCCTGGATCCTCTAGGTCAGTGGTGGGAAAACTCATTAGTCAGCAGAGCCAAATATCAACAGTACAACGATTGAAATTTCTTTTGAGAGCCAAATTTTTTAAAGTTAAGCTATATAGGTAGGTACATTGTTATTAACTTAATTAGGGTACTCCTAAGGCTTAGAAGAGCCACACTCAAGGGACCCAAGAGCCGCATGTGGCTCGCGAACCGCAGTTTGCTGACCACGGCTCTCGGTTAGTGTCCTTCCTTGGTTTCTATTTTACAAACACCAGAACTCCTTCACCTCCTTTCTGATGTTTTCTTCTTTTTTCTTTGCCTTCTCTGTTTCTCTCTCTCTCTCTCTCTCTGACTCTCTCTCTCTTTCTCCCTCCCCCTCTCTTTTAAAGAATTCAGATCCTAAAGGCTAGATTTCTTTTTCTTTCACCCAACTCTCTTTATTTGCAGTATTAAGGCCGAGCCCACTACCTATTTTTATTTTTATAGCATTTTTAGCCCTATAAAAATATTATTTATTAGCATGTTTAGTATCGACCAGCAAACACCCTCCATGGAAACAAGAACTTTGTCTGTATTGCTCATGCTGTATGCCCAGGGACCAGACAATTTCTGGCCCTTAATAAGTACTCAGTCAATGATTGTTGAATGAATAATTGCTATTTAAAACAACATTGGTTGCTCAACCAGTGTGGCTCAGTGGTTGAGCACCGACTTATGAACCAAGTTATGGTTTGATTCCCAGTCAGGGCACATGCCAGTTTGCAGGCTTGACCTCCAGTAAGGGAGCATGTAGGAGGCAGCTGATTAATGATTCTCTCTCATCATTGATGTTTCTATCTCTCTCGGCTTCTCCCTTCCTTTCTGAAATAAATTAAAAATATTTTTTAAAAACCTAATATGTCTTTAAAAAACGACAACAACATTGGCTGCCAGGTGGAAGAAGGTATGGTGGGGATAGATGGTGATGGAGGAGACCAGAGTTGGGGTGGTGACCACACAGGGCAGTGTACAGGAGGTATGCTATGAAATTGTGCACCTGAAACCTGCATAGTTTTGTTGACCAGTGTTCACTCCAATAAATTCAATGAAAAGGGGAAAATAAATAAATGAATAAAACATTGTCCTATATATTTATAATGTCTGTAGTTTGCTAATTAATCAGTTGCTGTTCATCGTTCTCTTCAACAGTCTTATTACGAAATGTTTTTTAAAATCACCAAAGCACACCATGGCTCAGTTTATCCGAAGGTTCATTTCTGTAATTACAGTGGTGGTTGGCTGATATCCTTTGAATTAGTGAGTCTCTCTGAGTTATTACCAATGTGAAAAGGTATATAGTTAGCATCTGTTTGTTCTGTGCATATATTATCCACACTATACATATATTTTAACGAACATTCCTTTGGATGCTGTATATTTTTCAATTTATATCATCATCTTAAAAATGTAGATAGACTGCTTACCTCTGGTATCCTCTAAGTACATTGCATCATTTCACTTCTTAAAACTTTTACATAACCAACGTTTCTGTCTTCAGTATACATTGCTTGGAAGATTTGAGTGTTTGGGAGCAACCCTAGGAACACTGGAGGCCAGCTTCCAGTGGCCCCCATGCAGGGCCAGGAGCTATGCATACTGCATGCCGGGTAATCCATTCCAGTAACACCACACTGGATACCTGTGGTGTGTGCCCTGCTAGTACCCTGTCTTTCACAAACCATTGAAAGATAGAGCTGATTTTTTGTTCATTTTTGCATCCTCCACAAAGTATAACACAACTCTCTGAACATAGATGTTTTAATATATCTTATGTGAATTTATAACATTTTTATTGGGGTAAAATTGAATGTAACATTTTATTTATATACTAGGGGCCCGGTGCACGAAATTCGTGCACTGGGTGTGTGTGTGGGGGAGTGTCCCTCAGCCCAGCCTGCCCCCTCTCACATACTGGGAGCCCTCAGGCGTTGACCCCCATCACCCTCCAATCACAGGATCGGCCCCTTGCCCAGGCCTGACGCCTCTGGCTGAGGCGTCCAGCCCGGGCAGCGGGGACCCGCAGCTGCAGCGGCCCTGCGATCGTGGGCTCCGCTTTAGGCCCAGGCAAGGGACCCCTAGCTCCCGGGACTGCCAGCTTCGACCGTGTCCAGCTCCCATCGCTGGCTCCACCCCTACTTCCTGCTATCACTGGCCAGGGTGGCAAAGGCGCCTGATTCTCCGATCATGGCTGGGGGGCAGGGCAAAGGCGGCCCCAGGGCCGCCTTTGCCCTGCCCCCCAGCTCTTAGCTCCCCCCTGGGTTTCCGATCACTGTCAGTGGCAGGGGGCTTCTTCCTGCTTTCCCTTTCGCCTCCCTGCATTGTGCCTACATATGCAAATTAGCCGCCATCTTGTTGGCAGTTAACTGCCAATCTTAGTTGGCAGTTAATTTGCATATAGCCCTGATTAGCCAATGAAAAGGGTATCATCGTACGCCAATTACCATTTTTCTCTTTTATTAGATAGGATCAACACTGCCCCCCAGCCATGATCGGAGAATCAGGCGCCTTTGCCACCCTGGCCAGTGATAGCAGGAAGTAGGGGTGGAGCCAGCGATGGGAGCTGGACACGGTCGAAGCTGGCAGTCCCGGGAGCTAGGGGTCCCTTGCCTGGGCCTAAAGCGGAGCCCACGATCGCAGGGCCGCTGCAGCTGCGGGTCCCCGCTGCCCGGGCCAGACGCCTCAGCCAGAGGCATTAGGCCTGGGAAGGGGCGGAGCCTGCAACCGCGGGGAGCTGGGGGTCCCCTGCCCAGGCCTGACACCTCTGCCGGAGGCCTCAGGCCTGGTCAAGGGGCCGATCCGGTGATTGGTGATCGGAGGGTGATGAGGGTCAACTCCTCTGGCCAAGGGATCAGGCCTGGGCGGGGGGCTGAGCCGGGGATTGGGGGGATATGATGGTCCCCTTGCCCAGGCCTGAAGCCTGGGTCAGAGGCGTCAGGCTTGGGTGGGGGTGGAGCAAGCGATCAGAGGGAGATGGGGGTCCCCTGCCCAGGCATGATTCCTGGGCCAGAGGCCTCAGGCCTGGGCGGGAGTCAGAGCCAGTGATCGGGGGAAGATGGGAGTCCCCTGTCCAAGCCTGACACCTCTGGCGGAGGCGTCAGGCCTGGGCAAGGGGCCGATCAGGCAATCAGAGGGTGATGGGGGTCTACGCCTCTGGCCGAGGCATCAGGCCTGGGCAAGGGGCAGAGCCAGCAATCGGAGGGGTCTGGGGGTCCCCTGCCCAGGTCTGACGCCTGGGCCAGAGGCATCAGGCCTGGGCTGGGGGCAGAATCAGTGATGGGGGGAAATGAGGGTCCCCTGCCCAGGCCTGACGCCTCTCTCTGAGGCGTCAGGCCTGGGCAAGGGGCCGATCCTGTGATTGGAGGGTGATGGGGGTCAACGCCTGAGGGCTCCCAGTATGTGAGAGGGGGCAGACTGGGCTGAGGGACACCCCCCCCCCCCACACACACACACACCCAGTGCACGAATTTCGTGCACCGGGCCCCTAGTATATATATATTAGAGGCCCAGTGCACAAAAATTTGTGCACTCATTGGGGGGGGGGGCCCTCAGCCCAGCCTATGCCTTCCAGTCTGGGACCCCTCGAGAGATGACCACCTGCTGGCTGAGGCCTGCTCCCTGGGGGATTGGGCCTAAGATGGCAATCAGACATCCCTCTGGCAACCTGGCAGCCCTCAGGGGATGTCCACTTGCCAGTGGGGAGCAGGCCTAAGCTGCAGTCGGACATCCTTAGCACTGCTGAGGAGGCAGGCGAGGTTCCCACCACCACCGCTGTACTGGCAGCCATCAGCCTGGCTTGTGGCTGAGCAGAGCTCCCCCATGTGAGAGCACCCTGACCACCAGAGGGCAGTTCCTGCATTGAGCATCTGCCCCCTGGTGGTCAGTGTGTGTCATAGTGACCAGTCATTCCCAGTCTTTCTGCTGTTAGGGTCAGTTTGTATATTACCCTTTTACTATATAGGATAGAGGCCTGGTGCACGGGTGGGGGCCGACTGGTTTGCCCTGAAGGGTGATCCGGATCAGGATGGGGGTCCCGCTTGGGTGCCTGGCCAGCCTGGATGAGGGGCTGATGGCTGTTTTCAGGCTGCCCGCACCCACTTTAGGGTTGGGGTCCCCACTGGGGAGCCTAGCCAGCCTGGATGAGGGGCTGATGGCTGTTTTCAGGCTGCCCGCACCCCCTTTAGGGTTGGGGTCCCCACTGGGGAGCCTGGCCAGCCTGGATGAGGGGGTGATGGCTGTTTTCAGGCGGGCCAAGCCTGCAACTGAAGTTCCCAGTCTCCCCTTTTTTTCTTTTTTCTTGTTTATTCTGGGATTTGTTTACCTTTTGTAATTGAAACTTTGTTGCGGCTCCAGGTCCGAGGCCGGCTGGCTGAAAGCAGGTATCTGGGGTTTGTTTAGCTTCTAAAATTGCAACATTGTTGCTTAGACTGTAGCTCAGAGCCTGGCTGCGGCAGGCGGGGAACCTTGGCTTCCTCCATCACTGGAGCAAGCAAGCCTCATGTTCGCTTCAGCTGCGTGGCTGCTGGCCGCCATCTTTGTTGGCAGTTAATTTGCATATCCTGCTTATTAGCCAATGGGAAGCGTAGCGGAGGTATGGTTAATTACCATGTTTGTCTATTATTAGATAGGATATATATATATTATTTTTATTCAATATTTGTATATATTGTGAAATGATCCCCATAAATAAGTCTAGTTACCATCTGTCATCATACATAGTTTTTTTTCTTGTGCATAAATATTTCTTGACTGTGGTAATAAGAAAAATAAAATATCAGTTAGCATTTATTAACTGTATACTGCTAGGTATTATGTTTAAGGCTTAATATACAATATCACTTAAACCGATAGCAAGCCTATAAAAGTGAATGCTCTGACTATTACCATTTTTTAGATGAAAAAAATCAAGGCTTAGAGAACTTATGTAACTTGTCCCAAGTTCACACAAGTAGTAAGTGACAAAGCTGGGATTTGAACCCCAGCCTGTGTGATTCTGGAGCCTGTGTTCTTATCCATTAGCTGTACAGAATGGGTTGGTCCTGATGTGGATCCACAGGATAAATCTATCACATGGGTCTGAGGTTGACATGAGGTGAAGGCAATGGCTGTTAGTGAGTGAGACCTAACAGTGTCTCTCTCATTGCCTTTTTGGTGAAAAGAAGATCCCCGACATTTTCCGAGAAGGGGTTTCTTTGATTCCTCAGAAGTATTTTGATCTTTGGTAAAGGTAACAGTTGGCATTCATTTTATTGGGCAAGAGTCCACTGTTGGCGCCATTCCATTCCCTGTTAGGGATTCTTTCAAACTAAGTCAGAGGGCTGAGCCTCGAGCAAAGGGTGGGGGGCCAGGGGAGCATTCAGAACAAGGTGTGGAAGGGGTGTGGGAGCAGCAGGAGGATGAGAGACGTCACCTGTGTTTTCTAGGTCTCTTGGTATTTACCCTGGTACTGATATCAGAGTGGAGCTTATCCCTATTAAATGGCTCCTGTGAAGAGGCCCTGGCCGCCTCTGGAGTCGTGTGCTTTCCTGTAAAGGGTGGGCTTTAGGATCAGACAGATCTGAGTTCAGGTTCCAATTTTATTGCTTACTGGTTTTGTGAACTTCAACAAATTACTTACCTTCTCCTGGTACCTCAGTTATCTTACCTAAGGAGTAAGGTTAATAGACTTGTGATTAAAGATAACAGATTGAACATAAACATTAACCTCAGTTACCTCTCAAAATGCTATTTCAGTAAACAGTAAAGTGGGGGGTTTTTGAGGCATAAATTAATCAAGAATTAAGTCAATGGGAGAGAAGACATCAGCTACATAATTTCAGAAGCTGAAAAGAAGTTAGAGAAGTGGAAACTACTTTAAGCAGATACCAAAATGCGAAATTCAAATTGGCATTGGGGACAGGCAAGCAGCAACCCAACCTGAAGTGCAGTATCCCCCGTACCCCTGTAGACTCAGGAATTAGTAGTACCAGTTACCTCCGGGCAGGGGGCAAAGATAAGGCTGGAACAGGACTGTCAGTTGGATGTGTGCTTGAGAAGCAGAACCCAGGTTTTCTCCCCAGTTCTGTGCCACATACCTGTGACAGCCCAATGTCCCACAGGCCTTTATCTTGGTAGGAGCCTGGAATTTATCTCTGGAGAGGACAAGGCAGAAGATCCCTAGTTTGGGCTGAAGTGGAAGTTTACTAGCTGGATGTTGAGACACCCTGCCTTCTTCGCCGACATGCCTCCCTGCATCCTGGCCACTAGGATTATCACCCTCACCGTTGCCTGGTGGGAGATTGGAATGGCCACCCTATGGGCATCTTACCAGCCTATGAGAAAACCAGGGATTCCCCAGGAAACAGAACCCACACATTACTTTCCAGCGAGCCCCTCATTCAGGAAGCATTCCCCCTTTACCCCCCACAGGTGCGCTGTGCGCGCGGACACACACACACACACGTCTCCGACAGCTCATGCTGAAACGTGAGCACATGTCCGAGAAATACACCAGGTATTTACCGAAGTAGAACCACAGCAAAAGCACAACCAGTAAATACAACTTGAAGGAACCATAGGCTGTGAAGGGAGAGGACATGAAAAAAGAGCTTTAACATTCTCAGAGGAGTAAGAAATGATAAGGTAGTAACAAAGGCAAAGAAAAGACACATTAAAAATGGAATATTCAGAGAACAGAAAGGATTCTTGAAAATTAGAAATGTGATAGCAGATGTGTAAAAGTTAGAAGGGTTGAAAACTAAAGTTGAATTATCTTAAAAAGAAAGAGAAAAATTTATTTTTTTATTTTTTAAAAATATATTTTATTGATTTTCTACAGGGAGGAAGGGAGAGGGATAGAGAGTTAGAAACATTGATGAGAGAGAAACATCGACAGGCTGCCTCCTGCACACTCCCCACTGGGGATGTGCCCGCAACCAAGGTACATGCCCTTGACCAGAATAGAACCTGGGACCCTTCAGTCCGCAGGTCGACGCTCTATCCACTGAGCCAAACCAGTTAGGGCCAGAAAGAGAAAATTTTAGAGCGCAGTGCAGCAAGTACAACATCCAAGTAAGAGTTTCAGAAAGAGAGAACTGAGGAAAGAAATTTCTCAAAGAAATAATGAAGGAAAATTTCCCAGAACTGGAGGATGTACACTTCAGTGAAAGGACTCACCACGTACCCAGTGCAATGAAAAAACTAGAACCACAGCAAGACCCTCAGGGCCTGACAGTGATGGAGACAAAAAAGAAGATCCTAACACTGAGAGAAAAACAGAATGTGAATCAGAAGTTAAAATGATGTCATTTCTTGCAGTAGTGCTACAAACCAAAAGAACAATGCCTTCCAAGGCTTGAACAAAAATAATTTTCAACCTAGAATCCAATGCTCAGTCATACTGTCTATCAAAACTGAGGGTAGAAGAATGATACTTTCAGACTGCTAGAATATGTTCACCGAAAAGTGAAGTAAGCCGAGATAAACTCCCCAAGCAGGAGATCCAACAGAGGAGAAAGGCAAAGTCCCCCCTCCCCCCACCCTCCACCCCATGGTAGAGAACTGCCATCCCTGCCCCAGCTGTGGTGCAGCCTTCCAGAGGGTGAGCCTTTCTAGAGTCTAGACCAGGGGTCCTCAAACTTGTTAAACAGGGGGCCAGTTCACTGTCCTTCAGACCGTTGGAGGGCCGGACTATAGTTTAAAAAAAAACTATGAACAAATTCCTATGCACACTGCACATATCTTATTTTGAAGTAAAAAAACAAAACGGGAACAAATACAATATTTGTATTTGCATGTGGCCCGCGGGCCGTAGTTTGAGGACCCCTGGTCTAGACTGAGCCAACCAGAGGCTCTGAGTTACTTCAGCAGGATATAATAATTGGATACCTAATAACAGTCATCACCACTTCTGTATATCAAGAAGTCATGGTGGCCGAGACCGGTTTGGCTCAGTGGATAGAGCGTCGGCCTGTGGACTGAAGGATCTCAGGTTCAGTTGCAGTCAAGGGCACATACCTTGGTTGCAGGCTCAATTCCTGGCCCTGGTCAGGGCCCATGTAGGAGGTAACCAATCAATGTGTCTCTCATGTAACTTTTTCTCTCGCTGTGTCTCTCCCGCTTCCTTCCACTCTCTCTAAAAGGGAAATAGCTTCAGGTGAAAAAAGAAGTCAGTGTGTGTCAGACACAATTCTGAGTATGCACGCATTAACAATTGAATCCTAATAGTAGCCCTATTTGGTAGGTAATTATTATTACCTTCCTTCTACAAATGAGGGAATGGAGGTTCTCAGTGCCTAAATAATTTGTCCAAAATTACAAAGCTAGTAAGTGGCAAATTGAGGTTTAAACCCAGACAGTGCACACATGTAACCACTATACCATGCATTCCTCCCCCCTCTCTACAGGAGAGCATGGAAGTGCACACATTTGCAGAAACAACACAGGTGAAAAGTCAACACAGTTACTACAGCGAGGGAGAAAAAAAGGTGCAAAGAAGAGGAAAAGTAATCATTGTGTATGCGTTCACACATCACAGTGTGAACACAGAGTGGTGAGCTAACGAAATCTCAGCACACTGCTTTTGGGAAGATGGTGGAACCTATGTATGCAAAGAAAGGTGGTGGAGCGTGGGTGTGAAAGGAGAGCCCAATGCTTTTCTTCTACAATAGAGTTAACATGTAATGCCTAAAACTAAGAAACAAACAAATCCTACAAAGCAGCTATAAAAGTATCTTCTTTAAAGATATCCTATCTAATAAAAGAGAAACATGGTAATTAGCGTACGACCACTACCCTTCCCATTGGCTAATCAGGGCAATATGCAAATTAACTGCCAGCCAAGATGGTGGTTAACAGCCAACAAAGATGGCGGTTAATTTGCATATGTAGGCACAATGCTGGGAGGCAAAAGGGAAAGGACGGAAGAAGCCCTCTGCCACTGATGGTGATCCGAAACCCAGGGGGGAGCTAAGAGCTGGAGGCAGGGCAAAGGCGGCCAAAGACGTTAGGCCTGGGCAGGGGTGGAGCCTGCAATCCGAGGAGCTGGGGGTCCCCTGCACAGACCTAATGCCTTGGCCAGAGGCGTTAGGCCTGGGCAGGGGCGGAACCAGCCATCGCAGGGAGCAGGGGCGGAGTCAGCGATCCTGGGCAGGGGCAGAACCAGCCATCGTGGGGCGGAGTCAGCGATCCTGGGCAGCTGGGGGTCCCTTGCCCAGGCCTAATGCCTTGGCCAGAGGCA
This sequence comes from Myotis daubentonii, assembly GCF_963259705.1. Lineage (NCBI taxonomy): Eukaryota > Metazoa > Chordata > Mammalia > Chiroptera > Vespertilionidae > Myotis > Myotis daubentonii. Next base: position 128,185,850 of record NC_081842.1, read on the forward strand.
TTAGGCCTGGGCAGGGGCAGAGCCTGCAACCGCGGGGAGCTGGGGGTCCCCTGCCCAGGACTAATGCCTCCACCAGAGGCCTTAGGTCTGGACAGGGGCGGTGCCACAGATCGTGGGTAGCAGGGGCAGAGCCGGGGATGGTGGGAGCTGGGGGTCCCCTGCCCAGGCCTGACACCTCTGCCGGAGGCCTCAGGCCTGGGCAAGGGGCCGATCCAGGGATCGGAGGGTGATGAGGGTCAACTTCTCTGGCCATGGCATCAGGCCTGGGCGGGAGGCGGAGCCAGCAATCGTAGGGGACTGGGGGTCCCCTGCCCAGGCCTGAATCCTGGGCCAGAGGCATCAGGCCTGGGCCAGGGGTGGAGCCGGCAATCGGAGGGGTCTGGGGTCCCCTGCCCAGGCCTGACGCCTGAGCCAGAGGCATCAGGCCTGGGCAGGGGGCAGAGCCAGTGATGGGGGGAAATGAAGGTCCCCTGCCCAGGCCTGACGCCTCTGGCAGAGGCATCAGGCCTGGGCAAGGGGCCGATCCTGCAAATGGAGGGTGATGGGGGTCAACGCCTTTGGCCCAGGTGTCAGGCCTGGGCAGGAGGTGGAGCCGTCAATCGGAGGGGTGTGCGGGTCCCCTGCTCAGGCCTGATACCTGGGCCAGAGGCGTCAGGCCTGGGCGGGGGGCAGAGCCAGCTATGGGAGGGAGATGGGGGTCCCCTGCCCAGGCCTTACACCTCTGGTGGAGGCATCAGGCCTGGGCAAGGGGCCAATCTGGCAATCGGAGGGTGATGGGGGTCAACGCCTCTGGCCAAGGGGTCAGGCCTGGGCAAGGGTGGAGCCCGTGATCGGGGGAGATGGGGTTCCCCTGCCCAGGCCTGAAGCCTGGGCCACAGGCATCAAGACTGGGGTGGGGGTGGGTGGGGTGCCAAGCCGCAGATTGGTGTGAACTACAGAGGAAGCACCTTTTCTGACCGCTCATTGGTTAAGCTCCCTGTATGCCACTGGTAATATTCTTAGTAACTTGGGTAATAAGAATCCAAAACGGTGATCTAGGGTTTTTCACCACACTCCTGGTGAAAAAAACAAAGGTCTGCTGCTGGAGGGCTAAGAAATGTCATATCCTGCCCTAGCCACTTTGGCTCAGTGGATAATGCCATGGTCTGCCGATGGCAGGGTCTGGGTTCAATTCTGACCAAGGGCATATACCTAGGTTGCAGGCTCCTCCCTGGCCGGGGCCCAGGTCACGGCTCATGCAAGTGGCAACCAATCAAAGTGTTCCTCTCATTTTGATGTTTCTCTCTGTCTTTCCCTTTCTCTTTCACATTCTCTAAAAATCAATGGAAACATATCCTCAGGTGAGGATAAAAAAGTAATAAAGAAATTATTATTATATGAAAGACACATCTTGAAAATGCCTAAAAAAAGTTGTCATTTTTTCATGGTGATGGGACTGGAGTCCGTGTTGATGAGAAAACCTTGCTGGCTGTGGTGACTGGCAGTGGCTGCAGCAGCGGGGTGATGGGGCTGGTGCCTTCCCCTGATCAGCCCGGTCACCTCCCACAAAGGGAGGCCAGACTGTGGCTTAGGCTCGCTCCCCAAGGGGAGCTGGGAGAGGGCCTAAGCCATCAATAGGACATCCCCTGAAGGCTCCCAATATGTGAGAGGGGGCAGGCTGGGCTGAGGGACACTCCCCCCCCCAGTGCACAAATTTCGTGCACCGGGCCCCTAGTATAATAATAAAAGCATAATATGCAAGTCGACTGAACAACCGAACAGCAGAACGACTGTCTGGATGACTTTCTGGACGGCCACGCTATGACACCCACTAGCACCAGGCCAGCCAAGGCAGGTGCAATGCGATTGGTCAGGGGCCTGGCCATCGATCCATGATCACCTTGCAGAGGGAGGCCCAGGCCACCGGCAGCAGGGCGATCAATCAATCAGGGGGCACCACAATTGCCCCAAAGAGGGAGGCCCAGGCCACTGACCAGCAGGCTGTGGCGGGTGGGTGGGACCTCCCTCTCCAGGGTGCAATTGATTGCCCAAAGAGGGAGACCCAGGCTACCTGGCCGGCAACGCTGTGGCGGGTACCTGAGCCTCACTCTGTGGGGGCGATCCATCCTTGAGCCCCAGCCAGGTGGGCAGGGTCTACCTCTTTGGGACGATCAATCGAGGAACCCCAGATGGGCAGGGCCTATCTCTTTGGGGCAATTGATCGTGGGGCTCCAAGACTATGAGAGGGCACAGGCTGGGCTGAGCCCCCCTCTCCCCGAGTGCATGAATTTTGTCCACTGGGCCTCTAGTGTAGAGATAAATACCAAAGGAATCAGCTACAAGAGTTGAAAACAGGTTGCCTCTGGGGAGCCAGCTGGCAGGATTGGGGCTGGGGGCTGCTGTTTCTTCTAATAAACCTCAGATTTACTTGGCTGTACAAATACATGCAAGTATAACTTTGATAAAAGTAAGAAAAAGAGAGAGAGAGAGAGAGAGAGAGAGAGAGAGAGAGAGAGAGAGAGAGAGAGAGAGAGAGAAAATAAAAAGAAAAATATGAAGAGAAAAAAGTAAGAACACTGAATTTTGGGAAGGAATACCTTGCAGTGCTGTTAGAGCATACATTTATCTTCTAGGAACTCACAAATGTTAGTTTTCCTTCTTCCTTCTACTTTCAAGGCACAGGCAGAAATTACAGATTGGCATGTGGCTATGTTGGCTGACCACTTTTCTCTCTCAAAATTGCCCAGCTGCCCTTCAGCCCTTTCATTTTTCAGTCACTAATGTCCGAAGTAGGGAAAAGAGAAAAGTAGGGAATTCTGCTGACAGAGACTTATGATTGCTGCTTGTTAGCTCCGCTGACCCTTGTTGGGCACCTGGGTTGAGGCATAACAAATGTCCAGATCTAAGGAGTGGCTGATGCGGTTAGAGAAACCTCCAGTTTAATGGATGAGCATTAAGAGCATCTCCCCGCCTCTGGGGAGCCACATGCAGTGCGTTTTCTTACTGGTGGTAATGACCAGCTTCCCCCAGACAGGTGGTAAGGAAACGATGGCGTCAAACATCCTAACGCAGTGGTTCTCAACCTTCTGGCCCTTTAAATACAGTTCCTCATGTTGTGACCCAACCATAAAATTATTTTCGTTGCTACTTCATAACTGTAATGTTGCTACTGTTATGAATCGTAATATAAATATTTGATATGCAGGATGGTCTTAGGCAACCCCTGTGAAAGGGTCGTTCTACAGCCAAAGGGGTTGCGACCCAGACCCACAGGTTGAGAACCACTCGCCTAAAGGTTTCTCTTGACCTCAATCTAGGGCAAGAGGCCAGTATCTGGAAAGGCAGAGTTTGGAGTTCGTGTGTATGAAGGAGAGACAAAACGTACATATTTATAAACCATGCCACATGTCATGTGTTCAGTGCAATATGCATTTTATTTTTATCTCTTCTTATTTCAAAGGTAGAGAAAGCTATTCATTAGTAAATCCAGTTATATATGTATATGCCTATATATCTGTATTAATATCAAAGTTTTTGTATTGAGTTTAAAATGTTTCTTACTTCTGGTACCTTGGGTATTGTGAATCTGGATCCTCTCATTGGAGGATCACTTTTTACTGCACAGTTGTTCTCCCTATTACAGCGTAATTATGAAGGTTTTTAAAAATATGCTGGATTACTATGATCTCCTGTTTGTAACCCCAGTGACCTTTACATGCAAACCCTATCTCTCCAAAACAATTGGAGAAAAGATGCTTTACCAATTCGAATACGTTGATATTCATTGAGTACCTAACTTACTACATGGAAGGCACTGGGCTCGCTGCAGTGGATAGAAAGATGGATAAGGCTGGCTCAGCCCTTAGCCTTTTTACAATTATTTTAAATGCTTTCTGGAGTTGCTGTTTAAAATATCTATCCTTCAAAGAAAGATGTTGCCGGACTGATACACCCTTTGTGAGTCATACTGTGGACTGCGTTAGTTGCCCCTAGGGTTGGGGTAGCCTTTCCTCCTTAGATTAACTGAAGGTTTTGTAAGGATGTTCATAAGACAAAAGTCTTGAGAACTAAAGACCTGAAACTGTGAGGGTGGCAGCCCAGCATTGTAAAGTCTGTGCAGAAGATACTTACATAGTCCCTGTCCTGCTCAGTAGGTTGGAAGGCCTCTACTCCACTGCACTTGAGCTATTTTGACATTTTTCTTTCTAATTACATGCTTTTGTCTCAGTGTCTTTCTAGACAAATGTTTTCGTTATTAAATCTAGTAGACCTTGAGTTCCCAGTGTATCATTTGAGACAGCCCTCTTTCCTTGCTACTGGAGTAGTACTTCTTTTTTTCCATTCACTTTTGTGCCCAGGATTCCACCTTTCACTACTAGTATATAGTAGGTATATTCGTTTCCTATTCATGCAGTAGCACCGCAAAGTTATTGGCTTAAAACTTACAGGTGTATTGTCTTACAGACGTCAAAATCAGTTCACGGGACTAACGGATAGGTATCAGCAGGGCTGGTTGCTCTGGGCTTCTGGGGAGACTCCCTTCCCTCCCCTTCCCAGCTCTGGAGGCCACCTGCAGTCCCGTCTGCAGCCTCTGCTGCTTGTCTCCTCTCTGGCTCTGCCCCTCCTGGCTCCCTCTCAGGACTCTTGTGCTCAAATTGGGCCACCCAGACAGCCCCCATCTCCCCATCTCAAGACCCTTAACTTAATCGCGGTGCCAAAGTCCCTTTTGCTTTGGAAGGTAGTCACAGGTTCCAGGGATAAGGATGTGGACATCTTTGGGAGGATCATAATTTTGCCTATCCCTGCAGCTAATTTTAAAAACTTTTAAATCAGCTGGTTGTCTCTTTTCCCCTTCTCTGTCCCTAAATATTTATGGACTGGCTTTTCAAATTTCGTAACTTCATCAATTAATAAATTTTTGAAAATTATGACTTATTTAAAATAGTTAAGAAACAAGTAAGTTATCTTTGTAGTGACTGTGAGTCATCATTCTGAAAACAACTTGAACTAGAGGTATCCTATCTAATAAAAGAGAAACATGGTAATTGGCGTACGACCGATACCTTTTTCATTGGCTAATCAGCGAGATATGCAAATTAACTGTCAGCCAAGATGGCTGCGGCAGCCAGGCAGCTTGAAACTAACATGAGGCTTGGTTGCCTCAGTGATGGAGGAAACCAACGTTCCCCGCCTGCCGCTGCCTCTGAGCTGGCAGTTTAAGAAACTCTGTAACAAATACGCCCAACTTCAGCCAGCAGATTCGCAACATTGTAAGCAAAGGCCAGAAACCTACTTTCAGCCAGAGGCCTAAGAGCTGGAGCCAAGCCTCAAGCTAAAGCTGGCCCAGAATTTAAAAAAAAAAAAAAAAAAAAAAAAAAAGGAAAAAAGGAGCATTTGGGAGTTCAGTCACCCCCAGCCTGAAAACAGCCCTCAGCCCCTCACCCAGACTGGTCAGGCACCCCAGTGGGGACCCCCACCCTGATCCAGGACACCCTTCAGGGCAAACCAGCCAGCCCCACCCGTGCACCAGGCCTCTACCCTATATAGTAAAAGGGTAATATGCCTCCCAGCACCGGGATCAGCGGAGCCGTGAGGCCTCCCGGCACTGGAATCAGCATGACAGGGGGCAGCACCCAAACCCCCTGATCGCCCTGCGGCTCTGTGTGTGACAGGGGGCGGGGCCACAACCTCCCTATCCACCCTGCTCTGTGCCTGATAGGGGGGAGCTCCCCCCCCCACGGGCCCTGCTCTGTGTGTGACGGGGTAGAGCCATAACCTCCCCATCAGCCCTGCCCTGAGTGTGAGAGTGGCGGCGCCCCAACCCCCTGATCCGCCCTGCTCTGTGGGTGATAGAGGGCAGCACCCCAACCCCCTGATGGGCCCTGCTCTGTGTGTGACAGGGGGTTGCTCCACAACCTCCCCATCGACCCTGCCTTGAGTGTGACAGGGGGCAGTGCCCCAACTCCCCAATCAGCCCTGCTCTGAGCCCGACCAGGGGCTGCACCTAGGGATTGGGCCTGCCCTCTGCCACCCGGGAGCAGGCCTAAGCCAGCAGGTCGTTATCTCCCGAGGGGTCCCAGACTGCTAGAGGGCACAGGCCAGGCTGAGGGACCCCCCCTACCCCCCCGAGTGCACAAATTTTTGTGCACCGGGCCTCTAGTATTGAATATAAGGAGTCATTAACACTAGAGAAAAAACAGTATCTATTTTTCTTGGAAACTCTTCTTTTGTCTCCAAATAACATGCAAGGCAAGGAAGGGGACAGTTCCTTTGTTGTTGCTGTTGCTACGTTGTGGATCCTTCCGTCTCCACAGCCAAGTCTGGAGTCTCATTCGTGCTAATGACCATTGCCCTTCCCTGTGGAAACCTTGACCTCTTTCACACAGTGCCTGGTCTCCAGGCTCCCATCTGCCACATATTTGTAATCAGTCCCTAGCTTGTTGGAGGGGTTTGTAAATAAGAGGAAATAAGCTCAGTGACTAGTGTGCTTGAGCTTAAACACGCAGTCTACTTTTCCTTTTATTCCAGTTCTTGCCCACCTTCCAGAGCAGTGACACTTTCAAACAAACCCTAGACCAGTGATGGCGAACCTATGACACGCGTGTCAGAGGTGACACGCGAACTCATTTTTTTCGTTGATTTTTCTTTTTTAAATGGCATTTAAATATATAAAATAAATATCAAAAATATAAATCTTTGTTTTACTATGGTTGCAAATATCAAAAAATTTCTATATGTGACACAGCACCAGAGTTAAGTTAGGGTTTTTCAAAATGCTGATACGCCGAGCTCAAAAGGTTCGCCATCACTGCCCTAGATGTTTCTTTAACACGTCTCTCTTTCTTTAACTTTGTTCTCCGTTACAACTGTTTTAAGCATGCACGTGGGGTGTCCCAATGAGAGTAAAAAACCTGTGCCTGGCCAACCATATTGTATGTATCTTGGTAATCCTGATTGGCTTTTGGCAGATACTTTACCATTACATAGATACAGATAGTAAAATACTACATATTATGTAATATATATACATATAATTTATGCAGATTATATGTATTGTGTATTTACATATATTATTTATAATATGAATACACATATAATAATACTGTATGTAAAAATATGTAATAATATGTAAAAGCCTTCAAAATTCTTTTCAATTGTTATCCCCTAGTCCTGTTTTTTGTGGGGTATATCACAAACGTGTGCCCTGGCCAGGTGGCTTGGTTGATTGGAGTGAGGTCTGGAATACCAAAAGGTTGTAGGTTCAATTCCCAGTCAAGGCACATACCTAAGTTGCAGGTTAGATCCCCAGTTGGGGAGCATGTGGGAGGCAACCAATCTATGTTTCTCTCTCACATCTCTCTATCTATCTATCTTTCACTCTCCCTATCCCCTCTCTCTCTCTCTCTCTTTCTCTCTCTCTCTCTCTCAAATCAATAAAAACATATCCTCTGGTGAGGATTTTATTTTTAAAAAGGAAGTACACTTTATTATTGTTCAGCTACCAACTATCTTTATCTAAAGGAGGGCCTCAGAGCTTAAATCCCTCTGGCCGAGCACAGATCACTTGGTGCAGTGAAAACATCTTTTTCACTTTGCTGCACTGACCAAATTGCCCAATCAAGCTTAGAACAGGAAATGGCATGGAAGATCAGATATGGAAAATCATTTAAATACTTGCCCTCCTATTAGATGATCACTGAGGACCATTTACTGCGCAACCCAGAGGTTTTCCCCATTGAGATGTGGGAAGGTGGCACCAGTACATGGGACCTGAGAGAGAGCTGTTCTGGAGTCTTCTACCCTTATAATGAGGTTCTGGCTTTAGGGGGGCTTTGGTTTGTTAGTGCTCCATTAGGATTTATGTGCATTTAGCTACATGAAGCCTGAATTGCATTAACGGTTTTTAAAAGCAGAGAATGCTGAAAGGGAACATAGAGTCATTTTCAAAAATTGGTGTTCGAAATTGTAACTCTGAGTTTTTATTAAGAGTTTACATTATAGTCAATCATCTATAAAGGTGCAGACTCCAGTTGTGCTAAGAGTGTGGCTTTGGAGACAGGCTGCCTGAGTTCAAATCTTGACTTGCCCAGTTACTGCCCATGTTGCCATAGGCAAGTTATTTAACTTCTCCAGGCCTCAATTTCCACATTTGTGAGATGGGGAGTAGTAATAAACAGTACCTTCCTCAGAGCTATTTTGAAGATTATACAAGTTAACACATTAAAGCACTTAGGGCAATGACTGACACAAAGTAAGTACTCAATAAACATTGGTGGTTATTGCTGTTACTAACTTATTATTGTTACTACTCTGAAGAGATTAGAAACATTAACACATTTTTCAATAATTTTCATCTCCAGTAGTTAAAACCAAAAAAATCATGTAGACGCTTCAAGGGAGGAAACATTGGGCTTCTTTAGAAAATACATATTGCACAGCATTTTATTGTCATCTCCATGCTGGCATTTACATTGTGTAAACTGGAGGGAAACTGCCAACAGTTTTCCATTAAAGAGCTAAAATTTTCCAGAATGAGATAGATACATTGCTAGCAAAATATTTGACAGGAATTTCTGTCAAAAGTTTTCAAGGAGATGAATTTTAGGAGAAATTAAATATTTCTCCCCCAAGATAAAACTCAGTTATTAGATAATTTTAAATTCATGTCAAATTGCTTAATCATCCTTTCTGTAGAAATGATTATAAAAATTTTATTTTATATATGCTCATATCCAATTTCAGACTTAGATTACTTTTCATTTGAATGACTGCCTCTTGAGCTGCCAAGTTACTCAGCAGTGATGTCCACCCCTGTTTTATAATTGTTCCCTAGAATGTTTTGCAATATATTGGGAGACTCGTATGCAAATTTCCCACATCAGACTACAGTTCTTCCTGTACCATGATCCTTGCTAGCAATGCCTGATATGATTAGCAATATGGAAGATTTTTTTTAAGTCACATGTGAAATACTGTGATTAGTACAATCCTATATAATAAAAGCCTAATATGCTAAGTGTCCAATCGTCTGGTCATCCGTTCAACCAATCAAAGTGTAATATGCTAATAATATGCTAAGGCCACTCAACCACTCTCTATGGCGTGCACTGACTACCAGGGGCAGACAATTGACCAGTTGCTATGATGTGCACTGACCACCAGGGGGCAGATGCTCCAACCAGTAGGTTAGCTTGCTGCTGGGGTCAGGCCGATCGGGACTGAGACAGGCCAGACATGCCCTGGAGCCCTCCTGCAGTCCCTCCCCAACTGACCAACCTCTAGCATCCCTCCCCAGCCCTGATCGTGCACCGGTGGGATCTCTCGGCCTGGCCTGCACCCTCTCCCAATCTGGGACCCCTTGGGGGATGTTGGAGAGCTGGTTTCAGCTCAATCCCATAGTTCAGGCCGAGGAACCCCACTGGTGCATGAATTCGTGCACTGGGCCTCTAATTATGTAATAATAGGTCTGGCTGTCCCCAGTTTTTTCTGCTCATGCAGATAGTTAATTATTGATTCAACAAATGTTCGAGCTGAGAAAAAGATCTTGAAGATTATGTAATCCTACTATGTCATTTTACTGTTATTAAACCAAAGAGACAAAACTTCTCTAGCCAGGACTAACTCTGCTAGTTAGTTTGAGATCTATCACTAGACTTTGATTCATTTGGCAACTAAATTAAGGGGATTGAGAAGAGAACTCACATTTACTCTGCACAAAGGCTTGAGTGAGGTTAATGGGTAATTACAGAATTGTCTAGATTTTCAGCCCATGCTCTACCCCTACACTGGTATGCCCATGTCACAAAGATATACTTATCTAGTAAATACTGTTTTAGCCTATCTATACAATTGTTAAGTCAACATTGCCTAAGCTATGCTGGGAAAGAAAATCGTAGTCCTGGCCTTCAAGTAATTTAGAGTTTAGTTGGAGGAGACAGGCATATAAAGAACAAAGTACAAAGATGTGTTAAAGGAAGTATGATATAAATATGGCAAGGTACATCGAAGACACGGTTTCAGTCCTGCTAAATTCCCCTAAGGTTTTCACAGATATTTCATGTGTTAGTTAATGGAGTGAACTTTAAAATTTACCTTCTCAAAGGAGTTTACATTTCAAAGTAGGTTGGAAATACTGCTTTTTTATCTTCTCTCCTTTCCCTCTTTCCTTCCTTTCTTTGAGGTGGGGGAATGTGTCCAGAATGTGTCACTTCTGGAAGAGATCAGGCCGACAGCCCTAGCTCTGTGCTCCAGAGTGGGGCAGCCACCTTCCATCTTTACCCCATTCTGGAAAGAGAATGCCAGTCACCAATCCTGCACTCTCTGGTTCATGATTCACCTACTCCACTTATTAGTTTATTCACTCACTTATTCAACTGAATGTCTGCTGTGTGCCTGCATTATGGATATGTTGGGAAGCAAAGACAGACATGGCTGATGTTTGATTCCGAGGTTACAGGTTCAATTCCCTCTTGGGGTGCATGTGGGACGCAACCAGTATATGTTTCTCTCTCTCCCTCTCCCTTTCTCTCTAACATTAATAAAAGCATATCCGTGGGTGAAGACTAAAAAACAAAGTTGACAGAAGGGTACAATGGAGAAGAAGTTGGCTAAATATGAGATGGAAAGAGAGAGGAGGCATACCCAGTGGTGCAATATTCCTGAGAGAAGGGGGACCCAAAGCTGAGGGAGGTGGACAGAGTCGACTTCAGAAAGGAGAGACAGAGAATTGGTGGCGTAACACCTGCTTCTCAATTTAGCAACTGAAGTTCCCATCACCTGAGTGTTCCTCTTTGCTCTGCGGAGTAGGTGGGAGGACTTTCTCCAGGACAAATGAGGGGGGCTCAGGTCAGAGCATTTGAGGTAGCAGCGAACATTTGAAATGGTGTGGTAGAGGGACCAGGAGCAAAACCGAGAAGCCACTCTGTGCAAGGTGGAGCTGGTGGTTGAGGGTAAGACTGTCCCCTGCGGTTTGACCTCAGGCACAAATCCTTCCGGGGTGTCTCCCGGTGCTGACGGTCCAACCTGCTTTTTCGCTGGGAACCGATATTGAACTAATCTCCTGCGAAGTTGGTATGTTCAACTACACAAAAATATATTTTACATTGAATGAAAAGGAGAAGAAAAAATTTTGTTGCTTTGCTTAGATTTTCTACTTGGCCTTAATTTTGACATGAATATAGGCCACTGTACTTTTTTTAAAAATATATTTTATTGATTTTCTACAGAGAGGAAGGGAGAGAGATAAAGAGTCAGAAACATCGATGAGAGAGAAACACCAATCAGCTGCCTCCTGCACACCTCCCACTGGGGATGTGCCCGCAACCAAGGCACATGCCCTTGACCGGAATCGAACCCTGGATCCTTCAGTCCGCAGGCCAACGCTCTGTCCACTGAGCCAAACCAGTCATTGCGGCCACTGTACTTTTGATTGACTCTTTACCATGGGTTTTTCTGCCTCAACATGTTTTTAAATTCACAACTTTTTTTTAGTCTTTCTCCTTGTCAGCTCTTTCATTACAGAACTTTTCATTTGTTATATTTCCCCGTTCTTACCCTGCGTTGCTTGCAATGTGATTACCGCTGTTCTGTATGCATGTTATTACTTTAGTTTTGCAGGGACTCCCTTGTGAGGAGCAGAGTGTAATTTATGAACTATGACCATCGTTCTCGAGACACCTCTGTGCTGTCTGTTAAACTCACTCAGGTGGTAAGGAAGGGTTACCATCCCGTCAGCTTGTAAAGCTTCAAGTTGCCCCTGGTATTTAGAAGGAGCCTCCCTGACTCCCGGTGGATGGGACCCTCGAGGGAGGTCCTGCCCCTGAGCCGCTCCCATGTCTGGCATTTACTATTTGAACTAACGCAGGGACAAGTGTCTCTAGATGAATTCAAATGTATGTAAAGACACATAATTCTACTTTCAATTATTAATTAAAATTATAATTATCCAAGAAAGTGATGCTTTGTAGTCGTGGTTCAGGTCCTTTCAAGAGAAGCTAGCAGTGTATAACTGGGCGCAGTGGCCAGACTGCCTGGGTCTGAATGGCGGACCTGCCAGGTGCGACCAGGTGTGACCTTGGGCGGTTACCGCTTCTTTGTGCCCCGTTTCCTTTTCTGTAAAATAGACCTAATGCCACTGTTCTCATAGGATTACTATAAGGGTCAGAAGAGTTAATGTATACAAAGCTCTCAGAACCGGCCTGGCACTTAGTAAGCACTTTACGCACCTGTTACTTGCAGTGCTGTCAGTGCCTCAGAAGGCCGTTGTCTTCTGTTGCCTCCACTTGGCAGTTTCATTTAGGAAACACTTAGCTTTCATCACGTGCAACTCCAAAAGTAGGTTATTTTGTGTCTAATTTTTCATGTCTAAATTAATAGGATTCACAATAATAATGTTTTTGATGATGTGAATGTTGACTTATCGTCTCCCATATATGTAATAAACAATATTCACTCCCTTTGCATTAATAACAATCTCCCCTCCCCCGGGGCACTGTATGGCTCTTAGATGCAGGGACTCTTCAGCCGTCTTGGCCCAGATGAAAACATTCTTTTTCAGCCTTTTTAAACCACACAGCAGCGGAATCGGCTGCTTGACCTTTCATTCTTCCTAAGTGTGTTTGGATGGCATCATTGGCTGAAAAGATACAGTACTATTCAGAGCCACTGTGTGCTACCCTTAATTGAAAGGCCCTGACATTGACATTGAAGAGGGTTGGCTTTGGGGCCACCAGCAGACAGCTTTCTTTAGAGTCTTGTATTGTTAATGACTCAGAGAATGTTTTCTAAAGAGATCAGAATCAATCCACTAAAGAATCAGTGGAGAGAACTTGAGAGCTTTCGAAGTGAAGAGGAAGGTTGTGAGAAAACCTAAAAAAAGACAGTTGGTGTGGATGAAGGGGTAGGGCTAGCTCCCTGGCAAATGTGTCATTCATCCCAGCCCAGCTACTCAGAAGTGTTTTTCCAGTGGTCAGGGAGATAAGGAGAAATCCTGTGCCAAAGAACAATGAAAATGTCTTTGAAGGGATGTAAGGGAAGCCAGAGGCAGACATGGAGTGAAGGTAGACCAGGTCCTGCCCTGTGTATCTCAAGGAAAGATTTATTTAGCACTATTGGTCGCTCCTGGGCGTGTCAGTGTGTCTGCTAAAGGCACAAAGGCTGGCAATGGACATGCTGCCCAGCGCCATGCCCTGCAGGCACTCACACATCCCCAGGGCACAGGGCTCTGCCCCCGGGCAGCTGCAGCCTTCCAAGGCCTTCCTCAGCGCCGCCTCGCCTCGCGGTGGACAGTGCAACAGTAGGAATGCAGTCTGAGCACAAAGGAAGTGGCAGTCTCAGGGTTTTAAAGAACAGCTTTTTCATTTTAGAAATGAAAACAATGTCTCCTGTGTCAGTTTACTGTGTGTCCCGTGAAATGGGTTTCATCCGTATGCTAACTGAGTGCTGAAAAGAGGAACTCCTCTGCACTAGAGGAGAGAAAGGCCTGGGGATCAAAGACTGTCTGAGTCAAATGAACCCCTCAATCCAGTCCCACTTAGTGAGAAATCATCCTCTGGGCTGATCTGGCCCTCAAGACAGCCAGCCTAGGGGACCCATGAGCTGCACTTCCCACCCACAGAGCTGACCCCCAAGCCTCCAACGTGGCTTTATGACCCAAAGAGTCTGCAGGTTTCCCTTTGGTCTTGCACCAGCGATTTCCCTGGCATATCCAGAGCCTGTGATTTCCTCCACTTCTGTTGAAAATGAATAATTAATTCATAAAAAGCGTTATCTCAAAAGCACAAAATAACCCATAATTCCATGACTGTAAGTTCTCTGAATAGAAGGGCAGTGTATTGTGTTTAGTTCTAGACTTGCCTGTTCTCCTGTTAGAACTTGAGTTGTTGAGGATGGAACCTCATCTCTGTACCTTCTGTGCTACCATGGAGCCTCCAGCGGAGTAGCGCTTACTCTGCTCTGGTTGAATTTTATAACTGGCTTCTGGAGATTCCTGTGGGTCTGCCCCCTGGTTGTTCCAGGGCAGTGAGTAGAGAGAGTTAGAGGTGTCATTCTCTGCTGTCCGACTGGTTCCACAGAGACTCTTTATCAATTTGATTCGGCCAGTCTTTTCACCCGGTTTTCTGTATCCCTCCATCTATGATGATGCAGGTATTTCCTTTTATTTTTATTACTTTAAGCAGACAATTCATGATGAAGAGGGAGACTACTTCTTGTTTCAGGGGCAGGACTAAGACCAATGGGAGAAGACTATAATAGGTTGACATCAGGGGCTGTTTGTGAAGGAGCAGGTCCCTCCCACTGAGTGTGTTTAAACAGAAGCTGAGTGGTCAGCATGAAACTGCCATCCCAGGGATGCCTGCCCTGAGACTCCACTGCCAGAGTGCTGGCGGATGGCTTACCTGGGGGACCCTTTCAGCCCGAACATGGGAACCTCAGCTCACAAGTAGGAACGGAGGAACTGCAGTGGGTGAATGTGGGGCCCTGGCTCCCGGGGCCCTCTCCAGGGGCAGGCAGTTCGCCGTGCTGCTTGAGCCCCTGGGCACAGGGGGAGACCGCACAGAGAGTGCTGACTGGGTTGGGACACAATGCACCTTGTCTTCAGCGAAGAGAATTTCTTGGGAATTTAGTACTCACACTGCTGGGGGATTTGACATGGGAACGTCAAGGAGAAGGAGGTGTGGGTATGTGTGGTCTCTATCTGCTCGATAATAAGGCTGTAAGATTTATGTTTCGATTGGATTCATTTCCCCCTCACGTTAGGATGTCTGAGCCTAGAAGCGGGTAGCCAGGGAGGCGTTTTAGTGACCTGGAATATAGAAAAACACATTACACAGTTTTCTGAAACATAAGGGTCTGAAATACATTTAACCATTTGGAAAGATAATGGAAATTGTGCTTCTTCTTTCTTTTAACTATTCCCTTTGAGGTTTAACTATATGACATTGCCCCTTTTAATTTTTTCACAAAACCAAAGCTGGCAGAATTCAAATGGGTAAATGAGAAGCTAGTCACCAGCCAACTACTGGGCTGCATCTTGGCAGCAGATGACAGTTTCCTGCTTTCTCTCCGTGGCGGTGCCCCTCTGCTGAATGGCAGGAGTCAGTGATGTGCCAAATATCACGGGCTTTGCGAAAGAGGTGGTTGTAATTGTACAGGCACTGGCATTGAAGGAACCCAAAAAGGGGAGGTGTATGTGGCCCCGTGTAGGATCCAGAAGGAAGGAAGGATGGTTCACAGCTACAGGAGGTCTAGGGTGCTGTGCTTGGAAAGGCTGTGGTGTGTATTGGTTCACTGTATTCAGTTAACCCCCCAAAACGGTACCTCGTATGTGTAGCCCCTATAATAGGAGTGGTGAGCTATACAAAGAAGAATCCAGTAACTCCCTCAACTAACTTAGACATTTAATTCTTCTTGAAAAACAACACAACTAAGAGCCACCATTTTTTTTTTTTTAATACAGAGCAAGGCACACTAATTTGCTTAGTAAACTCTGCAGATCCCAGAATGTGCTTTGAGTTGAAAGAGGTACCACCCAGGTGCCCCGTGAGCAACTTCACAACAGGAGAGCATCCAGCCTGGTTGTGTAACAGCAGTCCAGCCTTCTCCTGTCCGGGGTTGGGAGCACAGGAGGCGTGGCAGTTGAAAGGAGAGAGAGAAATCAATCAGAACTGAGTACACGATGCAGGTTTGCCATGCACCTGACATATGTAGTGCTAGACGCTGGAGAAACAAAAATAGATACAGGAACAAAATAATTAAAATGTGATTAAGATCATCACCAACAAAACCAAAACCTGGGGAGAAAGAACGAGGTATCATTTGGCATGAAAGATAGTCCCTTAAAACAATCAGCGCCGTTGTGGAGCCAGCAGCGGAATCCATGGCATTACAGAACGGCAGAGCGAGATGCGCCCTGGGAGGGATCTGCCCAGTCTGTTGTAGAGGTGGGAAATGGAGGCCAGGGGAGAGAGATGAGGACGCCGGCCCTGTTTAGTTTACGTTTCTTTCTGGCTGCGTTTATGGTGGGTAAACCCACCTTTACTGAGAGACAGATGCTATCTCTTCTCAAAATGTTTCGGCCGCTGGTGACCAACTCCTAGAGTTGGAGAAGCACTTTCTGGTGCTGATGAGGAAATATACCGGTGGTGTGCGGTCTCCTGAGCTGCCGAGCTCCCTCACCATCTCCCGCTTTAGTGTTTCACAGCACACAGTCCTTTCTTGCCCGTCACCAGAGAGTTTCTCTCTGCCTCTCCTCAGCTCCACTCCTTCAGAAGTGTCCCCACGCTGACCATAAATAGTAGGAATGAAAACAGACAAGAGGTTGTTAAATTTGGCTTTTCCCCTAAGAGATGATGTAGGGTTTAGTAGCTTCAGTTATGTTCAGTTTTATTTATAAATGGTGATGACTCGCATATGTGAGTTTATTTTCTGTGTGACAGGTATTTCACATGCAGCCACATAAGCCAATATTTAATTTACTTTCATGCTGTCCTGTTGGAGAGCAGCAGCCGGTGTAAATAATGAGGTACCGACTCCAGTGTGGGGCTGCCTTTGGGAAAGCTTGGTAGAACCAGCACACTCTGGGGCTTTTCCAAATGCAGACCTGATAATGAACTAGCTGGTTGAAAGGTCATTTCAGTCAGACAATCAGAGAAAACAGTGGGGAAAACACTTCTAAACCTTAACTAAATAAATTTATTTTTAGATGGTTTATACTGCTGATTCATGCAAAAAAATCAGTCTGTTATTCTTTTTTATTTTGTTAACCACCATCAGAGGATATTTTTGCATTGATTTTTAGAAATAGTAGAAGGGAGGGGAAGAGACACAGAGAGAGAAACATCAAGGTGAGAGACACATCGATTGGTTGCCTACTGCATGTGCCCAGACCAGGGCCAGGGATCAACCCTGCAACCAAGGTACGTGACCTTGACTGGACTTGAACCCAGGACCCTTCAGTCTGCAGGCTGACACTCTATCCACTGAGCCAACACAGCTAGAGCCAGTCTGTTAATTTTTATTTAGAAACAGTTAGAGCAAAAAGACATCTAAGTTTGAATCCTGCTTTCACCTTTTATGCTGTGTACCTTAAGCAAGTTACTTAACATCTCTGGGCTTCAGTGTTTTCACTTGTAAAAATGGGGATGGTAACATTATTGCATAATGTTTTCAGGAGTGTTATATTTTAATAATAAATATAAGGTGTCCTTAGCACAGTTCCTAAAAAGCAAACAAATGCTAATTCTTATCACCCTAAAAAAGAATAATCCTATTTGGACAAATGGCATCATTTTATAACACTAAGAAGACCATGTTATTTTGGCCTCCCATACCATTGCCTTCACTGATAGGTACTTGAGAGGTATGTACTTGGCATCTATCATTAGATCCTATGAGAAACAACCATATGAAATAGGTTATTGTATGTACAGTTGGAAAATCGTTGAGGATCTCATCTATTATATCCCTCAGTGCCCCCTCTATAAAACCTTTTGTTTGAAATTTTACTACCAAGAGATGAAGACAGAGTACAGATAAATTTAATCCTAAGAATTGTGTAACTCGCCATTTTCCCTCTTACAGAGGCTCAGAACCAAATTTGAAGCTCAACTGGTTTATGCAGTAGTCTTCACAGCTTGCTATGTACATTGCCCTTTTCCCTGATCTCAATGATTCTATTCTTAACATTTCCCATTTCTGTGTTGGGAAAGAGGTTTTGATACTGTTTGATGATATTTCAGCCACAACTCTAAAGTTGCCCAGTCCTGCTTGCAAGTCACACCTGCCCTTCACACGCCCCTCAAAGTGTCATGCAGAGGGGCTCCCAGGGTAGCATTTTGTTCACTTTGGGAGCACCCCACCCCTCAGTCCAGAACTGATGAAGGAGAGGGGCTGAGCTGGCTGAAGCACACATCTGCCTCATTCCAAACTGACCTTCTGGTCTCTTTTTGCCCACTTGCATGACTTACAGCCTTCAAAGGGACTGGGGTTGGGGGGGGGGGGGTGGGCAGAAGTGAGTCTGCTGGAGAAAGGTGTCAGTTACAGTCCATCCCCGTATTGAGTCTTAATTTATATTCATTGTTGAATTGTGTACTTTCTTTTGTAAGCTTCTTTAAATCCTTTATAGAATGAAGCAAGATGTAAAAAATACAAAGCTTCCAGATCAAATACATATATATGTATTTATGTGTGTATATATATATATATATATATGTGTGTGTATGTATTTACACACACACACACACACACATTTGTCCATATATATAAATTAAACGTAGCATGTTAATGATCTATACACTTAAACATGGGTGAGCATTCCCCAAATGCACATGTGTATGAAGGGCGATCAGTGGCTGGGCCAGTCGTAGCCAGTTTACTCATAGGTCAAGTCACAGAGTTACGTCTCTACACTAGAATCACCGAAGTCAACACTGACCCGGTAATGTGTGTTGAACAGGCGGTGCCCCTCACTGACCAGTGCAGATGCCATACTGCAGGAAGTCACTTATTCACAGGGCTGCATCACCTACCCAGCTCTTAGATTCTAGAGGGCAGAGACCAGGTCTCATTGTCCTTCACACTTATGGTATTTGACCCACAACTGATGCATAATAAGTGCATAAGGGATGAATGGATAAATGAGAAGTTTTTAATGGGGAGAGTATTCAGAATAAATTAAATGTAGAATCCTATATAATAAAAGCCTAATATGCAATTGTCCCCTCTACCGGGAGTTCGACTGGATGTTTGACCACTCATTATGATGTGCGCTGACCACCAGGGGGCAATGCGGAACATGGCAGGCATCGGTGATGTGGCGCTGGCAGTGGGAGGCAGTGGAGATGCTGATGGCCCCAATCAGCCCCGACAAGAGTGGGACCGCGGCAGGATGGTAGAGCAGGTGAGCAGATGGTGCCAGGCCAAGGCGGGTGCAAGCGGGGCCCAATTGCCCCACCAATTGCCCCACAGAAGTCTACCAGCGGGGGGCAGGGCCGCTGCTCGGCTCCCAGGCACTGAGGGAGCTGGGCGGGGACCCAATGACTCAGGCGGAGGGGCGTGTGCAGGGGCCCAGGTGCTGCCCAGGGCCCATAGGTCAGGTGGAAGCTGCCCTTCCATGCCAGATGCTCATGCTTCCATCGCCAGCCAAGCCTAGGGACCAGGACCGCACCCGTGCACGAATATTGTGCACTGGGTCTCTAGTGTCAGAATATTTGCCAAGGGATGGCATTTTGGACAAGTTGTTATTACTTGTAGGAACTTTCGGAAATACAAACTGTTCCCCTAACCAAATGCCACTGAGTAAGATCCTGCTTTAATAGACAGATAAACATGATTTCTCATTAGCATGCATTGCACCGGAGCCCCATTACACTTTTCAAAAAATAAACAGTGTGCAAGTGTTTCCATACAGCTTATGCTCTCAAAAGGCTCATCATCTGGTTTACATTGTTCATTTTCTTAGAAGCCCTGTGCTACTGTCAGTGCAAAGTTACAACTGGGACTCTTCACAATTATTACTAATTCTCAATGAAGACTGAAATCAGGCGGCTTCACTGAATTTACAATTGCCTAAAACGTGTTTATTTTTAGTGTCCTTCTGGTGCCCTCCCTAGACTATGTATTCCGCATCTGCAGTCTATGCCTGACTATATAAAAGATTTGCATGTTCATGCACCATCTATAATAATAAAAGCATAATATATGAATTAGACCGGACAACCTCCTAGACAAAGCCGCGACTGTGAGGGCCGAGCCCCTTGCACGAATTTTGTGCATCGGGCCTCTAGTTATAAATAATGAGTGTCAGTGACCTAATTATGGTAAATCCTTAGGTAATTACTTTCTGCCTTAGTTAGGGGAGTTATGGTGGCATAAGCTAAAATTGTTCCATCTTGAGACAAACTTTGAGGTAGCTGTTATAGTTAAATATAGTTCACTTGCCGCATGTTTATTACAGTTAAATTTAACTAATTTGGGGCCTGTCCCTGGCCAGCAGCTGAGGAGGAGGCAGTTTCAGTGTCCGTGAGTCCCTCAGAGAGAAAAACGAGGCTCCACAACCCAGCTTCCAGAACATGATGTGAGAACTACTCCCACGCTGTCCTCGTGCTTCCTGTCGCCAGAGTTGGACAGTGTGTTGCTCAAAGTGTTTGGTTAACGAGCTAGTCAGGCACTGGATTAGTGTGATGTAACCAGAGGAGAGCTCAGCATTAAAGGAATTCCGCTCAGTTTTTCCTGAAGTTACAGAAAACCCTTATATCCAGAGCCATGTGAGAGAAACCGATTTCTCTGATTGGCTGGGCTCCCTTCTTTCATGCCCCCTTCCTCTCATATCATAGGGCCACAGCTATTACTTCTTCCTGGGCCTTCCAGCCTGGTGGAGTGTTTGTTTGGGGGGAAATGTAAAAGAACTTCTTCAAAGAGCCAAGCCAGAGGGTAGTTTAACCTTTTAAAGATGTTTCCACTGAATGAAATATTTTACAGCAGAATTTACTTTATGAGAGCTCTCCTGAGCTCGATGGCTCACTGTACCAAAGATTTTGACAGGATACCCACAGGAGAGATCACATCAGCACTGATAGGGGAAGACGGAGCCATCAGTTTTGTCTAAGAATAAAAGTTAAGAATCACTATAGCTAGATTGCTACCCTGAAGACAGGAGCCAGGCCAGGAGAGGAAATGAGGATTGGAGGAAACATTGGCCTACTTTTGCTCAAAAATATCATGTATCTGCTTTGGGAATACGCGTTGTTCTAATAGTTCAAGAGATGGTGACATTGGGAAAAAGTCCTGAGAAGGATTCATGAATGGACATAGGAGTCAATAGATAGCTGTGTGAAAGTTAGGGAACAGCAGAGCCCTTTCCATGGGAAGAGGAGTGAGAAGATAGAAGTATATGAAATCTAATGCAGATTCATTGGGGTCAGTACACAGTTTCCTTCATCAAGTCCCAAGTGCAAGGCTGGTGGGGTAGGCACACCCACTCCACTTGTGCCTAGACGCCCACCCTGTGACCCCATCTAGCACAGATGGCCCAGCCTCACTCACCCTGGTCATATCCTGGCCATTCAGTCGCAGGCTGGTTTAGCTAGAAAGGCTGAGCGTTCCGACTCTCAAACTAGTGTTCGTCCCACTGCAGCGCAGTTGCTTCCCTTGGGCCGAGACTCTTCTAAAAACTCCCCCTTTGCATTTTGACCAAATAAATTTTGGCCATGCGAATGGTTCGTGACTTTAATGGGCAAGCTTTGATATGAAAAGTAAACTGTATATATTACCTAATTTCAAGGGCAGTTAATTTTTCCAGAATTCTGATATCAAAGTGAAGATTTAGTTTAGGCTATTTAAATTCAGGGAAAAATAATCAAGCCTTTCTGTACCTCCCCCCCCCAATGCCCCCCCCCTAAAAATAGCACCTGCAGTCAGTCATTCCTGTGTCACTGCTTGGTGCAGTCCAGGGCTAGGCTGTAGCTGGACCTTCAGAATGAGGCCACAGTGCTTCATGCTGGAAGCTAAGTTTGGTTGCCACTGACAACATGTGTTCCTTTCTGTTCTTTCCCTGGAGTTTGTTGCCACCATATTTTGCCTTTGCATGGCAATAGTAATGGGATGAGATGGGCCACTGCAGTGAATGCGCCCTCTGGGCCTTCTTTGATGCACAGAATTCCTAGCCGTTTATTAGGGGAGAGCATGTGTAATTAGCACAGCCAAAGAGCTATGGAGACTATAACTGTGCACGAAATTTAGCTCATCGACCACTATCAAATCAGACTACCAGCAAGTGGCCCAGCACCTTCTGTGTGCCCCATCCTGTACTTCCCGTCCAGGAGAGGCAAACGATTGAATAGATGTGGTCCCTGCCTTAAAGGACCTTGGGAAAACATAACCAATGAAAGCAGCAGCCCGTATTTGTCATGCTCAGTCTCATCATAGATGTGTATGTTGCAAACCAGCTTGTGCCTTGAGGGCAAAAGCCATGTCTTCTGTCTTGTGCACAGTGCCTGGCACATACTTGTGAGCAGGGGACAATTGTGTTTGTGGAACAGAAATGAACTGGTGGCCTCCTTCTGTAATCAGGACTCAGTCAGTACGCCATTCCTTCATGCCCTTCCTAGTGCACACACCTGGGCCTGGCCACCCTGGTGCAAGTGTCTGAGGAAGGGAGAGGAGATGTAATTATAATAGTTTACTTGGCAGTAAAGAATTCTGTGTTCCCTGCATTTGTGCAGAATTCATGTGAACTTGTGCTAGTTGGACTTGCCAGCTCTTTGGGAGTGAGGAGCAGATATCAGAAGCACAGGGCTTCCAAGGAGGGCAGCTGTGTCACTGCCATGCCGGTGATGCTTGTTCCAGATAAACTCCAGCTGTGGAAATGTACAGCTGAGCTTCTCAGGGACCTCAGTATACAGTGCATGCATTCCTGTGCCAACATGACCGCTGAGCTCTCGGGACGTCAAGGTATGTCTGCAGTTATGATTCGACTTGATGATGGTGTGAAAGATATGCATTTAATAGAACCCAGCTGGCCTAAGCAATGATGTTTTGTAGGTTAGGTGTATTCAATGCATTTTTGACTTGCAGTATTTTCAACCTACAATGGTTTTATCCAGACATATCCCATGGTAAGTCAGGGAGCACCTGTATATGGATATAGATATAGACATGTAGTATATATACATTTCTTTCTAAAGGTTAGAAAGATACACAACAAAATGGTAACTGTGCTTATCTTTGGATGGCAGGATTATGGTATTCTTTAATATTTTTTACTTGTTAATTTTCATTCTTAAATCATTCATGTGAATTAATCATGTAATTTAAGTTAACCAAATACTAACAAAAATGTTGAAGTAGGACTTACCAAGGTTTGGTGGTTTAGCCAAAGATTTATGTATATATTTTATTCCAGCTGGCTTAGAAACCAGTTGTCCTCAGTATATGTCCTTTTTTTGTCTGTTTAAAAATATTTTCAGTCAGTGAATGCTTCTTGGGGAAAAAAAAAGAAATAGGAAAGCAGATGTCACAAATCAGAGAAATTGCTGCATGTTGATAGATTCACACCATTTTTTGCATCTAAACCTAATATTAGGTAAGAGCCCAAACTTTCTCCATTTGTAGATATTCTTGTAAGGTTAACTTTCTGTTGAGGATATGTTTGATGGGCATGTAAAAAAAACCTATTGGCCAGCTGTTAGTTCTAATTGGCTGAACTGCAGAAGACACTGATATGGAAACACGCCAGTGCAATAGACTAAAAGCTGGGAAATCTTGTTTCCATTTTCCTCTTCCGTTTACCTAGTGCCTGTAGACAAGGAGTGATGACTGGACCATTGTATTTTATGGCCACTCAAATATATTTTCTTCACAACAGTTCTGTGATGCCTAATTTCTTTTTGCCTAGGCTCTGATTCTTAAGCAGGAGTTAGAAGGCACGATATTTGCCTTCTCACATTGGAATGCCTATAACCTAAATGAGATCAATATCATTTAAGTCTGGGAAAAGTACTATTTTTGCCAGTTTCCAACATTATAAAATACTTCCATATTTGGAACTGTGGCATTTTATACTGAAAGGGGTTTTAACAAGAGATTGTCTGGTCCAGTCCCTTCATTACACAAATGAAAAAGTAGAGACCCGTGCAGTCAAAGGGAAATGCCCAGAGTCCCAAGAAATAGTGGCAGGGCTGAGGTCAGAGCCCAGTTCTCTTTTTGCTACGTTTAATATTCTGTACTTTTTACCTAAGAAGCCCCAGTTATTATGGGGAATTTCTACTAGAAAACAGTGTTTTCTAATCTGCATTTTTTAAGAGGGGAAATAAATTTAAAAACACAGTACCTGGAACAACACAGGTAGTCAATAAGTACTTGGTAACAAAAGTATTTGATACACTTGCATATGTTCACACAATTAAGTAAGTAAAAAATGTAGCACACTTGCATACACACATAAATTGGTTAGTTGGTAGGTAGGCAGGTAGGTAGATAGGTGGATGGACAGACAGGTGGGTAGGTAGATAGGTGCTGGGTAACAGCATGTGTGCTCTCAGTCAAGCACGAGGACTTAGTTAGCATGTGTCCCAAGTCTACATGTCTTTCTTCAAAGGAAGAAGCTCTGGAGAGGAATGACAAGGAATTATAGGACACAGAGAATATACTTCTATTCAGTGAAAACCTAGCAGAATGGCTGGGTGAGAAAGCCATATACACCTGGATGTTCGTGTTTTTATTCCAGTATAGTATTGTCTACAATAATCCTTTGTTCAGTCATGAAACATGTTACCTGCCATTCCACATGTATCAACTATAGCAGCGGTTCTCAACCTGTGGGACCCTTTCACAGGGGTCGCCTAAGACCATTCTGCATATCAGATATTTACATTACTATTCATAACAGTAGCAACATTACAGTTATAAAGTAGCAACGAAAATAATTTTATGGTTGGGGGTCACAACATGAGGAACTGTATTTAAAGGGCCAGAGGTTGAGAACCACTGAACTATAGTGTTAGGGGACTGGTTAAATTAGGCTAATCAAAGAGCAAGTGTAGTAAGAACATGACCATGTCATTATGCAGCCTATCTTTGTTTTGGATTTGAATTTCCAAGATCCTCATATTTCATTTTAAAAGAGTAACTTATAAAACATTAGACAAAGAGCTTCACCAAAATAGAATAAGTTGACAGATAAATAAAATAAGCCTGGACTAATTTGTAATACCCTACAGAGGGTACATTGTTTTCATCATATTTTCCATGGGTTAACCTATCCAGCTGGAAGTTAAATTTCATTTTCTTTTCCAGTTCACAGAATGTGTCTTCTTAATCACCTTTTCTACATATTGAGCAACATCTTGGTCATAATTGTGGCATATGCTTCATTGAAACTATGGATAAAATTTATTGGTTTTCTCCCACCGGAAGAAAATTTCACTTTTTTATTGAATGAAGGAGGCATTTCAAGTATAAATTAAAATAAAGATAACTACTTTTGAATTTGGTTGGGCTCATATAAAAAAATAATAGAATAGCAGTCAAAGCTACCTGACTCAAGTTTGGTACAGAAAAATTTAATCTAACACACTTCTTTTAAGTATGCAAGAAGATTTTCTTAAGGGTCCTTTAAGATGTCAGCCCCAGTTATCAGGGAAACTTACCTGAATGGAGCACTAGATGAAAGAGGGGTTTCTGTACTTATCTACTATTGATGATTTCATTTATTTGATTCTCTTTCTGTCTTCCATTCTCCTAATAATGTCACACATATGAGATTGGATACATATTTAGAAATATGCACTTATGTAATCTTCCATTTTTAAATAATGAGACTAACAATATATTTTGTTGCACATGCCTCTGGTGTCCTAGTTGGGGGTCTGCTTAAATTCTTTTTTGTTTTGTTTTGTTTCTTTTTTTTTTCTCTTTTATTTTTTTAATATATTTTTATTGATTAAGATATTACATATTTGTCCTTGTCCCCACGTTACCCGCCCCCACTCATGCCCTCACCTCCCCCCCGCCCCCCCGTTGTCCGTGTCCATTGGTTAGGCCTATATGCCTGCATGTAAGTCCTTTGGTTGATCTTTCCCCCTTGCCCCCACCCACCCCTACCCTCTCTCCAAAGCCCGACAGTCCAATCAATGCCTCTCCGTCTCTGGATCAGTCCTTGTTCATCAGTTTATGTTGTTCATTATATTCCACAAATGAGTGAGATCATGTGGTATTTATCCGCTCTCCAGTTCCATCCATGCTGTGGCAAATGGTAAGAGTTCCTTTTTCTTCTTCCTCTTCTTAAAGAATACCTTTCAGCATTTCATATAATGCTGGTTTGGTGGTGATGAACTCCTTTAGCTTTTTCTTATCCGTGAAGCTCTTTATCTGACCTTCTATTCTGAATGATAGCTTTGCTGGATAAAGTAATCTTGGTTGCAGGTTCTTGCTATTCATCACTTTGAATATTGCTTGCCACTCTCTTCTGGCCTGCATGGTTTCTGTTGAGAAATCAGCTGACAATCGTATGGGTACTCCCTTGTAGGTAACTGACTGTCTTTCTCTTGCTGCTTTTAAGATTCTCTCTTTGTCTTTTGCTCTTGGCATTTTAATTATGATGTGTCTTGGTGTGGTCCTCTTTGGATTCCTTTTGTTTGGGGTTCTCTGCGCTTCCTGGACTTGTAAGTCTATTTCTTTCACCAGGTGGGGGAAGTTTTCTGTCATTATTTCTTCAAATAGGTTTTCAATATCTTGCCCTCTCTCTTCTTCTGGTACCCCTATAATTCTGATGTTGGTACGCTTGAAGTTGTCCCAGAGGCTCCTTACACTATCTTCATATTTTTGGAATCTCTTTTCTTTTTTCTTTTTCAGTTGGGTATTTTTTGTTTCTTTGTATTTCAAATCTTTGACTTGATTCTTGGGATCCTCTTGTCTCCTGTTGGATCTCTGTAAATTATTCTTTTTTTTTTCATATTAACCATTTTATTTTTATTTTTTTATTTTTTTATTGCTTAAAGTATTACAAAGGGTATTACATATGTGTCCATTTTATCCCCCCGCCCTAGACAGTCCCCTAGCCTCCTCTATTCCCCAGTGTCTTATGTCCATTGGTTATGCTTATATGCATGCATACAAGTCCTTTAGTTGATCTCTTACCCCCCTACCTCCTGCCCCCCAACCCTCCCCGGCCTTCCCGCTGCAGTGTGACAATCTGTTTGAGGCAGCTCTGCCTCTGTATCTATTATTGTTCAAAAGTTTATAATGGTCTCTATTGTCCATGAATGAGTGAGATCATGTGGTATTTTTCCTTTATTGACTGGCTTATTTCACTTAGCATAATGCTTTCCAGTTCCATCCATGACGTTGCAAATGGTAAGAGTTCCTTCCTTTTTACAGCAGCATAGTATTCCATCGTGTAGATGTACCACAGTTTTCTAATCCATTCATCTACTGATGGGCACTTAGGCTGTTTCCAGATCTTAGCTATGGTGAATTGTGCTGCTATGAACATAGGGGTGCATATATCCTTTCTGATTGGTGTTTCCGGTTTCTTGGGATATATTCCTAGAAGTGGGATCACAGGGTCAAATGGGAGTTCCATTTTCAGTTTTTTAAGGAAACTCCATACTGTCTTCCATAGTGGCTGCACCAGTCTGCATTCCCACCAGCAGTGCACAAGTGTTCCTTTTTCTCCACATCCTCTCCAGCACTTGTCGTTTGTTGATTTGTTGATGATAGCCAGTCTGACAGGTGTGAGATGGTACCTCATTGCTGTTTTGATTTGCATCTCTCGGAAGATTAGTGACTTTGAGCATGTTTTCATATGTCTCTTGGCTTTCTGAATGTCCTCTTTTGAAAGGTGTCTATTTAGGTCCTTTGCCCATTTTTTGATTGGATTGTTTATCTTCCTTTTGTTAAGTTGTATGAGTTCCCTATAAATTTTGGAGATTAGGCCCTTATCAGATATGACATTGGCAAATATGTTTTCCCACACAGTGGGTTTTCTCGTTGTTTTGTTGATGGTTTCTTTTGCTGTGCAGAAGCTTTTTATTTTGATGTAGTCCCATTTGTTCATTTTCTCTTTAGTTTCAAGTGCCCTAGGAGCTGTATAAATTATTCTTTATTTCAGTCAGTGTATGCTTAATTTCTAGTTGGTCCTTTTTCATGTCCTCCATGGTCTCACTATACTTATTGAGGGACTCATTAAATTTATCGGCGGTTTCCATAAAATTCTTGAAAAACCTTATAAACGTGGCCTTGAACTCTATATCCAGCCGTTTGCTTTCCTCCGTTTCTGCCATTTGTGACCTGTTTCTTTGTCTCTGCATTTTGGCTGCTTCCCTGTGTTGATAGAGTGGCTTTGTGTGCTAGGTGTCCTGTAGGGCCCAGTGGCTCAGCCTCCCCAGTCACCTGAGGTGGACACTCTTGGTGCACCCCCTTGTGGGCTTTGTGCACAGTCTTGTTGTAGCTATGCCTTGGTTGTTGTAGGATCACTGGGAGGAATTGACCTCCAGGCCAGTTGGAAGTGAGAATTAGCTGTGTCTGCAGTGGGAGAACTTCTGTGCTGGAGACACCCTTCTGGGGCAAGACTTGCTTCAGTGGGGCTTTGGTGCTCACTGAGACTGCACCCTGAGTGTGTCCCTTATGGATCTAAGGAGTTGTGATCTGGATGGTCCCCCTCTGACCACTGGGTACAGTGGCTCTTGGATCTAAGGTTGTGCTAATTTAGCCTCTGCCTGAGGTTACACAGCAGGAATTACGAAGAGAACTGCAGATTCCCCTTCCTTTTTTTGGAGTTTGGAAGTGCTCTGATGATGCTCAGCTGTGTAGCAATGCAAGCCGCTGTGGGGCCTTGGGCCTTCTCTTGGAAGCTCTGGGTCTATCTGGCCCGGCTGTGGGTTAGGTAATTACAGGTTGCAAATGGCTGGGGCATTCATATGCAAAAGCCTCTGCCGCAGCCTGGGCGGGGTCTCAAGGAATCAAAGGGCGGAGCAGGCAGCTATGGCGGAGCCTCAGCCCCGCCCTAAGGAGTCCCAAGTCCCAGTGTCCTGGCAATGGCTGCAAGCACCTCTGAGGGAAAGCTGCCCTCAAGCTCGCCCGCTGCCAGACAGACCAGTTTCTCCCCGTATGAGTCCTGGGTCCCCAGAGACTTCCCGCAACCAGATTTCAGAGCCATCGGGAGCTTGTGTCTCCCTCTGGATTCAAAAAGACAGCCGCGTCCTCAGGTGCCAGACCCTTTCCGCGCCCGCGCGAGCCCCCGTATCTCTGCACTCCACCTCTGCAGCTCCTCTGGCTCTCAGTGTGCTTTTCTTTCCTTCTAGTTGTAGAATTTACGCTCAGCCAGCTCTCCTGTAGTTCTGGATGATGTCCAGCTTGTGTTTTTGATGCATTTATCAATTGTTGTGGGAAGCAGCAATTTCCCGGTGTTTATCTATGCCGCCATCTTAGTTTTTGCTTAAATTCTTAATAACATCCTAATAAAACTATTGCAGAGAGCAGAGTTAGCCATAAGGACATTCACAATGTCACATTAAGATAGAGTGTGTGCCATGTGCCTTATAATGATACATTCAATGATTGCAAATAGGATTTTATATAGAAAGTCTCAAAGCAGTTAAAAATTCTATATGGAGCCATTTACTTAATTATCTATTAAGTGCTTACAAACTTAATAGGGCTTAGTCTTGTTTTTATTATACATTAGTAAGGGAAAATCCATAGTCAATCTTGAATGTATGCCGTGTCTTGCCTTGGTGATAATGGCTACAAGATTTCCTCCCTTCCTCTTGCAACATCCCATGGTATTTGCTGCTTCCTGAAGTCAATATAGACAGACTTGAGCCAACTGAAATGTTTCAATATTTACCTGGTACAAAAAAATTCCATTTGAGAAAACCACAGAGTGTAGTTGTTCCTGGAACAACCAAAAGATGGTTATTACTGTTGGAAAGAATTATTTTGTCCTGCTTTACTTTGACTGACCAAAATAGTTCTTTAAAAATCTATTTTAAATTCAGAGGCATATGTACATTTAAAGTACCCACACATCTAAGATTGTTCTGCATTAGTTTCATGAACTGCTACTCTTTTAACTAAAAACATTTGAAATGCATAACCCAAGATGAATAATTTTTATATATTTACTAGAGGCCCGGTGCACAAAAATTTGTGCACTTGGGGAAAGGGGGGGTCCCTCAGACCGGCCTGTGCCCTCTTGCAGTCTGGGACCCCTTGGGAGATAACGACCTGCTGGCTTAGGCCTGCTCCCGGGTGGCAGAGGGCAGGCCCAATCCCTAGGTGCAGCCCCTGGTCAGGCTCAGAGCAGGGCCGATTGGGGGGTTGGGGTGCCTTCCCCTGTCATGCACAGAGCAGGGCAGATTGGGAGGTTGTGATGCCACCCTCAGTCACGCTCAGGGTAGGGCCGATTGGGGGGTTGGGGCACCGCCCCCTGTCACACTCAAGGCAGGGTCGATGGGGAGATTGTGGCACCACCCCCTGTCACGCACAGAGCAGGGCCCATCAGTGGGGTTGGGGCTCCATACCCTGTCATGCACAGAACAGGGTCAATCAGGGGGTTGGGGAGCTCCCCCCTGTCATGCACAGAGCAGGGCCGATAGGGGAGTTGGGGCACCACCCCCTGTCACACTCAGGGCAGGGCGGATCAGGGGGTTGGGACGACGCCCTTTATCACCCACAGAGCAGGGCCGATCAGGGGGTTGGGGCGCCGCCACTGTCACACTCAGGGCAGGGCCGATGGGGAGGTTATGACTCTACCCCATCACACACAGAGCAGGGCCCGTCGGGGCGGGGGGGGCGGGGTTGGGGTGCCGCCCTCTATCACCCACAGAGCAGGGCCGATCAGGTGGTTGGGGCGCCGCCACTGTCACACTCAGGGCAGGGCCAATGGGGAGGTTATGGCTCTACCCCATCACACACAGAGCAGGGCCCGTGGGGGGGGGGGGGTTGGGGCACCGCCCTCTGTCACACACAGAGCTGCAGGGCGATCAGGGGGTTTGGGCGCTGCCCCCTGTCATGCTGATCCTGGTGCCGGGAGGCCTCGCGGCTCCGCTGATCCTGGTGCTGGGAGGCATATTACCCTTTTACTATATAGAATAGAGGCCTGGTGCATGGGTGGGGCTGGCTGGTGGGTGGGGCTGGCTGGTTTGCCCTGAAGGGTGTCCTGGATCAGGGTGGGTGTCCCCACTGGGGTGCCTGGCCAGCCTGGGTGAGGGGATCATGGCTGTTTGCAGCTGGTCACACACCCTTCAGGGTGGGGGTCCCCACTGGGGTGCCTGGCTAGTCTGGCTGAAGGGCTGAGGGCTGTTTTCAGACTGGGACTGAAGCTCCCAACCGCTCCTATTTTTCTTTTTTTTTTTTTTTTATTCTTGGCCAGCTTTAGCTCTGAGGCCTGGGCTGCTGAAAACAGGTTTCTGGCCTTTGTTTACTGTCTGTATTTGATACAATGTTGCGGTCCGGCTGGCTGAAGCTCCGCTGAGTAAAGCAGGTTTCTGGGGGTTTTTTAGCTTCTTTATTCGCAACATAGTTGCTGAGAGTTGCAGGTGAGAGGCCGGCAAGTCAGGCGGGAATGTTGGAGTTCTCCGTCACTGAAGCAAGCAAGCCTCCCTGCTCGCATCAGCTGCCTGGCTGCTGGCCGCCATCTTGGCTGCCAGTTAATTTGCATATCTCAGCCCTACTCTGTGAGTGACAGGGGGATTAGCCAATGGGAAGGGTAGCGGAGTGACACTAATTACCATGTTTCTCTTTTATTAGTGTGTATAAAACTTTTATATAAATTTGTGAATCAAAACAAATTATCAAACCATGTGTCTGGTTTTCTTTTTATACGGGCCTGATATAAATGCTGAAATCAAAGCAACCAAAGTTAAAAAGGACTGATTTGTAGGTAGGGGATGTCTCTGTCCAGCCTTCTTTCATCCCCTGGCTCCCTTTCAACAAGCACTTTCTTCCCATCTTGCTCGCCTTGCCCCTCACACCCTAATATCTGTTAAGAACTTGGCAGTGAGGCAACACAATAAAGTTCTGCCTGACAGACTTCTCTGGAGACAGGACATTCAGATGGTCTGCCCCAAACACTGTCTAATAATTAGAGCGTAACACAAAGACACGGCAGCTGTCTTCAATACTCAACCGACCTGTGTGAAAGGAAGTCCTGCAGGTGCTGGTGACTCCTTTAGTGACACTGACCTTGCAACATGGCTTTGGGAAATTAACGTGGCTTCAGTGAGAACTAGAACAGAGAGGAGTATGCACCCAAGGGACTATTGCCAAAGCCGAGTTTTTGTTTCTTCCCCTGTGCTTACAGAATTGAGTGTGTGTACATTTCTAACACTTTTACTTTTGCCGTGCACTTATTTGAAATGTTTGTTTACGTGTCTGTTGCATTCACTTGATTGTAAAATTTCTGAGGGCAGGAAACTTATGTGTGGCACCAAGGAGATGTCCAGCAAATGGGTGTAATATGAGTGACTGAATGGACCAGTCTGTCAGGCAGTTAATCTAGATGGAACAATAAGAGTATGGATTCAAATTATGTCATTGAAAATTGCAAAAAAATATGGATGGATGGAAAATGCAGAGAGGTAGAACTAGAGAAATGTAAGAGCGGTATCACGGAGTCAATGCCTTCAAGGTTTTGAGCTGAGCAAATGGGAGCATTCCGGTGACAGTGGTAGAAATGGAGAACTCAATAAGAGAAGTTTCATGAAGGAAGTTGACAGATATACATATAGAACAGTTGAATGAAAGTGAGAAACTGTGTATCACAAATTTTTTTTCAATAAAAGTCTTGAAAATGTTCCTCTCTCTAGCCTCTGACGTCCCTTTCCCTTACCAAGCCCCACCCAATTTTCTGGAGATATGTTTTCAGGTAAATTACTTTTTGGCAGGAAAAAAACTAATTTATAGACCTAGCAGATGTACACCTTTTAAAGAACATTTCCCTTAGTTCTTGGAGGCCACCATCCTTTATAGACTTGGGAGGAGAGCAGGTGAGGGATATAGAATACCCAAGACTGGTGTCTTGAGGAGAAGGCTTTCCCAGTCCAATGGCAGTCCATTCTTTACGAGGGGAATTGCCAGCAAGGTTCCATCCTTCAGGTCTTGGTGTTTTCAGTGGTTCTAAGTTCACAACAGAGAAGACACATTTTTACGTACAATCTATGTTATAAATTCTGTGCCCTACGTTACTAGTGTAGATAGCCTCTTAATTTCCAAGTAGATAATTTCTGAAGAGGAGATGTACTCATTTTCTACCCAGCCACCCTGTAGCACGAGGGCTGCTTGGGCACTACTTCTGCTATCTCATAGGCCTCTGGAGCTTCTAACACACCTCATTCCACATTCTTAAATATATCCAAGAAGGGGCTAATTAGCTGAATGGTGTGTAAGCTCGGAGGAAAAGAACTTGATATATGCTAGTTAAAATCTGTTAGTTACAAAGGGAATATCATAAATAATTCATTTTCAATCTTCAGCCCTCGTTCTTCAAATTTTTAGATTTCCCAAGGATTTCTTTAAAAGTTCTATCGAATGACAGAATGAAGAGATATCTGCCCTGTGTTTTTTTTGAGCTTTTGTCCATTGTCTGATACCCAATGATGAGGCTGCAGTCTTGTCTTGACCCAGAAGTAGTGCCCCTTGAATCAGAGGAATGTCTGAAACCATTGATTTGTGGTTGGAATAGTAAGCTAAGCTCTACTTACATCTTGCCAGAGACCTTAGGAAAGCATCTCCCAGGTATTTTTGCTGGTGAAGAGATGACATGCTGCTGTGGACCTTCTGTTGAAAGCCAGAAACAAGAGTTGACAAAGCAAACCTATTACTTTCTAATGTTTCCTTCAGGCTATGCTCTTTTTTAGGACTGATAGCCTCTATAACCTATGACTATGTCTGTCAGACA
Source organism: Myotis daubentonii (assembly GCF_963259705.1). Taxonomy (NCBI): domain Eukaryota; kingdom Metazoa; phylum Chordata; class Mammalia; order Chiroptera; family Vespertilionidae; genus Myotis; species Myotis daubentonii. The sequence continues at coordinate 128,219,226 of NC_081842.1, forward strand.
TTACAACTAGGCCCTTAAAATGAGTGATCACTGGCTCTGGAATATAATTGTAACCAATATACTCTCAGGTCATGAGCTTTCTCTCACCCTTTCCCTTAAAATGCAATAAAAACATTAAGTCCTACTTAACCAGCATGCCTTGATGAATGTTTATGCAGATTTTGTGGGAGTATTTATGTCGTGATATTTTTAGTTCTAAATTTTGTTTCTGGACACTTTCTCCATCACCCCTACCATCCTGTCAACAATCCACAGGTTTTTGACTTCTCCACAACATTGATCATCTCACCCCATTTTATTCCCTAGGATACCCTAAATAATGCAATGACTTGCAAAAGATTGGAATCATATGATCATCTCAATAGATGCAGAAAAAACATTGAGTTTCCATTTATAATAAAAACTCTAATCAAATGGGTTTAAAGGGAATATAACTTAAGATCATATATGACATTTCCTATAGCTAACATACTCAACAGTGAAAAGCTGAAAGCCTTTCCTCTAAGGTCAGGAAAAAGACTAGGATGCCAACAACTGCCACTTCCATACAACAGAGTATTGGAGGTTCCAGCCAGAGCAATTGGGCAAGAAGAATAAATAAAAGGTATCCAGATTGGAAAGGAAGAAGTAAAACTATCGCCGCTTGCTGATTACATGATACTTTATTTGGAAAACCCTATAGACTCCATTCAAAAACTGTTAAAACTATTAACAAATCAATAAAGTTGCAGAATACCAAATCAGTACACAAAAATCAGTTGCATTTCTAAACACTAATAATGAACTATCAGAAATAGAAGTTAAGAAAACAATCCTATTTGTAATTGCATCAAAAATAATAAAATACCTAGGAATAAATTTAATTAATGAGGTGAAAGACATATATTAAAAACTATAATACATTAATGAAAGAAATTGAAGAAGACACAAATAAGTGGAAAGATATTCCCTGCTTAGCATTGGAAGAATCAATATTGTTAAAATGCTCATACTACTCAAAGCAATCTACAGATTTAAAGCAATCCCTTTATTTTTCAAAGAAATAAAACAAGTAATCCTAAAATTTGTATAGAATCACAAAAGAACCTCAAATAGCCAAAGCAATCATTGGAAAGAAGAATAAATCTGGGGGAAAAAGACTAAAGCTGGAGACATCAAACTTTCTGGTTTCAAACTATATTACAAAGCTATAGTAATTAAAACAGTATGATATTGGCATATAAGCAAGACACATAGAGCAATGGAACAGAATTGCGAGCCCAGAAATAATCACACATATATGATCAATTAATTTATGACAAAGAATCCAAGAACATATGATGAGGATAGGACAGTATCTTCAATAAATATTTTTTAGAAAACAGGACAATCACAGGCAAAAGAGTGAAACCAGACCACCATTTTACATCATACACAAAAATTAACTCAAAATGGATTAAAGACTTGAACATAAGACCTAAAACCATAAAACCCCTAGAATAAAACAAGGTAGTAAGTTCCATGCCATCGGTCTTGGTGATGATTTTTTTAAATCGACACCAAATGCAACAAAATAAAAAATAAGACTGCATCATAGAGAAAAGCTTCTGCACAGCAAAGGAAACCATCAACAAAATTAAAAGATAGCCTACTGAATAGGAGAAAATATTTGCCAATCATATATCTGATAAAAGATTAATATCCAAAATATACGAAGAACTCATACAACTCAAAGCACAAACAAATAGACAAAACAAAACAAGTGATCTGATTTTTAAAATGGGTAGATGATCTGAATGGGCATTTTCCCAAAGAACACATCAGATGACCAATAGGTACATGAAAAGATGCTCAACAGCCTTAATTATCGTGGAAATGCAAATCAAAACCACAGTGAGCCCTGGCCAGTTTTGCTCAGTGGTTAGAGTGTCAGCCAGCAGACTAAAGGGTTGCCAGTTCAATTCCAGTCAAGGGCACTTGCAGGCTCGATCCCCAACCCCAGTCGGGTGCATGTGAGAGGGAACCAATTGATGTTCTCTGTCTCTTCCCCTCCCTTCCACTCTCTTTGAAAATTAATGGAAACAATATCCTCCAATGAGGGTTAACAACTCCCCCATACACACACAGACACAATGAGATATCACCTCACACCTATTATAATGGCTATTTTCAGGACAAGAAATAATTTGTTGGCAAGAATGTGGAGGAAGGGAACCCTTGTGAACTGTTGGTGGGAATGTAAAATTAGTACGACCACTATGGAAACAGTATGGAGGCTTCTAAAAAAAATCAAAATTAGCACTACCTAATGGCCTAGCAGTTATACTCTGGGTATTTATCTGAAGAGAACAAAAACATTAACTTGGAAAGATCTATGCTCTGCCATGTTCTTCACAGCTTTTTTACAATGGCCAAGATATGGAAGCAACCTAAGTGTACCATGATAGGTGAATAAAGAAATTGTCACACACACACACACACACACACACACACACACACACACACACACACAGTGGAATATTATTTAACCATAAAAAAGAAGAAAATCTTGCAATTTGTGACAACATGGATGGACCTCCAGGGCATTAAACTAAGTGAAATAAGTCTGACAGAGAAAAAAAAATGCCATATGATCTCCTGTTTATGTGGAATCACAAAAGAAAAGTTATGTAAATTAGCAAAACATCTACATAAATATGTAAATATGACTTTAATAATGGGCATGTAATGTACAGCATGGTTACTACAGTTAATAATACTGTATTGCATATTTGAAAGTTGCTGAGAGAGTAAATCTTAAAAGTTCTCATCAGCCAGGCTAGCATGGCTCAGTGGTTGAGCACCGATCCATGAATCAGGAGGTCGAAGTTCAATTCCTGGTCAGGGTACATGCCCGGGTTGCATGCTAGATCCCCAGTCAGGGGCATGCAGGAGGCAGCTGGTCAATGATTCTCTCTCATCATTGATGTTTCTATCTCTCTCTCCCAATCACTTCCTCTCTGAAGTCAATAATAAAATATATTTTTAAAAAAACTTCTCATCACAAGAAAAAAATTCTATAACTATGTGTGGTGAGGATGTTAACTAGACTTATTGTGGTGATCATTATGCAATACATCATTATGTTATACACCTGAAACTAATATAATGTTATTATTTTAAAAAGGATCAGACATGGAGCGGAAACTAAAACTGAATTTCTGCATCACAGTTGTGACGGATTTACAGGAATTTGTCACCACAATGAGTCATTTAGTGGTCATCTCTTGTCTGTTCCTACATTGCAAGAAGCAGCTGTTGTTTTAGAGGAAACTATCATTTCCTGGCTTCTCCTGGTGCCTGTTCTCCCCAAAACTGCCATCTCTTTGGCCAATGAAACCCTAATTTAGTTTCCTTCATAACTGTCTCCTACTGTGGTAGCTTTTTACTTGACTACGAGAGCAATTTAGCTTCCTCTGTTTCAACTTCTCATTCCTGAAGGCCTTTTCATTTCATTATTTTTTATTGATTACAAAATGAAAATTCATTATAGTGTTTTGGCAAACTAAAGCCTTGTTTTCTCTCCAAAGCTGAATTTTATCCTCTAACTCAATGTGAAAATAGCTGCATTCAGGTATAGATTAATGGCAATTTTTTTGCCTTCTGCTACATATTGAAAATTCGATTTCAACAAATGCTAGTGGCTGCCATTCCAGTGTAGCTCCGATACTGAGGCTCAGAGAGCTCATTAGAAACATGGTGGGATCACAGCACCTGTGTGTGCCTGGACGTTGTGTAAATGCAGGCAGAGGTGTGTTTCAGTCCATGGCGTTGAGTAAAGGTGCCCTTCTGGTGGGGAGACACGAGGAGAACAAGGCTGTAACTCTGACAGTAAAAGTGGCCACGGGTTGTGCACAGTCCTCCGGCTCGTCTAGATGTCACCCGCCGATCTTTATCCACAGGGTCAGATAGAAGAGGATGTCGGGTAGGTATCTCTGTCAGTGACAGAAGTGAACCTAGTGTTGACATAAGAACCATCTAAATCTGTAGGAATTTTTATAAATTTATTTGAGCCAGACTGACAACAATTGCCAAGAAGCAAAATTTTACTGGATTGAGAAAATGGTCAAGAATGGCAGTTTTGCCGAAACCGGTTTGGCTCAGTGGATAGAGCGTCGGCCTGCGGACTGAAAGGTCCCAGGTTCGATTCCGGTCAAGGGCATGTACCTGGGTTGCGGGCATATCCCCAATAGGAGATGTGCAGGAGGCAGCTGATCGATGTTTCTCTCTCATCGATGTTTCTAACTCTCTATCTCTCTCCCTTCCTCTCTGTAAAAAATCAATAAAATATATTAAAAAAGAAAAAAAAAAGAATGGCAGTTTTGCACCTTATTTTATTTTTTATTGGTTTTATTATTTTTTGTTGTTGTTAATCCTCACCTGAGAATATTTTTTTCATTGCTTTTCAGAGAGAGTGGAAGCAGGCAGGGAGGGAGGGAAAAGAAGAAGGGAGGGAGGGAGGGAAAGAGAAACACTGATCAGCTGTTGCCCATAAGCACCCTGACTGGGGAATCAAACCTGCAACCTAGTTATGTGCCCTGAGTGGGAATCACATCTATAGCCTTATTGTGTACAGAACAGTGTTCCAACTAACTGAGCCACAGCAGCCAGGGCATTGAACCTTATTTTATATACAAAGGAGGAAACATAAGGAGGGTTACATGAAATTCACTGGTGGTAGATTAGAGAGGTGGGAGAAAGCAGAGCAGGGATATCACAGATTCAATAAAAAGTAAAATGAAGAGAAATATTTATTTTACAGAGGTGGGTACAGAGTAGTTAACAGTTAACATTTACAGCACATAGAGATGGTACATGAGACAACAAGATAACAATAGGCGTCCCTTGGTCTCTGTGCAGATGGAAGATTGTTCACTGAGGGGCCTGGAAAAAGGGCATTGTCTGACATTCCAGAGGTAGTTGTAGATGCAAAAGGAGGATAGACAGGCTCAGTTAAGGTAAAGATTGACCTTTGTCAAGAAAGATACCAGCCTAGCATACGACCAACCACCACAACTCACTTTTAGTTAGGAAGTTTTCATTTCAGACCATCCTATGTGGTTACTTTAGATCTCTGAGTTTGTAAGGTCACCACACAGGCCTCCCTTGTGCTAGTCAGGTTAGCATACAGCCCCTTTTGTCCACACTACTAGGGAAAGCATTACATGAAAATTGTGGTCAACTGAAATTTAAAAAGGTAAGCAGTCGGCTCTGTATTTTACACACAGTTGCTCTGGCTCACACATCTTCCTGTCTTTTCTGCCATCATCACCACAGGCAGCTTCTATGGAAGGTGACCTAGAGTTACCTTTGCGTTATGCTTCTCACAATTCAGCAGATACTCCTAGATCCACCACCTTAATCCATAACTTGTGGTTAACATTTGGTGTATTTCCTTCTAACCTTGTTTCCATGCACTTTTTTCTTTTGCAAAGTTGTATTTAAAATGTATATAGATTTTTTTTCCACTTAAAGTAACATCATAGTGGCTCAAACAATTAGTGAAAAAATGTTCTTGTTCTAATAGAAAAATAGGCCGTTCAATAGAAAACAGTTCACTAAACAGTGCATCTAAATTTATAGCCAGAAAACAAATTTTAAAAGTTTAGCCTCACTAGTAATCAAAGAAATGTAATTTAAAATAGTGATTTCATTCACAGTTTAAAATATAAGAACAATGATATCTTCTGATGAGAAAGTAGTGATATAACCACTCTCATCCAAGTCTATATAAATCCACCTCAAAGTGGCCATACCCTTGACCCAATAATTTTCCTTTAAAAATATATGCTCAGGGAATTTATCTGAGGGTTCACATTTATCTGAGAGAGTGCATTATTATTTATAAAAGTGAAAATTTGGAAACAACTGAAATGATACCCATCGAGAAACACATAAAGTAAGCTTTATTCATCTGAACAATGAACTATTTTGCATATATTTGACACATTTAAAAGAATTGTTATGGACATTGAAATGAAAAGGTTCATAATAAAACTATAGGTTTAAAGAGTAAGGCGAAGACTGTGTTCTAATTCCAATTTTATAAATATCCTATATAATAAAAGCCTAATATGCTAAGTGTCCAGTTGTCAGTCGTCTGTTCAGTCAATCAAAGCGTAATCCTATATAACAAAGAGGTAATATGAAAATTAATCCTCACACCCTCAGAAGATGGCTGCCTACGACCAGCCTGGCAGGGGGGTTAGTGAGGGATGACCAAATGACTGAACAGCAGGCTGTGTGGGGCGACCAGGTTGGCAGAGGCATCAGTGAGGGATGACCAAATGACTGAACAGCAGGCTGCATGGGGTGACCAGGCCAGCGGGGGGGCCATGAGCGGCAACCAAACCGGCAGAGGGGGGCAGTTGGGGGCGACCAGGCTAGCAGGGGAGCAGTAAGAGGCGACCAGGCTGGTGGGGGGGTGCAGTTGGGGGTGACCAGGCTGTCAGGGGGGGCAGTTAGGAGTGACCAGGCCGGCAGGGAGGGGCAGTTGGGGGTGACCTGGCCGGCAGCAGGGGGCAGTTAGAGGCGATCAGGCAGGCAGGCAGGTGAGTGATTAGGAGCTAGCGGTCCAGGATTGTGAGAGGGATGTCTGGCTGCCGGTTTAGTCCTGATCTCTGGGATCGGGCCAAAACCGGCAGTCGGACATCCCCCGAGGGGTCCTGGATTGGAGAAGGTGCAGGCTGGGCTGAGGGGACCCCCCCCACCATGCACGAATTTCATGCACTGGACCTCTAGTTTACATATGTTTATGTAAGGAAAGTGGAACAGTAGTTATCATAGGACTACAGGTGACTTTCACTTTCTCTTATCTCCCAAATTATTTTCAATGAGTGAGTATTTCACTTGTGTATAAGAGGGGAAAGTTATATAAAGAGGAAAAGGAAGAAAACTTCACTCCTTTACAGCAGCTTATCAAGCATTTTAACAACGCAAGATGGGAAAGTCCCCAGGATATACAAGTCCTTTCTCCCCCTCTGACTTTGGCTGATCCATCTGCTAACAAACTGCTGACTGGTTTCCCAAGAGATGAAAGAAATAAAATGCACTCTGACACTGCATTTATTCAAGTCTTTTCAGCTCCCTTGCAGCTGTCATTTCCCTCACCACTTCCCCTCCTGCTTCCTCCCTCCCTCCCTCCTTTGATGCAGTTTCCTGAGGCTGGCTGCATTTGGTCAGTGGTTGAAGTATTTCTTTCATAAACAATTTATGAAGCGATTTGAGTTTTCTAACAACAACCTAGTTTGCTGTAATAAATTAATGCAAATAGAAGTCGGAATTAAGGCTTCTGGGTGACAGACCATCATGCATATTCCGCCCTGCTCAGAATGTGGTTTGGGTTCTGCTAAAAGTACAATTCCTATACTACCTCAATTTATGTGGCACTTTTTTGTGAATTTCTAGTACCCATATGCCCCCAAAGAGAAGAATGGGTAAGTAAATTATGGTACATCGCCTTGATGGAACATTATATAGCCATTAAAAATTGCAAAGACTAGACTTTAACATCAAAAAGCATTATAAAAGAAAAACAAAACAGATGAATACCTATATATGTTTATCAGGGGTGGGGAACCTTTTTTTATGCCAAGGGCCATTTGGGTATTTATAACATCATTTGTGGGCCATACAAAATTATCATCTTAAAAATTAGCCTGCTATATTTGGTCAAACATTTAAATTAAATCACCCCTAATGCCTTGGCAGGGCCAGACCAAATGACTTCCCCAGCCCTGGTTTGCAACAATGTAAAAATAAATACTTACATTGAAAGGAAATAGAAGAAGCGTGGAAAAATGAAAACAATTTATGGCAGGTGATAAATGCTTTTTAAACTCAGCCATAAGTGTATATTGAATACTCACCATATGCCAGACTCTGTGCTAAGCCGTTTATTTATTCATTCATTTATTTTTAAGTGTAGTTGTATAATATTTTAAATTCTAGAGAAATGTAAGGGAGGGAGGGTGGAACTTACCTTCAAAGATGTCACTGTGGGAAGTGTTGACTGTATCTAAAGGGACCATTAATACACCATCTTTTTGTACACGAGATCTATGTAGACATACTCTGCCAGGCTCTAAAAAGTCTGTTTAATCCTTAGTGGTCCAGGTTTAGTTTTTCTCCCCTCCATTGCATGTAACTCTTTCACTCATGCACGGAACAGATGCTGTGCCCTGCCGTGTGCCAGGTTCTGTTAGGTGAGGGCAATACACAGGGACCTCATTGGGTTTCTGGGCTTTGGAAGGACAGACACTAAACAAGTAAACAAGTGTGATTTCAAGCAGTGATACTTGCAGTGGAGACAGAGAGTAAAGTGGAAAGCCGTAGCTTATTTTAAGAAGAGACAGAGAAGACCCCACTGAGAAAGCAAGAAAGTGAAGGAGCAATCATGCAAGGTCTGGGGAGGAAGAGGGGACAGCATGCAAAGGCACTGAGGCAGGAGCAACTTCGGTATGTTTGTGAGACAAAATGAGTTCAGAGAAGTGGGCGGGGAGCGCAGAAGGTAGGGCTGTGTGAGCCACAATAAGGGAACTCTTCCAAGGTTGATGACGAGTTTTAAGGAGTGTGAGCAGATTTCCTACTTCTCGGAAGGGAGTGGACTGTTGGTCAGGAGGAGAAACAGGTTCAACAGTCCAGATGGGAGGTGAAGGTGGCTTTCTTGCCCTCGGAGGGTAGGTATAGCTATGGATTCAGGAATAGATACGGGATGTGCTGATGCGGGGCATGAGGAAGAGTCGGGAGATAAGGATAGTTCCTAGGTTTGGGACTGAAACACCAGGTGAGTGGTGATGACTTTTTCTGGGAGGAAGAAGGAATAGGTTTTATTATTTCTCGGTGAAAAAATTACCTAGGTCTGACCTCAGTGTGTGAAGCCAGTCTGGAAGCTGTTACTAATTCTCAGAATTCCATGGTTATAGCTTCAGGGCAGGGAAAGGGTTTCATGGGACAGTGGAGAGACCTCCAGACTAGGACCTGGGGATCTTGCTACAAAATAGCAGTTTGATCCTGGGCACAGTATTTCACCTTTCAAAGTAGCAGTTGCCTGAATATCTGCTGGGCCGGCCTTTCAGAGCTTTGTAAACCATTTAAAGTTGAATACAGATACACAATTATGTCCTCATTTCCCCTGCACTACTGAAGAGAGAGCATTCCTATTTAGAGCCATGACCTGAAGCATGTGTGAAAGGCCAGGCCATCAGAGGATCGCCCCTCCTGCACTGGCCCTATTAGTAAAGGCCACCGATTCACCCGGCCCTGCGCCCAGCACTCACTGCACACCCGTCAGCAGCCAAGCAAGCAGGGTGCACCAGTGCTCAAAACCAACGGCTTAGCGACAGCCCTTCAAGAGTGAAACAAAGGCATATTCTGATGAATCCCTTAGTATCCAGAAAATTAAATTTGCATTTCTTTCTCTGAGGATTCCGGTCAGCTGAGGTGGTTGGTTTGTTTTCATTACCACTGCCCTCCTGTGTTAAGCACTGTGCTTTATTTCCATCCGCCTTACCCTAGATTGAGCCAACCATATAAATGAGAAGCCACAGCAAGAAGCTGCCTTCTCCCCTCCCAGCACTGCCTAATGGTTCTAGTCAGCGGAATGCCCTCTGAAATACCGTCTCGAAGAGTCCTAACACCTATCCTGTAAAGGAGACATCTTATACAATGGATGGAGAAGTAGCACATATGTTGAAAGGACAATTTAGGGAGCTGCTCTAAACCAGGGAGTGCTTTTCTTGCTAACAGGAGCCTAATTTTGTTATATCTGGGAAAGGACTCTATTAAGACAGGCTTCTTTGACTCCTCAGACTCAATTTAAACTTCTAAGGGCCTTCAGATTGCCAACGCACCAGCTAGGGGAAATATGTAAGTCTGCCCCTGTAGTAGTTTTTAAAAAATTAAGTGGAGCCAGAGAACAATGTCCTTTTATAATTAATTGAAAACGCTCATAGTCCTTCATCCAAAACACAATGCATTCATGGAGGCTCAGGGCAGTGAGAAGCAGCATGCCAAGGACGTGAGTGCATGGACGCAGGCTAACTCCAGAGGCAGGAGCAGATCCACTGGGAATGCAGGCTGAAAGCAGAAGGGAGGTGGGGCTGGTGTTTGACGACAAAACCAATCAATAGTTTCTTAATTTCTGCCATTTCAGGGAAGATTTTTTTTCTCGTAAATATAATTGCTTTTTCCCAAAAAGATTCATTATTCATGAGCCAGGCACAGGAGCTGAGATTTCCCCCTTGGTTTCTTGTGCGCCTCTCCCTCTTTTTTCCCCCAGACTGAAATATCGAACCGATTTGGGTTAATAGATCCAATGGCTGGCTTCAAACTGTCCTGTCCAACCCTTCAAACAGGCTCAAAGTGCAACAATTGAGCTAAACAGGCCTCTGCAACATCATGCAAGTCACTTTTATAATGGGGTAGCTTTAATCCAAACACAAGGGACCTCGATGGGTGAGTGCTGTGCAGAGAGACATTTAGCTAGCCTGTCTGACTGCTATGCAGAAAATAGGGAGAACTTCATTCGGGGAGCAGTTCAAGCTGCAGAACCCCCAGGCTGGAGAAGGCATTCTATAGTCTACCTGTAGTGAGTAAAGTGTCTGAGGTTTTGCCTATAGGGGCTGGATGGAGGGTGAGAGCAGCCACACCTTGCCAGGACCAGAATGAGGTCGCATTCAGAGGCACATAGTGGGTCTCTTACCTCCTATTCAAAAGTCTAGTTTCCTTGACATCATTTCCCCATGTTTTCAGGTGAAAAAACCTATCCAGAAGAATAGAGACTGCAATTTTTAAAGAATATTCTTGAGATTGAAGAACTTTAAGCTATCGTTTCGACATTGCTACTTAGTAGACACTTAAATCACTTTCTACTGCTTCAGGATTCCCATGCGAAATGGTGACGTGACACCTGGGCTGCAAGTACAGCACCCAAAAGGAAGCACACCCACGGAAGATGGGTGGGCTCCTGGTCACAGCGCACAGCACTGGGCCATGGGGGCTGCTCGGGAGATGTCTGCAGAGGTCATGCAGGGTCAGTGTTGGTGGTGATGACAGTCTTTGCTTCCATGAACCTTCTATACTATTTAAAATTCATCTCAGCATCAGCTTTTAATATAATAACTAACCATTGGCGTATATTTTCCCAAGCCATGAAAACTGTTTTGACCTCTTTTCTATTGGAAATTATTGGCTAAGCACAAACTCTGCACACACCCTAAACTAGGCACTGGGCATGTTCATACGTACTTTGATAGTGACAGTTTTTAAAACCTAGAGGAAGTAAAATAAACATGCAGAAGCTAATAGGCTTAAAAATTAATGCTTAATGTTTAGAAACTTTATTCTATTTACTGCTAACCAACATTAGGCAGAAGAATGCTAAATTGTTTTTATATGTACCTAAGAAAGAAAATCTATAATAGATGCTGACATGAAAATATATGTATACTAAGCCAGCCGGTGTGGCTCAGTGGTTGAGCATCAAACTATAAACCAGGAGGTCACAGTTCAATTCCTGGTCAGGGCACGTGCCTGGGTTGCAGGCTCAATCCCCAGTGAGGGGCATGCAAGAGGCAGCCGGTCAGTGATTCTCTTTCATCATTTATGTTTCTATCTCTCTCTCCCTCTCCTTTCCTCTCTGAAATCAATATACAAATATATTTAAATATATATATATACTAATATGTTGAAATTATGCCATGTGAACATGTGAGATATGATATGTGTGGCTGGTTTACATTCATTCCGTTTATGTTGGTCCACACACTCAGACCACGTCATGGAGACCAGATCAGTGGCACAGTGACAGACCTGGTCATCTTCCAGCTCTTTATCCACCTCCCCCTTTGCCACCAGAAATGAGGGCCCTTATGGATTCAAGTTAATACTATACGTTCTGCTCCCCATCCGGAGTTTTATGTTAGATCCCATATCAGAGAATTTGTATTTCACCTGTCTTGTAAAATAAATATTAACAATAATAAGAAGTTATTGTACTCTTTGGACCTAGTAACATTCTATTAGTTTGCTTTTATATATAGCAGGTCCAGGCTGGCATTCATTTTTAATGTCCTTAGGATAAATGGTTTTCAGTTTAAACAGCCACAGAGACAATGTCAAACATTGTCAGCTAGAACCGATGAATGAGAAAAATGCAGCATCTGAAGGGCAAGTGACCTAAATATTTTATTTCCCTTTGGAAAACCCTCACCAGATTTGCCCCTTAGTCACTAATATCTAAGAGCCAATGCATCGTGGGGACTCCATCCTTTGGCTTTTACGCAGGGAGCGTGTGGCTGTTTAGCAGGATATTAATGGGCAGGGTCGCTAATCTGTTCACATTGTTCCTGTGGAGATCATGTGGAGCTTTGGGGAACCACTTATCCTTAGCAGTTGCAAGATGGCCTGTTTTCAAATAAACCTAGAGTAAAAATCTGGTTATCTATTTCTGTGTAACAAACTGCTCCCAAAACTTTGTGGCATAAAGCACTGACTGTATTGTACTCAGGCACCCTTGTCTCTGTTCTGTGATATTGGGGTCTGTCTGGGAAGATGCAAAGACTGGCAGTGGCTTGATGGTGGGGCTAGAGCAGGGGTGGGCAAACTTTTTGACTCGAGGGCCACAATGGGTTCTTAAACTGGACCGGAGGGCCAGAACAAAAGCATGGATGGAGTGTTTGTGTGAACTAATATAAATTCAAAGTAAACATCATTCATAAAAGGGTACGGTCTTTTTTTTTTTTTTTAGTTTTATTCATTTCAAACGGGCCAGATCCGGCCCGCGGGCCGTAGCTTGCCCATGGCTGGGCTAGAGTGAGGCATCTTCACACACAAGTGTGCCCATAGTGGTGGCTGGGACTTGAACAGATACAAAAGCCGATCTGTTCTCCAGGGGAGAAGACGTAGCCCTCACCTCTGAAGTAGGATTATCAAGGTCATATCAGAGGAAGAGCATGTAGAGTATAACATCACTGCCATATTTGAGAAAGAGATTGTGCCACACTCCATGTGGAGGGCTCCGTAGGTAATGAATGAGCTGAGCTCTGGCTGAAACGCATCTGAAATGTGTGTATGGGAGTTTTTCTTGCAGGCACTAGGTCAGTGTCTGCTGGACCTGGTACCTGAATGGTAAACCCAAGTGCTAAGTTAACAATGGATAACCCATATGATGATTTTTAGGTACTTAAAAATTAAAGTTTAACCAAAAGAGCTCGTGCCACCCTGAGCAATTTTATTATGGAACTTAAATCAAGGCTACCTTTTTTCTTGAATAACGGTGCTATTACTATAATTGGAATGCTTGGGAAAAGTAGATTCCCTCATATAAAAATTAATTAAGATCTGACTTCATACTCATTTAAACTAACATGTTTTTAAAACAATTGAGTTCTTTGAAGAAATTTTTCTTTTTATTTTCTTGATGTGTTTAGCCATGATACATAAAGTCAGATCAGAGAGCGATGTGAGTATGCAGCAGGCCCCTCAGATGTGCGCAGTGTCTCTCTTCTATGGAAAGGAGGTTGCCAACGTGTGTGGTGCTTATGAATTCTCATTTCACAGAGGAGGAGTGGTGAGATGCATCAGAGTCTTCATACTTGTACTTTCAGTTCTGTTCTTTGCTCTGGAGCAACTTCTTTTTGTTCTCTCCAAGTTAAGGTGAAGACTGTGCTTTCCCCAAAGCAGTGTGTGCCCGTGGAGCTGCCCCTGGCATTTGTCCTGGACCTTTTTTGTGAGCTCTGATCCCAAAGTGATAAAAAAATATCTCTGGATCTCAAAGTGCTCTAAGAACTGTGCTGAGAATGACCCTGCTTCATGGGCATTGAACAGCCTAAGGACTGTGGCAGCGGCTCAGCCAGGAGGGCCGGGAGCTGTGCGCTGTGATTCCCAGGCCGGCTCTGCCTCCCAGTGAAGTGTGCCTTCAGCACAGGCCTGTTACTCACTCCCTGGAGCTGTCAAGTGATGATGATGCCTAAAGTCTAAGGGAAGCAAAGCCACCATTTATTGAACACTTCCCACGTGCTGTGCACTGAGTCGTAACTACATTATTCTATTTGTCTTCACAGTAATCCTTGGAGGTAGCTTTTATTATCCCAATTTTACAGATGGAGAAATTGATGAGCAACTTGTGGAAGGTCACATGATGTGTAACTAATGGAGCCAGCCTCTCTGACTACTTTGAGCAGGTCAGAGATTAAATAGAAGCCGTTCTCCCTTTCTTACAAAAATAAACCTAATAGGAAACTCAGAAGCCATAAAGGAAAAGATGGATGAATTTATCCACATAAAAATTTAAAGCTTCTACTCAACAAAATGTTCTAAAATATTGAATCAAGAAAATTTAACAAACTAGGGGAGTGGGTAGAAAGCATTTCCATGCCATGATAAAAGACCAGTTTTCTTAGTATAACATAGAGCTTTGATCAGTCAGTGAGTGAGAAACAGGCTGCTAGTAAGCACAGGAAAGGGTGCTCAGTGCTCGCTTGATTAGAAAAGTACAAATTAATAGCTACAGGTTCTCTTCAGCTGTTGGATTGGCGAAGATTGTAAAGATTGATGATACTCAGTACTAATGCTCATGTATGGCATGAAAGGTACTGTCTGTATTGTTTGTGAATGTTCAGATCCCTATGATTCTTCAGGGAGGCAGGTTCATGATTATATCAGAACTTAAAGTACACACACTCTTTGACCCAGATTTTACTTAATCTACAAATGTCTCAATACAAGCATTCAAAGATGTGTGTACCAGTGTTTCAAGTTATGCTAAAAACTGTTTCAGTTAAAGACTGACAACATAAATTATAGAATGTCCATACTGTGAAAAACTGGCAGTCATTATAAAGAGTTACATATGCCAATAAGAAAAGGTGTCCAATATATACTGAAAGAACCAATGTATACAACACTCTGTAGATTATTACCCATTTTTCTGGTTTTATAAACATGTAGACTTTTTGTGCATAGAAAATATCTAAAAAGATAAAAAGAACATTGTTAATCATTATCTCTGCAACAGGGGACTGAAATTAGTGATATCTTCTACTCTTCAGTTCATACCTCATTCATTCTGTACAATTTAAAATTTTAATGAAAAATTTTTTAAATCCAGTGTGAAAGGCATTCATTCCTTAGGGCCCAGTTTGTAAGAAGCAGCCAATGTAAGTAGGTCATCCCATATTGATAGATAGAACTTATTCTACCCTAGAGAACAGATGTCAACAACTTAATAAACAATAAAGGCAATAAAAATTGTAGCAAAACCAACTATAATCTCTTGGGAATGAGTCTCTCTGGCTAGAGGAATTTTTCAGCCTAGCAGAAATAGGGGGAAGGTGAGGGTGGGGGACACTTTCTGAGATGTTTTTCAATTCCAATATATTTTACTATCTTTTTTCCTCTTTACCAAAGTGATACATTCATTGCCAAATTTAGAAAATACCAATAAGCTCAAAGAAAAAATTAAAATCTTACTTTATCTGTATTTAATGGGTTGTACATTTAGACACAGATAACAATGATAAGATTATGTCTAAGCAAAGAGAGCTAATTAATAACTGGACTGATGATTGATTATATTGAATTTTGTTTTAATTGAGTTATATGAGAAGTAAAGGAAACAGACTGATGGGTGGAGAATTGGAGGGTGTTTAAGAGCCTGAGAGTAGAACTGAAAGTATTCTTTGAAAAGTACTCAAATTTGCAGCCAAGATAGGGTCACATTCCCCACTGAAGGAAATCCTAAACCAGAACTACATAAAACTTTGTAGATGAAAAAATGTCTAACTTCATTTTATAATTGAGAGATTTGGGTTCAGATTGTTTATCAATTTAATTTAGAAATATCCTGTACCCAGGGCAGTGCTCTTTCCACTTCCTGGTGCTGTAATCCAAAAAAAATATCTTCCTAGGACATTGTTCATTATTCACTTGAGAAACCGGTATTGTTTTCAATAAAAGACAAAACCATGAGTTACAACTAAAATTGATAAGTTGCTTTGAAGTGCTTTCAAGGCCATTGTTTTAATACTGTGCTTACACAGAACCTGTTTTACATTAATTTGCACACTTCAAATATCCAATTTAGGGTGAAGTTTAGCTAGTGGCATTAGCACCTTCTGCACTGTCTTTGGTCTGGTGTGAAATGGAAGGTCTGAAAAGAATATCAACCTAAATCCTCAACTTAAAAGCAACACTTATTTTTTTAATTAAAAAAAAAACATCCAATATTATTTGAGTCTTCTTAACAATAGGTTTGTGTCATGCTCTTTAATTAAAACTCTGAATGTGGAAAACTGGCTTCGAGGGGTCTGGACTGAAATAGAGAGCAGAGGTGGAAGCCAGATAGTAATGTTGGATTCTCTCTACCATCATAAGGGAACTAGGGAAGAAAGATAAAGCACCATGGCCAAGAACACTTATTTCAGAAATGTCTTCTTTACTACGAAAGCTGAGCTTAGGAAACTCTTCTGAGATGTAGGGACTTGTGGAGTTTTTCCCGTGGTCCTGAGGGTTATGTGCATCATTAGGACCAGGGTCTTAGAGCAACATCCCTCCTCTAAATGGAATTTGGGCAATTCATCAGAAGACTTGACAGGCGATGAGGCGCCTCAGATCACCAGGGTTCTGGGTTCTGGGACTGGCCCACGGTGGGTGAAGACACTTGATCAGTCAGTTGAGGTTGGCCAAGCTAACGTTGCAGTAACAAATAACCTGAAAATCTTGGCCACTTAACCCAAGAAAGTGTCTCATTCCGTCTACCTATTGGTGAGCACTGTCCATATCGCTCCTACACTAAGAGCTCTGCCCTCTCAATTGTTACTGGTGGCCAGATTGCAGGGAGGGACAGGTGAGCATGGTGTTCAGCACCTGCTCAACACCAGCTATGGGGTCCTTTCAAGTGCAAGGGGCAGGCACTGGCAATGCAAAGGTTTCTGGGAGGAGAAGAGAGGTGATAGGGGCAGCAAAGTCTTTTCCACAAGGAGAAGGCCCAGCACTGGCGTTCACACCCACATTCTGCTATTCAGTTGCTCAGGCTGCTGGGAAGGACCATATACTGAAGTAGAATATAGTTTTAGATGATACTTTAGATCAGCGGTTCTCAACCTGTGAGTTGTGACCCCTTTGGCGGTCCAACGACCCTTTCACAGGGGTCGCCTAAGACCATCCTGCATAGCAGATATTTACATTACGATTCATAACAGTAGCAACATTACAGTTATGAAGTAACAATGAAAATAATTTTATGGTTGGGTCACAACATGAGGAACTGTATTTAAAGGGCCAGAAGGTTGAGAACCACTGCTTTAGATCCTATTAGGGCTTTTTTTAAGAGAGAGAGAGAGAGAGAATGAGAGAGAGAAACAAACAAACATGGATCAGCTGCCTCCTGCACAGCCCCTACCGGGGATTGGGACCACAACTTGGGCATGTGCCCTGACTGGGAATCCAACCAGTGACCTTTCAGTGCATGGGGCGATGCTCACCCACCTGAGTCACGCCAGCCAGGGCCTATTGGGGCTTTTTACAAGTCCGCCCATAGCAACAGCCAGCTTCTGTGTGGCGTTGAACATGGCAGGGTTCCTTCTCAGCGAGCCTGCTGCCTGGGCTCCTTCAGACTTCTCTCCCGCCTCTGTCTCTTCAGAAGCTTCCTTACTGACCTCCTATGACGTTCTCTCGCCTTTAAATCTGTTTGTGCTAAGAGGTGCTTGGTTCATCTCTGGAAGCTCATAGTTGCGTACACCACCCCTCGCACAGAAGTCTGTGGTCTTCCCCCTTGTCTGTCGTTTTGCTGTGAGGCAGTCCAGGGGCCAGCAGCAGCCGCATCACCAGGGTCTTGTTGAAATGTGGCCTCTCGAGCCCCACCCTCACCTCCTCAGCCAGAATCTGCATCTAACAAGATCCAGGGGGTCCAAGTGGGTATTAAAACTTGAGGCGCGCTTATCCATAGCACTGGTTCTCACATTCAGCAGCATGTATGCGTTGCCCGGAGAGCTTTAAAGGTTGCTGGTACTGTCTCCAGGTCTGGAGTGAGGCCGTGCACCAGGGTTTGTAAAAGCTCCCCCGTGATTCTGTTGTGCAGCAGTTTGAGAACCACTGCTGTGCAGGAACCCAAATGACAGTCCCAGCCACCTTTAGTGTACCCCAATCCTTCCCAGGGCTGTCGCCTAACGATGTCAGACTGACCCCCCACCCCCAAATGTTCTCCATGCTTTCAGAGAAAGTGCAGTTTCAGTCTATTACCAGAAATCACCGAGCGTTACATGTGTTTCCTGTAATGACTGGTCTTAGGACCATACCTACATTTTTTTTTCCTCTGAGGATATGTTTTTATTGATTTTGAGAGAGAGAGGAAAGGAGAGAGAAACATCTATTGGCTGCCTCCTGTATGCACCCTAACCGGGGTGAAGCCCATAACCTAGGTATATGCCCTGACCAGGAATCAAACCCACAACCTTTTGGTGCATGGGATGATGGTCAACCAACTAAGCCACCTGCCCAGGGCCCATGTCCTTTCTTTTAGATGCCTACATGACTACAAGTTATGGAGACCTGAACACTTTAATTTACTGAATTATGCATTTAAAATATATTTTAAAACTTGACTACCCCAGGCAACAGCATAAGGATATCTTACTATGTTATGTTTTTATTTTGTATTATTCTTTATTGAAAAATAAAAATATAGTAGACAATGGGAAGAATGTGCTTGATTTTGTTTTGTAACTTTGAGAGTTATAAACCTAGAGGCCTTTAAAAAAAATATATAGCAACAGCCATGGTAATCTGCTGTAATTATGCTCACTGTTTCATCTCACTTAACTTGTGATTGCTGACACATATTGAGAGATACATGGCTTTGGAGACAATCAAATCAATACCCATGACCTCTTGGCTGCCTTTCCTAAGGAAATGAGGATGTCAGACACAGACATGTGCAGGGGTTGTGCCTGCCTGGCACGTGGCTCACGGAACAGAGTCCACCTTTTGGGGATTATGCCTGCCACCACACACCCCACCTGTCATAGAATCTTGCTCAAGGCAATGTTTTCTTCCCAGGTGGCCTCATAAGAGGATAAATACTTTTCTTTATGCTTTTATTTGGCACGGTGTTAATTTTCAACAAGACGTTTATGGGCCCAGCAAGCAGCAGTTGCTTTTTCCTGTGAACATTAAGTAAGATTCAGAGTCTGAAAAGCCTACTACAGGGCTCAGAGGATCAGTGGGATTTGGCGGGTGACAGACAAATGGACTGCCAGGCTGTGACAAGTTTGCAGTTGCTGCGGGCCCTGGGGCAGGCGGCAGGGACAACTCTAATTCATCTGGATTACCTGGGCTCTGCCCCTACTAGCCTTTAGAGAGTTGGAGCCCCGCGTGCACCTCTCTCTGCAAAAACCAGGTATTAGTGCCATGGCCTGAGGCCTGACTCACCCTCCCTCGGGGCTGCCATTGCACGTGCCTCAGAACTGCTCTCTGCATAGCCTGTCACTCCAGGAAGCATGCCAATGGAGACCCATCTTCTCTCAAGGTGAATATAACATATGGCTGTGAATGCAGAAGCCTGTCCCCACCCCCTGGCCTTCCATCTCGGCTCTTATAGGACCAGGACTTCACACACAGTGGCCACTCTAGACAGGCGCAAAAGAGAGGTCTCCAGTGACACCAGAAACCAGAATAGCAGCTTCTCTCTCACAGTTGTTTTATGTTTTTTTATCCTCGAGATTTTATTGTCATGTAATAAAACAAAATCTGAAGCTTAGAACTGGAACACTTGGCTCTTTCTCTTCTTACCTCCTGCCAGTTCAAAATGCTTGCTCCTCTCAAGGCTGCATTCCCTTAGACCAGTGGTTGGCAAACTCATTAGTCAACAGAGCCAAATATCAACAGTACAGTGATTGAAATTTCTCTTGAGAGCCAAATTTTTTAAACCTAAACTATATAGGTAGGTACATTGTTATTAAAGGTAGGTACATTGTTATTAACTTAATTAGGGTACTCCTAAGGCTTAGGAAGAGCCACACTCAAGGGGCCAAAGAGCCGCATGTGGCTCGTGAGCCACAGTTTGCCAACCAGGGCCTTAGACCTGCAGTTGGGCTCAGCACAGTCAGTCCTCAGCACAGATTTTGTAGCTTTAGCTTTTTGTGGGAAATCGGCTTAGTCTGCCCACCATGGCCATTCTGCTTCCTGTCATAATGCGCTGTGCTGTCCCTGTGCATACAGAGGACCCTTGCCCTATTCATATGTTACAATGGGGTTGGTGCTCACCATACTTCTTATGGAAAGTCTATAGGAGCACTTGCCATCTTTGGGGAGCTGACAACTACAGTGCTTTCAACACCTTTATTTTTCATTTCCATTGGCTTCTTCCCTAAAAAAAATTAATAGAAATAGTCATTAAATAAAATTAATTAAAAGTAGGGAGCAGTTAACTCCGCATAAACTTTAAGATAATATCTAATCTAATAAAAGACAAACATGCAAATTGACCACACCTTCACTATGCCTTATGCCACGCCCACCAGCCAATCAGAGCAACTATATGCAAATTAACCCAACCAAGATGGCGGCCAGCAGCCACAGAGCTGAAGGGAGCAGGAGGCGTGCTTGCTCCAGTGATGGAGGAAGCCAAGCTTCCAGGCCGGCTCTGAGCTCCACTGAAGGCAACAAAGTTTCATTTATAGAAGATAAATAAACCCCAGATATCTGCTTTCAGCCAGCTGTGGCCACGGAGCTGGAGCGAGCAGGAGCGGCTCTGAGCTCCAATGAAGGCAACAAAGTTTCAATTATAGAAAATAAATAAATCTCAGAATAAAAAGAAAAAAAGAAAAAAAGAAGAGGCTGGGAGCTTCCGTCACCAGGGGGCTTGGCCAGCCTGAAAATGGCCCTCAGCCCCTCACCCAGACTGGCCAAGCACCCCAGTGGGGACTCCTACCCTGAAGGGGGTGTGACCAGCTGCAAACAGCCATCAGCCCCTCACCCAGGCTGGCCAGGCACCCCAGCGGGACCCCCACCCTGATCCAGGACACCCTTCAGGGCAAACCAGCCGGCCCCCACCCATGCACCAGGCCTTTATCCTATATAATAAAAGGGTAATATGCAAACTGACCCTAACAGCAGAATGACTGGGAATGACTGGTCACTATGATACACACTGACCACCAGGGGGCAGGAGCTGCCCCCTGGTGGTCAGTGCGCTCCCACAGGGGAGCTCTGCTCACCCACAAGCCAGGCTGACAGCTTCTAGTACAGCGGTGGTGGTGGGAGCCTCTCCTGCCTCCTCAGCAGCGCTAAGGATGTCCGACTGCAGCTTAGGCCTGCTCCCCGCTGGCAAGTGGACATCCCCCGAGGGCTGCCGGGCTGCCAGAGGGATGTCTGACTGCCAGCTTGGGCCCGATCCCCCAGGGAGCGGGTCTAAGCCAGCAGGTGGACATCCTCTGAGGGGTTCCAGACTGCAAGAGGGCATAGGCCGGGCTGATGGACCCCCCCCCCCCACCCCGAGTGCACAAATTTTTGTGCACCGGGCCTCTAGTCCTATATAATAAAAGGCTAATTTGCAAATCGACCAAACGGCAGAATGACCAGTTGCTATGATGCACACTGACCACCAGGGGGCAGTGGTGGTCAGTGAGCTCCCACAGGGGGAGCACCACTCAACCAGAAGCCGGACTCATGGCTGGTGAGCGCAGTGGCAGTGGCAGGAGCCTCTCCCACCTCCGCGGCAATGCTAAGGACTCCCAAGGGGTCCCGGACTGCGAGAGGGCACAGGCCAGGCTGAGGGACCTTCCTGATCCCTCCCGCCCCCCGTGCATGATTGTCATGCACCAGGCCTCTAGTTAGTAAATAAAAGGCTAATTGAAATTCCCAAACTCTCAGTGTGTTCTAATAACTTTTTATTAGTAGTCTATTTTGTGCTTTAATGGGTTACTCATGGATTGTGGTTGAGTGCAATTCTCTTCATTGCTCATTTTTATTAACAATAAATATTAAAATAGATCTTGGGAGTCAATAATGTAGCTGGAGCCATAGCCAGTTTGGCTCAGTGGATAGAGTATTGGCCTGCAAACTGAAGGGTCTCAGGTTTGATTCCAGTCAAGGGCATATGCCCAGGTGTGGGCTTGATCTCCAGTTGGGGGCAGCCAATCTGTGATTCTCCTTCATCATTGATGTTTCTCTCTCTCTCCCAATCCCTTCCTCTCTGAAATCAACAAAAATATATTTAAAAGATAATAATGTAGCTGGAAAATAGAAGGAGGACTTGTCAAATACAAAGCATAGCAGTATGTGTCTATGTGTGTTCTTACCCCACTTCCACATTCATTTTGGCTATTTTTTAATCTAGTCTAGCCTTTCACTAATTTCTGTTTTATTGCACTATTGTCATCTCCCCCAAATTAGGATTTTCCTATAATTTATAAAATGTATCCAAAATGGGGGACTTTTGAAAGCCAATGGTATATATCCTTTTTAAATGTTTCATTCAGAGTAGCAAATGAACAAGAAAAAAAACAAACACTTGAACATTTTTCTCTCTTTTGG
Source organism: Myotis daubentonii (assembly GCF_963259705.1). Lineage (NCBI taxonomy): Eukaryota > Metazoa > Chordata > Mammalia > Chiroptera > Vespertilionidae > Myotis > Myotis daubentonii. The sequence continues at coordinate 128,241,777 of NC_081842.1, forward strand.
AAATTGTGTTTTATGCTTTTAAAGTGGTATATCAGAAAGTGAATACTTCAAAGTGTTTCCTTAGCAAAATATATACTCAGCCAGACTTCTAGTGGCCTTTTTCTTTAATGTGGAAAAAAATCTAATCTAGTGGGGGGCATTGCCTGCAGAAATAATTGTTTCTACTTTGATCTGCCTCAATTAATTGGAATGTTGTAGGAGGGATATGTTCTGATTAGTTCAATATTCTTATTGATCAGAGTTCAGAAAGCCCTTTTAGTTTTTATTCCTATTGTTTATCTTTTATAGTGATATGTGTACTTCCTGCCTTCGTTAGTAGAGTAGATAAAATTTAGCTTTAATCTCTCTGGTAATTGAAATGTTTTTCTAGTGGACTGTGATTACAAATGTTCCTAGAACTGGGTAGAAAGCCATCTACTAATTTAATGAGTTCATGTGGGTTGATTCTTACTGTAAAACTCTAGAAGGCATAGGAGTTCTAGACTAAAGTTGGACTGTCCCTGAGCCATATTTAGGAAGTTTTTGTTTTATTTGTTTAAAAACAAATGCTCAGTCTGACATCTAAAAGTGAAATAAGTCCCTAACTGGTTTGGCTCAGTGGATAGAGCGTTGGCCTGCGGACTGAAGGGTCGCAGGTTCGATTCTGGTCAAGGGCATATACCTTGGTTGCGGGCACATTCCCAGTAGGGAGTGTGCAGGAGGCAGCTGATCAGTGTTTCTCTCTCATCGATGTTTCTAACTCTCTATCCCTCACCCTTCTTCTCTGTAAAAAAATAAAAATAAAAATAAATCAATAAAATATATTTAATAAAAATAAAATAAAAGTGAAATAAGATAGCAAAATAAAGTTTGTTTGCATATTCTGCTCACTTGGATTCTAGTTAGTTAAGATTTGTGGTGAATTTGTTTTGGTTGTCCCTGCTTTTCTCTGCACTGCCACGCCCCAGACATTGGGGGCTAGAAACTGAGGGGCCTTTCACCTGGGCTCCGGGAACTTTGGCTCTTGGTGCTTCATCCACCCAGCACTCCTGAGCTCTCCCAGCAACCCTGCCACCCCTCGGCGATGCTGTGCAGGCCCCCACTATTGGCTTCCTCCTCTCTCAGAATCCTCCAAAACCATGGTGCTTTCTGGGTGTGTGCCTCTGAATCTGCCATAATCCAGCACCCCACCTCCCTTCACCTGGCAATCCTGTGTCACCTCCTGTGGGAGGTGGGAATGATCAGAGCTTTAAAAAAAAATGTTAACACTGGTCAGATTTTTTCTTAATAAATCATGGTGATAAACGTTATGAAATATTAAACATATGCTACAAGAACTGTCTTGGTTACTTCTTAGCCAACATTCAATTAAAAGGGTGTAAATACCCGAAATGTATTTTGTCTCATTTACATGCTAATATTAACATATGCTAAATTTGCCTTTTCATCAGTGGTTGGATCCATGGTTCAGATGGTTCACTGAAGTACAAAATAAGGAAGAATAATATATAAATCTTAGAACGCAAATCAACATGCAAATGATAACAGTTAACAGGTTTCTAATGTGACTTTAGATGGTCGCTCTACAAGCGCCATGATTTTCCAAAGCAGCCAGAAAAGCAACATACAAATAGGAACTATGATAATGAATATTGAAAACATTGAATTTATTTGCACTAGGGAGCCATTCAAGTCTAGTCTTGGTAATTGTTATGGAATCCTGTTAAATACTTTTCTCCTGTAAATGAAAATAATAATAGTACTTACCTCAGGCTTGTTGTGAGGAATACATGAGTCAATATATATATGGAATTATGTATACTTATGTGCTTTTTGTGTTAGTTATTATTAATATCATTATAACATAAAGCGCGGTGATCTCCATGAGGTTCAGAATAGAAGTGGGAAAGGTGGGAGATGTGACCAGAACTGTGACAGTGTCACTCACAGCTGCACAAGTTGGTGCAAGTTACAGTCTGGCCAAACAAACCATAAACCAAATGTTTCAAAACCAGGGAATTGCCACTTTTTAAGTCCAAAATGTTAAATATTAGAAAATCCATGTTTCAACTTAATATGATCAGAGAAAAAGCAGAATGAGCTACTGGCAAGAGCCATCTGAGTGCCAGTGCAAAGGCTGCCTGGTCTGGGCAGTGCTCACAGTGAGGAGCAATTCCGCTCTGAGAGGGCATTGCGGACACGCCGCTGCGTGCTGCTGGAGCCACACACAGCACACCTCTTCACCCGAGGGGCTCATGGATGGAGTACGGGTGACTTTCTGTTCTTTTACCCCCAAAACCCAAGCCATGAAGGGACTGCCTCTGTTTAGGTGCTGATTATTCCCACATGCTGTAGGTGGAAAGAGTGCGTTGGGATCGTTACTGACACCACCACCTGGCCACAAGGAAGGGCTTCTATGAGAAGAAAGGACAGCAGCCAAATGCTGGGCAGTCCCTAGAGGCGGGTCAGCCAGATGCCTCCTGCCCCGAGCCAGTGCTGAAGGAAGAGCGCAGTGGGTCAGGGGTCGGTCAGGGCCTGCCTCCCCAGGCCCAGTGCAGAGTGCATACCTCACCCCCCTAGGCTATCCTGAGGCTCTTGGCTGTTGAAGAGAAGGGTGCTTGTACAGAAATATATTTTTGACTTATCTTAATTTTTATTGTGATATAATTTACATCCTATAAAATGCACCAATCTCAACTGTTAACATCTGTAAGTTTCAACAATTGTATGTATCATGTGATCATCATCCAAAATAAGGTATAAAACATTCACATCACTCCAGAAAATTCCCTCATTTGTCTTTCCAATCGGTCCTACTCTTTGCCTCCTCCCAGAGGCCACTCTCAGACTTGTCAGCCTAGGTTAATGTTGCCTGTTCTTGGACTCCACATACATGGAATTTTATTTATTTGCTCCCATGAGTGTTGAAATGAGGGATGGGGTAGATGCATTTCCTTGTGATGGTGGCCATGCCAGCAGAGGGTTTCTCGGTTGCTTCAAGGAGATATATTCTACATTTTTAATAGCCTGAACTCATCACTGAACTACTACACTTTTTAACTTTTAGGGTAGAATGACAGAATTTCATACAAAGAAAACAAAACTGAACTGCAGTGCAATGGCTTGGTTTCAGAAAGTTTGCATCTTTCCCTGTTTGTTTTCATTTGTGTGAGAAGGAAGTTGGGAAGCATTGAAGATCAGGGTTGCTAACTGCATCCAAAAGCTACTGGAGAATATGAACAAAGGGGTTGTGCAAACAAAGACAAAGAATAGATTAGGAATTCCTCAAGGCTTTCTCCCCCCAAGTCAGACCTATTTATCCTTTCAGCCCTCAAGTGTTTTGTGCTCATGGACTTCAGATCTGATTGCAGGGTGCGTTCCCAGCGAGGAGTCTGTGGCTGTGGCTGGATCCCCAGGCCTCCCTGTCTCAGAGCCCCTGAACACTGGCCCTTGGGCCAAATGGCAATAATTGCTTTTTAGAATTTGTATTCTAGCAAAAGGGATTGTAGCACTAACCCTGGGGGTAATAGTTAGATACCTTGCTCCAAGCTTCTCTTCCTGTGAAGTCCTGTGGGCCTGACTGCTGCCTCCAGAGTACTTTGTGGGAATGAGGCCAGGAGAGCTTAGCCAATGGCCGAGGTGGCAGGGCCATGATGTGCACTGTGCCAGGGGCCCAGGACCTGTGGCTATGTCATGCCTCCACCCCCCACCACCCTGGAGGTGCCCCTCACCATCCCTGAACCATGCAGACACCTTGCTGAGAGAGTTCTTGCTGAAAGTGGCCAAAACTAATATTCAGTTTTTAAATGGTTTCATTTTTGTTATCCACTGTTTCTTCAACTTTTTAAAAATCATCAAGTAATATTAGTTCATGTGTATGACAAATAGCCTTAAAATGGACCTCGGATGCCAAGAAATACCGGCCTAGCCTAAGAAGTGAATAATTGATTTAACTGAGCCTGCAGAATAGAGGCCTGTCTTGAAAAACTGAAAATGTCTTTGCCTCTCTTCTGCTCTCCTTGCGCTCCCTTCCCCCCGCCCCCCCTCCCCCGCCATTTTTACATGATCACAATACACACAGACCAAAGGAATCCCTCGGGAAGGACGTGGACCTGTCTCTCAGGGGACCTCTTTGTAAGTTCCTCTCCTCCTTGGCTGATGTGCTGACCAGACTCTCCCAGTACTTTGCTGGTTCCCCTGCCTCTCCAGTTTCTACTTCTCTTGCTCCACCACCCCCATCGCCATGTCTGAAGCCAGGAATTCCATGTCATGCACGGTCCCTTCTTTAATGAGAGTCTCCTACTCTTCGATGAGGATGCACATTTTCACGTCCCTGCGTGCCCGTTTGCTTTGGTCGGGCCGGAATGGGGGGTTGAAGTGGGACAGAAGATGGAAGTGAGGCTGGAGATGCCGTGTGTGGGCCCCATGCTCAGGACATGCAGAGGTAGAGCCGGGCAGCTGGCTGCTCCGTGATGCGGTCGTCCCCCTCGGGCTGAAGGGCAGAGAGCGTGCTGGCAGGAAGTGGCTTCATGGTTCTCTGTTATGATGGGCTACGTGAAGAAATTCCCTTTGCAGTATATCTGATTTACAATGACTGAGGCACTTACATTTGAAAGTGTTCTTTCCTTTGATATAAGGTTCCTAGATTTTAAAAATTTGTTTGCAGATTGTTAAAGCCTGCATCACTTTTTGGGGAATAAGGAATCTGAGACCTGAAGGCAATGAAATTGAGAGACCCAGAAGAAAATGATGGTTCCCTGCTTATGTTCCATGGGGAGAGAGAGAGGAGAGAGAGAGAGAGAGAGAGAGAGAGAGAGAGAGAGAGAGAGAGAGAGAGAGAGAGAGAGACACACTCTGGTAGAGTTGAGATGTAGGGAAGGCTCTCAGTAAGTAAGCCCGGGGCATTTCGAGCCATGGTTTTCCACCTTCTGCCCTTGTTAACTGAGTTTTCAAGCTCTTGGTGGGTCCTCCTGTTAACCAGTGCTTCTGTTTACCTTTCCCTGGGAAGGGCACATTTTGACAAGGAAGAAGGCAAGTTATATACACTGTAGGTGAGAATACACTGTGCGCTCAGAGGCAGCAGCTCTGTGGTTAACATCAAATCAGTGTTGTATCTAAGTAACTCAGGACCCATTTCTATGTCAGTTAGCGAGTCAGAGGAAGCCGAGAGCATGCCCGTGACTTGGAAGAACACTGCATTTTAGCCAGTGTTGAAATGTTGTGAAGTCTACATAGTATAACAGTAAAGTAAAGATTACCTGTGGTTCATTCTTATGTAGAACATACCTTATAAATGGAATGGAGGTCTGGAAAAATCAGCGCTTAGGAAAACAAATGTGATCACTATATTTACTCTACATTTGCGTTTCACGATACATGATGATCTCTCACACTCATGACACATCACACACACACCACACCGCAGGCACTCGGCACCCCTGCTTGTCTCCTATCCGGGTGTGTCCATGGGGAAGGTCTTGCATTCAAAGGAGTGCTTTTCAAGGTGGAGAGAATGCGAAATAGCGCTGCTCTAAGACCTTGCTTCACAAGAACCTTTGCATATATGAACAGGTCATTGCAAAGATGGGGTGGCCCCCAGGGTGAACTGACCGAGGCCTGGCATGCCCCTGCCCGCCGAGTGGCAGTCCTGGAGAGCAGAGTGGAAGAGCATATTGCTGTCTTGCTCTACCATGTTTTTCAAAGCCATGAAATTTAGTCCATATGATTACGTCACTCCTTGGCGGATTGCCTGGGGCAGTTGATATGTACAGTACAACAACATTTTTAAAATCTGTTTTGGAGCGCACTTTGGAGTTACACATATGTTGATATATATGCACTTGAATGGAAGAAAATTCTGCAGGTCTGTGTGGTGGGCATATGTGAGCATATAAATCCCATTGTATGTGCGTGTTTGCCGGAGTTGTGCTTTCAGCGTGCCATTTATAAAATATTTATCATAGTTCTATTGATTTAGGCTCATGCAGAGCCTTTGTTATTGAAAAAGAGCCAAAGCACTTTGCTAATTTAGAAGGCCCGGTTGGGGCGTAAGAGCTGAACCGAGGCAGGATCCAGAGGAAAAACTGGCAGGTCTGTTAATGTTCGCAGTGACACGCAGCCACCTCTGGGCTGAACCACCCTTATTCCAGAGGCACCAACATGGAAAGCGTCTGAAAGGGTCATCGGTGGGACTTAGCATCTGCTGCCCCAGCCTTGCTGCCGCTGGGGGCAGGGTGGCAGGCCTGCCCGCACAGAGTTGACCAAGGTGCTATGGTTGGTCTCCTTTACTCTTACTGCTCCTCCTGAATCCTCATCTATAGCCCGAGACCACAGAGTAACTCACACAGAAAATGGAGTCTTTGGCAGACAATACCTTGTTAAGGATAATATAAAAATTAAAAAGGACAAAGCCAACAACACATCAGGAAAAGTCACAATTACTGTGACTTCTGAGGCAGATGCTGAAGAAACAGATGCTCCTGAGGAAAAAAAGTTGAGAATAATTTGGGAATAAGGTTTCTGAGACCTGAAGGCAATGAAATTGAGAGACCCAGAAGAAAATGATGGTTCCCTGCTTATGTTCCATGGGGGGGGGGGGGGGGGGCGGAGAGAGAGACTCCGGTAGAGTTGAGATGTAGGGAAGGCTCTCAGTAAGTAAGCCCGGGGCATTTCGAGCCATGGTTTTCCACCTTTTGCCCTTGTTAACTGAGTTTTCAAGCTCTTGGTGGGTACTCCTGTTAACCAGCACTTCTGTTTACTAAAGTATTTTTAAGTTTCTGTTTATTGAGTATTTTATCTGTGCCAGATACTGTTCTATGTGCTTTAAATATACCAACTTCATTGAATCTGAACAAACCTATATTACTCCCATTTTCCGCTTAAGGACTGAGGCTCAAAGAAGTTAAATATTGCCCTAGTTGGTTTGGCTCAGTGGATAGAGCATTGCAGACTGAAGAGTCCCAGGTTCGATTCCGGGTCAACAGCACATGCCCAGGTTACGGGCTCGATCCCCATGGTGGGGGGGGTGGGGGGCAGGAGGCCGCCGATCAATGATTCTCTCTCATCATTGATGTTTCTATCTCTCTTTCCCTCTCTCTTCCTCTCTAAAATCAACATATGTAGATAGATAGATAGATAGATAGATAGATAGATAGATAGATAGATAGAGATATAGAGATAGAGATATAGATATAGATATAGATATAGATATAGATATAGATATAGATATAGATATAGATATAGATATAGATATAGATATATATTAAAGAAGTTAAATATCTTGCCCAAGGTCATATAGCTAGTAATTGGTAGAACCAGGATTTGACCCAGAGGGTCTGACAATAAAATCTATACATTTAAACTTTTTACAACACACGGTCTATTATATTTCACCTGTATCCATACCCACTCCCTCCCAACACTGATTCTTCTTTTTAAGTATACAATTCAGTTGCTTTTAGCATGGTCACAGAGCTGTGCCTCTCTCACCATAATCAATTTTAGAATATTTTCATTACTCCATTAAAAAACTCAAGAACTCTTAGCCATCACCCCTAATATCATCTTTCTCCCTCACTTCCATACCCCCACGCACCCAGCCCTGGGCAACCTCTGATCTTCTTATCTATATATATAAAGGGTTAATATGCTAAGTGTCCCACCTACTGTCCAACTGTTGATATGACGCTCACTGACCACCGGAAGGCAGACATTAAATGCAGGGGCTGCCGAGCTGCAGTGACTTGGCAGTGGTGGTTCTCAGGTGACACACCTCGAAACCAGAGAGGAGGAAGCCCAATTCCTCATGGGACTGTGCGATTCCACCTTCAGCCGTGGGTTATGTTGTTGCTGGGGCACTGTTGGCCCCGAATCTGGTTTACTGCACACTTGCGTTTGCGTTCCACACCTGTACTACAGCAACTTTGCAGAGTGCCCTCTTGCACCCTGGGACTCCTCAGGGGATGTCGGAGAGCTGGTTTCGGCCATTCTCTGCAGGCCAGGCTGAGGGACTCCACCTGCTGGAGAGACCTTGCAGATGCCCTTCAAGGCACAGTGCCACCCCAGGTTCAGCCAGCTGGGGAGGGACCACGAGAGGTTAGCTCCAGGGCATGTCCAGCCCATCTTGCCCAGTCCCACCCCGCCGGCCACCTTCTAATTAATTTCCTTTCAATGTGCACAAATTCGTGCACCGGGCCACTAGTTTCTATACATTTGCCAGTCCTGGACATTTCATCTACATGGAGCCATATAATACATGGTCTCTGGTGCCTGGCTTCTTCTGCTTAACATGATGTCTTCAAGGTTCAACCATGCTGCAGCATATTAGTACTTCATTTCTTTTTATTGCTAAGTAATAATAATGCTAATAATGGTGAACATCTTATGTACTTATTTCTCACCTATTCTTTTGAAGCTAATCCCATTTCATCCATAAATATTTATGTATGTAAAAAAAAACACTTTTCAAAAACTAATCACAATTCTTATCACTATCTTAAAAAAATTATTTTATTGCCAATAATGTAGTCAGTGCATAATCACCTGTTTTCCATGTTTGTTTCATGTGCTTGGTGGATTCCACATCCAAACAAGGCCCACACTTGCATTTGGTTGATAAGACTCTTCGATCCCTTTACTCTATGTTTCCTCTCCCCCATTTTTGGTAACTTTCGCTGTTGAAGAAATTGGGTTGTTTGTCCTCTGCAGTTGCCCACATTTTAAAATTTTGCAGAACTGTGATGGTGTTGTTTCACAATTCTTCTGTCCTTTGTATTCCCTACCACGGTCATTGCATCTAGAGGCTTAGTCAGATTTAAGTTTGATTTTTGGGAGGGAGGCAGAACTCCTTCCTGGGTGGTGCTCTGTACTCCATACATCTCTGTGTTTGTTCTTTTAAGATTAGTCAGTAGATTCGGAGGCTGTCGGCTTAGTATATCTATGGTACAATTCCCCAGCAGCATTTTAGGATGGACATTCGCTAGATCCTTTTTCATCAAGGGAACTTGCTTTCCCAATCCCTGTAGTCAGATGCCTCCCAAGAACGCAGAGTCCTCTTTTTACCATGTTCTATTCCCCGTATATTGCAAAGGCATGGAAATGAGGAGGTACTAATAATCAAGGGACATTCTGTTTTGTATATGAATTGTGTAATAATTTATTCAGCTCATTTGTTTGGACTGCAGACCTCCTGAGGGTGGGAACCAGGCAGTTCTGTCTTGTTTACCACTGGGTCCTCAGTGCCGCCCACCGCCACGCCCCGGGGGGGAGCTTACTTAGTAGACTGAGGGAGTGGGTATCATGTGCTCATTTTTGCAGACTCTTGTGAAGGTTCCCCAGGCTACCAGTGTGGCCACATTTTTTCAGGTAGGTGTTTGGTGACTTCCCTCTTTTCAGATGATGCCACTGTTGAAACAGGCTATAATGCAGCGGTTCTCAACCCTTTGGCGGTCGAACGACCCTTTCACAGGGGTCGCCTAAGACCATCCTGCATATCAGGTATTTACATTACAATTCATAACAGTAGCAACATTACAGTTATGAAGTAGCAACGAAAATAATTTTATGGTTGGGTCACAACATGAGGAACTGTATTTAAAGGGCCAGAGGTTGAGAACCACTGCTGTAATGTATGGGTGTATAATGGGACACATTTAGAATATCAAATTCAAGGGTGACAGTTCAGAATGCAAGGTACATTTTTCCTTTTAACCAAAACCATTTTTATCTTATTGAACCAAAAAATATGTTGTCTTTTCCTCCCTCAATTTGTGGCCCCAGGTCTCCTCTCCTAACTGAACAGTTAATGAAAGTTGAACCTATTCCTGCCCAGCCTGTGAAATCTGGCTCTCAGCCGGAAGCCATGTGGCTCCTTTCTTGAATCTGAAAATAAAATGTTTTAATTAAATTCTGGTTTATTAGATTCAAGTTCAGTGTGTTGCAAGAACAGGGAAATTTTATCTAGAATCTTCCTGTTAACTTTGACTCTTTGGTTCTAAGCCAGTGCATGTCTCCCAGCCGTCGCCTGGAAGGTGGCAGGAGCATTTCCAGTCCCACCTCTTGCAGCCCTACCTCTCGCAGCCTGTGCAGAGCACATCACTGACAGGGTCTGAGAGTGTCTCCCCTCCCCCACCTACTTACTTGTCTGAAGAAAAAGGCTCCTGTGGCTGAAGGAAAGCACTTAAATGCTAACATCAGATTTTGAGGATGAGAGACCCCTTTTTGGAAAACCCAGACAGGGCACTGTGACAGCACAGCCAGTGCCCTGATATGCGGACATCTCTCAGGCTCTAGAACAGAGAAGAAGTTAATGTGGGCTTTAGAAATTCTGGGCTGTACGGCCAGCCACGGGCCACGGCTGCCACACGTTCACAGTGGCCTGCATAGACGCACAGCTTGGCCTGCACAAGACTGTCTTCTTGTAGAGGGGGAATGCTGCAACCAAAACTAAGCAGGGCAGTGTGACAGGAGTTTTCAGGTTGGATGCTCATGAAGGGCCATGTGGACAAGGTAACTTTTAAGCTGAAACTTCAGAGTAGGTAGAGCGGGACAGCTAGCTTGGCTCCAAAGCAAGAATGTTCGAGGAATAGAAAGAGGGCCATGTTGCTGAGCACAGCGAATGAGCGGTACATGGTGAGAGAAGGTCAGCAGGGTAGCCAAGGACCCATCAGATTAGGCCTTAGAGACCAAGGTTAGGAGCTGGGTTTTATTTTAATGTCAATGAAGACTTGAAGGGAATTGAGCCGAAATGAAAGGTGATAGTGTCAGAGCCACGGGTCATGACTGACCCATGAGTTTGCACCTGGGGTTAATAGAAAAAGAAAGTAGGAGTGGAAAAGAATCAAACCTAACACCTCTTTCATTTCTTCACAAATCAAAAGGCAACTTCATTCTGACCATAGCTATGCCAACCTCAACTGTAGCATCTGGTTCAGAACTTGTTCCTGGGCTAAGACTGCGTGGATTCAGATCTTTGCCTTGTGCACTCCCAACTGTGCCGCCTCGGACACATTACCCTCCCTGTCTGGGTGGCTTCATCTGTAATGTGGGGTAAGAGTGGAGTCCCCTCGTAGGGTAGTTAGTACAGCTATGAAGTGGTTGTTACAAGTTCCTTAGTTGTGCTTACAGGGCAGGTGAAAGTTCTCTTTCCTGTAGATACTCCCTGTTCTTTCCTTTTTTTCCCCTTTGCTTATGTAATGGGGGGGGGGGGGGACGGGGGGACGGATCACGAATGAAGCAGGTTTTCTCTTATTGTTTGTTTTTGTTTGTTTGTTTGCTTATGAGGAAAAGGTTGTTGAACCTAATCTTAAGAATGTTTGAATTAAATTTTCTTTGCCCAAGGATGATACTTTTATCTTATATGATTGTTTTTTGAACAAGCAGTAAAAAAATAAAATAAAATTGGGAGGCTTTATGCTTTCTTCCTGAAAAGAAGCTTTAGGGCTTTGGGCCAAAATATGGCTTGAAATGAATTTTAGAAGCAGCCGCAGCAGGCAGTCTGCAGGGTCCAGCCGGTGACTGGCACGGTCCCCTGGGACAGCGGAAGTGCCCTGCCGGCACCTGCTGCACAGCTGCTGGGCAGGACCTGCGGAGGGAGAGTGGGCCCCAGGCCCCTGCAGGCCCCTCGGGACCACACCAGGCAAATGTTTTACATTTCAGTGCACTTTTCCCCAAACCGCGTGATTTCAGTTCTCTCTTATGTGGGTTTTACAGAGTAGGCAGCTTCTGCCACTGAGACCCTTTTCCTAAGGAAGAGGCTGGCACAGGCTGTCAGCCATTAGAGACCTGAAGTGGCAACCGCCACTGCCCTCCTCCACAGCTTCTCAAGCTGCAGAGTGACCTGGGTTCCGTGATGCAGAGGACCTGCCAACCCCTGGCATATGAGCAGGGACAAGGAGCAAACACAGCGTGGACATGCAGGAAAGGAATCGGGAACTCTGTTGCCATAACTGTCACTTCTTCCCTTTGTGGTCATCAGGAAAAAATACATGAGCATGGTGTGGTGATGCCTTCCTGGTGTGAGTCTCAGGGTCGCCTGAGCCCATCAGGAGTCTGGAAGGCCAACTCTGAGTCCCTGGGCTGTTCCACAGCCACAGAGAAGGGGACTTGGGAGAGAGAAGGAGGCCGAGGCTTAGTGGAGAAGGGAGGACCGTGAAACCTCCCTAGACAGTGTTCAGCAGGAGCATAGTTCATCCTGCACCTGAGTGCTGCTCTGCCAGGTGACAGTCGGGTCCACAGTTCCCTTAATGGAAGGACTTTAGAGGCATCAAGGACGTCTGGGCTCAACCCTGAACCACAGCTAGCCCTTGTATTTTAGAATGGCTCTCAAGGTCAGGGGACATTGTTTCTTGTATTGGTTGAAATCTGGCCCCCCAGAGCTAGTGCAGACCAAATCTAGTTCAAGTCTGTTGTAACACAGAACATGTTTGGCCCTTTTTGAAATTCACATATCCATTGACTCAGCATATACTGGCAGGCACTGCGTTAGAGGCTGTGCAGACAGCAAGGTGAGCAAAGCCCCGGGCTAAGAGCTTTGTGACTACCCTGCCTATTTAACCCAGTTTCCTCATTGATAAATGGGAATACTATATAAATACCTACTCCTCTTGTTAGATTTCTGTGAGAAGCCCCCAATGTAAAGTGTCTATGCTGCACTTGGCACACAGTGAGTGTTCAATAATGTGGCTTCTGAAGTCTTATTATGTAATTCTAGAGGCCCTGTGCATGAATTCATGCACGGGTGGGGTCTGGCCGGCCTGCCCTGATCAGGGTGGGGGGTAATCTGGGGTGGGGCCAGCCAGGGGGAGGGTCCATGGGCAGTTGGCTAGCCAGCCCTTCCCCCTGGTCAAACTCCAGGTTGAACTCCTGGTCGAGAGGACAATTTGCATATTAGCCTTTTAGTATATAGGACTAGAGGCCTGGTGCACGAAATTTGTGCACTGGGGGGGGGGAGGGGGTGTCCCTCAGCCCAGCCTGCAGCCTCTCCAATCTGGGACCCCTTGGGGGATGTCTGACTGACTGTTTAGGCCCAATCCCACAGGGCAGTTGGACATCCCTATCACAATCCGGGACTGCTGGCTCCCAACCACTCGCCTGCCTGCTTGCCTGATTGCCTCTACCCGCTTCTGCCTGCCAGCCTGATAACCCCTAACCACTCCCCTGCCAGCCTGATTGACACCTAACTGCTCTCCTGCTGGCCCGGTCGCCCCCAACTGCCCTCCCCTGCTGGCCCAGTTGCCCCCAACTGCCCTCCCCTGCCGGCCCAGTCGCTCCTAACTACCCTCCCCTGCCGGCCTGATCACCCCTAACTGCCCTCCCCTGCTGGCCTGGTCTTCCCAACTGCCCTCCCCTGCAGGCCTGATCACCCTAACTGCCCTCCCCTAACTGATCACCCACAACTGCCCTTCCCTGCTGGCCATCTTGTGGCTGTGGGCACTGCCATCTTTGAGGGTGTGGCAGTCAATTAGCATATTCTCTCCTTATTGGTTGTCGGCACCACCATATTTGAGGGCGGGGCAGTCAATTAGCATATTCCCTCCTTATTGGCTGTGGGTGCCACCATCTTTGCGATGGCATGAGGGTCAGTTAGCATATTCCCTCTTTATCGGATAGGGTTATTAGTAAACACAGACCTTGAGGTGGGACCATGGGTGCTTCTTAGGCAGAATGCAATGCCTGAGGCCTCATAGGGCAGTGGGGATTCACAGGTAAGGTAATCAAGTCAAACTGCTGACCAGGGAGGCCACACCAGCTGCCTCTGTGGATAGGAATGGGGTGATCTTAGGGTGCAGTTTGGGGGGCTGCAGAGGGGAGGATGAGAGCCAGAGTCAGGTGGGGAGTTGTCAGTGTGTGCTGTGGACAAACAGAAGAGACTAGTTCAGTTAATTTCCTTAGGTAGTTTCCATAAATGCTGCCAAAAATCAGGGCTTAGGTAACTAAAAAAAGCACATTTTTCTAAAATTACCAGGTAGACCAAGGCCAAGACAGAAAATGTCTGCTTTCTTAGGTATCCAGTGAACTTAAAATTTTCTTTAACTTTCATATTTTTAAGTTAAGATATATTTACATACAGTAAAAATCATCCTTTTGTGGACAGTTTCTACAAGTTTTCACAAATGCATACAGTCATGTAATCACTGCCAACCATGATATATAACAGTCCCACCTTCTGCCTAAAAATTCCCTTCTCCCTTGTGCTTCCTTAGCCGACCTGGCCTCCCACTCTCAGCCTGTGGCATCCTCTGATGTTTTCTGCCCCTATACCGCTGTCTTCACCACAATGTTATATAAGTGGAATCATATGGTATATAACTTTTTGAACCTGATTTCTTTCATTTAACATGATGCCCTTGAGAGTCATCCATGTTGTTGTTTATTAGTAGTTTGTTCCTTTTTGTTGCTGAGTAATATTCCATTGTGTGAATGAACCACCATTTGTTTATTCATTTCCTAGGTGACAGATATTTGGGTTGTTACAGTTTTGGGCAAATATAAATAAAGCTGCTATAAACATTTACATGCAGGTGTTTGTGTGAACACAAGTTTTCATTTTACTTGGGTAAATAGCCAAGAATGCGATTGCTGGGTCATATGATAAGTGTACATTTAACTTCATAATAAACTGCCATGCTGTTCTGTAAAGTGGCTGAACCATTTCACATTCCCCCAGCAATGTATCATAGTTTCAGTTGTTCAGCATCCTCACCAGCACTAGCTATTGTCAGATTTTTTGTTTGTTGGCTTGTTCATTTCTTATTTAACTTGTCTAATAGGTGTAGTGATACATTATTGTGCTTTTAACTTCCATTTTGCTCATTTCAAATGATATTGACTAAATATCATTCACGTGTTTATTTGCCATCTATATTGTTGAATTCTCTGTTCATATCTTTTATCCATTTTTTAAATTGAGTTGTTTCCTTTTTATTAAGATCCAATGTATCATTTTTTCTTTTATGGATCATATGTTCGGTGTTGTATCTAAGAAATATTTACCTAATTATAAATCACAAAGATTATCTTCTAAATGTTTTATAGTTTCAGATTTTACACTTAAATTCAGTTTGAGTTCATTTCTACAGTAGATGAAAGATGTGGATTGAGGTTCCTTTTTTACTCTTTTTGCTTATGGATATCCAACTGTTCCTGTACCTGTTGAATATCAGACTCTCCTTTCTCAACAGAATTGAATTTTTACCTGTTTTAAAAATCAACCGACACATATGTCATAGTTTGGATTTCTGTGTACTCATGTTAGCTACTTGTATCCTTTCTTTAATACTACGCTGACTCGGTTACTGTTTCTTTATAATAAACCTTGAAATCAAGGAGTGTGAGCTCTCTAACTTTGTTCTTTTTCAGAATTGCTTAGGATATTCCTGTGCTTTTCCATAAAAATTTAAATTCAGCTTGCAGATTTCTACAAATATTTCTGCTCAAATTTTAATTGAAATTGTGTTAAATATATAGATTAGACTAGGAAGATTTGACATCAAATACTATTGAGCCTTTCTTTTTGTGTTTTGTTTTTAATCTTTACTGTTGAGAGTATTACAGATGTCATCCTTTTTTCCCCTTATTGCCCCCCCTCACCCGATTCCCACCCCACTCCTTCACCATAGGTAATGCATATCCTAGCTAATAAAAGCCCAGTGACTGAAACAGTGGAATGAGCAGAACGACCAGAGACCGGAACACCACGGCCCCTCGCCCTGGCTGGCCCTGCCCCCCAGGGAGAAGTTAGGGGCAATCAGGCAAGCAGGCAAGTGGTTAGGGGTGATCAAGCAGGCAGGCGAGCAGTTAGGGGGATCAGGCAGGCAGGCGAGCAGTTAAGAGCTAATGGTCCTGAAGTGAGAGAGGGATGTCCCACTGCCGGTTTAGGCCCAATCCGCAGGGATCCTTGTGGGATCGGGCCTAAACCAGCAGTTAGACATCCCCCGAAAGGTCCCGGATTGCGAGAGGATGCAGGCCGGGCTGAGGGACCCCCCGCTCCCAACCCCCGTACATGAATTTCATGCACTGTGCCTCTAGTACGCATATAAGATCTTTGGTTAATCTCTTCCCACCCCCACTTCCTCCTTCCCTCTAAGATT
Source organism: Myotis daubentonii (assembly GCF_963259705.1). Taxonomy (NCBI): domain Eukaryota; kingdom Metazoa; phylum Chordata; class Mammalia; order Chiroptera; family Vespertilionidae; genus Myotis; species Myotis daubentonii. The sequence continues at coordinate 128,257,844 of NC_081842.1, forward strand.
CGTCAGTTTGTTCCATGTTTCCATTCCTCATTCTATTTTATTCATCAGTTTGTTCTGTTCATTAGATTTTTTTTGTTCATTTATTTTGCTTTTTAGATTCAGTTGTTGATAGATATGTATTTATTGACCTTTTATTGTTCATATATTTTATCATTTTTTTTCCTTCTTCTTCTTCCTCTTCTTAAAAATACCTTTCAACATTTCATGTAATACTGGTTTGATGGTGATAAACTCTTCAGGTTTTTTTTTCTCTCTGAAGCTCTCTATCTGACCTTCCATTCTAAATGAGAACTTTGCTAGGTAGAGTAATCTTGATTGTAGATCCTTGCTATTCATCACTTTGAATATTTCTTGCCACTCTCTTCTGGCCTGCACAGCTTCTGTTGAGAAATCACCTGATAGTCGTATGGGCACTCTCTTGTAGGTAAATGACTGCTGTTCTCTAGCTGCTTTTAAGAGTCTCTCTTTTTCTTTAACTCTTGGGTTTTTTGATGTATCTTGGTGTGGATCTCTTTGGGTTCCTCTTGTTTGGGACTTTCTGTGCTTCCTGGACTTAAAACTCTGTTTCTTTCACCAGGGAAGTTTTCTGTCATTATTTCTTCAAATAGATTTTCAATATCTTGCTCTCTCTCTTCTCTGGCACCCCCATAATGTGAATGTTGGTACATTTGTAGTTGTCCCAGAGGCTCCTTACATTGTCTTCATATTTTTGGATTCTTTTTTCTTTTTCGTCTTCTTTCTTTTTTAAAAAAAAAAAAAATATGGAATGCTTCATGAATTTGCATGTCATCCTTGCACAGGGGCCATGCTAATCTCTGTATCATTCCAATTTTAGTGTATGTGCTGCCGAAGCGAGCACTCTTTTTGGTCTTTAGATGGGGTGTTTTTTGCTTCCTCATATTCCAAATCATTGATTTGATTCTCTGAATCCTCTACTCTACTGTTGAATTCCTATAAATCATTCTTTATTTCAGTTAGTGTATGCTTAATTTCTGACTGATCCTTTTTCATGTCTTTGAAATTCTCGTTAAGGTCCTTGAAAGTCTCACTAAGTCCCTTGAAGGTCTCATTAAGATCCTTGAACAACCTTATAACCATTGTTTTGAACTCTGTACATAGTAATGTGCTTGAATCCATTTCATTTAGTTCTTTTTCTGGAGATTTCTTCTGTTCTTTCATTTGTGACCTGTTTCTTTATCTCCACATTTTTGCTACTTCCTGTGTTTGTTTCTATGTATTAGGTAGAGCTGCTATGTCTCCTGGAATTGGTAGAGCCTTGTATAGTAGGTGTCCTGTAGGGCCCAGTGGCTTAGCCTCCCCTGTCACCTGAGCTGGGCACTCTAGGTGTGCCCTTGTGTGTGCTGTGTGCACCGTCTTCTTGTAGTTGAGCCTTGATTGCATCACTGGGAGGAATTGACCGACCTCCAGAACAATTGTCTGTGAGGACCAGCTGCAACTACAGTGGAAGAACTGCTGTGCAGCAGACACCCCTATGGAGCACGAGTCTTCCCCTTGAATGTGTAGCTCGTGGATGTGTAAAGTTGTAATATGGTATGGTTTGAAGCTGTCTACTGGGTGCACTGGCTCTGGGGCCTCCTTGGAGGTCCAAAGTCAGCCACTGCCTAGGGCCACTGGCAGGAGCTACAAAGAGATCTGCAGATGGCTGCTACTTGTGTTGGGCTTAGACGTACCCAGGTGGGGCCTCTTATTGATAAGTATGGGGCACGGTGATGCCAACTGCTGCTTTTTTGAGAGATTTCAGGCAAGTCTGATGCCTGAGCCAAGACAGGCCATTCATATGAAAAAGTCATTGCAAACAGCTTGGGCGAGGCTGCAAATTGGATGGGGTGGGGTCTCAGGGAATCACCAGGGCAGAGCGAACAGTGTGATCCAGGCTGGTGGAAACTCAGATATGTCTGCCAGTCAGCTCTGCAATGGGGAAGGTCTCAGAATAAGAACAATGACCCCTGTAAGCACCCTTGTCTTGGAGAAAGCTATCCCCAAGTTTTTGCTCTGATGCCAGACAATCCAGTTCCTCCCTGTATGTCTCTGGATCCCCCTGAACTGTTGCCCTAGCGCTGGAGTTCAGAGGGAGTGAGTCCATGTAAGTTCATGCACCAGCCCTTTAAGAGAAACTGTCTGGGTCTCCAGCAGCCTCCATGTCACTGAGCCACAATCCCTCCTGGTTTTTACAGCCCAAAAGTTATGGGGACTTCTCTTTCCAGCTCTTTACCTATGCTGCCATCTTGGCTCTCTCTAATATTTTTATATTAATTTATTCTTCATGTGTTTATAATATTGGTCCTGTTGGGAAAACTCATTTATTCATTTATCAAATATTTATTGAACATCTATAAATGACAGGTTTTGTACAAGACACTACAGAGAAAATAAAGAAAAATAGAGCATTAAGTCAGCCTCTAAGAAGCTTGGGCTTACGTAGGAAATGTAAGATATTTTTCCAAATGAGAGTAACACCAGGTAAAAAGTACAGGTTATGCCATAGTCCCTTAGGGTCAGGTCCTCCGTGGGCGAAGCTCTGGGTGGGGTTGAGAAGGAGGCAGGCAGTTTTCCTATCCCTGCTCAGAGCACTTCTTAGGACTGTGCAGTGGATCAGCGACGGCCCCTGATTTGTTCCCTTTGTTGCAGGTTGGGTTACACGCTAACCCAAGAGATAGGGTCGGTTTAGTAATAACTAAGGCCTGACTAGGACCAAGGGAGGTTGAAATATGTACCTGCTTGTTTTAATTCTCTCAAGAAGGGCAATTTCTAACAAAGTGAACCTAAGAGAAAAAAATGCTCAGCCAACCACACTATTCCTTCCAAAGCTCAGAGACCCTAGGAGGAGGCTGAAGCAGAAAGAATGCCCTGCCAAAACTGCTCCTTCCAGACTTTGAGGTTCGGTCAGAAATATAGGATGGGCTTCAACTTCAAGGGAGAGGAAAATGTAAGATGGGGGACAGTAGGCTAATTCAGGGACAATAGGAAGAGAGACTACTGAAAAGAGGAAATACATTCAGCTGTGCACTGTGCATTACAATCCTCTTTTCCTTTCCTCACGAAACTTCAATGTCAAGGTTGGAAGGAGGTATTATAGAAAGTTGTTTCCAGGATTCAGAGAAGTGGGAGATGAGCAATATGGGAAGAGGAAGCTCCTAGAGCAGAAAATGGGTAAGATTTGAATATGCAGAAACAGGGAGAAGGCCAGGCCAAGACTCAGGGGGGAGAGACAAGGATTACTAGCTGAGAACAGTAATGCTTTGGCCCTCAGGCTCATGACTGCGGCCTCATGCATGGAATGGAACAGGCTGCCGGGGATTTGTGGGAAGAAAGCTACAAAGAGACTTTGGAGGTAGGTTGGGCAAGGCCAGGCTAAGGAGTTGGAACTGAATTTGGTAATGAATAGGAGGTGAGAAAAGAGTTTTGAGCATAGAAGGAATGAAATATGAGTTCTGAGGCAGTTATTATAAAATGGTTCCAATGTGTCGCCTCTTCCGCCTGGCTGCCAGGGTTCGAATCCTGGCCTCTACCTGTGCCTCAGTCTCCACATCTATGAAACAGGAATAATAGTACGTGACATGCTTGTGAAGACTGCACGAGTTGATACATGTAAAGCTGTTGGAATAGTGCCTGACATGTGAAAGATGCTATAAAAGTGTCATCTTATATTAGATTATCATCCTTGTCATCATTATTTTAGGAACATTGGTTGAAAAGAAAGTAGGGGATTTTCAGCAGGTAATGTTTCTGAAATTGTTTTGAGCACATTAATGTTTCTGAAATTGTTTTTTAAAATATGTAAAAAGTAGGGGGAAATGGAGGGAGCATGAAGCTAGCTCCCTGTGCCTCAGAGACCCCTATTGCAGAGCAGCCATTGCTTCAGCAGGAGTTAGCGCTATGAAAAGGTGGAGGTCACCAGTTGTTAAAGAACCAGCTCACAGTCCCCAGTGCCCAGGTCCCCTTTGCCACCCTGATGCACCAGGATACCCTGTCCTCTCCACTATTGGAAATTCCTAGCCAACAAATCAGCTCTCAGCCACAAAGGCCCTTTTCTTCTGCACTGTGGGCACTCCCCAGGGACCCAGAGAGAGCTTCCTGGGTAATGGTTTGGGATGAACACAGAGCGCCCTAGGCTATCTCAGAGAAAGTCTCGGTTAAACAACCCAATTCAGAGTCCAGCTTTGCCACTGTCATGTGCAAATGGTGTGACCTCAAGCCTCACTTTCCCCATCTGTAAAGTGAGGTGTGAATACTTTTTTCCAGGGGCTGTTACTAGTAGGAAAAGCATGAATACAGCAGTGCTTGCACCTAGGAAATTGCTCAGTAAACACCAGTGGCTGCTATGGTGAGCGCAGGGGTTGTCATTAGTCATCATTAGTTCTGTTGGTGAGCATGGTCAGGCAAGGCCAGCTCCAGTGCTCCGCCGCCATGAGGTCAGACCGCATTCCTCAGCCCAGAGCTTCCTCTCTGCCCTGGTCGCAGGGGCGCTGTGTTTGTGCCCACATTCAGCATGCCTGTGACTTCCCCTGTGGTAGCAGTGTCATTTATAATGTGAGCACTTTTCAGAGGGCCTGAGTGCCATAAGGAGGGAAAGGCCAGGACAGGGGCTTTCTGCTGAAGTAAAGACCAGAAATGCTACCCTTTGGGTCTCAGGGAATTGTGAAGAAAGCGCACTCAGGGGACCTCTGGACTCAGTCTGGGTGACTCGGGATGCGTTGAGTCTGTAGCAGGCAGCAAGGGGATGTCCTTTCCATATCGCCAAGTCCTCCTTCCTGAGTGGTCCCTACTCCATCACAGAGATAAGGTGGCCCCGTATCTCTGTGATGGAAACGTGGCTCAGCCCTCCACCGCAGCTGTGGCTGCTGCACTGCCCTTCACTGACATAGTGCTGGGACACTGCAGGCGCTCAGTAAATACTCAGTGGCTGAGTTCATGAAGCCCAAAGTGGGTCTGAAGAAGTCACAGGCGGAGGTACCACTGGATCTCACATTCAGGTCCGTTTCCCTCCGATGCACTGGGACAGCTAGAAAAGTTCTTTGAGCTTCTGTCATATCCTGGTCATTGTCATGTGTCCTGGGCACTTGGAAATGCACTGCAAGGGGTGCCCACAGAGAGTGATTTCTAAATGAGCTTCCTGCCTTACGGCAAAGGCTGACTGGCCGATGCAGTTAGAAGGACACCAGGTGAATGAAGCCGCCAGGGGAAGGAATGGGGTGAAAGGTTGCTGGGGCTCAGATTACTGTGGGTGCTTAATGGATGCTAAATAATTGAAAGAATAAAGTAAGAGGGTGAATGCTGCATTGATGAACCCGTGGTGAACTCAGGGGGTCCTAGAACATTTGCAAATTGGTCATTAATGTTTCATCAACACTCTCTGCATCCTTTGTTAGTTTTGAATGGTAGCAGGAGTTTCCTATCACAGGGATACAGTTTCAAGGGAAACTTAAATACAGGAATTATGGCTGGCCTACTCTTCTACCCAATCATTTGGGTTTATTTCAAAATAGTCTGATAGCTGGGAATGCCCTTGTATTGGCTGCTAATGTGCTCAGAGGGGACTGGGCAGCTTTCACACTGTGACATGTGGAAGGGGATTATGGATTTCAGAGTATCACAGCTTTATTGTTTCTTTTGCTTTGCCCAGTTTTGAAGTGAAGCTGAAATGACTGCATGATGGGAGGGGACGATGAGGTATAGGGAGTAATAATTCCTCTCATCTAGAAAGAATGCTGTCTTCAAAATGAGTTTTGCTGTTGGCAAAGCAGAGAACATGCTCACGTGACTGTCCCCTGCAGTGAGTGGCAGGAGGAGCGCCTTGCCTTGCCTGTGTGGAGAGCTACAATGGCAGCGGGCTGGTTTAAGTCCTAAAGAAAGGCCCAGTGTGCACCGCTCACTGTTTGCCAGGGAACCCAGCTGGAGGCAGGGAATGGAGGCTCCATGACAGCAAATGTCAGGCCGTCCTGAGCCTCCTATGGTGGGTTTCCTCGGGAAGTAACCAGGTACTTGCCCAACATGAGCTGTGCTTTGGGGTAACATTCCCACTTTCTGCCGCTGCCCCAGCTCCCCATCCAGGGACCCTGCATTGTTGGGGCTGCCGAGCCTGCTGTGTCGAAACTGTCCCACCTGAAGCCACCGAAACCCGGCCTGGGTTCAGCGGTGCTCCTTTCATTAACGTTGAAAGGAGGTGCACAGGGGACTGTCCTTTGTCTCCAGCACGTTTAGGGCAGCGGTGGAGCTGCAGCCAGCCGGGCCTCGGGCAGTCAGTCCCCACGGCTCTCAGCATCTGCGCGCTCACTCCTGCCGCAGAGGACCATTATTCCCGTCTCTCACAACTTCACTGAGAGGGCACTTAAGTGAAGCAGGCGTTTAGTCCCAGACAGAATCAATCTTCCTGCTCCGGGGAAGAGCCAGGCCTGTGCAGCTGGTGTTTGGACTTGGTTTGAGTGTATGTTGATGCAGCTTCCTCTCAGGGTGGCTGAAATGAATCGCCGGTGCTAACGGAGAGGTGTACCCAGCGCCCATCAGTCTCTGACAGTGCCGATGAGGGCCCGTGACTAGGCCAGGCACCAGCCGTGTCAGGTCCCAGAGCCTGCCCGGGGCTGGGCATGGACCTGGCAGGGAGTGCAGGCATGAGCAGACTGGAGCAGGATCCTCAAAGGAAATGGGGGGAGGAGACAGGGGAAGGCATATGCTTTTAGAGCAGAGAAGGTTGTTCAGAAAAGGCAACATCATCCAACTATGTATATTTCTCAAAAATGAGGTATATGCTCATTTATTTCTCTTTGGAAAGTGTAGCCTATATCGGAATACTTTGTATTCCTCTACATTCGGAGTTCTGTTTCTGTCCTCAGCTTTTTTCTCCTTTCCCTTGAGGGATGGGCCTGTCATTCTCTCACAGGTGCCTGTGCCTCCTCCACTAAAGCAAGGCTCCCTGCTGTTTTTTGATTTCTGTTTGCTTTTTGTTTTTCTGGGGCACAGGTTTTCAAATATGAAATTACTCACTGTATTCCTTCAAATACCTGTCTGTTTCCCAAGAGATTGACCTAAATCCCTCTAAAGCTGGGTTCTCAGCTGCAGCACTATTGACATCTTGGGCAGGATAACTCTTTATTGTGGTGCTGGCCCGTGCTTTGTAGGATGTTTGCAGCATCCCTGGCCTCCACCCACTAGATGCCAGGAGCCCTGCACACCCCTCCCCCCTTCAGATTGTGGCAGTCAGCAATGTCGCCCGACATTGCCAAGGGTCACCAAGGAGCAAAATTCCCCAGTTAAGAGCCACTGCTCTACAGGCGTCATGCCAAGCAGCCCACCCATTTTAAATATGCGCCCATCCATATGGCGGGATGGGTCCTTCTTAACACTAAACTCTGTTTGTTATTTGTTCATTTACTCACCTACTTACCCATAGATTCATCCATCTGTCTACCCAGCTAACCAGCCAATAAACCACTGATCCAATTCATGGCACAGTAGTGTCTGTGGAGCTGGATCACTTGAACGTAAATCTGGCTGCACTGTGTACTGACCGCAGGGCCTTAGACTGCACTTCTCTGCGCCTCACTCTTGTCATCTACAGAAGAGGAGAAAACAGGGCCGCTCTCATGAGCAGGGTTGGCATTAGACTGGGCTTCCTGGAGAGGGCAGTAGGCTGCTGGACCAGGAGAAAGACTGGGAGCAGAGATTCCGAATAGAAGGGGGGGCGGGTTGCAGGAGGGGGCAGATCAGAGCCCAGGAAGGAGCCGTTAGCGCTGGCTAAGTCTCTAGGAGTCAGTGTGGGGGAAGGCTGGGAGAAGGAGCATCAACGAGGAGGATGGCTCAACTGCATCGTGCTCAGAAAGGCCTGGATGGTAAATATGGAGCAGCAGGTGGCAAACCTGTGTCAGGAAGGACAGGTTATACAGGAGTTGGCCATCTTTCAGAGGCACGAGCTAGGTCTTCACTCACTCACTCTTACTGAATGGTTCTCGTTAGCAGTAATTTTGCCTCCCCTACTCATTGTGAATTAGTCATTTTATTATGTGCTTATTATGTTTTAAGAGCTTCACATGGATTCATTCAATTTATTCTCTCCGCCCTATGAGGTAGTTTAAGGATGAAGGAACTGAAACACAGCAAGGTTAAGTAACTTGCTCCATGACACACAGCTCCTGAGTGCTGGAGCTGGAATACGGTCTGAGCAATCTGGCCCTGAAAACACAGGCCCCAAGACTACACACTCATTGTGTGAAGAAAACAGAACCCTGGGCATGTGAGTGTGGCCGTGCCCAGATTCTTGGGAAATTCGGCTGATCTGAGAAGGTAACAAACCTTGGGCTTTTAAGAGAATCTGCAATTGGGTGTGTTTTTTAAAGGAACGAAGAAGCTGGGATATGAGACTGCACTGGTTGGACAGACCGTAGGGACTACCACCTGGGGAAGAGAGCTCCCTGTTTTCCTTTCCTGCCTCTTTCCTTCCCCCTCCTCTCCCTTCCTCTTATTCTCTGAGGCTCCCCGCTTCTCTCCATACAGCCTCAAAACTCACCCAGTCTCCGCTAGGCTGTAGCCTGGCCCCCACAGGGTGAGTGACCCCAGGCCCGCCCAGGGCTCTCCCTCTGCATCCAGGTCCTGGCTCCTGCCGCTGGGCTTTGAAGCCACAGGTCACATATGTAGAACATTTTCACACCCAAAAGTGTGCTTAACTAGCAGTTTTACTCTGTCCTACCCTTTGCCGCTCTAGTAGGTAGTGCTGAGTCATGGGGGGCAGAACTGGGCCCTATCGTGTACTTGGAGCTCAAAGCCCCTTCCCAGTGGAACGTCACCTAAAGTGGCCAGAGCTTCCACGCTGCTTGTGTCCCATTAAAAACAGATCATAGCCCTAATCGGTTTGGCTCAGTGGATAGAGCATCAGCCTGCGGACTCAAGGGTCCCAGGTTCAATTCTGGTCAAGGGCATGTACCTTGGTGCCGGGCACATCCCCAGTGGGAAGTGTGCAGGAGGCAGCTGATCGATGTTTCTCTCTCATGGATGTTTCTAACTCTCTATCCCTCTCCTTTCCTCTCTGTAAAAAATCAATAAAAAATATATTTTTTAAAAAAATAGATCATAAAATAGGGCCCCTTGGCTCCTCTCAGGACCTCAACATGGGTTAGCCATGCTGGGAACTTTCCCTTTCAGTGTCCCAGCATGATTAATGACACCAAGCACTGTGGCCAGGCCCAATCAGACTCTCACGCAGCCCATGCTGCGAGGGCCGCTGTGTGGTGTGCAGGCCTGTCCCCTCACACCCTCTGCCTCCCTGGGCCTGCTCTCCTCCTCTGGGGTCCCATTGACCTACCCCCACGTTGACACAGGATTTCAGAGCTCCCCCCTCCAGCTGCCGCTGTGTGTCACTGGTCCTGGCCCCTCCCGCACACTGCCCTCTGTAGCTCTCTGTACATGGATTCACTGCTTCTCAATGTGCAGCTTTGTCACTGGATTAGTCACTTAAATAAAACCACAAACATTACTCAGCACCTGTCAGGTGCCAGCCACTGTGCTAGGTATTGGGGATGCAAAAATGAATGAGCAGTTCTTAAAAGTGACAGATGCGTTAATAAATGGCTCTGGGAATAAGACATGAGTGTACGGAGCGAGGTGGGTCTCAGAGGCCGAGGTGGCAAAGCACACAAGGCCCCTCGTACAGCAGGACCGCCTCCCGTCCGGCTCCTAGGGGTGGGGTGAGGATCAATGAGGTAATGCTCAGAAATGTGCACGAGTGTGCCTGGCACGTGGTGAGCACTCAGCACATGGTAGCTGTCATTCTTCTAATCTTGGCGGCTCCGCTCCCTTCCAGCCCAGTTCCTCGAGTTCCAGCATTGGACCACACATATGGTGTTGCTCAGTAACGCTTTCTCATTAAAATAAATGAATAAGGGGATGCTGGGCGCATCGAGAGAGCAGACATAGTGGGTACACCCTTAGGAAGGGAGAGTCTGGGAAGAAGAGACTGCATCCCGAGGGCACGTCAAACTGTTTCCCTGCAGATAGGCCACACACTGCAAGCCCCAGTTACTAGTCCCTTGATGGCCTCTAGGGAGTCTGCTCATTGCTTCCCTTTATTTTTCTCTCCAGAAATAGAACCTTTTCATACACTTTTGTTTTTTTAATCAGGAATATTTCAAAGCCAATTTATCCATTCACTCTCCCCTCAATTTAAATCACTTTTGCAAAGATTTATCAAGTTTTTTCTCTTGCCAGATACTGGACTAGGCTCTGAAAATACAGCGGGGAACGAGACATCTCTGCCTTCCCCCCCACACCCCCCAAAGAGCTCAGTCCAACAGGACAGGGTGTGGGGTGCCCGCGCCACCTTGCTTTCTGCCCACCACTAACAATAAGACAGGTTAACAGGAGGGTCCTGCTCAGACTCCCTTTCCCAGGATGAGGTTTTGTTGATTTTAACTTCCTTGCAGATAATTAACCCTAGGGTCAAAAACTCACACCCTGTGCCTCTGAAGAGATTGAAAGAAATTTTTGAAGAGTTGTATAGAATTAAAAGCTTTTTGATGAATAATGCTGTCGTTACACAGGGAGGAAATTACAGTAGTACTTTCTGCTATGTAATTAAAAAAGCAAAGATGAATGAAATACCCACAAGTGAAAATGGGATTTGATTTTCAACACAGGAAACTGAAGCTCTGCCAGTCACATGGTGTTCATTTTCCAATCTAAGGGAAGTGTGTCCTGAATCATTTCAAATTCTAGCAGAGGCTCTCAGGGAATATTTTCTTTAACCTTTGTAGTACCATGGCCTAAAAAAGCAGATTTTTTTTTTACCCTAAAAAGATGTTTCTTTTTTTCATCCTAACCATTGATTCTTTCTAAAATATCAGAATTATTTTATAGACCCAAGTGGGGTCATAATCTATTTTCTTTTCTCTCCTCCCCACTGCGACACCTTGATTTTAGTAATCGCACCAATTCCCCTATCTTTAATATAACCAACCACCCTTGCCCAAGAACATATAAAGATTAGTAGCCCAGGGCCGGACTTGTCAAAACTGTAGAGTCCACACTGTACTCCAGATCTGATTTTTCCTCAATATTATGACGCAAGCCAGGCACCCATCGCTGCTGCATGCTGATGGGCCCCTACAGCAGTGGGCCAGAGACCGAGGTGCTGGTCCCAGCCTACTTCCTGCCAGGTCGCCTGTGCAGTCAGTTACCTTCCTGAGCTCCTTGTCTGCATGTATGGAATAGGGATTGTAATAGCCTCCTCATCAGAGGTCTGAGAATTAAGTGAGTTGATATAGCAATGTCTAGTGCATAGTAAGTCCTCAAGAAACACCAGCTGTCATAATCACATGTTACTGTCATTAGAAATGATCATGGGATTCAAGAATGCTAAGCTGGTATCATAACTAAGGAATATGGTATTATCAGAATCACAGTGGCCATCACTTCTTAGCAAGTCCCAGTGGCAGATTTAAATATTACGAGCAGTGGGAGATATAGTCTGATATCATTCGTCTTGGAATTTGGAAAACTGGGCTGGAGCAGGAGGCCTGTCTTAGAGGCCCAAGAGAGCCCTTTCACCCCCAGACCAGATCTCAGGGCTAACCACTGGAGGGCAAGAGACTAAAGGTCCTGAATACAAGTTCTCCTGAGAAAAGAAGATACGAAGAGGCAGACAAAGCAGGAAAAGGAGATGGCCTTCTTTAGGGATTCAAGTACTTGGAATTTGGAAGCAGGCCTTGGGCCTCTTATCTTCTTCACTCAGAGATCAAAGCTAGAAGGGCGTCAGGAAGAGCCATACCTCTACGGGTGAAGTCTCATCTGGTCAGCTGTGTCCTGGAATTGGACCCCATCAGATCAGAATCCCGCTCCTTAAAGGGACAGCAAGGAGATGATTGTGATGATGATGATGACGATAACAAAGGCGATAACCTCAGCAATGAACACTTATATAGCACTTAATGTAGCCAGACAATACTTTAAATGCTTTGTATAAATTATCTTTTTTTCTTTTCTTTTTGGAATTGTGTTTCTGGATGAATTTCTTTTTGGAATTGTTTCTGGATGAATCTTGTCATTAAATTCTCACAGCTGCCTCTAAATTATCATAGAATTTTAAACCAACAAGGTAACTGCCTGACCAGCTTCTCTTGTATCTCATCATAGCGATGCTGGTTTAGTGTTGATGGCAAATAAAGTAAGACTTTGAGATATTTCTGAAGAAAGAAGAAAGTGAAAACAGAATAAAAATAATTAGCTCCAAATCAGTATAATTTCTACCAACAATAATGAGGCTTGGTAAGGAAAATAACCACTAAGGTATCTCCTTGCACCAAGTAGTTCCCGGGGCCCCCTGGGAATTGCCTCCTCCTCCTTCCCACCAGAAGCTCCGGACTGTCTCCAGAGGGCCTCTCCCAGGGTGGGGGCCTCTGGAATCACTCTAAGGTGAGTATGAGTGCCCTGAAGGTGCAAACCATTCACACGCCTACCGAAAACACCTGTTTGCTTTTCAGTCTTGTTTTGCAGAAGGTGGAGATGCTAGTAAATACCCGGTGGCTGAAATGACAGTAATTTTGGTGACAGTGCCCACCAGCATTACATGAAAATGAATGGGCGGTGTAAATGTTGAAAATGCCAACCTATGATAATAAAAGCGTAATATGCTAATTAGACCAGACGTCCTTCTGGACAAAGCCGGGGCTGAAGCCGCAGGATGGAGGCAGCCACCCACGGCTGCGAGGGACAGATCCAGGCAGCCCCCGCAGCTGCGAAGGCCTACTCTTGCACAAATTTCATGCATTGGGCCTCTAGTATTTAAATAAGGAAAGTTAATCAACAAGTTGAGTAGTGAGCAAAGAAAGAATTTGTGTTTTGTTTTGTTTTTTTAAGTAAAAGAGATTATCTCCAGCCTCAAAATCTTCCAATATTTGTGGGATAGCTATCATGAGAAACAACACAAAATCTCTCATTGCATTATGTGTTGTGGCTGCAAGTCCAAAATTATCTCATTTAATCTTCATACTAACCCTTGCAATTATGTTGCTTTATACGTAGGGAAATGGACACAAAATGAGGATAAATAATTACAGCCCGGAGAATCTCTCTACCAATAAAGAGGATGGATGAATAGATGAATAGAATACTATATCTTAATCTATAACACGGTACACTCTATAGATAGGTCATTTTTCTCCTCCTCCTCACACTGTTGCCTAAAAATGACCATCACAGTGTAGTCAGAAGCCTTTCAGAAGATTGAATCCACAGTTATTCCTAGACACGTCGCCTGGTTATTTTGAAGATTATGTTAAAATGCAGAAGCCCACTGATAATGTTAGCATTGAAACAAAGCAAGAAACATATTTCCAGTTTAATCTCAAGGGATTTTTTTTTTTTTACTATATGTACCCCTGGCTATTGTAGTGATAGCTGCAGAACCTTTAACATAGACCAGCATGAGCTCAGCTCTTATAAATTTAAAACTATCATAATTATAGAACACTCCTTTTTTAATCCAGAGGGGAAAGTCATGTAAGACTGATGGTTAAGCACATAACAAACCAATTTACTGCCTCAGCATCTGTAGCATAGAATAATTTGCATTCTTGATCTCTTTTCTCTCCCTGTGCTTGCCATTAGTACCTGAGGCTGTACCCTCCCTCCACACTAAATCAGATAAGTTTGGGTGCAGACACTGATCTTAACATTATCTACTTTTACTTTGCCCTATGAATTGATGTAAGGAAATAAATGAAATCAAATCCCATAGGTACCATGCCTTAGCAAAACACTCAAGCTCACAGAAAAGAAGATCACACAGTTAATTATTATAAAGGTAAAATTGAGCAACCAAACTTCATCTGTATACACTCAGAACCACTCAGAGGGATCCTAAAAGATAGTGGGGGAAACAAGAAATAGAATCCAATTCAGAAATAAGATCCCATAAGAAGGCATGCAGCCCCTCCTCCCTTTCTGCAATAGTGTGGGTAGCAGGTGGTATTGGTTGGCTGACCCAACCCTCATCCATAACTCTCTTATCCCTGGCTTAGAATTGACTGTTTAACCCAGTTTTAGCCAAAGAATAAGCAGAAATTTCTGGATGAGGTTTTCCTAAAGGCCTTTCTTCCATCTGTCTGCAAGGCTGACATGAGGCTTGGAGAGGCCATCTTGCAACCATTAGGAACGTCACACGAAGACAGCAGCCTGCTTGCTCAGGACAGTGGGACAGGAAAAAGAAAGGGTCCAGACAGCTGCTGGGTCTGCTCACCTCAAGACGTTTTTCAGTGTGCTTAAGCCAGGGCAGCTCCTGGCGTTGCATGTAGCTGAACTCATCAGTGGGGCTCCGAGCTCTGAGAGATGAAATGTATTGTTCTGTTGCAAATAGTCAAAGGAATGGGGTCCTAAAGGGTATGCGAAGAGAACAGGGTCCTTGAATGTACATTGCTGCAGTCTAAAGAGAGGCCGCTGAATACGATACTGTGTGATCTGCATAATTATAAGGAGTATTTTTATTGCCAGGAACACCTAACTTTTATAAAAGCTTAAAGTAATTTTTATCATTATTTCTGCAAAATGTTTTTATTAAAGGAAACGCCATATGGTAACAGCAAGAAGAGTTAGTTACAAGTCACGAAGCTAGTCACAGATTTCTTTCCAACAGTAAATTCAAAAACACTTATCACAGACCCTACATTTAGAAAAAACTTTGCAAGTTTCAAGACTCCTGAAAGTATAAAACTTCCATCAGAGTTGTGCATTTGTTTGGGTTTTGTTTTGTTTGTTTTTTTCATTCTCTAGGACACAAAATAAAGTCATATAAGACCTAGGACTTATATTCAAAATATTTAACAACCCGCACAGTCTGTGCATTGATGGAAGGGATGTTGGCCACAGCCACAGGTGTGGTTGGGCTTGGTGCAAAGTCTTGAACATCTGCCTTGGGAAACCTCGGGCAGGGGGACAGTGTGTGTATGATGCTGACGTATTTCCATCCTATATATCCTGTTTGTGATCATTACAGCCTTGTCTCTGTGGAACTGGCAGAATGCTAATGCAACAGGATTGAGTAGTTTCTATCTGTGCACTGCTTTAGTTTGGTTTTTATACTACTGTAATGCCTTGATTTTATTTATTTATTCATTTATTTTAAAATATATTTTTATTGATTTTAGAGAGATGGGGAAGAGGGAAAGAGCAATAGAAACATCAGTGATGAGAGAGAATCATTGTTTGACTGCCTTCTGTATACCCCCTACTGGGGATCGAGCTCACACCCGGGCATGTGCCCTGACCAGGAATTGAACCATGACCTCCTGGTTCATAGGTTTGATGCTTAATTACTAAGCCACGCCAGCCATGCCTTGATTTCAGATACAATGAAAGATGGCCTCACCCATCTCACCACTCACAAAAAGCAACTACAACAGAAACAAAAACTAACCCCAACTCAGTATTTCCAACTTTGAGGATGTTAATGAAAGCAGTAGGTTGGCTGTGTGCGTGTGTGTGCATCAGTGTTGGTGTGGGTGTGTACGTTTGTGTGACTACTGCCACCATCTGATACAGACCCACTCTCCTTTACAGCTTCACCCACTCCTTCCCCCACCCCAGCCTCTAGCAACCACTAATCTGCTTTCCATCTCTGTAATGTTGTCATTCTAAGACTATTACATAGATGGAGTCATGCAGTTTGTGACCTTTTGAGATGGCCTTTTTACATTTAGCACAATGCCCTAGAGATCCTTGCAAGTTATTGCATGGGTCAAAACAACAAGAATCCTACCTTCTTACTCAGCCATGTCCAACGTTGACAAAATTGGGACCCTGGCCTGTAGTTTGATCCCTCCCTTAGCGGCAATACTTAAAAACCAAAGGGCTACTTTTTATATTACAATACATTACAATATATTAAAAATTGGTTAGGAGAAACAGCTGCAGCGTTCAGGAGGCTGCCAGTTAATGTGTCTCTCTCACATCAATGTTTCTCTCTCTCTCTCTCCCTTCCTTCCACTCTCTCTAAAAATCAATGGGAAAAGTATCCTTGGGTGAGGATTAACAAAACAAAAAATTAGTGGCTCCAGTTTAAAGCAAAGCATTAATTTTTTTAAATCTTCCATTCTCCTTTATTCTCCATCATTTGCTTTTTTTGAAAATGCAAAACCTTCAGCTTGGTTTAAGCAACAACGCTGGTTGGTTTAAGCGACCCCCGGACTGTCCTGGTGCTACAAGGGACCCTCATTTCCCCACGCTGTGCTGCAGGACATCGCTGCTTACCTGCAGGAAGTCACAGCAGCATCTCCACGCCTCGCCTGGGCAAGGAAACCCTCTGGGAGACCTGCCTTTTCTTCCCACTAAGCAGACAGACAAGCAACCTGAGAAATTAAAGCAGGAAACAACTCTGCAGTGTCACCCGTGGGGAGCAGCACTCCTGGGGACTGGCCCTCCAGGGTTTGGGCTGCATTTTATTCACTGGCTTCCTCTTCTGTAGGCAGTGCCTTGGACAAAATGAATGTCTGTGCACTCTGCCCTTCGTGCCCTGCGCTCCTTACCAGGAGCCTCCCTGAGGCAGAAGCTGGGCAGAATAAGTGGACTAGCATCTGACCACCCCACCTTTCATTGAGGTCACCCAGGGGCCACAGAGGGCCTCGGCACTGCCTCCCGATCCACACCAGCTCCTGTGCACATCTTTAAAACAGCCCACGAGCATCATAATTCCTCACTCTTAGGACTAAAGTTCATCTAAGTTTGAAGAAGAAGAGTTTAACCAGATTCTAATAACACCATATTCCCACGTTCAGCTTTCATGCTGCCAGCTATCTCTGTACACTGGCCCGCCGCTGCACGCATGGACACTCTGATGAGAGGACTTGCGGCACAGCAGGGTCAGCCGTGACTTTGACCCTCCCCTTTACAGGTTCTGCTTCTGTTGCCTGGTTTCCTGTGATTCTCCAGCATATGCATAGGTCAGCATGCCAAGCAGCTGGGGGTGTTTCTCTGGGACCGCTGGGGTGCACTAATTCCTGAACCGTCCATCTGACGTCATTGGTGAGCCCACTCGCTCATGCCCCTACTCTTCACCTTCAGGCTATCCGTTTCACTCACTGGCAGCCGGGCCCATTGAACAGCTTCTTGGCCGGCTCCACTGAGCGACTTCTCTTTAGTTATAGGTGCTCCGTGCCCAACCGCCTCCTGGGATATTTGCTCGGTATCTGTATGTTTGAACTCAGCCTTGGCCTCCTCTTTTTTAGTCTGCTTGAGACAGAAAGTTTCTGTGTAGATTTGACCTGGAGAAAGACAGACTGACTTTTTCAATTCTAAGATTAATGAGCATTTGGAGCCAGGTTTTCCCCTGAGTTTACTTGAAGCTCCAGGTTGGCTTGTTCCAAAATCTTCTCATTATTTTGTACCAGGATGTACCCCATGGAGGGGGCTCCCGGGGAGTCGGCTGGTGCCTCATTTCCCACAGATCCAATTTGGTACAGGTTTTTATCCTCCCACAATTTAGCTCTTAATTATCATCTTAACTCTTGTTTTATTCCTTCTTCCTGTATTGCTGCTCTTCCCAGATTTCTTATTTTTTTTATTCTAAACTTAGTTTTACAAAAGAACCAACTCAGTTAGCCTACAGCAGTCACCAACCTTTCAGACCTTACGGACCACCAGTGGTCCGTGGACCACCAGTTGGCAACCACTGGTCTAAGGGATGAGGATGGGGAGAAGGATGACAATCTCAAAAATCTAGTAGCCTGTGTTTTGTGAAGTGTTTTTTATTATTTCCCATCATACGCAGTGCCTTCTAAGCACTAACCTCAATGAGAACTCTGCTGGTGGAGAGCCTTTAAAAGAGTTGGAGATTTTTCTTTTACCTGTACAATGTTTCCTCTTATTTTTCGTCTGGCAGGATTTTCTTTCTGTTGTTTTTTGTTTCATTTTTTGGCTTGTTTGATTGGCTGGTTGCTGCTTGCCCTGTCACAACCCCTACTACCACTTTCCCCTCCTTACTTGCCTCATGCTTTTGTAGTGTCTGCGGGGGAAATGCTATGTTTGAGGGTACTGAAAATAAGAAAAAGGAATCTGGTAATATTATTCCAAACAGGTAAACTTCCTATTTCATAAGGGTTTCTTTAGACAGAAAAGAAAAATCCATAGTCTTTGAAAGAATTCCTGGGCGCAGATGGAGAGAAACAGAAGTCCACAGCCCTGCCTAGAAATGGGCTCACAGTGCCTCAAAAAAAGTTATGCTTTTGCCTGAGCGCCAGTGGGGTGTCTGCAGGTGCCTATGTGTGTGTGTGGGGGGGGGGGGCTGGGAGTACAGCTACATAATCCAATAGATCAGTAACATTATCAATTTAGGCTTTATCTCGTTATTTGCGCTTTGAGAAGTCTCCTGGCTGTAACTGAGCCCTCTTGAGAACCTTAAGCAAAGTCCTTTAGGGATTCCAATATCTTATTAAATGGCAACTTACACTCCCTTTTGAAACTTTCACTTTTCTCATCTCTAAAATTCCCTGGATGGGACAGACTTAAATTGGTAACTTTAATCTTTTAACCTGATCCATCACATTGGAAACCATGGAGACCTTCTTTTGTCCACCCAATCCTAAGACTGAAATCCACAGCAGCAATCCCTCATGTAGGGGCGTTGACCGCAAGCTCTGAGGGCAGCAGGTGAGGCCAAGATCATGCATTCCCTTTCTTATAGCAGCTGAAAGGCTAGCATTTGTATTGATCTACAGAAGCACTTAATCAATGCTCCCAGTTCTGTTGTTTCATTGCAGCTGTGCAAAACAACTTGAATATTAGAAGGTGAGAGCCATGCTCTGTAATAGCCTTATGAAAGTTTTATGGTAGCATTTGATCAGTAACAAGCCTGGCTTAAAACAAAAACACATTTCTAATGCTTGTACTAAAGGCTCACTGAAATTACTTTCTTGTCCGGGCGGCTTCATGAGGGAGACTACTGTTGGTAGGGACCATGTCTGGAGGAGCGGGAAGAGTGGCTGAATGGAGGCCAAGAAAGCATACCCACTGAACACACGCTGAGTTTAAAGGTAGCTGTTTCAGTCTCCTTTGAGGAAATAAAAAACACGTATTTCATGAACAGGAATTTAATAAATGTCTATTAATAACACAACTACTGCAATAATGGTTTCTATTCATTGAGGGCCAGTTACAGGCTAGGAACATTTATGTAACACTCACTAGACTTCTCCTCACCATCTTTTTCCCTTACAGATTAGATGGCAGCCCTTCTGCCTGGGGCATTGACCCCTGCTCTGGGGAGGCCCCTAACTAATCTCAGCTCACGGTGGTCATTGCATTTCTCTCCCCTCCCCCCATTTCTAAGCCAGTCAGTGTGTGGTACCTCCCATGTGACAGGGATTGGCAAAGGAACAGGGGATAACCCAGTGGGACCGGTGATTTGTGAGGGGAGGTGGGAGACATCTTGGGCCTCTGGGCGTGTCTCTCATTCTTAGGGACACACTCAGGGAGGACATCTTCCTGTGCGAATGAGAGGTCTTGCTGTGTTGACCATGCAGTCTGGAGGGAAGCTGGCATACATAGGTGAGGGCAGCTGAGAAAGAGGCTGGGGAACCAAGCCTGCCGTGAGACAGGACGCACCTGTCCTACTTGGAACAAAACAATGGGACCCAACACATTGCTGAACTATTGGAGCCTATTCGAACTGGGGCTTCTGGTACCCACAGCCATCACCATCCGACTGAATCAGTATGTTCGAAAATTACCCCTTGCAGCAACTCTCTGAGGTTGGTACTACTGTATTAAAGTGTCTGTTTGTAGATGAGGAAGCAAAGGCGGGGTTTGGGGGTAAGTACCTTCCCCAGGTCACAGGACTGTAAGCAGCAAGGCTGGAATGCAAACCCAGTCCTACTGGATTCCTCAGTGTGCTCTCCTGTCATGGTTTCCCTCCCATCCCATATCCAGCCTTTCATCAGGAAAGCACTCACTTTTCTGAGGGGCAGTAGGAAGCCCACCATTTCTCTGCCTTTGAACCAAAATGAATCAAGGCCAGAGCTAGGGCAAGTGCTCAGTGACCCCACAGCGCCCGCAGAGCTCGGGGGTCCTGTGGTTTTAGCATAGAAAGTATCATTAGGCCAGAGCCTCAGAAAACTCTTGGTGGACAGCACATTAAATTGCTTTATCTTTTTATTGCCAAATTCATGCAGAAAAGTGCATAAAACATAAATGTATGATATAATGAACAATCATAAGGAAAATACCCTAGTCAGGATCTATTTGGATTTGGCAATTAAATGTTGATGACAGAGGAAGTAGATATGGTCATCCCCATCAACATTTATGCCATAATTAACATCCACGAATATACCCACAAAATGGCATCCTAGAAAAGAGCCATTAAAAAAATAAAGGTCCATTTCTGAATTAGGAACTATAGCCGCCATACCGTTATTATTAGCCCTGTTCCACTCTCTGGCTCTTTTGGTGCCAAATTCTCAGGGGGGAAAATGGCCTCTAAAGAGATTTTCTGGCAATCCAAAGTTACAGAGTGGTTTCCAGGGATCTTGGGAAGAAGTAATAGCCACGGCCTCCCCTTTGCTCCTTTCCCCCCTGTGGGTGAGGGGCATGCTCACATTTGTGGTGATCTAAAGTAGACACACTTCATTGTGTATGCCTGTGGTCTAATGATCTTTTTATTTTCAGCAGATGTCCCACATAGGTAAAATACCAATTTCTGTTAGTGTAAACTCTTGTAATTGATTCTTTATTGCTTCTTCTCAAAGACAAGAGAATAAAAAGGTCTGTTTGAATAAAGCACAGAAGGTCTATTGCTATAAGTAGAATAAACACATCAATGGGCCTTTACAGCTACCTTTTACACCAATGTGAGCCCTCTGACACTGTGTGGTAGTCAGAGAACACTGGCAAAAGCTCACACTGGGACGAACCCCAAAGCCTGTGATGAGGAGACAAGCCTCCAACAACATGCCCCTTAATTATGAGCCGGATTAATCAGGAGGATCCTCTCCAATTCATATCTTAACCCTTATTTAGAGTCCTCAATTAAAAAGACAAAAAGTATCTTCCAGCCCTGATGACTGCTTGCATATTTTAATTACTAAAGTCATCTATTTGCTACCTTACACTCCCAGGCAGCCAGCAGATAATTATCTTGTTACACTGCTGAGACCAGCCCAAAGCCCAGCAGGCTTTCATCTAGAAGTCAGAGCCCAACCTGTGAGCAAAGACATGGGTTGTTAGATGGGCATGGAAGAGGTGATGCACATGCATGCACACACACATGTATACACATACACATGTGCATGTCCTCCATACCAATGGTATCTAATTCATGTGTTTGACAGTGGTAAGTTCTTGTCTGCTTGCTGTATGTTAATTCTCACATTGAGTACAGGGTGGGGTAAAAGTTGGTTTAGAGCTGTGAGTCTACAAAACACCAAGTTTATTCTTGTATCATTATTTATTAACTAGTAGCCCTGTGCACGAATCCGTGTACGAGTAGCTCACTGCCGCTTGTAGATCGGTTGTGACATTAAGGTGTCCTGGCTAATTTGCATATTCCTCTATTATTATATTAGATTATTGTATTATTTTCTTTCTTGTTATTCATTGATTTTAGAGGAAGAGAGAGAGAGAGAGAGAGAGAGAGAGAGAGAGAGAGAGAGAGAGAGAGAACATCTATTTATTATTCCACTTATTTATGTATTCATTAATTGATTCTTGAATGTGCCCTGAACTGAGACTGAACCCACAACCTTGGGGTATTGGAACAACATTCTAACCAACTGAGCTACCTGGTCAATGTCTGTATTATTTTCCATATAAACAACTGTAAACCTGCTTTTGCTCCACCTTGAATAATCCAGACAGTGGCTTTCTTGTGCCCCTTATCATTTAGCTCCTGACATTCAAGGTCCCCCTGCCAAGTGGGGTGGCAAAGCACTGCTCATTTTTCAAACCAAAGTTCTTTGCACACAGCACCTACTCGGACCTGAGGCTTCAGTGAATAGTGGCCCAGCCCCTGGGCAGCAGCCTTATTTGGCTGGCTGACTGATGGCTTGGGCAGGAGGAAGCTGGCCAAACACCTGGTTGAGGAGGTGTCCTTCGGGCAGGCGCAGTCTTACCCATCTTTGTCCCCTCAATGCCTGAGACAGTGCATATCACTTAATAGTAATCAATATCAATATCTGTGAACCCAGGCAGACCTTGTTTCATTGTTCTTTGCTTGATTGTGCTTGGCAGATACTGCAATTTTTATAAATTGAAGGTTTGTGGCAACCGTGCATCGAGCAAGTCTATCGGTGCCGTTTTTCCAACAGGCTCAGATGATGGTTAGCATTTTTTAGCAATAAAGTACTTTTCAACTAGGGCATGTACATTATCTTATTGCACACTTAGTAGACTACAATATAATATAAACATGACTTTTATATTCACTGGGAAACAAAATTCATATGACTCGCTTTATTGCAACACTCACTTTGTTGTAGTGGTCAGAACCGATCCCACAGCACCTCAGGCGTGCCTGTATGCGTTAATCCCTTGCTATTTGTCAGGCTTAGAGACTACAGCAATGAACAAAATTTGAAGAGAAAGCACCGTCCACAGACACCTTATATTCTAGTGAGGAGAGACATAATAAAATGGTTAACATATGCACTATTGTAAATTGTGATACATGCTGGGAGAAAAAGTAGGGAAGTAAGATGGATGCTAAGGCAGGAGCATGGCCTAAGTTTGAGGAACAGGTGGTGGTGCCGTGGGCACCAAACCATAGAGGCCACAGCAGTTAGAGCAGCGGGAGTGATGAGAGTTGTGGGGCCAGTCACGCAGTCTGGTGGGCCACTGAAAGCACATTGGCTTTTACTCTGAATGAAGTGGGCAGATTTTAGAAGATTCTGAGCAGAGGTGACATGCTGTGACATGTTTTGCCAGCATTATTTTGGCTAATCTAAGGAGGCAAGGGTGGAAGCAGGAAGACCAGCCAGACTTTGCAGTGGTTTAGATGATAGGGACGGAGGTGGTGAGAAGTGGTCATATTCTGGCTGTGTACTGAAGCTAGAGCCATAGGGTCTGCTTCTGGATTAGACGTGGGGTATGAAAGTAAGTGCACTGTCGTGTCTGCCATGCTCTGTTGGTCACACAGGCCAACTCTGTTGTGATGGGGGCGGGGATTACACAGCGAGAACACAGTCTGCAGGATCATAGGAACCATCTGAAAGGCTGGACCACAGTGTGGGACGATGGAGAGGGTGCTGGAGAGGCCACCCCCAGTGGCCCTACTACGAGGCTTGAGAGTCAAAAGGACAGAGTTTGCCTGCAGTCACCATCAGCCTTCGCTTTGCTGCTGAATTATCTTTTCTCATTGATTACTGAAATATGTGGGGTTATTATCCCATTTGAGATTCCTAAGATGACGCTCGTTTTCAGTTAGTGAATTTAGAGATAGATTGGCCTTAAAATCTTTATCTAAAGCAGTGGTTCTCAACCTTCTGGCCCTTTAAATACAGTTCCTCATGTTGTAACCCCCAACCATAAAATTATTTTCGTTGCTACTTCATAACTGTAATTTTACTACTGTTATGAATCGTAATGTAAATATCTGATATGCAGGATGGTCTTAGGCGACCCCTGTGAAAGGGTCGTTCGACCCCCAAAGGGTCGCGACCCACAGGTTGAGAACCGCTGATCTAAAGCCTCCATTTTCTCCCATTCCAAGCTCATTTCTTTCTTTACTATTCTGTGCTTTACCCTGAACCACTTCTTAAGACCAAGAGTTTATCAGAAATGACTTTAGCAAATAGTTTTATTCAAAATCTGCCCCTAAGCATCTCCATCCCCACCCCAAGAAAATGCCCATGAAAGCCCCTCTCTGCCTTCCTCTCCTGCCTCCCCTCCCCAACCCTCCCCTCCCCAACCCATCCTCATCCTGCTAGGATAGCAGGCATCCATCCTCTCAGAGGTTTGGCCTTCTCCCCCTCAAACCTCTACTGTTGACATTCTGGAGCCTCTTTTTCATAGTTGGCCAAGGGAGGTAATGATACATCCCATTTTGAACAAAAGGAAGAAATAAGTATGTTTCAGGGCCTTGTTTCTAGTGAAAAGGGTGGTATGTTTAGAACAAAGGGAGAAACCATAGAGAAAATAATCTTGAGAGCATTGGGAGTCACTGTCCTCATGGCTAATGTGCTGTAAGAACCTGAGCCTTTTCCTCTCCAAGAGCGGGGAGGGCGGGCGGGGTCTGGCACAGCTTTCTTGGACACGGCGGACTCAGGACTTAGAGTAAACCTGAAAATGAAAAGAGCTAGCCTCAATTATTATTGTGCACCAGACACATTGCTAAAATGCTTTGCATACCACACATCATGTTGTCTTAATAACATGACTGAGGCTTAGAGAGGTTGAGTAACTTATTCCAAGACACACTGCTAGCAATCGACAGCCTGGAACAGTAACCCAGAAATGAGTTACTCCAGCTATGGCCTCCAGTCCTGAATACTTTTCATTCACCCCTTCAACAAATGCAAACTCGCCTATGGGCCAACACTGTGGATCCTGACTCTGCTTTTTCACTTACATGGTCAGCCTGTGTTTGTTACCATCCTGAGAAGGACCAGTAAGTGGCACCCTCCGCTTCACAGAGTTCAGATGTAATTGAGGAGTAGATGCAGGAATCAGACAGGTGATGATCAAAATACAGTCTTATTATTGATACGGCGAAATGTGAGGGTACGGCTCAGTCTGTAGGCACAGTCAAGCTCCCTGACTTACCTTCCCTGAAATCACCTCTACTCCCCACCTTGTGGGTGGGCATACATCCGGAGGAGAGGCTGGTGAAAAAGGGGAGCCCCAAGAGTGCCAAGTCCCACTCTATCTCCCCTTCAGACTAATCCCTCCTCTGGGAAGCAGCTGGGGCAGGGAGCCTGTGAGCATGCCTTGAAGGGAAACCCAACAAAAGGCTGTGCGACTCCAACTGCAAGAGCAAGGGGAGGGGTGAGAAGAGTGAAGAGGTGGGCCAGGCCGGGCCTGCAAGGACATCTTCATCTTCATCCAAGGGTGGTGGCAGGCTAATTAAGCACTGTAAGCAGGGGTGTGACACTGTCAGGTTTATGTTTTTAAAAGATCACATGGGATGCGAAGGGGAGAATAGCGTGGAGGAGGGAGGACCAGACACAGGGAGACTGGTGAGGGTGGAGGCCAGCAAGAGTCCTCTGCCCTTGCCTCCTGCTATGGGTTCCCTCTCGGGCCTGTTCTGACTGCAGTTGGGGCAAATGCAGCTGACAGTGAGAAGTAGGAGGCTGGGCTCTGTTGGAGCCCTGAGACAAGCGCACTGTGCCTTGCCCTGAGGCCATGCGCTAAACATTGTGAAGGCCTTGTGTAAAGTGTTTTCTGCAAGCTTCATTACCAGCATGCAGACTTCCTCCTCTGGCATTGTTAGAATTTATGAAGCAAACAGGCCATAGAGGCGCTGCTGTGGGCAGGCTGCTGGCTGGGAAGATGTGACTGTGCTAATGGGAGACCAGGAGGCGCACGGGGCCCTCGTTTGATGTGAACTTCCCCTTAACGCCACCATAAATGTGGTCGGCAAACTCATTAGTCAGCAGAGCCAAATATCAACAGTACTTCTTCAAAATAGACTCGCCCAGGCCAAAAACCGACTTCTGCGCATAGGCCATGACGTTTCAATCACACTACGTGCGCCCGCACCTGGTATTTTGTGGAAGAGCCACGCTCAAGGGGTTTGCCAACCACGGATCTAGGCTGAGAGTAGTGGGTGTGCAGCGAGTTTTGCTATGGGCCCAACACTCCTCTCTTACCCCCTACAGGTGCTCCAATGGTAAGGAAGTGTGTTCTGTGGTCATTTGGCAAATACCTTGAGCCCCTCCTAGGGGCTGAGCACCATGCTTGATGCTCAGGATCCAGTAGTGAAAGGAGAGACATAGCCACTGCCTCTCAGAGGTAGTGGGCCAGGGTTGGGGCACAAATGAGTGACAGACCATCACAACACAGCAGCACAGTGACGCCAGGGCAGCATGCAAACAGGGAGGGAAAACTTCCCGACGGAGTGACTGCCGAGCAGAAGCCTGCAGAGTGAGTGGAAATTAGTGAAATGGAAGTTTGGGCGGGAGAGGGTCCCTGGAGGGAAGAAGGAAGAGCGTTCTCAGCAGCCCCTCAGGTCCCCTCACAGGAGTTGGTGGCCAGTTGCCCTTCTCTCTCCTGGATACAGACCCAGCCCGCGTGGTGATGGCAGCACCAACTGGACCTCTGCCCTTCTTGTCCTTTTGATCAGACAAGATTGCAGTGGGGCAGGAGGATGTGGAGCAGTGAGATAGACATTTTCAGACGTTTGGCTGTGAAGGACACACAAGAGATAAAATGATAACCAGAGATGAGGCCCAGTTGAAAGAGAGTCCCTTTAAGTTTCTTTAAGATAGACTAGACTTAGGCTTGTCGGAGCAGTGGTGGGAGGGCTCAGAGAGAGGAGGATTGCAGATAACAGGAGAGACAAAGCATCACTGATAGACACGTCCCAGTAGAGGAACCCACATCTCCATGCTGGGGCCAGCCTTAGGCAGGAGGAGGGACGGGAAGGGAAGAGAAAAGGACAAGTAAGTGTGAATGCTGTGGAGCTGTTCTAGTATACTTGGTGGCAGGACATTTTGAAAGGGTTTCTTGGTGACTTCTTATTTCTGTCGGGGAAGGAAGACAACATTTAGAAGATGACTAGTGAGAGGCTGTCTTTCAACTTTCCAACTCATCTCTAAGCATCTCTCTTGGTGAACCCATCCTTATAGGATTTCTAAGTCTTTCATCACCATTTGGATATTGCTTTGCTAGACACCCTATTAATTCAACCGAGAGCTTTTTGCTTTATTTTCCATGCTGAGGTAAACTTCATAAACATGATAAGGTAGGCATATTTGGAGAGGCCGCTGGATACCTAACACCACATACAGTGTTGCCTCTGGGTTGGAACATGCATTCTAGGTACCAGCTCACTGCTCTGATAAATGGCACTTAGGAACATGAAGTGGTATTTAGGAACTATTTCAGGGAATCGCAGAAGCTGGTCCTCGGTGTGTCAAGCTAGGGAGGGAAGCCAGGAGTAGCCCATGAGGTGACTCTGGTTGACGTGGCTTTCAACTCCAGTTTACTAGGCAAATGGCCGCTTCCAGCCTGGGATCAGGTGCCGCTGTTCTGGGCCCTGGATGCATAATAAAAATGCAGCAGTTCTGAGCAGGAAACTGGCAACTGTTTCTACTGAGCAAAGCAAACTTAATGATCCATCATGTGAACTGCCTTCAACTCTGCCTCACCAGACTTCATTCTAGTGAGAAATCCTCTGACCGAGTCTGTAAATCTAATTCCATCATGGAGCCTTCTGAACCTTCTAAAGTAGAATATCTTCCCCACACTCAATTCCATGTGGCAGGACTAAAGGCCTGTGTCGGGCTCTGGGGTGAGCCTGGTGGCAGCCTGAGCGGGCCTGGAGTACTACCCAGGCTGTGCCCAGAAGACAGTTTGTATCCCCAGGATCCTCACTGCCCATTGCCCTTGTTCCAGAGCCCTGATTCCACACAGAGACCTTGGGCGTGCCACGCTGAGTTACTGCTCATTTGTGATAAGCCAAGGGAATCACAAAAAGGGACTCTGAATTTCTTCCATTGAAAAGTCACTTTCACCACATTTGTGCCAGAGTGCCCTATCAGACATTTTTTTTATGGCATAATGTACATTTCCCCCACTTATCACCCTATCGGTGCTGGGGGGTGGCGGGACTCCTTCCACCAGCTCTTCCCTGGCTCCTCTTTTCAGGGTGCTCCCCCCACCCCTTGTGTGCCCCAGGTAGTTTTGGGAAGGGCCAGGCCGATTAATATCTCTGGTGATATGAAGATCTCAAGGAGGGAAAGATTAGTGATTTATATGAAACACTTGAGCGTCTTCTGTCTACCATCCTCCTCCAAGAAGATGTCATAACCAACACATCAGGGCTCCGAGAGCTCTGTGTTTCTCCCCAGCCCCCTCAGAAATCTGTGTAGAGTTAAAGCTAAACTGTGTGACACATTTAATGAAAAGACAAATGGCAAAATAAGGTTGTGGTGGGTGCTTTCTAATTGTGGTCTGTTAGATTTTAATTACTCGCCGTGAACTGTGAAAGCTAATCCAGGGCACATCTTTGCTCACTCCTGTTCTTCCTGATCACAGAGAACATGTTCTCAGCTGCCGACAGGATGGGCTTCATTATCGTGCCAGCAACTTGATCTTACCTGACAGTGACTCAGCAACTTACCGAATCCAATTAGCAGCTTTGTAGCTACTTACTCAGAACAGCTCTAGTAAAGTCTGCCTTCGGACCCACAAACAGCCAGCTCACTCAGTCCGTGACCTGCATGTTCCCAGCAGTTATCACAGCCAGAGTGGGATAGGACAGACAGCAGGTGCCATGATGCGTTGGAAACATGCTTCCCCCGGTCCCAGCTTTTCATCTGTTTTTACCTGTGATTGACTGGAAGCATTTGGCGACTTATGGAATGGAGGAGCCAGAGATCTTAGCAACCATCTAGTCCACATAAAGGAACTGAGGCTGGTGTTTGCTCGTGGTTAGGGAAAAGCCAGCATCACAGGAACCCAAACCTCCTGATACTCCACATGTTCCTCCTTCCCGTGCACCCCAACATCTCTCACCGAGGGCCACATCTTAGGAGGCAGGTAATGGGAGAAGTCCCTGCAGGCGCTATCCCTACTACTGGGCCAGGTGAGGTGGGCAGGCCACACAACCCCTCTGGTTCTCAATTTTCCTATTGTCACCATGGGAGTAATACTGTGTAAGAGAGTTTTGAGGAAAATAGTTTCTATGTAAGAAGATAGTTTCTATGTAAGAGAGTTTAATGAAAGTGCCCCAAACAACGTAGAAACTAAGCACTAAAAGTCCTTTCAATCCTGATTTGGGGGCATTGAAGCAGAGGGAGGGGAGGGGAGACAGGGACAGAGAGAGTACGTGCTGTGTGAAAGCGTTATGAATCAAAGTCACTTCCACAAACACTGGAAAAAGAAGGCCAGAGGGGACCCTGCTGTGGACATCAACTTATTCCTTGATAACACAGAGATAGGGTGCCCTCTCTGGCATATTTCTTGAGGGACCGGAAGGTACACCTCTATTCCAGCTGTAGAACCCGGCTTAATGTCTGCCAACAAAATAGTAGATCCCGCTACGGCTTTGCTCCTTGGACATTTGTCTATGATTTGTGAGCTGTTGTTTTTGTCACTGAAGTAGACCTATATCTATACCTAGAGGCTAAGGTGAATGAGGTGTGTGTGTTTTTTTTAAATTGAGTTATAAAAATGATAACTGTGGCATAAAGCCATCAGTAATCAGGTCTTTCTTTTGCCACCCATCACCTCCTCATGCTAACATGCGTGTAAGTTTTGTGGCTTTGTCCTATCTGATGAAAATGGAATAACAGATCAGTCTTTTCTGCTCTATTTTTATTTTTCCTGTGACCAGAGGTAACTGGAGAGAATGATTTAAAAAACAAAACCAGGATATATCTTCAGTCAATCACCAGCCACTTCCCTGTAGTTTTAATGAACACCAGCAGCCCAGCTTGAGCCAGGACCCCATGGTGGTTGTGCTGATAGAGGCCCTGTTTAGATGTCTTGCATTAGATGTAGTCACAGACCAGGGAGAGTATGATTAGCACAGGCACCCAGTAAGTTTTCAGTTAACATTAATGCTTTTGCTTTTTTTTGCTTTTTAAGTAAATCTGGGGACACTTAACTTTTTGTTACTCTAAATAAATGTATGCATTGCTCATTAAACAAATTAATTAGCAAAGCTTCTAATGCTAATACCTAATTATATTAACTGCTAACTTTTTTATGAATAAATCTTTATTGTTCAGATTATTACAGTTGTTCCTCTTTCTCCACCTCCCCCCCACCCCCATAGCTTCCTTCCACCCGGTTCCCACCCCACCCCATGCCCTTACACCCCCACTGCCCACATCCATATGTGTACAATTTTTGTCCAGTCTCTTCCCTCACCTCCCACATCCCCTTCCCCCTGAGAATTGTCAGTCCACTCCCTTTCTATGCTCCTGATTCTATTATATTCACCAGTTTATTCTGTTAATCAGATTTTTTATTCACTTGATTTTTAGATTCACTTATTGTTAGATATGTATTTGTTGTCACTTTGTTGTTCATAATTTTCATCTTTACCTTTTTCTTCTTCTTCCCCTTCTTAAAGAATACCCTTCAACATTTCATATAATACTGGTTTGGTGGTGATGAACTCCTTTAGCTTTTTCTTATCTGTGAAGCTCTTTATCTGCCCTTCAATTCTAAATGATAGCTTTGCTGGGCAGAGTAATCTTGGTTGTGGGTTCTTGCTATTCATCACTTTGAATATTTCTTGCCACTCCCTTCTGGCCTGCATGGTTTCTGTTGAGAAATCAGCTGACATTTGTATGGGTACTCCCTTGTAGGTAACTGACTGTCTTTCTCTTGCTGCTTTTAAGATTCTCTCTTTGTCTTTTGCTCTTGGCATTTTAATTATGATGTATCTTGGTGTGGTTCTCTTTGGATTCCTCTTGTTTGGGGTTCTCTGCGCTTCCTGGACTTGTAAGTCTATTTTTTTCACCAGGTAGGGGAAGTTTTCTGTCATTATTTCTTCAAATAGGTTTTCAATATCTTGCTCTCTCTCTTCTTCTGGCACCCCCATAATTCGGATGTTGGTATGCTTGAAGTTGTCCCAGAGGCTCCTTACACTGTCTTCATATTTTTGGATCCTTTTTTCTTTTTGCTTTTCCAGTTGGATGTTTTTTGCTTCTTTGTATTTCAAATCTTTTACTTGATTCTTGGGGTCGTCTAGTCTGCTGTTGGATCTCTGTATATTATTCTTTATTTCAGTCAGTGTATGCTTAATTTCTAATTGGTATTTTTTCATATCCTTGAGGGTCTCACTATATTTCTCAGAGGTTTCTAGAAGATTCTTGAGTAACCTTATAACCGTGGTTTTGAACTCTATATCCAGTAGTTTGCTTTCCTCCATTTCTTTCATTTGTGACCTGTTTCTTTGTCTCCGCATTTTGGCTGCTTCCCTGTGTTGATAAAGTGGTTTTGTGTGCTAGGTATCCTATAGGGCCCAGTGGCTCAGCCTCCCTAATAACCTGAGGTGGACACTCTTGGTACACCCCTTTGTGGGCTGTGTGCACAGTCTTTTTGTAGTTAAGTCTTGATTGATGTTGGTATCACTGGGAGGAATTGACCACCAGGCCAATTGACTGTGAGGACCAGCTGTGTCTACAATTGGAGAACTGCATAGCTGGAGACACCCTTATGGAGCAGGACTTGCTTCAGTGGGGCTTTGGTGCTCACTGAGTTTTCCCCTTGAGTGTTTCGCTTATGGATCTGAAGAGTTGTACTCTGGTATGGTCTCACTCTGACCACTGGGTACATTGGCTCTTGGATCTCCAAGGAAGTGCAAAGTCAGCCACTGCCTGAG
The DNA here is from genome assembly GCF_963259705.1 of Myotis daubentonii. NCBI lineage: Eukaryota > Metazoa > Chordata > Mammalia > Chiroptera > Vespertilionidae > Myotis > Myotis daubentonii. Next base: position 128,289,327 of record NC_081842.1, read on the forward strand.
GCAGGAGCTACAGAGAGATCTGCAGATTCCTCCTCTTTGTTTGGGGTTTGGAAGTGCCCAGATGAGGCCCAGCTGTGAAGCAATGAAGGCTGCTGTCTAGGCCAGGGGTCCTCAAACTTTTTAAACAGGGGGCCAGTTCACTGTCCCTCAGACCGTTGGAAGGCCGGACTATAGTTTAAAAAAAAAACTATGAACAAATTCCTATGCACACTGCACATACCTTATTTTGAAGTACAAACACAAAATGGGAACAAGTACAATATTTGTATTTGCATGTGGCCCGCGGGCCATAGTTTGAGGACCCCTGGTCTAGGCCTTCTTTTGGAAGCTTTGTCACTCTTTGACCCAGCTGCAGTTTGTTAGGTTTTAGATTGCAAAAGAACAGGCCAATCATATGCAAAAGCCTCTGCTCATAGCTTGGGTGGGGTTGTCAATTGGGTGCGGCGGGGTCTCAGGGAATCATCAGGGCGGAGCAAACCACAATGTCTGCCAGTCTGCTCTGCCTCAGAGAGGTCTCAGGCTCTCTGTGTCCCACAGTCTTGTGCAGGAACAATAGTCGCTGCAAGCATCTCTGCGAGAAAGCCACCCTCGCGTTCCGGCCGGATGCCAGACAATCCAGTTTCTCCCCATATGAGTCTGGGTCCCCAGAGTCTCACCTGGAACTGGGGTTCAGAGCAATTGGGAGCTTGCATCTCCCTCCCGGTTGAAAAAGACAACAGCGTACCCAGTTGTCAGCCCATTTCCACACGCGCTTCAGTACCTCTGCACTTCCGCACCTCTGCACCTCCTACTGGTTTCAATGCGCTTTTCTCTTTCCTTCTACTTGTGGAATTTCCACTCAGCCAGCCTTCCCGTGGTTCTGGATGATATCCATTTTGTCTTTTAGTTGTAATTTTGATGTGGTTGTGCAAGGCAGCAAGTACAAGTGTGTGCCTATGCCGCCATCTTGGTTCCTCTGCCTCGTAACTGCTAACTTTTATTGTGAATTTATTTTGTGCCAAGCATTGTGTTAGGATCTTATGCACATATATCTATAAAGTATGTGGTTTTTTAGCCCCGCTTAAAGGTGTCAAAAATTAAGCTTAGAGAGCATAACTTGCCAGAAAGAAATTTCATCTAGTATGTGCTGAGAGCATGGCTGAGTGACCCAGAGCCTGGGCTGTATTCCTGCTGTCCTGCTTCACAGTGTTTCAGTTAGTAGTCAGTTTCCATGGGATGCTTGGGACTGGTGGCAATCACAAGGACAGGAGATCAGCTCCCCTGAGCTCTTTACTCCAATTTCGGGTAATTCTGGGAATAGCATCTAAGATGGAGACTATCTCTGGAAAACTGGGGCATCTGAAACCATAGCTTTAAAAATAGTTCTGATGCAGAGTGAGTCTAGCTTTCACTGGGTTATGATCTGAGCCATCATATTACCAGTGCTGGCTTCTATATCCAATCCTTTTTGAGTTCAGTTTCTTTCCTGAAATATACCTTTCATCAGTCCTTCATTTAAGGTGTTGAATGGTAAACTTTCTCATTTTGTTTCACTTTGTCTCAAAATGTTTTTATTTCACCATTATTCTGCAATAACATCTTAGCTGGGTATAATTATTATAGGCTGACATTTTGTTGGTATTATTCCATTACCTCTGTAGATATTGAGAAGTCACCTATTTCTCTAATTGTTTGTTTGTTAGATCTCTAATTTTCCTTTCTAGTTGTTTTCAGGGTCATCTATTTGTCTTAGGTGTTCTGTAATTTAATTACAATGTGTCCAGTGGAGACTTTTTTTCCCCTTTCATCTTGTTTAAAACTTATTGTGCTTTCCTGAGTCTGAGTATGTCATTAATTATGGAAATTTTTCAGCCATTATATTTTCAGATAGTGCTTCTCTTCTTTCTATATTCTTCTCCTGGTACTCATATTCTATTCTGTATTTTTTACCCTTTCTCATGTTATCCATTTCTGTATTTCTCTCTACTGCATTCTAAACAGTTCCTCAGATCTGTCTTCCGGTTTACTAATTATCCATTCAGCTGATTTAATCTGTTGTATAACCATTCCATTCATTTTCAAATTATACTATGTTTTTATTTCTATGCATTTTTATGTAGGTCTTTTTTCAGACCTGCTCTTTTTATTCATATTGTTATTTCACATGGTCCTTTTATGTCTTTGACTATTTTAAACATTTGAATGTTTTAAATTAATACTTAATCATTTTAAACACTTTTTAGATTATTCTTGCATCCAAAATTCTTGGGGTACTAATCCTTTTGTCTTTTATATCTAACTAGTGCCCTGGTGCACAGATTTGTGCACATTGAAAGGAAATTAATTAGAAGGTGGCCAGTGGGGCAGGACTGGGCGAGATGGACCGGACACTCCCTGGAGCCAACCTCCCACAGTCCCTCCCCAGCCGGCCGCACCTGGGTTTACACCTTGGCTCTAAGGGCATCTGCGGAGTGAGTGGGGTCCCTCCAGCAGGTGGGGGTCCCTCGGCTTGGCCTGCAAGGATCGGGCCAAAACCGGCTCTCCAACATCCCCTGATTGCAAGAGGGTGGTTCTCAGGTGACACACCCAAGAATCAGGCTCCCTCCTCTCTGGTTCCAGGGTACGTTACCTAAGAACCGCTGCTGCCAAGTCACCACAACTTGGCAGCTCCTGCATTGAGCGTCTGCCCCCTGGTGGTCAGTGTGCATCATAGCTACCGGTTGGAGTGTCTTTCCCCTGGTGGTCATTGCACATCATAGCTACTGGTCGGATGGTCAGACACTTAGCATATTAGCCTTTTATATCTATCCTATAGATATAAAAGCCTAAGCTACCATTAGGATTGAATGACCAGAACGACTGGTCAACCAGTCATTATGACATGTACTGACCACCAGGGGGCAGACGCTCAACTCAGGAGCTGCCCCCTGGTGCTCAGTGCACTCCCACAGCCAACCTCCTGTGCCCCGCCCCATCCCCCCCCACCCCCCCGAAGCTGGCTGACCCCCATCAGCCCCTGGTATAAAACCATTCGTAGAGACCTGCTTCTGGGTTGAGATTTCAGATGTAGCAGAGCAGCTCCCTCGCTGAGATCTATTGAAAGCCAGCCCTCAACACAAGGGTTTGTCTTGCTCCCGTCCTCTTTCTTCCCCAGGGGCCAACAGCCCACCGCTGCGGTGCTGGCAGCATGGGTGGCAGCACAGCGGCAAGGGAAGGAGGAGGGGGAGGCAGGGAACCGCCAGTGGCGGGGCGGCGTCGACATCTGGCGTCCATTCCTTCCGCACCTGGCCTGGCGACCATCGCCTCCTCTCCCGACCCCGCCGGGGCCTTCAGGCCTGGGCTGGGCTGGGGAACCAGGGGTGGGTGGTGGTGGATGTGGCCCCTTTTCCAGTGGGGCCAAGGAGCAGCTCCCTCCTTGGGGCCAACAGCCAACCTCCTGCAGTCCCTCCCTGCTCCTCCAGCCCCCCACTGGCCAACCTCCTGTGGCTTGCCCCCGCCCCATGCATGAATTCGTGCACTGGGCCTCTAGTATATAGATAACTGGCATATAATTCATTCTTTCCTCACGTATCATGTACTTTTTGACTGTAGGGTAATCCCATGTGGCCAGCCTTCTCTCCAAGGCTGTTCTGCATTTTTTTCTGCCAGGTATTTTAGACATCCTAGGGTTAGCACAACTCTAGGACTGGTTTTACATTGATTTCTCAGCTTAAGGGTCTGAGGTGCTGTACATTTGGAACCCAGATCCATTTGCAACACAGACCTGGATTTTGAACCTCAGGGAGGACTCCTTTTCAGTATTCTCAGGATCAGGGAGAGATAAGACTCTTTTTCTCCTCTCTGTGATATATATCTACTGTTACAAGGACGCGGCCTTTTAGGGTACCATTTTTGTGCAGGAATCGCAGTTCCCACTCCGTGCTTCATGTGGACCAAAGCCTTCTATTCTCAGGTGGCTGTTAAACTCTAAATTCTAAGTTACAGTGACTAATGCTGTTTCTTACTCTAGGCAGCTGGAGCCTTGGGCACTTACTGTTGCAACTTTTTTCTTTGTTTCATCTGGACATTTCCCCTTCTTTCATATTATCTATTCAGTTATCTACTTTTTAAAAATATGTTGTTATTGATTTCAGAGAGAGGGAGAGAAAGGGAGAGAGAGATAGAAATATTGATGAGAAAGAAACATTGATCAGCTGCTTCCTACACACACACTACTGGGGATCGAGCCCGCAACCCAGGAGTGTTCCCTGACCTGGAATTGAACCAATGACCTCTTGGGACAACATTCAACTAACTGAGCCACACCAACCAGGCTATCTCCTTTTTTTTTTTTTTATAAGCCAATATTCATATATGTAATTCAGCACATCTGAGAGTGCATAGCAGTAGCATCTCCAGTTTATCTTATTCTGCCATCATTCTGGAACCTTCGTAGCTCACTACTTATTCTGAGCTAATTGTCATACATGGAAATAGATCATGGTAGGAAAAGTGACAGACATACTTTTTGATCACCTGTCCCAGCAATCTGTCCAAAGCACATACTGTGCCCAACTCTGCAGCCATTCCTTTGCCCAGTTAAAAATGTAGCATGAAGTAAGGGAGTCTCAAGGTGTTGGACCACACCAGTAGTTTCTTCAAGGCAGGACAATGTGTCACATTGCCCGTCAAGCCAATGATTGAGTGTCTGGACACTTTGCCTTTGAAATTAACTAATGGGCAGTCTTATTGAATCCTGCCTAAGCATTTATAATGGATCAGGTGTAACTTCAGAAAGCTAATTGTTTTCTCCAGACACCAGAAATGTAAACTTGGTTTCTTTTTTGAAATAGGAAAATACCAAAAAGAGATTCCTTCTTTTCACTGAGTTTGAAAATGGACCAGTACAACTCAATAATATTTGAAATGGTTTATTGACTCTGACCTTTACTTTATTGGCATTTTCTCCCAAGTTGCTGACAATGCTTTGCTGGCATAACTTCACTTTTTTCCTAACTGAGGGCCTAGTTAAGACCAAAATCCATTACTTCTGTTTTATTGAGAACTGGAGAGGTCAACAGATTTATCCGAGCAACAAAGCCAGACCACCAAAGGCGCTGTGGGCTTGAACCCCTGGCCCTGAGCAAAATTGCTTTCTTGTGGAAGTGCATTTTAGGGCTATTCCCTCAAGTTTCATCAAGGGAACAGCCTTGTGAAACCAACCACTGCCTTGAAATAGTGATATGGTTGAGTGATGAGGCCACTAGTATCAGGCACTCCCCCAGCCCAGGATTGAAAGCACAGCTTTGGAGGCAGGTGGACACCTAATTGAGACCACACCTCTGTTACTTGCTATTTGAGTGACCTGGCAAGACACTTTTAACCTCTGTGAGCTATGGCTTTCTCACCTGCAAAATATAGGACATAATTCCCATTGTGATAGGATTGCAATAAGAATTAAATGAGATATGCATCTAGATTCTGCTCAGCACCTCAGAGATATTGTAAGTGACCCATAAATCATAGCCATTATTATTATTTGAGGGGGGGGTTAATTCTCACCCAAGGATATTTTTCCCATTGATTTTTAGAGAGAGTGGAGAGAGAGAGAGAGAGAGAGAGAGAGAGAGAGAGAGAGAGAGAGAGAGATCGGTGTGAGAGAGACACACATCAATTGGTTACCTCCCTCACTCACCCCGGCCAGGGATGGGGATTGAACCTGCAACCCAGGTATGTGCCCTTGACCAAATATCAAACCTATGACCCTTCAGCCACTGAGCCACAGTGGTCAGGGCTTATAGCATTATTAATCTAGAATTCCCATATGAAGTCGCACCTGAGAATTTCTTTTAATGTTATATTTGGTAAGTTCTGCTCCCTAAACAACTGTGGTCTTTCCCTCTCAGGCAAGGCAAAGCATGGGCATGGTCAGGCTTTCCTCTCACTCCGGTTGCAGACATAAGTCAAGTTTCTAACCCACGGGTCCACTCCCAACCTGCAGGTCTGGGTTCTGTGTTTGCCAGGTCTAACTTTCTCTTCACCAACCTTACTCTTTTCTCATCCTGGCTTTTTAAAAATATTTTCTACTAATGATGAGGATAAAATGAGATAGAGTTAAGGGCCTAGCATTAAACACATAATTCTTCCTTTATTCTTTTTACTTTTTCTTTCTTCTTTCACCTTTGCTTTGTTTATACTTCCTACACTTCCTTTGCCAAGTAATATTTACTACTGAATTTATTCTTTCTCCTTTCTGTGATAAAGTCAATGTCATATTTCTAAAAGCAAGCTGTAATTTAATTGGTAAATAATAATTGTTTACTGTGATATCTCTGTTTAAAAGCATTGTGACCACAGTGGAAATTAATAAGTTGAAGTGAGTGCACTGAGGACAAAGATGAGCAGAGTCTAGTGAAAGGAGGCGAGGGAAGTCCCAGCCAGGTCACATTCTAGCTGGGCCTTCCCAAGTCACCTCATCTTCTACTCTCAGGCCTGCCATGTGGGCCATAACCAGGAGAGCATGTGGCCGTAACCAGGAGAGCAAGTGGGCGCAATGTTCTGGAAGCTGCATAACTTATAACTTCATTTTCCTTATTGTCGCTCACATTATTAACAAAGTGTCTTCAATTTTACACAGACTGTGCGATGGCAGGGCCAAGAGCCTTTTAAAACGTTATCAATATTTGGAACTTAGAAAGTGTTTCCATATAGTATATGTACAAGGTTCTGGGGCAGGTTTCTGTCGCTGTGGTTGCCTCATGTTAGCTCTTCAGGGGCAGAGGTGGTCTGGAGTAGTCGTGTCCTTCTCCAGGTGGCAAAAGCAGACCCTTAGGACCGAGCCCAAACTCTGGTCTGACTATGAAGCAGCGAGTGCAGTCATTCCAGCTGCTTCTGAGGTGAGGGCTGTGTGATGCTGTTTTGTCTCAAAGGGTGTCTGGACCTCTCTGTTTCTTTGTTTCTTGTTTGTTTGTTTGTTTGTTTTTCAGACTTTTTATAAGACCAACAATAAGCCACATCAGAAAATGTATCTTATTGTTACTTTATATTTTATGTTGTGCTTTCCTTTAACATATATGGAATATGATTCAATTAGATTATTTCCTCACCAATTTTAGCCCTAAATGTTGTTTGGCTATTTGCAAAATTAAAATCTCTCTTTTAGCATGATACATTTAGATAGTCATATTAATTGCAAAGTGCTTTAAAAACCTACTAATTCTCAATAACACTGCAAGGCAATTACAACCCCCTCTATAAAATAGGGAAACTGAGGCTCGGAGTCATTAAGAGGCTCGTCCCAGTCACTTACCCTCTAACGGGGACTGTGGGATAAGCTTCCGCTCCTGGTCCCGCGGCTGCCTGCTCCCTGCTGCATCTGGCTGCCTTTACGGAAGCTCCATGGAGCCAGGATTTCTCTTTGTTTAGAAAAATGTGTTCTTCCAAGTGAGCCCTAATCATATTTGAAGCAAATTTCTCTTGCATTTGTACATTTTGAGACAAATTCAGGCAAGCCATTGCCTCTCTGAGCTTTGCTTTTCTCTATTGCAGAATATGGGTTGGTTTTGAAATTGCCTTATTGGGAGTCCTGGGGATTCTGAGGAGCTGCTGGGGCGCGGGGAGGCGGGGGGCTGCCATGGGCAGGAAGTAGAGGCCGAGTGGGTGGGGTCCTCACTGTCTTCTGCTAATGCAGCTTTTCCTTGAACTGTACATACTGAATGATTCAGAGGAAACACATTTGAAGGGTATCATGTGGGAGATTGGGGTTCTATTGCTTTGGAGGGTGGGGGAAGACCTAAACCTTGAGACCCTCAGGTGATGGAGCTCATAGTAACTAATCTAGATGAAGCTTACAAAGGCGTCACCTGCATTAATGCAGAATTATTTTCTCCAAGTTATAATTGAGGAAACCGGTACCTAGCGAAGGTAAGCAATCTGCCCAAGATCATAGAGTTTAGAGGAGGAGAAATTAGGATTTGAGCTCAGATCCCAGGCCTTTGTCCATGCCATTCTTTCTCCCAGGAATTCTGCCCACCCTTAACCCACTCACCTTTCACCTCACTAATCCGTACCCTCCTCGGATCTCAGCTCACTGACACCTGCACAGGGAACCTTCTCTGATCTACCCACCTCAGTTAATTGCCCTTTATGTAGCCTCACAGCTCCTTATACCTCCTTTTCAAACCCTTTTAGTGTAGTTGCAACTTACATTTCCTTGTAATTCTTTCGTTAATGCCTGTCCCTTATGCTAGACTGTGAGTTTCAGGAAGTCAGGTAGTTTTGTCTTATTTTATTTTATTTTGCTTCACCATTAGATTTTCAGCACCTAGCCGAATACATGGCATATAGTACATGTTCAGTTCATTTGTTGAATGAACAAGCAGATCAATGAATGGAATGGATGGGTGATGGACAGATGGACAGACAGAAGGCTGTCTAAACTTGGAGGCAGTGATGTTAAACATGACATTTTCGGCCTCAAAGGCCGTGTCCCACTCTGACCCCCAGTGGTCTTGGGAGTCCCCAGCAAAGGCCCTCCTGCTGCTTTGCTGCTGACAGTGAGCTGAGGGTTTGAAGGGCTGTCATGGGGAAGAAGGACTGGGGTGAAACAGGACCAAGGAGTAGGAGCACAGGAAGCACTGGTGGGCTCAGTGTAAAATGGCACTCCCTCTCCACCGGAATGGCCCCAGAGGCAATCAGCCTAGGCTCTATAGAAACCACTCAAGCACAGACCAGAAAACCTTTAGGGTCCCTTATCTTGGATTCATTGCATCCATGAAACATGTTGCTTGCATGATGAATACTTAATCAATATTTCACTGCCATATTCTAGCCCAGAACATTATAGAGAGAGGAAACTCAGCCTGCCAGCCAAGCCCCTATTTTGTTATTCTCTCTTTCACTATTTGTCGAGAGATGGTGCTATTAATTAGACCCTTCTCTACAGCATTTTCAAAATAAAGATGTCATTGGAAATGTATATAAATTTCTCCTCACTAATATGTAATTCCTTTATAATTAACTGTACACTGAGTCTTTCTTAAAGTAATTAGCCTCTTTCATCCATCACTCACTAAAGAAATAAAAGCTATACAACATAACGCAGTAATGGGTAATTCTACTCATGCCTAATGGGTAGAGTATAGATAGAGCATGCCCCTTGGCTGGGTGGCTATTGTACCAGACACCATAATATTTCAGCAGCCCTTTATTATTTTGGGGGGAGTGAGATGTAAAAGTCACTGAGGACTAGCTTCTAGATGCAGGGAAACTGTCTAGAGCCAAGTCCTACCAGCCTTCCATCGGATTCTGCAGGGACCTGGTCCTTGACTCTGTTGTTGTGGTTGATTGCTTATTAATGGATTTTCAGTTGAGGCTTCTTAGAACCAGGTGTGTAAGGCCCTCCTCTGTGAGCCCGCCCTACCCCACAGCCTCCTGCCCACCATTTCTGTAGTCTATCCTCTATACACCCAGCCAGACACTCTGAACCACTCATCTCTCCTTCAGCCTGTCCATGTGTGCTCACGATTCCATCTGTGCCTTTACACAAATGCCATTTCTCCTTTACCACTTATACACGTGCCAAATTTATGTCTCATACTCCCCACCCCAGTTCAGTTGGCACCAGTCTGAGACTGTCTGCTCTCTCCCAGGCAGAGTCAGTCACTTCCTGTTCCCGCCATGCCCAGAGCTGACTTCCTGATGTCATTGTACGTAACCCTCCCTGGCAGGTCATGCATCCTGTGGACAGATCCTCATTGGACCATTTATAGAACATACACTCAGCAACTCCGTTGAAATGGAAGAGGTGGGAATGCAATGAATGCATCCACCGCCAGTACCGCTTATGTTATTTTGCCAGCTCGAATGCACCCCATACCCTTCATACTTTAAGATATAGTCTCATCTCCATTAAGTCTTTTCTGACTGATGTTATTTACAATCCTTGTAATCAGTTTAATATTTAGTGTTAGTAGCTTTGTCCTGTTAGCTAGCTTTTCATGTATGAATGTCTTAACCCACAAATAGGGGGTTATCTAACCTAATCCTTCTTTGTATTATTTTTTTAGACTTCTTTCCCCTCACACTGCCACTGTGCCATGCACAGAACAGCCACTTCATGAATATTTATGTATTGATCAAGCAAATTGTGTCCCTATTTTGCATCCCCCACAAACTCTACCTCAGCACAGAATAAATAATTGCTGACCAGACATAGCACTTCAGCTACCACAATCTTCTGGTGTAAGCTGACTTGTCCACCCAAGTGTCAGCATGCTGTGTGGGGGAAGCTGCGGGGACAGCGGAGTTACAGTTAACGCTGTTGACTTTGGCTTCGTTCACTAGGCCACGGAGAAAAATAAAATCTCTTCCAAATTTTCTACCCAACCAGAAAGCACAGAGCTTTGAAAATCTGTGCAAAGTGAGCCATTACTTCAAGTTGTTAGAAATGTTAAGAGGATGGTTGAGAAGAGAAGATAATGGAATAGCTGAAAAGACTTTCAAATTTGGCCAAACCCTGTTAGCATTACAAGCGAGGGATCTTAAAAAATGTCCTGCATGACCTGAAGAGCAGCTTAGTTGCAAGGTTCATGAAATCAGGGTGAACAGCTGTCTGGGAGGATGGAGCGAGTCCCATCCCCATCCTTCCCCCCTCCGCCCTCCATCCCACCTCCGGCCCCCCCGCCCCACCCCCCCCCACCCCCCCCACCCCCCCGCAGCATTCTGCACATGCATGTCAGTGACCTGGGGTTCATTGTTGCCGTTTTCGTTGGTTTGTTTTTAATATAGGTGTGAGTCCAAACTTGCATTTCTAGTAATAGTCAACTCAGCTACTTGAATCAACTATCCTCAAATTTTTTCTATTCTAATAAAAAATATGTAACAAAATTTACCATAGTATCCATTTTAAATGTACAGTTCAGTGGCATTAAAGTTTACATTTCTGTGCAACCATCACCACCTTCCACCTCCAGACTTTTTCATCTTCCCAAACTGAAGCTCTGTCCCCATTGAACACCAACTCCCCATCCCCACCCCCTGCTCCTGACTCCCGTCATTCTACCGTCTCTATGAATTTGCTTCAAATACCTCGTATCAGTGGAATTATATCATGTTCAAGCTTTGTGACTGGCCTATGCTGTTTAATAATGTCTTCAAGTTCTCTCCACGTTGTAGTATCATATTAGTAATCATTTTTAGAGACGAGGAAGTCGAAGTTCAGGTGATTTGTCGCAGGTCATTCGGGCCTTCCTGTGTGGCCCAAAGCAGAGGCCTATAATCTCTGGCTACGGAAATGACAACACCAAGTATTCACTATGAGCCTGAACAGTGCTAAACACTTTACATATATATTTTTTCATTCAGTTCCTTCAGAAGTCCTGTGAGTTCAGTGTCCGTATCTTAGAATGAGAGCAGGGATGAGAGAATGGGAACTGGGCCAGTGGCCTGTGGCCGGGAAGCGGTAGCTCCGGGCCTGGCGTGTCCCTGCGCCTCTCCGTGGGAGACGCTATTAGAAGATTTCCCCAGAGCAGTTATTGTCATGTGCACGTGCGTGTAGAGACCAGGAACCCTGGCCCTCGGAGAGCTTGGCGTGAGATGCTAACTCCGAAGTACAGGAAACATGACTGGGGTTGCTGGGACTAGAATGGGGAGGGGGTGGGGAGGCTTTGAAACCTCCCTGAGGACTTGGCAAGAGCTAGATGTGAAAAAGCATCTCCTGCCTACAAACTGCGAGTCTGTAAGGAGCTCTGAAGTTGCCAGTGTTGTGGTGAGGAGCGGGCGGGGCGGGGCTGGCGGGTGGGGGGGGGGGGCAGATGTGGCGGCAGGACCCCAGTTTCTCCTTCCTGGCGCTGGCGGCAGGACCCCAGCTTCTCCTTCCTGGCGCTGGCTCTCCCTCCACCAAGACCGGCCCTGGGGCTGCCTTTCCCAAGGCAGTGACAGCCGGGGAACCACCTGGATGGGTTTCTTCATGGCTGGGAAGAGGGAGGGAGGGGGCCACTCAGAACGGCCCACTGGGGAGCGCAGGCCAACTCACTTCCTTCTTGCTTTCATCACTAATGCATCGTGCATCTGTGCTTCAACCTGTTGGAAATTCCCTCTCCATCTCGGCCCTCTCCCCGCCCATCCTGTGCAGGCTTTGCAAATGGTGGCAGCTGGCTGGCTCTTCCTGCCTAGGCATTGACTTCAGAAATCTCTGTTCTCTCCGCTGATGCTGGTGTGTTAGAGCTGGAAGGAGCCTTGGAGCCTGATTAGTGCAGCCCGCTCGTGGGAGAGCTTAAATGACATTGCTGGGCTGCACTGGGACCCCGTCTCCTGCCGCCCTGGCCTGTTATTTCCCTACATGACACCGGGGTGCCTCTGTCCTAGAAAACCTCAAGGCGGTTTGTTGGAAAAAGTGGTATAGAGACACTGGCTCAGGTCTCCTCAGACTTACCTTCTCTCCTCTTTTATTGTTTTAATACAGGGAAGGTAAAGGGGGAAATTATTTGCTTAATTTCCAGACCACTTGTTTAAGTCGTGCCAAATGCTGAGAGATACTTCGTCACTGTCCTGACTCCATTCCTGACTCTCCCAGCCAAAGCCACCGTGCGCATGCGCTCCAGGAGGGACACTCCTCCCAGTTCAGGCGGATGCCAAGCCCCCTAAGGGAGGTTCCTCATAGGAAATAGTGTCATTCCTCCCGCAGTGAGCTCCATGAGGAAAGGGGGAGATGGGACAAGCCAGTAGCTATTAAGCACCCATTCTGGGCAGACAGGCTCTGAATTAGCATTCTGCATGCATCTCTCACTGCGTCAGCACAAACCCTGGAAGCAGATGTTCTGTCCTCACTTCCAGGAGTCGGAGAGCTGCCCACATCACACAGGGAGCAAAGGGAGAGCAGGGAATGAGCCCAGGTCCCTGGCTGCAAAGTCTGGGTTCTTCTCCACACCACCGCGCCTCCTTCCAGTCTGCATTTTCTGGGCTGGCCATGAACAAGGGGTTCCCTCCCTCGTCCTTTTCCTGCCGCATTGCTCCTGCTGCTGACTGAAACCCTGCCTGGGAAAGCATGCCAGGTCCTACCCTCCCTAAGGCACAGGGCGTGGCTCCGACAGGAGGCAGTCAGGGCATCCCATCCTCAGGACTCTAAGCACTTTCTCTGGCCAAGGAGCCCCCACATGAGTAGGTGGTGACTGCAGGGACTGCTGGTTGTGGACCATCTGCTCTGGGAGGTGCCAGTGCCTCCCAAGAATGTGAAGTCACTGCTCTTGCCACAGATGGGAAAGCTGACCCTCATGAATGGTGCAGGAGCTGGTGTGGCTGCCTCCCATGGAGGGTTTTATTTCGAGGTCAGAGCTGTGTGGTTGCCGAGTGAACCAAGTGGTTGTGTGAAAAGTACTGCAGCCCTCCTAGCACTCTGCCCCTGTTCCTTCTCTCCAGTGACACTTCCAAAGCCCCGAGTCCTTCTGGGAAGCCTCTCGTTGGCACTCTGAGGACTGGAGAGCAGCTGTACTTTTGAAACTTGTTAAGTTCATCACTTCTTGCTCAGGAAAAAAGGATAGACCTGGGGCAGCTTCCCTTTAAACATCTAAAATGTTGGCGGTCCTGTGCTAACCCAGACTTAACTATGGGCTGCACTTAAGCATCTTTTTCTTTGGCTCCAAGGTTGGGGCTGTGGAAGGAGAGGCATTAAAATACAGAATGCCTGCCTGCTGCCCTGCCCACCCTCCATCCTACCCCGGCCGCCCCTCGGCCCTGGCTCCCCTCACTGCGGGAGCAGCTGGGCATGCGCAGGGCGGTGGAGTCGGGTGGACAGTGATGATCACAGCGCAGCAGAGAACGGGATCCAAGCGGAAGTAAATTTCAGGAGTGTGAGTCATGTTTCCAGTGTCGTGAGCCAAGCTGAATCTCAAATGAGAGCTGATGTTAGTTAGGCCAACGGGAGCAGAAGAGGTGGGGGTGGCAGGGCCGTGCGCTGTGCGTCACTCATACCCTGCTGCTCGGGCCGAGCGTGGGCTGTCCTGCGCTGTGTTCTCCTCGCTGGAGGTGAGTGAGCCTCTGATGGGCAGCATGGGCTGGCTCCCTTTGACAGGCTCTGTCGCGCCCGTACTGTGCTGGACAAATCGCACCAGGTGATGCTTATGGGGCAGCACCGAGGGAAAGTCATTTGCTAAAGGAGCAAGCCTCGGGTACGGGAGGCTGGGTGGGCGCGCTGGCTTCCCTGTGAGCCACTGTGGTGTGGCGTGCAGGCCCACACCTGTCCTCCCTGGGTGCTGCCCCGGCCCCGGGCAGGCACCCTGAGTCCTCAGTGCCCAGTGCAGTGCCTGGGGCCTGGAGCCTGCTGTTTGCTGAATGACTAAATGAATCTGTGAGTGAGTAGTGCTAACTGAAGGCCTGGAAGCTCAAACATTCTAAGATTCTCACACTGTAATCTCTGTTAAAAATTCAAGCTCTTGCCACTGACCAATTCGTTTTAGCCAATATCTCAAAGTAATGAAGTTCCAACTCACACACAAAAAAAGTTAAGACTCTCTTCAATCTCATTATACTGAAGTTTGACCTCTCACACTCAGCATGGCTTCTCATTTACTTTGCCTATGAGCAGAAGCTGTGAAGTACATTAAAAACACAACTTTAATTTGCCTTTAAAAAACCCCAGATTGTCATGCATATTGTTATCTCCTTCAGGGAAGGTTTCTTGTCCTGAAGGCTGTGGCCACTGAGGGCTGTGGCAGGTGGGTCTCTGTTCCCTGCAGCTGTGGCTTCCCAGCCACCTTCTAGTGGCCCTGGAGCAGGACCCACCTCGTTAATGCGCCCGCTTCAGGCGCTTCCCACCCCGTGTCCCAGTGATGCCCCCTCTCCAGCTTGTGCCCTCTCCGTTAGCCAAAGGGCAGAGCTGGAGGGGAACCCGGCCTCGGTTCATCTCCTGGAACAGAGCAATCGTTTGCAAACCTTACCACCTCCTGAGGAGGTTGGGGTAGAGGAAGAGGTCAGAGCTCAGAAAGGGAACAGATGAGGAATGTGGTGGAGCAGTCCAGTGTCATAGTTGATAGTTGGGCCCTGAAACGAAATCCTCTAGCTTTATTAATTGAGGTAAAATGCGCATAAAATTAAAGTGCACAATTCAGTGGCATTTAGTACATTCACAATGTTGTGCAATTACCACATCCATCTAGTTCCAAAACATTTCATCACCCCCAAAGAAAACCCTGTGCCATTAAACAGTTCTCCCCCGACTCATGGCAACCACCAATTTCCGTCCTATTTCCATGGATTCCCTGTTCTGGACATGTCATATAAATGGGGTTTTACAGTGTGTGGTGGGCTGTGTCTGGCTTGGTTCACTTGGCATGTGCTGAGGTTCGTGCATGTTGAAGCATGGGCAGCACTTCCTCCGCTCAGTGACAGGCATTGCGTCGTGCACCCGCCGTGCAGATGCACCTCGCTGTCTGCCCACTCACCCCTGGTGGACGCCTCCTCCTTTTGACTGTTGTGAGCAGTGCTGCTATGAGAATTCTTGTACAAGTGTTTACTTGAACACCTATTTTCAGTTCTCCTGGATATGTTCCCAGGAGTGGAATTTCAGGGTCACCTGGTAACTCTACCTTTAAGTTTTCGAGGCCCCACCAAACGGTGTCCCACAGCGGCTGCACCATTACACCTCCCCACCAGATGGCCTCCTTGGGAATCCAACCCTGCCACTTACCAGATGCATGACCTTGGGCAGGTGACTTCTGCTCTCTGTGCCTCAGTTTCCTCATCTGTTTCATAGGAACAATAATGTTATTTACCCAATGGAGTTGTGAGGCTTAAATGAGTCGACACTTGCAAAGAGCATAGAGCAGTGCCTGGTATGTAACAAGCTACATAAATATTGCTGCTGCTACTATTATTGAGGGACAATGAGGGTCATGGCAGATGAAAGATTGAGAAGCTTTGGGCCTAAAAGAGGCTGCACAGGTGATATAAGAAGAATTAATTGAGCCCTAATCCAGACAGGTGGGGCTGGGCACGGAGGACTTCCCTCCCATTGAGGAATCTGTCTTCTTGTTCAGTGACGAGCACTGTCCCTCAGCTCATGGCCCCGGAGGTCTTTGTGGGCAGGCCACTCACTACTCAGAAGGGGAGTCCCGGTCCCCCTAGCGGTCAGCTGCCAGCTCACCCCCTGCAGCTCTCCAGCCAGCAAAAGGACAGGAGCACGTCCCACCACAGGAAAGCTCCATACAGAAACTTCTAGAAAGCAAGAAAGGGAGGTCTCTTTCTCTCTTTTCAGTGATGTTCAGAAAAGGCACACCTGGTTGCTTTTCAGTCCAGTCTTCTGAATTATCACCAAATATTCTGCCAAATACTATCCTCTCAACTTATAAAATTCTTATGCTAATGATTCATGTACATCTAACTCATCCAACAGTTTTGTAAAAGCTGTTTGAACCCTGAGAATCCTTTCAGAAGTCTTCCTTAAAGACATAGAAACAAGAAGATACTTTGCTCCCCTTTCTTCTCTGGCTGGAAATCTCAACTCGTAGGTGCCCTATTACCAACATTTCAGCTCAGGGTGAGCCAGTGAAAAAATACAGTTGCCACAGTGGCACCCCGCACTCGTAGGGCACTTCATACCGTGCGGTCCCTGTCTAGCCAGGTCTCTGCCCCGCCTGGAAAGGCCGGTGGGTAAGTGCTGTTGTCTCTGTCACTGGAGAAGACACTGAGGCTCGGGCGGGCGAGGTGGCCGGACATGGAGCAGCCCGGACAGGAGCGCTGAGATGCTGCAAACTCCCAGCAGCTGCCGTGTGGGTCGGGCATGGCTCCCAGTGACAGGGGCTGAGCAGGAAATGCTCTGGCCCAGCTGGTGGAGGAGTCCTGCCGTGTGCCCAGCTGGCACGCAGGACCCTGCCCTGAGGGAAGCATCCTCCAGCCTTACAGTTACAGGGCCTCTGACAGCCGGGCCTCCTCGCTCCAGGAAACACTAGAGGAGGCAAAGGAGCAAATGGGAAGGCTCGGCCCTCCTTGATCTGGTGTATTCCACTCCGCCAAGGGGCCTGGCACAAAAACGGGCAGGAGAGGAAGGAGGGGAGAGCCCAGAGAGCAGACCTATGAATGCCAGGAGTCCTCTGGCAGCAAAGGCTCTGGACCCAGGTGGCAGCGAAGTGGACCTGTGGGTCTTCCAGGGGCCGGGAGGGAACCCACCAGGGTCCGGCATTTTTGGAGGCCCCGCACGCCTCCCCTGCCAGAGAGAACGGGCCTGCCCGGCTGCTCCATCTGCAGTGAGGAAGGGCGTGGACTGGCTCGCCTGCAGCTGAGACTGCGAAAGAGGAATGCGTGTGGCTCAGAAGAAGAGGGCAGCTCAGACCCCCAGCCGCATGGCCAGGAGGAGGCCCCGGGACAGGCGCTCTGCCGGCTGGTGGCGAGCTCTCCCTGCGAGATCGTGCTGGTGCCCAGCAGCTGTGGTGCAAGCAGAAGGCATTGCTGCCACCATGTCTACCCTCCCGGAACCACCGGTGGCCCGTGAAAATCAACTCCCCACCCCTGGCAGAAGCAGAGGATTAGAGTGGTTGTCTGCATGGCACAGAGATGACACACGGTCTATATGGCACATTGTCTGTGCTTCCCACGGCCCGCAGGGCTGCTGACAGTTACTATGGCACACCCGGCTCTCCGGGCAGCCCGAGTCCCTGGGGCCGGTCTTGGGCCTCCAGATGACTGCAATGGGCCTTCCAACATGGCCATTTCCTCGGACATGAGGAAGGTGGAGGGGCGCTGGCACTGGCCCTTGACCCTGTCTGCTCTCAGAGTCCCACCCGCGAGCCCAGGGCCACCTCCCACCCACTGAGCCACGGTCTCCAGGGCTTGGCCCGGGATCACATTCCTAAGCAGCTTCCTCCCAGGGGTTTTGGATGCGCCTGGTCCGATGGGGCCAAGGATGCCCTACCCACCGCCCTCCCGGCGGCTGTCAGAGAAGCAGCTGCCAGCAGGAGTCCCGCAGCTCCTCCGGTTCTCCTGGGCTTGGGAGGTCCGGTCAGAGCCGGTGGTACTTCTCCTGCAGGCGGCAAGCATGCGTGCCCTTCACTCACCGCCTTTCTCTTTTATTCTCTAGGACGCACAAGACCAGCCACTGCTACCGCATCACCTACCGCCACATGGAGCGGACTCTGTCCCAGAGGGAGGTGACTCACATCCACCAGGCCGTGCAGGAGGCCGCGGTGCAGCTGCTGGCCGTGGAGGGCAGGTTTTGATGGCGCAGCCGCACCGGGAATACGGCCCTCAGGTCTCTCGGATTCACTGAAGAAAAAAAAGGATATTGTTTTGATAAAAGCGTCAGTTTTAGGACTTTCAGACAATAAAGGATCGCTCCTGAAAAACTGTTGACACTGCGTCTGTCTTTTGTTTTGGGAGAGGCGAGAAAGGAGCAGAGCGAGAGCGGCCCCTTTCCTTCGGGAGGCGCGGCCGGCGCTGAGGCGCCTGGGCCTGGGCTCCGTTGCCTGCGACGCCGGGAGGAAGTCTTGCGGACGGGCTCCCCCAGGTAACGGCGGAGCCAGAGGACGTCAGGACTCCGGGCACTGGGAGCTTTTCTGAATCAGCTTCTGTTCCTTTCTTCCTTCTCTCCCTTTTCTTCTCACAAAGGGCAGGCCTCAGGCAGGGCACTGATGAAATGCCAGGCCCCCCTCGAAAGTGAGGGAGTCACAGGTCTGAGCCGGCGACATATTCACATGCTTTTCATAACCCGTGGCTTGGAGTCAGGCCTCTGGCCCTGGCTGAGCTTAGCAGGCTCTGCCGCCGGCGAGGAAAGGCAGGAGCGCGCCCAGCGGCCTGCAGGCCCACACAGGCCTGTCCTCGCCCCCCTGAAAGTTTCATTTCCTCACGGGAGGCCTCCGCTTCCGGGAGCGACCTTTATGGAAGGATGTGGGCTTTGATGTTTCCCTTTCTGGCCCAGACACTTTGTAGTCCGCCTGCTCCACTCCTGAGCAGTTCTAATCATCGGCTCCCTCCCTGGCCTGTGCCGGAGCCGCGAGGGCTGCATAAATATTTGATGAGGGGTGGCCATTAGCAGCCAGCGGTGTGGGGGCGGCAGCTGCTTCCAAAGGGAAGGAATGGGCCTGAATGTCATTTCGGGTGATCTCCACTTGGGCTTTTCCCTTGGGTTGTCATGGGAATTAGGGCAGCCGTACCCCAAGTCCCACACCCAAGCCTGGATCCAAACCGTTTGGGGCCCACTGGACGCAGCTCCTTGAGTGGGCAGGTCTGTGTGGGAACCAGGGTCATTCGTGTCTCTTCTTCCGCAGCCTTTGCTGGTGTGGCCGGCCATCCCTGACCCAGCTGTGGCCGTGTCTCCGGAGACCTCTGTGTCCAAAGCCAGGTAGGCTTGTGTTAATATTCTCTAACAGAATGAGCCAGGGTGACATCCAGGGTCGAATACTATGCTTGTGCCAGCCGGGATGCCGGGGCAGGGCAGGCTAACACTGGGGAGTTCACCGGGGGCTTTCCGGGGCGTTCCTCTCAACACTCGGTGCTGTAGAACCAACTGTGGTCTCAGTTTCACAGCTGAGGAACTGAGCCCGAAGAAGCAGGGGACTTGAGCAGGAGCACCCCCGCGTGGCGGCCTCCCCGTGGCCTCCCATTCAGGACTCCTGTCATCGGTGCGCGTGGGTGCTTCTAGGGCTGTGCCCGGCACTCATGCCCAAAGTGGCCCGCCCAACCAGCGAGCCCAAGGAACACCCAGCTCTTGACTTTTTCATGTCATCCCCACAGGACAGTCAGTAATGAAAACGAAGAACATGAGAAAGGTCATTTAATCCATCACTTTGCAGCCCAAGGACACCCAACTCCTCAAGCAGAGAAGGGTGGGCAGCAGCATCACTGGGGTCCCCTGTCGTCGCTCAGCCCCTCCTCTGTGGGTGGGGACAATGGCCACGCCTGCCCAGCGTCGGGTGAGGATAGAGTGGGACATCGCAGGGGCTGCACTGGGCAGGGAACCCAGAACCTACAGAGCAGCAGCAGATGACAGCTGCTCTGAGGATTGTTGGGGGTGGAGAAGGCAGAGCGTGAACTGCAGACCTCAGCCGGGTCCTGGAGAGCAGCCACAGCTCCCATCCTCACACAGGACACTAAGCCCAGAGCAGCAAAACGCCTGACTGAGGACACAGATACCTTCTGCAGAGCTGGTCCCGTCACAGCGACTGCATTAGACACCTGAGCATGTCTTTTGGTGCCAGTCCCACTAAGCCTGGTTTCTCGTGAGGGTCCAGAAGGTGCAGCTGAGGTTGCAGCTACACCCTGGAGCTGACGTTGTCATAGCAATAAATGCTGTGACCAGCTGCAGCCTCGGGGGTGGGCGGGGGCCTTGTGGGCTCCACGGCCATTCGCACGTGTGTCCCCTGCTGCCTCCCTCTATGCTGAGGGGGACCCTGATACACTGATCCCTGAGCTGTGCCCTCTGGCTTGTCAGCCCTAGAAGCCGTCAGCACAGCTCACCCCTGGCCAGGGGTGGTCCAGCATCAGGACATGGAAAAGGAAGCTCTTCCACACTGAAGCTAGTGAGTGAACTTGAAGAGCATATGGCGGCCTCGAAATGCCCACACGGCGGGCTTTACCCGCCCAGACCCCTCAGCGGGCACCGTGTGTCCTCTGTCCCCACGCCAGGAGCTCTCCAGTCTCCACTCTGGCCATGATCACTGAAACGGCGCTTAGCAGCTACCAGCAGGGCCGTCTGCCCTCTCCCGTCCACGGCACGTACAGGCAGACCTCAGAGACATTTCAGGTCCTGTCCCAGCCACCACTGTAAGGCGAATGCCGCAATCAAGTGAATGTCGCAATAAAGCAAATACAGTATCGCAATAAAGTGATTCACGGAAATATTTGGTTTCCCAGTGTATATAAAAATTATGTTTAAACTATACTGTCATCTATTAAGTATAAGCAATGGAATAGGTCTAAAAAAACAAAGTGCATACCTTAATTTAAAAATGCTTTATTGTGCCTGGCTGGTGTGGCTCAGTGGTTGAGTATGGGCCCATGCACCAAGAGGTCACTGGTCGAATCCCAGGTTGGGTCACATGCTAGGGTTGTGGGTGTGCAGGAGGCACCAACTGATATCTCTCATCAATGTTTCTCTCTCTCTCCCTTTCCTTTCTCTCTAAAACAGTGGTTCTCAACCTGCCACGATCCTTTAGTACAGTTCCTCATGTTGTGGTGACCCCCAATTTCATTGTTACAAATTGAACATAATTAAAGCATAGTGATTAATCACAAAAACAATATATAATTATATATGTGTTTTCTGATGGTCTTAGGCGACCCCTGTGAAAGGGGTCGTTCGACCCTCAAAGGGGTCGCAACCCACAGTTTGAGAACCACTGCTCTAAAATAAATGAAGACATATTTTAAAAAATACTTTATTGCTTAAAAATGCTAATGATCATCTGAGCTTCAGAGCACCACAGTTTTTTGATGCTGGAGGGTCTGGGTCAATGTTGGTGAAAAGTCAGTATCTGCAAAGTGCAATGAAGGGAAGTGTGGGATGGAGCTAACACTTACGGCGTGCCGGGCGCCACACTGCACATTCGTTCAGCCACCTAGCATGGGGGCCACTGTTCCACATGAGAAGTCAGCCCTCACGGAGTTTACATCCATCATCTCATCCAATCCTCCAATCCCCGGGCTGGTACCGTTAGGATCTCCATTCCCCAGGCATGAGATTGCAGGCTCAAGTAGATGTTGTGAAGACAGAGCTAGAGGAGGTCCTTTGATTCCAGCCTGCACTCTTCATGTTGCCTCCACTCCTCCCCAGCACGTGCCCAGGAACTGGGCCTACTGCAGTCAATGCAGGGATTTCATTCTGGACTGCGGCAAAGGCAGAGGGCGTGGGCTCCCACCTCCAGCGTAGCAGCAGCAGCCACGGGCCCTCTCAGTAAGGTGCGCAGGCATGTGGCGTGGGTTCTAGGTCAGAACCCTCAGAGCTCTTCTTTATCGCCTGATGCTCAAAGTAGTAACAGATTTCCACTTGCAGCCATAGCTGCTCAGGATGGCAAGTCAGCTGCTGAGTGACAGAGGGCCGTTGAATGAATGTCTAGGCCCCTGCAAGGGGACCCATGTTCCAGAGGTGTGTCCTGACTCAACAACTCATGGTGGTGTTGGCTCTGAGGTTTCTAGGTGGCTCCTGTGCCCAGAAATGCCCCATTGCCTTAAAAGCAAAAAAAAAGGCAAGCCACCAGCCAGTACCCTGTTCCAAGGCAGGACTGCCCTCCTCTGGTCCTTTTTCTGCCCAGTCCTGAGCCGGAGACTGTTCTCAGGAGGAGAGGGGAGCAGGAAGCCCCGTGGAGCCTGGACCGCTAAGCCGGAGGCCGTGCTGAGGTCCCAGCCTACACCGGTTGTGCCACAGGCGAGGCATTTGGCGTCCCCAGGGTTTCATTTCCTTCACTCTAACGCGGAGGAGATGGTGAGCGGCTCAGCAAAGAGTGAGCAAACCGCGTGTAAAACCCCGGCACCTGTTAGCCTCACAGCATCCCCACGACAGCTGACCAGCACATTGCATGTCCTGAGGAGTGCCTGGCCCAGGGCCTAGCAGTCAGGGGTGCAGAGCTGGCACTCAGCGCCTCGGTCTCCCCCCGGGCCACAATGGGAGACACATGATGACGGGGTGACGGGCGCGTCCTGTCCTCGGCAGCCTCCAGTGGGACAGGGGTGCCTCCTCAGCCCACTCCCCAAAACAAGGGCCTGCACGTGTGTGTGTCTTTCCTTTGTCTACTCTGGCCCTGCCAACACCTTGATCTGGGACTTCCAGCCTCCAGAACTGTGAGACAGTCATCTTGTTTCAGCCGCTCAGCCGGTGGTATTCTGTTACAGAAGCCTGAGGGGATTAACACAGACCCCAGGACCGAGGGGCCGCTCCCTTCTCATTAGGCCTCTGAGCAGATGGTCCCCCGCTCCATCAAGGGAGCGGCCACGCCCGGAGACTGGGCTGTGGTGTGTTAGGTGGAGGGAGCTGTGGAGTCTGCTTTCCCAGAGTCCCTCCCCCACCCCCACCCCCCAGCCTCCATGGACCCTGGCGTCCGGGCAGTCCCTTGAGGGGGACACTGGGAGGGCACCCGAGCTGAGAGCCAACAGATGAGCCTCAGGACCAGAACTCATGTCCAAGACTCAGGGGTCCCCCAGCTAAGGGGTCCTTCCATGCGAGAGGACCCAGACCACAGGTTCTGCCAGCCCATGACTTCGGCACGTGCAGCCAGCAGGGCACAAGGGACAGGGCATGACAGTCCACAACACCAGGACAGGGGGGAGAGGAGGTCCTCCCTGTGCTCTGGGTGCCAGTCTGCTGGCGCATAGGGAATCCAGCCTTGACTGGGGGCCCAGCCTGGCCCGTGTGTCAGCCCTGTGGGCAGGTGGTCGTGTGTGGTCTGTGAAGGGGTTTCACTGAACCGCAATCATCGCTTCCCCAGGTCTGCCAGGCAAAGGAAGTCCTGATTGTTAAAGGGCATCAGGGTAATTCAAGTGGCCCCTTCCATTCCTTTCTCCTTTGTCTGCCCTAGAAGCCATGGCCTCAGGCAGCGCCCCTCCTCTTCTCCCCTCCCCACCCACCTGCCCCTGACCAGCCCTCCCAGTGGAGAGAAGGTCACTGTGGATGGACGAAGACCTGGATGATGGGCATGGAGCCACCGCCCCACCAGAGGGAGCGAAGTGAGCATGCTCAGCTGCTCACCCCCTGAGCCAGCTCGCCTGTCCCTGTGCATTGCTCACCCCATGCCCAGAGGCCCAGGCCAGCACAGCAGCAGCGCCTAGTAACGCAGGAAGAGAACCAGCTCCCTGAGCTTCTCTGGCCCCATACAGAGGCCGACAGAACTGCAAGGGGGAGGCACAGCCACGCCGGCTGCCCTGCCTCATGCCTCAGGCTGTCTGGCCTGGGCCGGGCACCCAGGTGACCGTCCTCTCTGTGCCAGCCCCTCGCAGCTCCCAGTGGTATGTGCTGTGGAGCCCAGGATCATTTGTTAACTCTCAAGTTTTCAGGGCCTGAAAAATGTTCTTTAATAGAGTTGCCTCCCGCACATTCTCAAGGTGGCACAGGCCTTGGGAAGAGGGTGAAGAACCTGGCTTTGAGTCAGGCAGGCGCGTGTACCAATGTGGCTCCTTGAGCTCTTAGCCTCTCCCCTCGCTGAGCCAGAGCTGCAGCCTGGGACCAGGTGGCAGGGTGTGGGAGCTGCCCACTGGGCCTGGAAGGAGACGAGGAAAGGGAGAAGGAAGTCAGCGGTGGTTCAGAGAGGCCCAGTCCCAGCGGAAAGGATTGTGAGGTCTGGGAATTGTCTGTGGCACCGAGAGGTACCCAGAGCCTGAACACAGAGGAACCTCAGAGGTCATTCGTCCAGGGGCCCCATTTTAGAGATGAGCTGGTGGGGCCCAGGAAGTCATGACCTGCTGTATTATTTGAATGATTTCAACTATAAGTGGCAGAACACCCAGCCTAAGCTGATAAACTAACCACCGCAGAACTAGAGACATCCGGGCTGACAGCTGCTCAGTGGCTTAGCGCCATCACCGATACCCAGGCTTGCTTAGCGTTGTGCTCTGCCAGCTGTGCTGTGCGGGTGAATCTTCCCCTCGTGGCTGCAATGTGGCTGCAAAAGCATCAGCCAGCACATCTCCACACCACCTCCCCAAGCAGGAAGGAGAGGGCAGGTGGTATCGGTTGCTCTTCACAAATTTCTTTTTATCACAGGAAGACATTCCTCAGCCTCCTTAAGCCTCATTGGCTGGGTTTGTTCACCTGCCCACACACCAGCTTCAGGGACACCCGGAGAGGGACTATTATTCTAGCATTTCCAGCCTCTGGGGTGGCAAAGGGCTCTACCAGAGGAACAACGGGGAGCGGAAAATACTATTTTACAGGCTCCCAGCAGTGCCTCCCAGACTGGCCCCAAAGCATTCCGCTCCTTGGTAACCAGGGGCCGCAGCGACCGGATTGGAGCCCATTTCTCTCGGTGCCATGGTGCCATTTCCAGATCTCTCCTCCTGTATTTTGCTGCCTCATCTCTGAGTGGGGCCTTAGCAATGGAGGGTGGCGAAGGGCAGGTGGAGGGGAACTTGACCCAGGCCAGAGGACTAGTGAAGGCCAAACTGGACGGAGCAAGCTTCCAGGCCAGGCCAGGTGAGGGCGTGGGAGTCGCAGGGCTGTGTGGACAGTGCTCACCTGAGAGCTCCCATGGCTTCCCACCGGCCACCCTCACGGCCTTTCTGCCAGAACGTGAGCCAGAGAGGGCGCTGCGGGCCTGGGGGTCAGTCGCCGAGGACGTGGGTATTCAGGACACAAGGCTCGCCCTCTGGACTGATGCTGCAGAGCGTGTTCGCTGAGCCAGGTGCCTTTCCTTCCAGTGTTCCCCAGCTCTTCCCGGTGCTGGGGTTTCCGCCCACCCATAACCCGTGAGGGAGACGGCCTGCCCTCTTCCCAGGGCGACTCTACCCAGACAGGCGGAGGGGCTGCTTCAGAATCACGCAGAGCCGCGTTCTGACTCCGGGGGCTTTCTGCATTTGCGTCACGGGAATAAAAACGCTGAGCCCTTGTCCCTTTTTCGAGCTAAATGCCAAGAAGGGTATGGCTGACCCGAAGGCTTGGAGGCCGTGCACAGCCAGGCCCCTCAGGGCGGCCTGTGGCTCCCGTGTCTGGGCCCAGGCCTCGGAGGGTGGTGGGCCGTGGGCCGGAGAGGGCAGCACAGCCGTGAGGAGGAGGCGGGTGGGCAGTGGCGGTGAGGACCAGCAGCGGTCTCCGTGGGATACCTGTGGGGGTGGAGAGGGCTGACAGAGAGGGGGGACAGAAGGGGAACAGAGGGCTGCGGACTGGCTGGACGGGGGCCACAGAAGGGCAGGGGCTGAGCGAGATGTGGCCTCCTTTGCCTTCAGGTGTCCTGTTGCGGGACCTCTTGTCTCTGACCCTGACGAGGTCCTGGGGGGCAGACTGCACGCAGGGTCTAGAAGAAAAGAAACCTCCTGCTTTTGGCTGCTCCTTCCTTCACCAGGGCTCAGACTGCAGGATGCCACCGGAAGGCACGCTGCTGCCGGAGCGGGGACGGGGCCCCCACGTGCAGTCCCTTGCGTGAGGCCCAGCTGTCGGTGGCAGGACCGAGACCAGCGCAGGGCTCCAGGGGCCCAGCCTAGGATGCTGCTAGGCCAGTGCTTTCATGGATTTGTTTTATCATCAAAATTCCTTTGTGATTCCCAACTCCCCACATGCCCCAAGGACCCATGTTTTAAGAGATTTTCATCTACTAAACAACTGCATTTATCAAGTAATAATTTATTCATTTTCCCATTTTTTAAATTAATCAAAGATATACATAACTGCCAGCCGGAGTCTCTGATCAGCAGGAGACAACCCTTATTACCACCCTGGGTTGATTTAATTCCTGCCAAAAGCAAAGAAACTTGACATCTTAGAGAGGCTGAGCGGCTTCATTATGGGGAAATGGAAGTTTTCCATTAAGCTTTGTGAAATATTCAAAATAGCTCCCAGACCCCCGTCACTAATTCATGAAGACCGTGGCCTCCGGGGACCCCGCTGGGGAACCACTGCACCATATCGTGTAGGCAGTGAGACGGAAAGAAAATCTCGCTGTCCCAGGGTCCCGCCGCCAAACTGTTAAAGGATTTGTAGCCGGACCAAGCTCCTAGCCGCCAGAGCCTTGGCCAAACCACTCAACTGCCCTGAGCCCCAGTTTCCATCAGTAACATGGGAATGAGGTATTAGGGTTCTTAGCTGCAAGCAACAGAAACAAGCTCTGCCCCCTGAAGCAGGGAAGCTTGTAGCAAAGGATGCTGGGGAAGGCGGCGTGGCTGCGCCTCACACATGGCCCAGCAATTCCACTCGCAGGCATGTACCCAAAATAATTGAAGAGAAATACTCAAACAAAAGCTTGTGCACAAATATTCACCACAGCTCTATTCACAACAGCCAAAAGTTGGAGAAACAACCCAACTGCTCACTAACGGATGAGTGGATAAACTTAATTGGGTAGTACACACAGTGGAATACGATTCAGTTCAGATAAGGTGCTGCAGTATGGATGATCCTTCAAACAAGGCTGAGTAAAGGAAGACGGACACAGAAGACCACACAGTGTGAATCATCCTGGGGAGTGTCCTGAGTAGGCAAGTCCACAGGGGCCAAGAGCAGATCAGTGGTGTGGGGCGGGGGGGGGCAGCTTGATGGGTGCGGCCTTCCGTCCGAGGGGTTGAAAAGTTCTAGAACTAGATAGTGGCGATGGTTGCACCACACTGAGAAGGTGCTTGATGTCACTGATTGTACATTTGAAATCCTTAAAATGGCGAGTTTTATATTATGTATATTTTATCACAATATAAAAATGCACATACAGTAAAATGAAAAACAAATGGCGCTAGGTAATCACAGGTGGCTGGGTGTGCTGGAACCCACAACCTCCCCCTGAGGCCTCCACGACCACCCACCACAGCCCTGCAGACGCGTCCCTGCCCTGAGGGCCCAGCGCCTGGCCAGTCTGAATGGGAGGCTGGCTGCCACCCTCCCAGGCAGAGCAGGCTGAGCAAGAGAGCCCTTGGCATCTCTGTGCCCGGGCGGGGGTCCGGCCTGCGGAGACCCACGAGGGGATATTCTCCCGCACACGGGAGGCAGGTGAGCGGTTGGTTATAATGACAAGCGCGGGGAGCCAGTGCCTACTTCCGAGACAGGAGGACAGGAGAAAGGGCCGGCGCGTGGTGGGGGTGCGGGAAATGCTGGTGCTCCAGTCCTGCCTCCTGCGACACTTCCGGATAGAAGCAGATCGCGGAGTAATGGTGTGAGGCAACCTTCCCCTTCCCTCTTGATTCTCTTCAACACCCATCAGCCACTCCACCGTTCCCTTTTCAGGGACACCGCTCGCTCACTTTCCGACCTGGAGGTTCTACCCTCAGAACCAGATGACACCGGCAGCTGGCTGTTTATCTAGTGGACACTAATCCTTGCCTTGAGCTTTCTGTGTTCACTTTCCTGTTTAACACAAGGGCCAGCCACTTAGGAGGCAAATAAGAGAGAGAGGCTGCACAGGGGCGAGGCCGCAGTGGGGACCGGCTGTGTCCTCCACGTGGGGGCAGGCCCCTGCCTGGCACACAGCCCCATCCTCGCCATTCACCGCACCGCCAAGGGGGGAGACATGCATGCTACAAAGAGCCCTGCCTCAAATCTCCGATACAGACCAATAAGGAAATAGGACCGGAGGTAGGTTTTTATAACTATTTTTATTTCTATGTAATTTTAAACTTACAGAAAAGTTACAGAAATAGTACAAGGAACTCCAATATAGCTCTGCTCAGATTCACCACTTCTTCACACTTACCTGTTTGCCTCATTCTTCCCTCTCCCTCTCCCTCTCCCTCTCCCTCTCCCTCTCCCTCTCCCTCTCCCTCTCCCTCTCCCTCTGCCCCTCTCTTCCCCCCCCTCTTTCTCTCTCTCTCTCTCTCTCTCTCTCTCTCTCTCTCTCTCTCTCTCTCTCTTTTCCCTCCATTTTACCTGTAAATAATCCAGTGTCTCTTTTCTAAGAACACGGACAATCTTTTACTTAACCACAGTGCTGTTGTCACAATCTGGACAGTACATTGATACAATATCATTGCTTAATCCTCAGCCCATGGTCGAAGTTCATTAATTGTCTCAATGATGTCAGTTATAGCTACTCGGGGGTTTCCAAGGTGTGGACTTCTACTTAATTGCATTGTGGTCACAGGACATGTGGTCAGAGGTCAACCTTTTGAAATTCGCTGCATCTTATTTTATGTTCCTCCCTCAGCACCCACTGCCTCCCTCTCCAGGTCCCTGGACTCTCCGGGTGCGGGCAGTCCAGATGTTAATCATGGACCTGGGGACTAAATGCTGGTTTTAGGGCTCCCCTGCCTGGCTCCTCGTTCTTTTCCCAGCCATTGGGGCAGCCCCTCCACCCTCTGACTGCCCCTCTGCTCAGCCTGGCCATCCTAGCCGCCGACCAGGGAGCCAGACAGAGCCTGTTCCCGAGTCAGAGCCCTTGTAGGTTCTGCTGCTCACAACCACTCTCACATCCAGCGCCTTCAGGTGGTTGGGTCTTAAAATATTTTGCCCAAAGCTCACGCACATGCACGCACAGGACTGGCCGCCTTTGTGCCCCATCTCGGTGTGTCCTCTCACTGTGCACAACCTGGCCCGGCATGACCACCCCCACCCAGGTCAAGTGGCTTCACTGATTCAATTACTTACTCGTCTGATGGGTTTGATAATCTCTCCTGAACTTTACATGAGGAACTTCTTTTGGAAGCTAATATAAATAACAAAGGAATCCAGTCAGACAGAACAAAGCACGTATGAAATCAGCCAGATGCTATCTGCTTACGCCTACGAATACACACACCAGCGATTCGCTTACGCATGGACATGCTAAGGAGGAAATATTTCTGAAACATTGCAGCTTTCACTTTACAAAACAGTTCCTAAATATTTGACACAGCTTAGTAATATCCTAGAAAAAGAGTCTACCTAGTTCGGGTGTGTCATGGTTTTCTCGGGCTGCCAGGGCAGAGGGCACCGGCTGGGGCTTCAAGAGCAGGAATGTGCTTCTCACAGTTCTGGAGGCTGGAAGCCTAAGAGCAAGGTGTTGGCAGGGTTGGTTTCCTCTGCGGTCTCTCTCCTTGGCTTGCTGATGGCCGTTTTCTCTCTGTGACTCTCACATCTTCCCTCTGTGCATGTCTGTGCCCTAATCGCCTCTCCTTATAAGAACAGCAGTCATACTAGATTAGGACCCCCCTTCATGACCTCATCCTAAGTTAATCACCTCTTTAAAGGCCCCTACCTCGAAATACAGGCACATTTGGAGATACTGGGGGCTAGAACTCAATATGAGAATTGGGTTGGTGGGGACACAGTTTAACTTATGACGGATGGACAGCCTACGCAGCCTTCCTACCCTTGGTACTTTAACACACATCTTACCTACAAAGAGCACCATAGAGTGCACTTGATCTTAAGAAGAGAGGAAGCCAGGCTGTGGCTGGTGTGGCTCAGTTGGTTGAGCATCTTGCCATGTACCAAAAGGTTGTTGGTTCCATTCCCGGTCAGGGCACAAGGCCTGTTGCAGAAGGCAGCTGATCAATGTTGCTCTCTCACTTCGATGTTTCTCTCTCTCTCACTCTCCCTTCCATTCTCTCTAAAATCAATAAAAACATATCTTAAAAAATATATAGACAGGGGGAAGCCAGGCCCTAGAGAGCTAGACACACTCTGACAAGGAAACCCATCCAAAGGCCCTGAAGCTCTGGGGTGGGCTCCTCAGTCCCCATGTTCTGGTGGTGCCTGTCCCCCGGAGAGTGAGAGGGAGCAGCACCTGACAGGTGTGGAGGACAGACTTGCAGTTGCTTCTATGCACATTTCTTTGCGCTGCTTCATTCTTATCTGACCAACTCTTTTTTTCTAATCCTATATAATAAAGAGGTAATATGCAAATTAACCCTCACATTCACACAACATGGCTGCCTACGACCAGGCCAGCAGGGGGGTTAGTGAGGGACGACCAAACAACTGAACAAGTAGGCTGCGTGGGGCGACCAGGATGTCAGGGGGATTAGTGAGGGACAACCAAACGACTGAACAGCAGGCTGCGTGGGACGACCAGGCCGGCATGGGGGCTGTGAGGGGTGACCAGGCTGGCAGGAGGGGCAGTTGGGGGTGACCAGGCCAGCAGAGGGGGCAGTAAGGAGTGACCAGGGTGGCAGGGTAGGGCAGTTAGGGGTGATCAGGCTGGCACAGGGGAGCAGTTGGGGGAGACCAGGCCAGCAGAGGGGGGCAGTAAGGGGTGACCAGGCTGGTGGGGGGAGGGGGGCAGTTAGGGGACACCAGGCAGGCAGGTAGGTGAGCAATTAGGAGCCAGCATTCCAAGATTGTGAAAGGGATGTCCAACTGTCAAACTGGCAGTCTGACATTCCCCAAGGGGTCCCAGATTGGAGAGGGTGCAGGCTGGGCTGAGGGGACCCCCCACCTCCATGCACAAATTTTGTGCACCAGGCCTCTAGTTAAAAATATTAGCAATTATGGACATGCTAACTAATCACATGACACTAAAATAAACTTAGGATGAAAAGACCCCATAACCCATCATTTTAGTCAGCACCTGGCAAATATCATAACTCGCTTGCCCACGCTGTCTTCATTATGCTGGTTTGGCAAGACCCCTCGCTGGTGTCCACCTCAGCCCACCTATTCTCAGGCACAGTCTCTGTTCCTGGAGGGAAAGGCCAACCACTGCCAACAGATGTATCTCCAAGCAGGACCACGCACCTCAGTGGCCCCTCGGTACTGCCAACCCATCCTAGTAGGCTGTGCAGGCAGCACCCTCTCCCTCTCCTAGACAGCCATTCCCATCTCCCTCTTCCACCTCCAGCAGACTTTCCTCCTACTCACACTCGGGAGCCGCCGTCAATCTGTGACTCACCTGGACACGGAGCAACCGGAAGAGAGCTCCAGCTCCCATTGCCCTGCCCCCCTGCATGTTGGTTCCAGCACCCCACCTGCCTTACCTCCTGCTTTGTAGACCAGTTGTCCACATGTCCACTCAAGTAAGCCTGTGTCCTCTCTCACCCACCCAAGGATGTCACTTGGCCCTTGGCCCCTCTCCCCTACCATCAGTTTAGTAAGCCTGACTTGTCCACATTTTAAAACTGTTTAATCCAAAGAGGTGAGTGAGGCCATGCTTTGAAGGTGTAATGTTGCCTGAGGATCCCGCCCCACTTCTGGTCGGTCTGCGGGAGAAGACTATGCAGGGGATCCCCAAGGCCAGATACACATAAAGCACCACTTTCAGCAAAAAGCCATCACCTAATTAAAAGCCTTTTAGTCACAAGCTGAAAAAAAATCCTTCTTTTTATGTTTAATTCTATTCCTAGTGACCTTTTTCAATGGAAATAAAACAGGAATTCTCTGCTGTTGGATTGAAAAGGTATCAAATTTCTCAAATGTCACTTTGGGTAGATTTTAACTTCTCAGAACTCTGGGTTGCAAGACCATCTGCCTATGGCCCACCCACTGTCCATGTTATGTGACCCCACCCCAGTTTGGGCCCCACTTTGGGCCATTGTTAAGGATCCTTGGTGCTGCTCTCAGCGAACATAAAAGATATGTGTTTCCCGGCTACAGAGCAGCCGCACTGGGCTGTGGCCAGGTGGAGGCCCAGGAGCTGTTTGGAGCAGACAAGACCCTGGGACCTTCAGGGAGACCAGGCTCCTTGGTCTGCGGTGAATGCTTACGGAGCAGGTTACTGAGAGCTTATGTGAAAGTCAGTGTTAGCACAAGGTTAATTATGCCATTTAACGAACTGTGGCTGAGGATGTACCAGTATACAAGCCAGGCACGGTCATCGGTGTGCGAAGATGACAGTGAAATGAGGATGGTGGCCCTGCCCTCACAGCGCCTACATTCCATTGGAAGGGACACATGAAGACAGATAAACAGACCGATAAATATACGACAATGAGATGGGGCTGAGGAGACGGGCTTGCGCCAATCTTACATGCATTTGTACCCAAAGAGACACAAATAAAACGGGGGTAGAAAGAAGAGCAGTTTTACTGCTCAGGTGAAAGAGGTCTTTTTCCAAATTTGAAAAAGCTCAGCTTTTAATCTTTCTTGACTCACTTTCCTGGGTGCAGTTTATTTTTTTTAATTATGAAAGCGGGTGGGAAATCATGCTTAAAGCTGCTCACCTAGCACGGTAACTAATACCATTCGGTGCGTCCCCTTTGGTCCTGTGCATACTGGACCTGCTATAGGCATAATGTACTTCTTTAAAACTTAAGGCTGTAAGATGTGTTTTCCTCTCTTGCCAGGGCCACCTGTGATTTTGCTGACTGCATAATCATCTACTGCTTGTAAATACCACAAGTTACATAACCTCCTCCTGCTCTTTGCATGTGTGTTGCTGTCTAGTCGTCACCGGCGCAGAAACTGCTGTGAGGGCATCTTCAGGCGAGCAGCGGTTTTCCTCTGGCCGATTGGTGTGTTTGCTTAGGTTCCCAGGTGGGAGTTTCCGGGTCGAAGGGCACTCTCTCATTTCAAAAAATGTTTCTGGAGCTCTAAACAGAGATGGAGGATAAAACGGGAAAAGGCCGGTTTGCGCAGACACTGGAGAGCTCGCGGTGCAGACATAGCTGGTGTGCTGCAGAGCTGCACGCTCGGGTCCCACGTGCTCTCATTAACCGTCGTCGCCGCGGTACGTTTTAAAAAGTTTTGTTTAAAAGCAAATTTAGAAATCTTGCTGGAGAAGCAGGGGTTTGCGCCCCGGGCACAGCGGGTCCCCCGATGGTGCTCACAGTCCCCGCCCTTCTCCACGCCCAGCAGAGACACAGAGCTGAGCCCCCAAAGCGCCAGGCCCCCGCTCAGATCCGAGCCGACCACAGGCAGAGCCAGTTACCAAGACGACCTCCCCATTGCTCCCCTTTTCCAGGTTAACAGCTCTGAGTCTGTGCTGGATGGCTGAACAGAATTAGTTCAAAAGAAGCAGAAAAAGAACAATGGCTGTAAAAGACAATGGAGCTGTTAACCCGGGAGCCAGCGCGGAGCACAGTGCAGGGCACCCTGGTTGGTTCCTTTCCTGTGTGACTCCACGCTTTGATCTCTGCTCTGAAGTGAGTCTGTTTCCATTTGTCTTTAATAAAACAGAACCACCAGCAGTTCCATTGCTTTCAGGTACATCCAGCCTGTGGGGTGTGGTATGTCCCTGCCACATGCGTGCCGGGCCCGGTGGGAGGCGCTGAGCCTCGGGGATGAGGATTATGGTCGTACAAGCCAGCAGTCCAGTGTCCCCAAGACCCCGTTGCCACCAGACTTGGCAAAGGGGGGATTCTCAGGACCTGGGGACACCTCGCTCCTGGCTGCTCAGGGAAAGCTCAGAGGCCTCCACCTCTTCCCCAGCCTCACGGAGCCTCGGAGCTGGTCCCCAGGCAGGTTGCTGCCGCTGCTGGGATTGCGGTCCTGAGCCCAGAGGTCAGGCTGATGCTTCCCAAGGCGCCCTCCGCATTGGCGGTCACGGCCAGGACCAGCCACGGCTACAGCCTTGGCTAATGAGCACGGTGGCAGGACCCCGCCTGATGCATTGTGCAGACAGAGTGTGAAGATGTGACGCTGCACATTTTCTCTAGCGCTGCCATTCCGGCAGGAAGTGCCCCGGTTTATTCCCAGGGCTCCTCCCTTCCTGGCTCTGGCTAATGGGTCCTGGACGTACACACACCCAGGCTGCCCCAGGGGCCCAGGGCAAGGAAACCTCATGCAGCGGCCTATGAGCCCAGCGGGCTAGATGCGCCTTTCTGAGTTTCTTCTCCTCTCTGAGAAGCAGGCCTGGGTTTTAGGGTGGCGGGGTGGCAGGCGTATTTCTTTTAAGGCTGTGAGAGTCTTCCTTTAGGTTTCTTTGAGGTGCTCTGACTTCCCTTCCCCCAAGTATTTAGGGTTTCCTACAAAACAGCCCGAAGTGTTACTCAGCCTGCTGTAGAGCCCACCACGGGCTTCCCCTGGACAGGAACAGAGGCAGGTCCTGGCACCACCCAACCCCCTCTCTGCCCCTCTCTCCTCAATCTCCAATAGCCTCGAACTTCCCTCCTTGCAAGTCCTAGTCCTGTGTCCTCCTAAGCAAGACCCAGTGTCCCGTCATCTCAATAAGATGGGAACTGTCTTCCCACATGGGGCGCTCCGGTGCTGACACCCTCCACCTGCCAAGCAGCCTCGTCTGTGTAGCTGACATCCTCTCGGGGCCCCGGGGGAGTAAAGTGAGCGGGAACACTGGGTGGATTTGGCTGGAGCAGAGGATGCCAGGAGGGGCAGGAGGGGCAGGAGGAGTGGCAGGCCTGCCCCCTGGCAAGGGAAGCAGCTGGAAGGGGAGGAGCTGCCCTCCCTCTCTGTTCCTCAAGGTGAGCAAGCATCAGCAGGGGCTGGCAGAGGGGTGTCTCTGAGGAGGAGGGAGCCCAATGGGAGGTTTGGGCTGGGGGCCTGAAGCGGTCAGGAAGGAGTTGGCTACGCTGCCCTCCTCTGAATTGCATACGGTCCTGCAAGGATTATGCTGCCTCTGGGAGTGGCCGCCTGTCACTTACACTGCAGACATTCGTGTTAATTTCTAACCGGATCCCGTAATTTATAAAAATAAAACCAAGTTGGGTTTATCCCTGGAATCTTAGGTTCTATTCAGTCTTCCGTGTCCTCCCAGCAGATATGGTGGGAACAGACGTGTATTGGAGAGGCACCCGGGGTCTGTCCAGAGTCCAGCTCAGCCTGGTCCGGCCAGTGGTGCTGCCCAAGGACCTGCTGTCCAAGGCACCCGGCTCTCAAAGCTCCTGCTTGGCCCAGGGTGGAGGGTGAACCTACCCTGGGGATGGCGGCCTTTTCCCTCTCCCTGGACTAACCCACCGGCTAGGCCACTTCATCCCCCCTGAGGAGACACGGGCTCTCGTGAATGTTGGGAGAAGAGCAGCAAGTTCGGTCACTGGTGCCACAGCCAACGGCTGGTGCGGTGCCTGCAGAGAGGAGACCAGGGCTGGGCAGGGAGATGCCTGCACAGTCTGGAAGCCCCTGGCGCAGAGATGGGAGATGAGGCGTCGCTGCTTCCTGCTCTAAGTGAGCAAGTGTTTGGGGACGAGGTGCCAGCGCAAAGCTGCCTGCGCTGCTGGCCCAGTCCCTCTGCGCTCAGTCACACATGTGCTCCGAGGCGTTTGGCTCCAGGCGGCTGGTAGACATCAGCTGACAGATCTGGGATCTGATAAGACTGTTGATTTCATTCATGTGTGCAACGTTGGAGATGAATTTTAACAGTTAAAATGGGGAAAGGAAAGAGAGACCCTAGAACGTTGCCAGGATTGCAAAGCTGGCTGTTTTCTGTAACGAATTTCTTGAAACTGTGAACTCTGAGCTGGAGGAGGCTGTTACAAAGGCCATTGTTGCCAGGTGTGTTCTCGGGGAGACAAGAGGAGGACAGCAGAAGCCAAGGGAGTGTCCAGAAGGTCGGCCCTTTGGGACGTGAGGGCCCCAGTTTTCTCTCAAGCAGGCGGCTGGTCCCCTGGGCAGGCCTGGGGAGGTCAAGGGCCAGGCTCCCTCTGGAGGGCGGCAGCTCCTCAGGCCCTGCAGCCCATGGCCTGACAGTGGGTCTGTCCATAGGACCAGGTGTGTGGTTCTTTTAAGTATTATTATATTACTATGATTGATTGACCTCTGCAAAGAGAAGCACTGAAAACAAAACAAAACAAAACAACCTTTCTATCCCGGAACGCTAATGAGAAATTTAAGTATATATATCAAAGGATTAGTTGTTTTGGAAGCCACTAAGGCAAGCATGACAACCTCAAAGGCTAACACGGGCCAAATAAACAAGGTTTAAGTTTATGTGGGCTGCAAAAAACACACAAAAGCTTCAATTTTCATAGAAGCATAGGTTTATTTCAGTAGAGACATGCTGAATACAAAGAGCTGAGATAAATGAGTCATCGCTAACATAAAATAATAGAACATTTTAATAAAAATTAATATTTTTTCTTGGACATTAACTTACCAGACACTGAGTAACTGCACAAATCAATAAGCATAATGCAAATAAACCTATTTTTCTTCTTCTCCGAAAGTGAAATATTTCCTGTTGCGCACACCAAACAAGACAGTCCAAGACTAATGACATGGCAATCGGCTGCTAAAATATTCGCTGCCAGTATTAGTGGAGAGAAATGGTGCACCTGCATGTAGGGCGCGTAAGGGAAATGAATGCAACATGATTACAGTAATCAGTCATTAGCGAATATTTGTTATTAATAATTATGTATAACAGGATATTGTAAAAATTAAGTTATGAAATTTTATTAAAATGTCTCTTACATACCATTATATTGGCTGGGCTGCTAAAATATTTGTGGCCCACGGGCTGCAAGTTTGACATGCTTGCACTAAGGCACGTATCATGTAACCCTAAAGATTCATTGCACCTGTGACATGAGAGTTGGGCTCAGGCGGCCTTTATAACCAATGCCGTGTGTCTCGACTCCTCTGAGAGTTGCGTTTGATTGAACACTGACTTCCATCCCCCATCCCCAAAGGAGTAGTGGTAGATGACGCAAACAATGAACCCTTCTATTCAGAAAGCGCTATGCAGTTTTAAGGGGTTTCTACCCTCTCTGAAAGTTACAGCTTTCTGGGATAGTAGGCGGCGCCAGGCATTCGCAGTAGCTTAGAGATGAAGAAACTGAGTTCTCAGGAAACGAAATCGTAGAGTTGTAAATGGAAGGTCTCTTGACTCCAAACCTGAAGCTTTTTCTCACCACGCTTCAAAGCTCTCCCCTCAGCATGGAGCAGTCCAGGTGTTTTTCCAGGAGGCTGTCACTTCCTGCACAAGCTGAGGCCTCATCCCAGCCCCCTGCTGACATCGCCAGGGATGTGGAGGGGAGCTCCTCCAGTCCCGGGGGGAGGAGGTTCTGGGACTGGGCAGCACCCGCCCCTCCGGCAGCTATGACTAGGGCAGGGTTTGGAGAAGGCATGCAGAGCAGTCAGAGCAATGCAGTCACAGAGGCTGAGATTACCCCACATTCACTCCTTGCCCCGGACTGACCCGCTCCGCTCCAGCCTCACAGTGGAGACCCAGGGAAGCATGCAGGTCTCCTGCCTGCTGTGGGCCAGCCCCTGGGGCTCAGTCCCACCTGGCTCTCTGCCTCCTATTCACGTTTCATGCAGAAGTCCCACCGTTTCTAAACCTTCTGGCCTCATCTTTTTTTCCTGAGCTCTTTCATGGTGAAAGGGTTTGAGAGGCAGGAGAGGCAGTTAGGGAAGGGGGGCCCATGGGAGAGGAATGCATGTGTGACAGGCAGAGACAGCTCCAGCTGCAGGATTGTCTACAGGAAAGTTACAAGAGGAAGAAGAAGGGGCACTGGGTGAACTTTGAAATGGATGCCATGCAGGGAAAGGGGGGAGTGACAATTTGTAAAGCATGGGGACATAAGATAAGGAAGGAAAGGTTCAATTAGAAAGTCAGATGTTAAGACAAAGAAGCTCCCGGCATTTATAGCAGTAAACCTGTGGACAAAGAAACTCGGAAGACTGCTCCCTCCTCCTCCATTTTAGAGAGAAAGAGAGGGTTCTCCATTTTGGGGACTCCTCCCCAGGGGGGTTCCCATTTGGGGACCCCTCTCCAGGGGGAGTCTGTGTATGCTTCCAATAAACTTCCTCACTTTTGCTTAAATTTTTTAGTCCACAAATTTTATTCTTCAAACTCTGTAGGACAAGAGCCTGCGAGGAGAGCCCCAGCTTGCCATTCGGGGTGTCACAGGCTCGAGTGAGGGCTTGATCTCCCCAGTTGGTCCCTCCAGCTCCTGACCCCTCCCTGTCGCTTCAGACAGCACCTCTCCAGCTCCTGTCTGCAGGGTGGGGGCTGCCTCTCTCCAGTGTCCTGTGAGGGGCTCTGCCTGGACCCATCCTTGCCACAGAGTCCACACACGCTGTCCAGGCAGCTCCTTAGCCAGGGCAGTCAGGAGGAGAAAGAGCTTTTGTAAAAGTTAAAAAAATGGGGAGATTATTTCATCGAGATTAAACACAGGAAACCTGAGAACAAACCAGCACCAGTAACGGAGCAGCGCCAGCCTCAGAGCACCCCCTCGGGCCAGGGCTTTGCAGTGTTTCACCCTCTCTCCAGCCCTGCAGGCCGGGCAGCCTCTCCACATACGGACCGACCGATGGATGGACAGATGGATAGATGAGGGGACCGCAGCTCAGCCAGCTCATTGCAGAACCAGAACCCAGAAGCCTCCTGTACTCCATCAAAGGGAATGCAAGAGCTGGGCCCTGGCTGGGGGGAGCCAGCCTGGCCTTTAGGAAGGGAAGAGAAGGCACAGGGCTAGGTGTCAGGCTTGAAGCAACGCCCCAGGGAGAGGCGCCTCCTCAGTTAGGGAGCCTGGGAACCCGGCCCAGCTAGGCCGCCACTGCAGGAGGAGAGGGCAAATGGCCGCGCTGACAGGACAACAGGAATTTGTCAGGGAGAGGCTGAGGCGGAGCCTCATCGGGTGATGAAGCGCAGCAGCCGGTGGTAATGAAATATTTATGAATGGGGAGAGGATGCTGCATTCTGCAGTGCAGCACAGGGGAGAGCGAAGTTTCGAGAATACTGTAATAGCAAAGCCCTCCATTAATTATCAGAGGCAAGCTGTAACGCCAGTTCCTATGGCAACGGGGTCCCCAATGGATTGCGCTCTTTTTCTTAAGCTGCTCCCTTTTACTGCCGTACATTGCATTTGTTTTCCACAGGAGGTTTCTGCCGGTCCTTTGCAAATGAATTCATCCTGTCCTCACAGAGGCTGGGGCAGAGACCAGCAGGCTGGGCTGGGGAAAGTGAGATTATGCAACTTTGTGCTAAATGCTCTGGAAGGACAGTGAGGGGCACCAGGCCTTCCACCGGGAGGGGCAGGCAGGGCGATGGCTCAAGGGAGCTGGTAGGGAGCACGGGTAATTAGGCGACCCAGCCCTCCCCCCACACACACTCCAGTCCTTGAAGCAGAGCTGGGCCCTCTGTAGACATGGCTGCTGCTGTGGCCCTGGAATCTAATCCTTGTGCATAACTCAGCCGAGGGGAACGGAGCTCCGGGTCCCAGGGGAGTGAGCGCAGCCCCTTTGTCCCACCTCCACACTGCTTCCCTCTGCTGCTGAGGTGCGACCTGCATTTGATGGCAGTTTGAAAGCAGCACTTCCAGGGGAGGTGTCCTGTGATTGCGAGTCCCTGGCCACAGGAGCGCCTCAGGCTGCTAGGGGCCTGGTCAGGGCTGTCAGCGGTGCTTCCTGGTCCTGCTCCAGGCTGCACGGCTCCAGCTCCGGTGGCTCAGTGCCCAGAGGGCCTGCGCTCACCCAGGACAGGCCTGCATTTAGCCTGCAGCTTGGGGCGTAGGAGGGGTCCCATCCCAGCTCTTTGGTGGCCTCCTGAGAGGGGTGTGGGTCATGCTAAATGGCAGGGGAGGGGGCTGCCTTGACTGGGGAGAGTGCAGGGCTCACACGCTTGGGGCTATTCCAGGCCAAAAACAAACTCCTACTGCTCCAGAGTTACTGTCATGGCTTTACTCTGCTTCCTAAGTTGCCAAAGGGACTTACAAGCATTTGTGAGTGAATCTGGGAAGATGCCACAAGCAGGATTAAATCAAAATTCTGTGTGTGTCTCTGTAGAATCCTGCCTGGAGTGGTGCCAGCATGCGGCCCGGGGGGTGGGGGGGTTGGGGGGTGGGGGGGTGGGGGGGTGGGGGGGTGGGGGGGTGGGGGGGTGGGGGGGAGGCTGGCCCAGAGCCCAGGGACTCGGCACTTCCCAGACCACCAGGCCTCCCCATTTAGACTTCATCCTCAGGGCTGACCTTTGACACCCAGGCCACTTGCCCACCTCCCCAGTGTGGGTGGAACAGAGAGTGGGTAACCCTTCTACGTGCCACCCACCTGCTGTGCCCTGTTATTGCCTCATCCCCTCTGCACAGGAGGGTGGTCTCCCTTATTGTTCCGAGAAGGCAAGTCACTTCCTAGGCCACAGGGCTCCTCAGAGGTGGAGCTGGACTCAGAATCCACGTGTGTTTGACCCCAATGCGCATGCTCTCAAACGCCTCACTCAGTGGCCTCTTGCAGCCCCAGCCCTGGGACAGGCCCCCAGCAAACTCTCCATCCCCCGCCCCGCCCCGTGGGAGGAAGTGGCCTCCAGCCCAGAGGCCATGCCAGGACCTGGGGGGCGTGCAGGAGAAAACATCAGAAATCCTAGTTCGGGTTTTGTATTACCCCTAAAATGTCAACTTTGCTTTGTGAGGCTTTCATGAGCTCGGTAGCGTATTTATAGAATTTGTAAATCAATAAACACTCACATGTTGGGGGGATGCCTAAAATTATTTTACTGATATTGGAAGCGAGCGAACAGATGAAGTCTTATGTGGGAGACAGTGACCAGGGTCCACCCTGCGGCCCCTCCAGGCCGGAGAGGACGGCTCACCCCGGGCAGCCCCGACGACCTTCCCCTGCCCTTTGGTTTGTTCCTCGGGATCCCTCTAGGCACCATTCCATGCCACCCCCTCAGCAGCCCCCTGCTCTCCCACAAAAGGAAAGGTGCTTCTACCAGACCTGGAGAGCAGGAGCCCCGGATTCGTGGTCGGCAGCTGCGTCCTGTCCGTAGCATTTGGTCCTCCCCCCTGGCACTACTGGGGCTTGGGAGGGGGGTGGACAAGGGTGAGTGAAGAACGCACACATTGTGATCCTACCGGCTACCCACACGAGCACTGACGGGATGGCCCCTCCCAAATCGATGCCCCGGTTGGGAAGCCCGTCTCAGGAGTGTCCCTGACTGACCTGTGGATTTGGGGTGCACTGGGGAGGGGTCCCTGGGGTGGACACAGAGCTCCCATCCATGGGGTCCTCAGATGGGAACCAGAGTTGTCACGCCTTCCTTAGAAACCTCGCTAACAGGTTCCAGAGACTAATTAAATGCTCTGGGCCTCAGTTTCCTCTAAGTGCTCAGACCTTCTTACAGGGTCACATGGAACGGCAATGCAACTGCAACATCTACCGAAGCTCCCTGCAGATCATGGGGCAGGAGGAGCTGAGAGGCGCAGCGCCAGGCACCCAGGGGGCACTCACACGCTGCTTTCCTGCCACTCGCCAGCTGCGTGCGGCCTGACGCCACCGCCTCTGTTTCCTCATTTTGAAAAGGAGAAAAGATGTCTGTCACGCTTCACGGCCTATGTGCAAGTGAAATGTGCTATGGACGTCAGAATGGCCAGTGGGTCAGAAACAACAGGCACACGCATTCTGTTGTAAAGAACAGCCACCATCTGAGCGAGCGGGTGGAGAAGGCCGGGCAGGACAGGGTTAGCCAAGGCTCCCTCGTCTCGATGCCTCTCTCTGCGGACCCTCGTGCGGTGGCTCCACGGAACCTATTTAGCCTTTTTGAGTCTCAGTTTTCTCATCAGTAAAATGGGTGTAGTGCAAATACTGACCTCGTTCGATTTTCAGGACGACTAAGGGGGACAATTAATGTGAAGTGCCCAGCACAGAGCTCAGGCTACCGTGAATGCCC
The DNA here is from genome assembly GCF_963259705.1 of Myotis daubentonii. NCBI lineage: Eukaryota > Metazoa > Chordata > Mammalia > Chiroptera > Vespertilionidae > Myotis > Myotis daubentonii. The sequence continues at coordinate 128,331,305 of NC_081842.1, forward strand.
AGCAAATGCCAGTCATTGGTTGTAGCAGAACTGCCGTCAGTTTGATGCATTTCCGGGCTCCTGTTATAATGCTCATTTAATTGTCACACTAGCCCTGCCAAGCTGACACTTTTGTCCCCCCTTTGAACAGGTGAAGAAACTGAGGTTTGGAGAGGCGGAGTGACTTTCCCCGAGATTGCACGGAGCACACGGAGCCAGGCCTCTCTGCCTGCCCTGCTCGCTCTCCTACACCACCCACTGGCCCCACGCAGCCCGGCCTGGGCGGGCCGCAGGACACTGCTGTGTGATCGGACTCAAGACCGTGAAATGCTGGCAGGAGGAGGCCGTGGGAGGCATAAAACGGGGTTCTCCCAACGGTGTGTTTCCCTTGCTGTCATGGGTGCCCAGGATCCCTCCCATCGTGAACTCAGTCGCTCTTTCTTGCCACTCCACCGTGAGGCTGGCATTCGCGGGCCAGGCAGCATGAAGGGAGGAAACCATCACTTCTTGACAGACGCATTATTTTACTCTAAAAGTCAATCCCCCAAGCACCCTGCCAGAAGCCAACCCCAGGAACTCAGGGAGAAAAGTGATTGCTTCGCGGGATTTCCTTACGTGCTTTGAATTTCTGCTCTGAGGGAAAGGCCAGTCCTGCTCCAGGGGGCCCTGGAGGCTCCACCTGAACCCAGACAGACCAGCAGGTGCGGGGCCCTCAGGCGGCAGGGCGGCCCTGGAGTGAGCAGCTGCCTCCCATGTGTGGGTGGCCTCAGGAAGCAGGCTGCTGACTCGAGCCGCACTGTGTGCCGTGGCCCGGCCCTGGGCGACATCCCGACCTCACTGCGGCCTTCTGCAGACGTGGCCAGCTGGACCAGGACCCCAAGGCCCTTTCTCTCACCATGTCACACCCCAGTGCTAGGATAGGCTGTGTGCGAGCGGGAGGATGACAGCATCCCAGCTCGGAGTTCACACTGTATAAAACCTGACCCAAAGCCCAAGAAGAGCAACTCAGGAGGCTTCCAAGAACAGGGAGGGGGAGAACAGCCCATTTATTGTCCAGGAGCAGAGAAGAGACCTTTAACGCTGTGTGACTTTGCCATTTGACTCAGCCTGAGTCTCAGCTTCACATTCTTAAAGTGAGAATCAGGGCCTGCCCGGGTAGCTCAGTTGGTAGAGATGTCCCAATACGCCAAAGTTGTGGGTTCGATCCCCGGTCAGGGCACATACAAGAATCAACTAATGAATGCATAAATAGGTGGAACAACAAATCAATGTTTCTCTCTTTCTCACATGAAGCTTTATTGAGGTCTAAGTGACAAATAAAAATTATATATATATTCAAGACATTCAACCTGACATTTTCATATATATGTACATTGTGAAATAATTACTATAATAAAACTTACAAATCCATCACTTCAGTTAATTACTTTTCTCCCCCCCCCCACCCCTCTCTTTTTCTTGTGGTCAGAATTCTATCTTCTTAGCAAATGTCAAGTATACAATACAGTATTTTACTTAGAGTCACCATGCTGTGTGTTAGATCCCCTGAACTTATTCGTCTTGCAAAACTGAACTTTGTACCCCTCCCACCATCTTCTCATTTCTCCCCTCCCCTAACCTTTGTGGCCACCATTCTACTCTTGCTTCCATGAGTTTGACTATTTTAGATCCCACATGTCTAACAGTATCATGTAGTGTCTGGCTTATTTCACTTAGCATAATATCCTCCAGGTTCAACCATGTTGTAACAGGTGAGGCTTCCTTCGTTTCTAAGGCTGGATAATGTTCCACTGTATGTGTACACCACTTTTTCTTTATCCATTCATCCATCGAAAGACGTTTAGGTTGTTTCCATGTCTCAGCTGTTCTGAATAATGCTGCAAAGGGCGTGGGGGTGCAGGTAGCTCTCTGAGATACTGATTTGGTTTCCTCTGAGTGCTTTCCCAGAAGCGGGGTTGCTGGGTCCTATGGCAGTTCTGGTTTAAGTTTTTGAGGACCCTCCATAGTGTTTTCTCTTGTGGCTACAGGCTCCTGGTCACTCATCATTTAGGGGGAAGTGGCTGCAGGCGCGGGCAGCTGAACCCAGGTCACGGTTCCCTGCCCGAGCTCCTCGCCGCCACCCCCAGGGCTCAGAACTCCCTCCTGGACGTGGCGTTCCTTGAGTCTTGCAGGCTGGATGGACAGTATGGCCATGAGATCAAGCACTCAGGCCCCAGACACAAGAGGATCTGGGCTCAAGTGCCCAGCGCCCGGCCGTGTGGCCCTGGGGGCACGACGAAACTTTCCTGGGCCTCAGCTCTTCTGTGAACTGGGGCTGGGGCACCACACACTGGGCCACAGCGAGGATGGGTGGAGTGGAGCCTGCGATGCCTGTCGCACATGAGGGTCTGTAACAGGCGGCTGTTATTTTCGATAAGAATTGGAAAGTCTGTGGGAGAGCACACAGGCCTGGTGGAGCACCTGGTGAGTATTTGTTGAGGGAGGTTAGGTGAGGTGATGCCCTGCAGTAGCAGAGCCAGGGGAGCCAGTAGGAAGACAAGCGGGGGGGCGGGCAGCCGGAGCGGGGGGCAGAGGAAGAGGGGGGTCCAATACTGGCCTCCCCAGCCTCTGGTTCTGCAGGCCCTGAAAGGGCTGTTTTGTCCCTGTCTCTGTCTTCACATTAGCCTGGCGTTAGCCTCAAGGGAAGAGCTCAGAGGGCACTGCTCGGTGTCGCAGGCCCCCAGCACCCCAATGGAGTGTTGGAGAAACTGTAAGGGGATTGGCCACCTGCCCTGTGCTCCCGGGAGGACCCTGTCTGCCAGCGATGCCCTCCACTCTGACTCCTTCGGAGCCAGGTGCCTGCGGGGCAGTTGCTGTCTAGAGGCTGTTTATCAGCCAAAGAGAATCCCTGGGCCTCCCAGGGCATAGTTTTAGGCCAGGAAGCGAAGCTAATGCTCAGGGGACAGCGAGCTGCTGGAGGAGGGGGCGGGCGGGAGAAAGGAGAATCTGAGGCTTCGGCTTTGTGGTGTTTAAGGGAAAATGAGGTGTTTCCTAGCCGATTGCTTTTATTTTTTTATTTTTATTTTATTCTTTTTACGTGCCACAACTCTCTTCTGACTGATTTTATTTATTTATTTATTTATTTATTTATTTATTTATTTATTTAATTGCTTAAAATATTACAACGAGTAGTACATTTGTCTCCTTTTCATGATATTGAAATGAATGCCCTATTCCAGCATCACATCTTTGTTAGAACATTTGCCTCCCAGGAAGCAGAAAAGACGAGGAGAACTGGACACTTGGCTCACTGCAGGGGCGACTGCTTGGGCTCATCCTCCCTGTGGTTTGCATGGCCCTTGCTGGCCTGTGTGCCACTCAAGTGAGCTGGGTCCCTGGCCCCTCTGCTCTCCCCATGGCCCTCTTCCTAGCCCAGGGCTCCCGGGGGTGGTTGACTGAAAGGCCCGTTTCGGCCTGAGCAGAGGAATAGCCACTGGACAGCGGGAGATGTGTGTGAAAGGGGCAAAGCGTGACCGGGAGAAGCCTGCCACCTCGGCAGGAGGCAGGAGGAGGCTGGGTCAGGAGGGGCTTCTTGTGCCTGGAGGGTTCTGGACTGCCAAGCCCCTCGGCCCCTCTTCAGGGCCTGTGAGTGAGTGAGCCAAGGACAATCTAGAAGCCCTGAGACACGGAAGGGCCAGCACATCTGGGCATGGAGGGTGGGAGAATAGGCTGTGTGACTCCAGGCATATCACAACCTCTCTGGCCTTGGCATCTTCACCTATAAGCTAAGTCACTGGGCGACTCCGAGAGCGGGAAACACGGAGAGTTTACTCTGGGATTCTTGCATGCAGCCGGGACTATGTGAGTGATGAGAGGCCTCGCCGTGCACCTTCCAGCCCCACCAGGAAGAGAGGAGGACAGCACATTAGCCACAGGGCTGCAGAGGAGAGGCCCTGGGAGCCCTCTGCATTCCCACCTGGGTACGGCCGACACCCGCTCTGACTCTAGGCATTTGTGCTGGAACGTGCCCTCTGCCTCACAGGGCGCTGATGAGATGTGAATATTTGTCACATTTACTGAGGATCACACAGGGCCAAGCGCTGGGATGGGCACTTCCTGTGTATCATCTCACTCCATCCTTCAAACAAAACACGAGGCTGACGTTGTTACTGTCCCCGTAATACAGATGAGGACACTAGGAAGAGAGCTTAGGCAGTGAGGACGGGGCAAAGCTGGGCTCAGGTCTGTTCTGTCTGAATTTGGAGCACAGATGTCTTAAGGCAAGAACATTGTTGAAAAAGCAATAGCAGTAAACTCATGGGAGGCCTGGTGGCTCTTGTTTAAAAAGACCTGGAGCTTCAGATGTGGAAACAAGAGGCCAGCCGCCTGGCCAGAGTGGGACACATGGGGAGTTATTGGAAAACGATGAAAATCACCAGCCTTATGTATTGGCCCAGTTCCCCAGCCAGTCACCTCGCAGACAGGTCCTGAGAAAGCGGGGCTCAGGCCTGGGAAGCCTGGATGGGGCTGGGCGGGGGCGCACGAGGAGAAAAAGCTGAGGCCCAGGCCTCCCCCTCCCCAAGCAGCGAGGGGGCAGGTAAGGGCCCTGAGGGAGAGGCAGAGGATGGCTGAGGAGCCACTGAGACCTGCTGAACCTGAGACCCCTCCACCCCGGCTGCCCCGGGCCCTCTGTTTCCCTCCTACAGCCTCACCACAGGCCCAGGCATTTGCTTCGGGCCCAGCCCCGCATTGTGGGGCAAGAGGAACCTGTGTTCCGCCCTGAGGACCATCTTCATAGGGAAGAAGCTCTAGAACTCTGAGCAAAGAGGAGGCCGAAGGGAACAGGGCTGTGGGCCTTGCTAGGGGCCGATGGGAAAGAGAAGGAATTGCAGCGGATGCCAGCTGGCACCAGCCACCCAGCCAGTGTCTGACCCTTCCCTGGGCATCTTTGGACAGTGGGAGTGGCCACAGAGGCTGCACAGTGGCTGTGCACTGCCCCGATGCCCACCTTTCCTGCCTCAGTTGTCAACATGTCCAGGAGAGGGGGTGGATTTCCAGTTTCAAGTGACGCATCGACCGAGCAGCAGGGATGGCGTGAACGTCACTGCCCGGGTCAGGTGCCGGGGGAAGCCCGTGTGTGCTGCCCTTCCTAGAGGAACCTTGGATTGGACGTCCTGATACCCGAGGGCAGCCAGCCACCAACTTCGTTGCAGCTCTTCAGGCTACACTGTTTCCTGCGGCTGCCCAAACACTTCTCTTCAGGTGGCCTGAGTGCGGGGCTTGCTGTCCTCTTGAGTCCTAGTCGCTGGGGGTCCCTTTCAGATCCCCAGTTGAAAGAGATGAACTGCAGACACGCTGAAACTGCAACCTGAAACCACGCAGGGCTTAGCAGAGTCCCTTCATTTCAAAGAAACCGGCTGGGAAGATGTGGGGTCGGGGACTCAGGAGGCCTGGATTCTCCTCATATCTCTTCCACCGGCACAGCTGTGTGACCATGGGCACCTCACTTAACTTCTCTGGGCTTGTTTCCTCATTGGTAAAATGAGCACCTCCCAGCTGGCCTCTAAGGCCCTGGCCAAAGCGAGGCTTGGATCTTGCAGCAGTTTTTCTTCCAAGGGTGAGGGATGCGTGAAGCACAGAAAGTGGGCACCAGAGGCTGGCCAAAGACTGGAGTCTGGGGACCTGGATACAGAGACCATGGGTGCCCATGCTCTCACCCCAGATGGGCCAGTTTAGACCCTGTCTGCTAGGCTGCCTTTAGTGATTCCCATGACAACCCAGGCGCACGGGGGAGGGAGAGGTCAGCAGGCCCGGGCAAGCTCCCCTTGGGGTTGAAGAAATGCTGCTGGGCTGAGCTTGGAACAACAGCTCATTTCCCAAAGCTGAGCTGTAGTCACATCACTGGGTGGCACTGTGCCTTCCCGGCGTATTACAGAGCGGCTTTGTGTCCGCAGTGGCAAGCTGGTGCGATCAATATAGACACTTCTGCACAGCCGGCTGGGATGTGCAGCAGCAATCAGGCTGCCTGGGGGAAACTTGGGCGGCCAGTCATTGTCTGTAAACAGGGCGATCTGACAGCGCCGGCAGGGTCTGCGTCCAGAGCAGAGCCTCCCCAGGTACTGACCAGCAAGGAGCGTCTGAACCGGCCAAGCTCTGCGGCCTCCTCTCTCTCCTGCAGAGAAAGAACAGGAGGAGGCTGATGACGTGTGCTGGGCCCCGCTGAGGTCTGGGAGAACCAGAGTCTCTCGCTGGTGAGTCCTGATAGATTGTCCCCGCGCCTTGGGTGGAAGAGAGGACATCAGCGCCTTCCCTGGATGGCAGTGGGCCCAGGCTGTTACTTGCAGAAAGAAGGTAGCCGCTTGGGGAAACTACAGTCACAGCGTAGGGCTTCGGTAGGAAATCCCAGGCGGTGCGATGTGGTGATGGAGGCCAGCTGGGTCCTGGTGCCAGCTGGTCTCTTCCCAGGAGTGGTCTTTCCGGTGGTGCTTCCCAGTTCCTCTGAGAAATGAGCATGGGTTATTAGGAAGTGTGTGGGGTGAACAGCGGGGATTGCGGGCACATAAGAAACGCTCCTTCAGAGGACAGGCCTCGGAGCTTGTTTGATGACTGAGCCAGAGGAAAAGGAGTCCTCTGCGCCGGCACTGTGTCCTCTGAAGAATCCGCTGGTCAGCTGGGCACTGAGGACGGGCGGCGTGCAGAGGAAGGAGAAAGGACAGTGGTCCCTGTCCTCCGGTCTCAACTGGGTGCATGGGCTGGTGCGAGTAGAGAGTAACACCCAAAACACACGACCCGTTGCCATGCACACAGAAACCCTAACTCAATTCCCTATCCGTGCAGAACCAGTCAATAGTGAAGATAAGGTGGGAGGGACATTATTCAATCTAATTGAATATAGGTGGTACATGTTATGCCGGACAGCAGAGATGTTTCTAGAAAGTTTCCTGTGGCATGGAAAATCTGTAATTGAATCATACTTTAAGAAAAACTTTTTATTGATGTATAATACGCATGCTGAGAAGTGAGCACATCTATGTAACCAGTACCCAGATCAAGAGGTAAAACATTAACAAAACTTTAGAAGCTCACTCCCTGTGTTCCCCTCCAATCACTTACCGCATAGGATAACCACGATCCTGACTTGTAAGAACATACTAGTACAGGGGTGGGCAAACTTTTTGACTCGAGGGCCACAATGGGTTCTTAAACTGGACCGGAGGGCTGGAACAAAAGCATGGATGGAGTGTTTGTGTGAACTAATATAAATTCAAAGTAAACATCATTACATAAAAGGGTACGGTCTTTTTTTTTTTTTACTTTTATCCGGCCCGCGGGCCGTAGTTTGCCCACGGCTGTACTAGTAGGTTAATTTTGCCAGGTTTTCCCTATTTAAAGGTATTGGTATAGTGTATCCTCTTTTGTGTCTATCTTCTTTTGCTTAACATTGTATTTGTAAATATCATCCATGTTGTTGCATGTAGTGTGGATTCATTCTCGTGCTGTAAAAATTTCATTATGTGAATGCATCACAATTTTTTATATCCATTCTACTTTGTATTGATATTTGTATAATAACCAGATATATGCATTCTAGTACATGTGTCTTGATGGAACTACACTGAGTGGCCAGATTATTATACCTCCCCATCAGTACTTCGTTGGGCCACCTTTTGCCTTCAATACTGTGGCGATTCTTCTTGGCATTGACTCCACGAGATGTTGAAAGGTGATGCGAGGAATCTGACACCATGCCTGATGAAAACCACTGTCCAGTTCTGTGAGATTTGATGGTTGTGGAACCAGCTGCCTGATGGTTCTTTTAACTTCGTCCCACAAATACTCAATTGGATTGAGATCTGGTGATTGTGGGGGCCACCTAAGCAAGGTAAAGTCTCCCTCATGTTCTTGAAACCACTCCTGCACAATACGAGCACTGTGGCATGGTGCATTGTCTTGTTGGAAGAAGCCATCTATCTCCATTGGGATACGCCATCAACATGATAGGATGAACTTGATCAGCAACGATACTTAGGTATGTTGTGCTATTCAGACATTGTTCCACACGAATTAAAGGGCCCAAATCATGCCAGGAAAACATCCCCCAAACCATAACACTGACCCTACCAGCTTGAAGGGTTGTACTCATGCATGTGGGGTGCATGCTTTCATGCTGTTTCCGCCAAATTCTCACTCTGCCATCTGCATGATGCAACTGGAAACGTGATTCATTGGACCACATGACTTTTTTCCAATGCTCAACTGTCCAATGCTTGTGTTCCTGTGTGAATTGGAGACGTTTTATCTTGGTAACTGCAGACAGCAAAGGTGTTCAAACAGGCCTTTGGCTGTTTTGCTGATACTCGCTCCATGGTTCCGAGCGCCAAAATCATCCCACGTTCAAAAGCTGTTAAATCGTGTTGTTTACCCATATCTTCAGGAAAAAAACCACTTCTACTGTTGTGGTAAACAACCTGCTTCCCTATTTATAATGGTCTGGCCCTCTAGCAACTTTAGCGTGAAATTATAGCTAATTTGCCTACAAATGTTAGGTGGTCATAATAATCTGGCCACTCAGTCTATATATGCATTTCTTTGGGGTGTATACCTAAGAGTAGAATCTTTGAGTCAGAGGTTATGTGTACTTCAGTTTTATAAATATTGTCAAACAGATTTCTATAGTGGTGCACTAATTCCCCCCTCTCACTAGCAGTGTATGGGAGTTCTAATTGCTCCACAACTTGTCAACACTTACTATTTTCTGTTTTTTATTTTATTTTAGCCATGCTGATGGCTGTCTATTAGTATTAGATTATGCTTTTAATTTGAATTTGCCTCATGACTAATAAAATTGAGCATATTTTTCTATGTTATTGGCCATTTAGATAAACTTTCAAAGGAAATGCTTGTTTAAACACCTTGTTTATTTTTCAATTTGGTTATCTATCTTATTCTCTTATTGATTTGCAGGTATCCAAAGAGGGCAATTCTTTTGAAAATGGGACAATCCTTTTCTGGTATGAATAGCGTGTGAGTTTATACTTAGAAATCTAAATATTGGGTTTTCTTAGAAGTAAGTCACAAAAGTACTTAGAAACTTCAACAGGGAAGTAAAATTCAACCTCAAACTTGCCTTCTACATGTCTCCTCTTAAGAAATAAGAAGACAGTTGCTTTTTACTCTAGTTCATTTCATGCTGGTTTGGCAAGTGGGGATGGGCAAGGTCATTCCTAAGGGGGGTTGGAATGAAGAGGACAGTGAGTCAAGTGGCTGGTGGACAGTAAGGAAGGACATGAATGAGGCAGCCAGGGAGGATTTGCTGTCCTCCAATTGGACTTGTTACATAACTGGGCATATCCACATGCTCAACAAGAACTCCTGGATGAAATTTCCTCTGACAGGGGCTTATCGAGAAAAGGAAAATGAATGGTGGAGGGCTTATGAGTAAGTAGGGCAGGAATCTGGAAAATCAGTGTCAGCTCAGCTATGAAAAATGCTTTTGCTTAATTTGGAGACAATCTGAACTATTGAAACATGAAACAAAAGTTCCTCTGGTGGCCCCCAAGTTAGTGCAGAGGTGCCACTGGGTATGTGTTAAGACTTTCTCCTACATCCCTAGGCGTGGAGCACAGGACTGGCACTCCTAAGTCCACACTTCAGAGAATGGCCCAGCCACCAGCTGTGTTCCACCAGCCACCCTGTCCCATGCAGCAGGTCCTGCAGCCCTTTGATGCCACTATAAAAGGACTTGCCCTTTAAATTTTTATTTCACACAGTGCAATATAGACATTTGTGTCTTTTGCTAAATTTAAATGAAACACAGGAAAACTTTTCTTGGCTTTCATTCATTCAATAAACGTAACTGAGCACCTGCTATATGTCAGGTATCCTACTAGAACATAAAGAAATAAGTAAGACAAGGTTTTGCCCTCAAGAAGCTCACAATATTATGGGGGAAATAAAAAGGATGCCAAGATAATGTAGTGGTTGTGAGACAGATATTTGAAGAGTGTTAGCCAAGAAAGGGACCTAACCAGGGGCTGCGGAAGGGGAAATGGGTGGGAAGTCTTGGGCAAGGCTTCCTGAAAGAGTTAAGACCTTCAAGTCTATTTCTTCCTGTCATCTGCAAAGGGGATAGGATTGAGAAAGGTTAGGAATTTATGAAACCCCACCATGCAACAGAGCAGAATAAAAAGATTTCCCATTTTCTATCTTGATTAAATACCCCATGCTGTTATACCTAGGGTCCTCATGACTATTTTAATGAATATTGTTTCCCATTTTGAACATGAACTCAATAAAAGTTAATTAAAATAGTGTAAAATGTGACCTTGTGTGAATTAATTAATGTTAGAAAAATGAGCTTTTTTTTCCCTTTCTGTTCTCACCTTTGGAAACATTCGTCATCCCTTTACAAAGCATTGCCACCAAGTCCTCCCTCTTCTCCATGCTCACGTCCACACCTACAGTTCCGTCATTCAAAATCTACTTTAAATCCATCTACTCCTCTCCCTCTCCTCTGCTCCACCCTGACCAAACCCATGGTCATCTCTTACCTAGTCATATGCATATTGCCCCTTGCAATTCACTCTCCACACTATGATCAGAGTCATTTCTAAGATCTCTCCTTAATTCTTTCATAATTGCCAGCTCTTAATTCATAACCATCTTTTCTCATTTGATACATAGACACCTGCCTTTATATCTCTGACTACATTAAATATATGGATTTAAAAATTTCTCTTTTCATTATACTTGTAGCTTGATTTTCTTAGTTATGAGTTCTTTCTTTTGTTAAATGTGTTAATGCTCTTTTATGGGGTTGGTCATCTTCCTCGTGTGTGTGTGTGTGTGTGTGTGTGTATGTGTGTGCGTGTGCATGCGTGCGTGCGTACATGTGCATACATTCTTTATTTGCCAGTTTCTGTGAAGGAGGAAAGATTTTGCTTTTGCTTCTTTTTTCTAATGGAGTAGCACTGGTTAATAACATCATATAGGCTTCAGGTGTGCATTATAATTAGGCATCTGCATACAGCCAGTGTGGTGAGCCTATGACACACGTGTCAGAGGTGACACGCAACTCATTTTTTTGGTTGATTTTTCTTTGTTAAATGTCATTTAAATATATAAAATAAATATCAAAAATATAAGTCTTTGTTTTACTATGGTTGCAAGTATCACAAAATTTCTATATGTGACACGGCACCAGAGTTAAGTTAGGGTTTTTCAAAATGCTGACACGCCGAGCTCAAAAGGTTCGCCATCACTGGTATACACTATAGCCTGCTCAGCACCAAAAGTCTCATCTGTCAACATATATTTGACTCCTCTTACCCATGTGGCCCTCCCTCCTTCCTTTACCCCTCTGGGAACCCCTCATCTGTTCTCTGAATCTATCTGCTTTTGTTTTGTTTGTTTCTTTTCTGTTTTATATTCCACATGCAAGTGAAATCATATGGTTTTTGTTCTTTTTCATCTGACTTAGCATAACACTCCCATGATCCATCCATGTGGTTACAAACGGCAATATTTCACCTTTTTATGTTTGAGTACTATTCCATTATATGTGTGTATGCATGTGTGCATGTGTGTGTATATGCATGTGTGTGCGCGCCACACCTCACATCTTTCCAATCCATTCAGCTGTATTTGCTACATCTTATTAAACACTTGGCTTTTGTGGGTGCACGGGTGGGAACTGTTGCCTCGGCTTGCGCTGTGAGGAGGGTCAGCACCTGCTGCAGGCGGGGTCTCACTGTCCCCTCTGCGTGTGGGGGCTGCTGGTTCCTCCCGGGTGCATCAGCTCCCAAGGGCTCCACCTGGCATGGTCCCCGCTCTCACACTGGCAGGTCCAGCGAGAGGCAGGAACATCCCTTCCCAGGAACTCCTTCCTGACAACGCAGCCTAAGGCATCCTGCATTCTTCTCCTTCCTCACATTGATCCCAAGAGTTCATTAAGGAGTTACGGGCTAATGGTCAGCCTCACTCACAAGCCCAGCTCTATGAAGGCAGAGACAAGGCTATCTGGGCCCCATCGTGTACCCAGTTCTCAACACCGCACACACATATTTCAAGAAACAATGATTGAATAATCTGTTGTTTACAATTCCACATAAGATTGCATTAAAGAAGGGTGTCTTCATTAAACACAATTTGAAACAACTGCAGGAGGGGACATCCTACCAGATGAGGAGCAAAGGGGTTCCTTGCTCAGTGGAATTCAGTGCAGGAGGAGAAAATGCGCTCAGCTGTGTCCCAGCCCCGTGTCCAGTCCGTCCGAGGCTGCAGACGGCCTCTGTCCTAGGATGACACTGAGAATACAGAGCTCATCCCCCCTCCCCTCCACCAGTCCACAGCCTGCTCTCAGCAGAGAGGCGGGGACTGCAGAAGCTGCTGCAGGACCATTATGGGGCGATCGAGGAGCTGATTACATTAGTCGCTGCTCCTGGGGGTTCAGCAGGCAGCAGGAGGAGAGGGGAAGGGAGGGGGCTGCGTGCTGCACTGTCTTGGAGTCAGCCCAGCTGCCAGCACCCACTCACCCCACCAGCACACTGCGTCCCATCTGCACCCACCTGCCCACTCCTCCTCACAGTGGTGACAGCTGCAGTTGGTAAGGGACCTACCAGAAAAGAATGTTATGACCCTGGAGGACAAGGGGGTCTTAGAAATCATGGCTCCTCTCCCACCTCCTTCTACAGGTGAGGGACCTGGTCCAGAGCAGAGATGACCAGCCCACGGCCACACGGGCAGTAAGAAGTGAGCTGGGCTGGAATGCAGAGCTCCTAGTCTCGGAGCACTGGCACTGCACCTCGCTGCCCCTCTCTGTCTTCTCTCTTCTTTCTCTCTGCTCTCATTTCTGCTCCATCTCATCCCCAACCTCTTCCCTGCACTCCAGCCCTGCGCCACGTCTGTAAGGACACCCACCGCACCACCAACCCTGTGCCCCTGCCCTGCCACCCCACAATGTGTTTAACCTGCTGGGAGCTGAGGGCCTGCTGGCCTCTGACCACGTGGACATGGCCTGACCCGAGCTCCCTCTGTGGCACAAGCAGCTTTGGGGAGCTGTAATAGGAAGACAGGAAGGGTATGGCAGATTGGTACCAGCCCGGGCTCGCTGCCCCTCTCCACCGGCACTGGGCATTCATCTCACCCCCAGTGCACTGGCCAGTCTGGCCCTTGTCCCATGAAAATGAGAGCCTGGTTCTCAGATTCCAGACCTGGTTCCTTCAGACAGAAACAATTGTGAGGCTATTAGGCTGTGTGGGTTTCATTGACAAGCTCCAGCATGGACATCTGTCTTTGGCATCTCCTGTTCCCTTTCTCCCTGGTGCCTCGCCTCCTCCTATCTTCCTCCCCAAAGCAAAGATCGCTTTCTTCTTTTGAGTCACCACCATGCCCGGTGTGACTCCTACTCCTGTACCCAGCACCCTGTGTTGCAGTGACTTGCTTAGTTCTACCTCTTGGTCTTCCAGGGACCAGCTGGAGGGCAGAATCTGTCTCTAGCACCCGCGGATGCTGGTGCTGAGAAGGCCCCAGTCATTGCGGGCTGGACAGGGTCCTGACCACCTGGGATCCAAACTCGGGTGCAACAAGGAGGATGGAAGGCAGATCAAGGCTCCCTCAGCCCTAAACTTCTCACCTCCACCTCCCAGCTCCCAACCACAGTTAGGGCCACGGGTTCCCAGGGGCAGCGCTCATGCCTTGTATGTCACAACCCTCCAGCCAACCAGAGCCTGGTAAGGCAAGGCAGAGCCAGGGTGGGGGCGAGGGAAGATAACAGCTGCATGAGGAGGCTCTCGGAGCAGGACTGACCCTGGGGATTCTGGAGTGACCTGTCCCTTAAAGGAGCGTTGTCCTCGCGGGCACACTGCCCGAGCCTTGGATGCTCTGGGAGTGGAAGGCTCTGCAGCCGGGCAGGCCTGGGAAATGCTCCTGCCCACAGACACTCCTTGTGCGTCAGCACTGCAGTGTGCGAAAGGCCCAGCAACCCTGCATTAGGAAGCGTGAATTGTAAAGCTGTAAAGACAAAAAATAAATAATGGGGACATCCCCCTGCTGATCCTGAGTGAAGCAGGTGCCTGGGCAGGGAAGCCTGGCTCCCCGGGGCCTGTGCAAGGCCTCGGAAGCTGTCCCTCTGGCTCAGGGCACGCTCCGCCCACCCACCCAGGCCCAGGCAGCCAGTCCTCCTCTGCTGTGTTCTGTTTATGCCTAATTGCAATTTCTTAAAAAAACGAGTAAACAGTTTGAGCCCAGAAAGAGAGGTGGCCAATGAAATGCTGAGCTGGAGCATTACAGCATCAGCGAGGCTGCCCATTGGCTGGTTTTCCCTGAGGAGATGGATGCAAGTCCACGCCTACCTGGCTGCAGAGAGGACCAGAGGGGTGCCAGAGCGGTCGTGATGCCCTTGGCCGTGGGCCCCATTAGCCTGTCAGCCTGACCATCCTTGGCTGGCAGCTGCTGCCCGCCTGTTGCCGAGGAAGCCTGCTTTCCAGCCTGGCCTCACACTGCCAGATCCTGGACTGAGACTACCCACTGTCATGCTGTGATCACAGTGTGTTTAGTCCATCAGCCTGGGACAAGTGTGCTGGGATGTTCGCCTGCTTCAGCGGATTAACCCTTCCTTCAAAGTTCGCCCAGGTTCCCCTTCTACCGTGCAGCCCTCTCTGCCTGCCCCCACCATTAATCTCCTCTTACTTCCTAAATAACGAATCCTTGTTGGCACCCATCGCTTGGTACTTGTGGAGAACATTGTATTGTGGTGAGTGCTGTGTCCACTCCCCCTTTCTACCATTGTAGAAAACCTTCTGGCTTTAGCTGGGCACATGTATTCCGGAATATAGACTGCATTCCTAGTTCCCTTGCAACAAAAGGCGACTAAGTTCTGGCCAACGGGATGCTCATGTTCATTCAACTTCCAGAAAGTCTCCTAAATGCAGGAGATGTGGCCTCATCTCTCCCTCTATGGCAGGAATAAGACATGATGTCCGGGCAGCCAGCGTGGACCAGGAGGGGGAGGGGCACACTGAGGACTGTGGACTAGCACCACGGAAGTAGCCTGCGTCCCTGATAATTTTGGAAACACCATGCCAGTGGCGCGTCCTGCTTCCACATATACGTGCATGTGCTAGCAGGTACATTGTTTGATCTGCTGCTGTATTAGTCGGGGTTCTCCAAAGCAGGACGAGTGTGGTGTGTGTGTGTATAAGGAGAGCTCTGTTTGAAGAGATTGGCTCATGTGATCATGGGGGCCGGCAAGTCCAAATTCTGCAAAGGGAAGAATGGATGTTGCACTCCAGCCTGAAGACATCAGGAGGAGGATTCCTCTGCCTCAGGGACCTCCGTCTTTTCTCTTAAGGCCGTCAAGTGATTGGCTGAGGCCCCCCCATGTATGGAGGGGGATCTGCTTTACTCTAAGTCTACTGGTTTACATGTTAATCACATCAGAAACACCTTCACAGCAACAACTAGATTGTATTTGGAGAGAAAGCCTTTAATTAAGTAAAAATAAGCCTGTCACTGTGGGTCCTAATCCAGTCTGACTGGTGTCCTTATAAGGAAAGGAGCTGAGGACACCAGGGATGTCTTCACTAAAAGATAACCAAGCGAAAAGTCGACCCTCTATAAGCCAAAGAGAGGCTTCAGGGAAACCAACCCCGCTGTTACCTTGATCTTGGACCTCCAGCTCTACAAATGCAAGGAAATAAAATTCTGTTGTTGAAACCACTCAGTCAGTGGTATTGTGAGGGGTAGCCTGGCACACAAATACACCTGACCTAGCCATGGTGACACAAAATTAACCTTCACAGTCGCGTTTATTTACCTCTTAGGCACAGTTCATTCATCTTTGGGGAACCTGCTAAGGGAGTTTGGGCTCTAGATTCTTCAATGCTGGTGGGAGATGGGAGGTGGTAAGCAGGGTAGTGCCTTGGTCAAACCGGGATTGCAGAGCAAGCTCTTTAGAACCACTGACGGGTGGAGTGGAGTGAGACTGGAATCAGACTGGTCCAGAAGCTGGCGAATCTGTGGCGAGAACATTGGTGAATTCCTCCTTTGTGGTGGCGGGTGTGGGTGGGTGCACCTGCCACGGTTCATTTGACTTCAGGCATGTTGAGTTGTATGTGCTTGTGGGACAGCCACACAGAGATCTCAGGAGGCAGTTTCACTTGCTTGTCTGGAGCTCCAGGGGAAGTCTGGTTGGAAATCCAGATTTCTGTGTCAGGTTCTGTGCAACAATTAAACTTCCAGGAGCAGCCAGTCTTCCCACCGCGCTTGCCTGTTTCAGGCCCATGTTTCCCAAACATGCATGGCCACCTGTTGTTCTTTTATTTTTTCATGATCGTCATACTAAGCTGCTTTTCAGAAAGGCGGCCGGCACTGTGGAGAACCCTGCCCCAGAGAAAAGCCCAAGTACGTAACTCGCACTTTACCGGCCTGGCGTGTCTTTCTCTCTCTCTCTCTCCCTCTCGCTCTCCATCTATCTGACTCAGAATCTTTGACTCCCTCCCCCAGATATCTGCGCTACCGTAAGTGATCGGAGGGGCCTGTCCTTGGGCTGTATGGAGAAGTCCGGCTGTTATTTTAAGGGCCTATTCCCCTAGAAAAAGCTGTTTCATTCTCCCAGCTGGAACATTCTTCCAGCTGGAACCAAAACCCATGAAGGCCCTCCTAGTCGCCTGCCTAGGAGAGACCTGGACCTTGAGAACCCCCATCCGGATCTCTCCTCTGACTGTGACCCTGGGCAAGTCTGCTGCTCTGTCATCACTGACGCAGCTCTGTGCCAGCCCCGCTTCCCATCACACCTGGGCCTCAGCACCTACTTTTGATAAAAGGGGTAACATCCCTGTCAGGCATGGCTATTATGACACATAAAGTGACATAATGAGTGTGGAAGGCCTTTCACAGGGCACCCCTCCGGCTAGAAAGTCAATAAATATTAGGGCATGTGCATCTGGAAACCTTACCTCTAATTACTCTCTTTTCCCAATTGAACAAAACAGCAAGGGCAGCCACAAAATGCCCTCCGAGCTCCTCCTAACCTGCCTGCTGGAGAAATGTTTCATCCCTGCCTGTTCGGCGCAGCATGCCCTTCCCACGTGGGAGGCTCCTGGAGCGTGGGGAAAGGCCTGTGCTGCTTGTTAGGTCGTCCCCGCATCCGGTTCTGAAGGGCTGGATGCTGCCCCGCTCAGGGATGCACATGCTCACTCAGTGGTGTCTCCTCTCCGAGTCTGTTAGGAGTGATGGCCCCGCAAGAGGTAGAATTGCCTTAACTCTTCGTTGCTCAGCAGGGACCTCTAGCACCCAAGAGGGAACTGCACAGGGGCCACGAAGCTGTGCTCTGTCCTACCAGCGAGAGAGCTGCTTTGTGGGGAGGGCTTTGTTTTTTCTGGTTTCCCAGCAGAAATGCAGAAGCTCAGGGAGCCGCTGTTGGGCCTTGGGCCCCTTTTACTCTGCTCTTGGGCCCACGCGTGTTTAAGGACAAACCCTATTCCAACTTGGTGTCCGGCCATGCAAAGCGCAAACCTCCTTAGGCAAGTCTACCTGCAAATGGCCTTCCCTAGGCCAGGCGCCAAGTTTCTGATGAGGACACTACGGTTCCCGTATTTCTTTTTGCAAACATCGATGACACCCAGCGCGCATCTCTGCCTAGTAAACCATCACCAACTAGTGGCCAAGGTTCTCGCTCAGTATTGGTAGAACCACACAGGCTGGTTCCTGTCCCTCGTTTCCCTCACAATCCTCAAGATGGCTGTGGTAATGACGATGATGCTAATGATGGTCGTAAATCCACAGTAGCTCCCATTTATTGCCCGATTTGGTTTGTGAGATTTGGCAGATCACCAGTGCCTCTTGCTTTTTATTTGCTACAGGCCGGAGACGGCTAAAAGCCCGGCATAGGCAGGCACTATCACTGTCCTGCTTTAGAAGTAAGGAACCTGGGGTTCACTAGGGGAGGCTGGGGCGGAGCCAGGTCTTCTTTCCAGGTGTGTCCGTACAAAGCTGGCGCTTCTAACCTGCACACCACAAGGCCTTTCTGGTGGGCTGTGACCCTCTGTGCCACATCCAGCCTGCCCTGCTGCCTGGGCATTCCCGGTACCGGGACTCCAGGGGCCAGGGGAGGAAGGAGGCCAGCTCTCAGCTTTGCGGGGCAGCGGGAGGACCTAGGCGGGAGGTGGGAGGCGGGTTGTCCGTTGATTGACTGAAATTGGATCTGTTGACACAAACAGCCAGCATTTCGCAGTGATGAAAGAATTGCCCACGGCCTCATAACAAGCAGAGATTTCCCTGAGGGCCGGAGCTGCTGTGTGGTTCCTGGTGAGGAGAAGAAAGCAATTAGGAGAACGGGTGAGGTTATTAGGTCTTATTGCTTCCCTCAGCTCTCCGCACACGCGTGCGGCAGGAGGGATTGCGGGCTCCCTTGCCTCCGTGCTGTGTATCGTTTCCCCGCTTCCACTGCACAAAGCCAGTCGGGGACCCACTCGGCTCATGTACGCTGCCTCCAAAGCTTACACAGAAGTGCACGCATATATTCAGGTCACCAAAGAAAATCACATTATCAGATTATAAACACGAATCTGTGAAGCGCAACACACACCTCTCTACCTTGCTTTGTCTAACTCTTCTCAGGTTTTGTCACAGCAAAGAGTCAGCTGGTATAGTTGAAAAGACATATTCATATAGGATGGTCAGCTATACCTGTCTGCAGGGTGGACGGGGGAGGAAGAGAAGAGGAACATGTCTGTCTTTGGGGTCTGCATTGCTTTAGCGACTATTAGGATCATGCACAGGTGAGTGGATGAGAGGGAGAGGTAATGGAATATCAGGAACAATGTCACTTTAAATTTGTGTAAATGTTATGGCTAACAGAGCACGTTTACTTGCATTGCTTTATTTTTGGTTTACGATATACATAACAGTTACCATCTTACTCACTGTTAAGTGTATGACTCTGTGACAGTAAATCCATTCACATTGTTGTGCAACCGTCACCACCATCATCCACAGAAATTCCCCATCATCCCAAGCTGAAATGGTCCCAGTACACACTAACTCCCTATTCCCCTCCCTGCAGCCCCTGCACCCACCATTATAGTTTCTGTCCCTATGAACTTGACTACTCTAGGAAACTCATATGTACAATCATACAATATCTGTGGGGTCTCTCTTTCTCTCTCTCTCTCTCTCTCTCTCTCTCTCTCTCTCTCTCACTGGCTTATTTCTCTTAGTATAATGCCCTCAAGGTTCATCCACATGTTACAGAATTTCCTTCCTTGTTCAGACTGAATAACATTCCATTGTATGTGTGCACCACGTTTTGTTTATCCATTTATCTGTCAGTGGAGACCTGTGTTGCTTTTACCTTTTGGCTATTGTGAATAATGCTGTTATGAACATGGGTGTGCAGATGTCTGTTCAAGTATGCTTTCACTTCTTTTGGGTGTTGACTCAGAAGTGGCATTGCTAGATCATATGGGAATTCGATGTTTACTTTTTTGAAGAACCATCAGACCACTGGTGTGGTTTTTTTTACAGCAGCTGCACTGTTTTTACATTCCCACCAGTAGTGCACAAGGGTTCCAGGTGCTCCACACCCTCACCAGCATTTGTTATTTTCTGTCATTTTGATAATAGACATTCTAATGGATGTGAAGAGGTACCTTATTGTTGTTTTTTATTTTTATTTTCCTAATTATTAGTGATATTGAGCACCTTGCCATGTGCATGTTGACCATTTGCATATCTTCTTTGAAGAGATGTTTATTCAAGTTCTTTGCACACTTTTAAAATTGAGTTGTTTGCTTTTGATGTGTTGCTTTATTTTGATTCTTACAACAGATAGGGCTAGAGTTATGTATAAGCCCCATTTTACAGAGAGGAAAATGAGAGTCACAGCTGTTTAGAAATTGCCAAGGTTCCCTGTTCTGACATGTTGTCTCCCCCAGGGGGGTGCGTCAGGGTCACTCCTTTCTAGACTTTACATTTCACTTAGGGAGCAGTATATGATAATTCAAAAGATGTATAAAATGAAGGTTACGGATGATCAATCTTAGGGGCATTCAGGAAAGGAGCCAGAGGATTGGGCCATTTGGGGAAGACCCATATGAGAGAGAGACACTAGAATTGAACATTAAAGAACAGTGTAGGAGGCAGAGTAATGCTCCCAGAGGTACCCATGCTCTGAGGCCTGGGACAGTGGCTATGTAGGTTACACAGCAAGGGGGCATTTGGTTGCAGATAGAATCAAGGTTTCTAATGAGCTAACTTGAGATGGGAAGGTTATTCTGGATTCTCCAGGTGGGCCCGATGAAATCACAAGGGCGAAGCAGGCAGAGGAATCAGATGAGATATGACAAGACTTAGAGTCAGAGCGATGCAATTAGAGAAAGACCCAACAGACTGCCGTTGCTGCTCTGAAGATGGGGGAAGAGCCATAAGTCAAGAAATGTAGGCAGCCTCCAGAAGCTGGAAAAGGCAAGGAAATGAATTCCCCTCTAGAATTTCCAGAAGAATCACCGCCCTGCTGACACCTTAATTTTAGCTCAGTAAGATCAATTTCGGACTTCTGACTTCCAAAACTATAAGATAAATTTGTGTTGTTTTAAGTCACTTACATTTGAGTTAGTGGTCATTTGTTATAGCAGCAATAGGAAACTAATACAAATAGCAGAACTCTCTTAAGTGGAGAATAAGATGCAGGATATGAGTTGGGGATGAGTCCAGGCAAAAGAGAAGTCTCCCAAGAGCAAACTATTGGAAAGAAATAGTTTCTAACCTGCTCAGGGTGTGTTCCTTGTCCCGGTCTGGTTTAAGCTCTTATGCACAAATTTTCAAGAATCCTGCCATACCCACGCACAGGTCAAAGGAGTCACTGTGGTGGTACCTGAGCAGTAAGAGGGAGAGTCGTGCCCAGATGTGCATGGCCACAGAGCTCGTGTAGAGGACTCTTGAGGGCTGCCATGGCCCCTCCCCAGCTGATGGGAGGCTCTCCCACATTTTCCAAAGATTAATCTAGCAGCAAGGCACAGAGAAAGCTAGTGGGATGACACATGATTGTTCATGCAGCATCTATAATAATAAAAGCATAATATGCTAATTAGACTGGACAGCCAAACGACCTTCCAGACTTCCTTCTGGATGACCTTCCAGATGAAGCCGTGGCGGCGGGGGCCGAGGCAGAGGCAGTCACCATAGCAGGTGGGGGTCGAGGCAGAGGTGGTTAGGGGTGATCGGGCAGGCAGGTGAGCAGTTAGGGATGATCAGGCAGGCAAGCAGAGTAGTTAGGTGTGATGAGGCAGGCAGGCGAGCAGTTAGGGGTGATGAGGCAGGCAGGTGAGCAGTTAGGGGTGATGAGGCAGGCAGGCGAGTGGTTATGGGCAATCAGGCAGGCAGGCAGGTAAGCAGTTAGGAGCCAGCAGTTCTGGATTGCAAGAGGGTGCAGGCAGGGCTGAGGGATCTCTCCCCTCTCCCGGAACCCCGCCTCCCCACACGAATTTTGTGCACTGGGCCTCTAGCTATTCATAATAGCCTAAAGATGAAAACAATGTAAATGTCTATCAGCAGATGAATGGGTGTATGTACAATGGAGTATTGTTCAGCAATAAAAAGGAATGGAGTACTGACCCAAGCTATAGCATGATAACCTTGACAGTGCTATGCTAAGTGAAAGAAGCCAGTCACAAAAGGCCACATATTGCATAATTTCATTTATATGAAGTGTCCAGAGAAGGGAAGTCTATAGAGACAGAGAACAGATTAGTGGTTACATAAGGTTTCAGCGGAGGGAGCAGGTAGTGATAACTAAAGGGCATGGGCCTTCTTCTACAGTGATGAAAAATGATATAAAATGGACTGGTGCTCTAGCTGGTTTGCCTCAGTGGATAAAGCATCAACCTGCAGACTGAAGGATCCTGGGTTCGATTCTGGTCAAGGGCCCATATCTCTGTTGTAGGCTCTTCCCCTGCCGGGGCCCTGGTTGGGGCGTAGGCAGGAGGAAACCAATTGATGTGTTTCTTTCACATTGATATTTCTCTCTGTCTTTCCCTCTCTCTTCCACTCTCTAAAAATCAATGGAAAAATATCCTTGGGTGAGGATTAAAAAAATAATAAATAAAAAATCAATCAATCAAACAAACAAACAAACAAACAAATAAATAAATAAATAAAATGGACTGTGGTGATGTTTGTACATAATGGAGCAAAAATGTAAACTTAACACAATCCATTGAATTGTACTCTTGAAAGGGGTAAATTGTGTGGTGTGTGAATTGTATCTCAGTGAAGCTCTTAATAAAAATGAATTAGTAGAAGAAAAACTCAACCCCAGGAGACAGCTCTGTGCCACACCAAGATGTGCCATCCAGGGAGGGGAGGACAGAGCTGTCAGCCGAGGGTGAGAGCTGGGAACAGGCTGGCACGCAGCTGTCGCAGAAGCAGCAGACAGACGAGCAGGCATACGGGCCCTCGGGGAGCAGGTGGGCCCTGAGAGCCAGCTGTCCAGGTAGACACAGTTCAAACCAGGCAGACCTCTGACCCTCTCCTCACTCAGAGCATGAGGTCAGATGTCACTGTTCCCACGCTCATTACACTGGAGGCCGTTCAATGTCACTGAGGGGGCTGTACCACGCAGCTCAGGATTAGGGTGAGGAGCTGGGAGTCACAGACAAACCGATGAGAAGGGGATTGGTGCTAAGTAGATGCCCAGCTCTGACCGTGCAGGTTCTCAGGGCAGCACAGACACGACACCCAGGCCTGCTCCCTCAGAGCCTCTTCTGTGACCCCTAAAACTAGTGATGGGGGTAGAACATCCCAGGATGAAAAGATATAGCTATGGGCCATACCTGTGTGAGGTGAGGAGGAGGCAGGGGTTGGAAGGGAGAGACTCAAAAGCAAAAGATGCCTTTAATTTATTGCATCATGCACGCATGTGATCAATAAACATTTGGTAAGTGCTGGACTCTGTCCCTAACACCGAGAAGAGAAAGATGGACAGGAGCAAGGGTCACTGCCCCCATGGAGCTTATACTGTGTTTAGAGCTGTGCTGCCCAAGCTCAGATGGTCACAAATCCCCGAAACTGGCTGGTCTCGATGGGAAGGGTTGGAAGCACATGAGAATCCAAACCAGAGACCAGGAAATGTGAAGTAGCTCATTAACACCTTTTTCTACAGCTACATGTTGACATGGTAATAGCTTGGATATCTTGGGCTAAATAAAATATATTATTGAAATTAACTTCACCTGTTTCTCTTTGCCTTTCCACATGTGGCTGCTATGACATGTAAAGGTGCGTAATGGCTCATGTCCTATGTCTATGGGAGAGCACTGTTCCAGTGAGAGATAGGACAACAGATGCTGCCATTTCAGGTTACAGCACATGCTATGGAGATGGACAGAGCAAGGCCTGGGGCTGGAGAGGCTGGTGGAAGTTGCTATTTTTGCAGGGTGGTCTCTGAACAGAGATGGTCTCTGAACAGAGACTCAAAGGCGGGGGAGGGGGCAGGTGCTGTCGGAGGAGTGGCAGGGCGGGCTGCGAGGGTGAGCATGGGGAGGGCTTGGAGGAGGGAGGATTGACAGGCAGGTGGGCCAGATCCTCGAGCAGCCTCGCAGGCTGTGGTGCACGTGAATCCTCAGGCTTGGTGACTGACAGGGGAGACAGAAAATGAGGGAGAGGGCAGGGGCAGAGTCACCAAGAAGTGCTGAGCCAGCAAGACTCGGTGGGTGTTAGGGCTGCCACTTTGCCTAGTCTGGGTTGGAGAGAGGTATGAGTTAAGAATTGAGTTATGAGTTAAGAATTCATGTCTGCTCCTGCAGAGTCTGAGTTGCTGCCACAAAATTCAAATGGAGATGTGCAGCTCACATTTGGAAATAAAAGTCTGGAGCTTGGAACTGAGGCTGAGGCTGGAAAATACACAGTTAGAGGTCATATTGGGAGACACCCTCAAACCCATGTGCATAGAGACCTTCCCAAAGGCCTGGGGTGGTGAGTGGAGGGAAGGGAGGATGATTGGTTAGATCTGGTTTGAGTCCTGGCTCTGCCACTTCTTACCATCATGCACTAGGTCACCCGTGCGATGAATTATAGATGGCCGCAGACCCTCTGGATGGTCCTTCCGTTTTCTCTCCCCAGATGTGGGCTGGCCCTGTGATGTCCGGACCAGTGGTATGCAGGGGACCTGATGCTCTTCTGGGCCCAGGTCCAGGCCTGAAAGGAGGACAGCGTCTGCCTCACTCTTTTGGAGTCTTGAGCCCTATGTAGGAGTCTCCTGTCCTGAGCCGCCATGCCGTGAGGAAGCCCATGGGTGAAGAGGCCAGGTGGAGAGACAGAGAGATGCCTGAACAGCCCACCGCTCCGCACAGGCCCCAGAGCATGGAGCAGAGCTGCCGGCCTTCCTCTGGCCCTCTAAGCTCCTGACCCACAGAACACAGAGGGAGAAGAACAATGACTTGTCTTAAGCTACTACACTTTTTAGTAGTTTGCTGTTCAGAAATAGATAAACAGAACAATATGTAAGAGAGATAATAACACATATTTGGTTGTTGGTAAGGCAATATGAAATAGTAAGCAGCTTGTGGCACTGGATAGGTACTAAAAAATACTGTTTTGTTTCCTTATACAGCTTATACTATAAAGTCAAAATCTGTCTTATCTTAGGTCAGCCTTGTGGAATGGTGTCTAATGGTGGAGCAAAGAGGCAATGGCTACTTTAATGAGAAAGTATCTTCAGACCAAAAACGAAGCAGGCAACTCCATCTATATATATAAAGAGCCAGGGTTTGTAACCTCAGAAGGCTCGACCAAACACCGGAAGTCAGTGCTAGGTTGCCATGATGACACAGCACTGACTGCAGCCTTTGCTGGCACAGCAACCCAGCATTAACTGCCGAGGGGGCTGCAGATCAGGCCCAGAGAGAGACCTGCAGAGAGAGAGGCAGGGTCTGATCCACAGCCTTTGTGGCAGCTGTTGATCAACTGTTGCCTCTCTCTTTCTCTCCAGGCTTCCCCAGCAGCAGAGCCTCTGTTTCTCTCTGGGCCTCTGGCAGGGGCTGCTAATCAGCCCCGCCTCTTTGATCAGACCCAGAGATAGGTCCAGAGATGCTGTCTGGCATAGAAACCAATCAGAACCTAATCTGGGTGAAGTGCCAGGAGCCAATGTCTGCCTAGGAGGTGGAGCTTTTGACACTGACTGGCATTGAAACTGACCAATCAGAACCTAATCTGGGTGAACTGTGAAAGCAGAACCTAAGGTGGGGGCTGAGGAGGGGTTTTAAGGGCAACAGCTGTTTGGTGTAAGGTGTAAGAAAGCGGTTCAATTTTTTAATGGCCAGTTTGGCAGTATAGTGCATATGGCTTGCTATCAGTCTAGATATAGGGATTATGTGTTTTTATCTGCCAAGAGCATCTCCTCCTGTTGAAAAAGGCTCCCCACCCCCCATTTAAGCAATCTTATTCTATATAATCTATCTATATTAATAAAAGGGTAATATGCTAATTAGAGTAGGTCTACCAGCCATCTTCTGGACATCCAACTTCCTTCTGGACAAAACCATGGTGGTGGGGGCTGAGGCAGAGGCCATTAGGGGCAATCAGGCTGGCAGGGGAGGGCAGCTGGGGGCAAGATCAGGCCGGCAGGGGAGGGCACTTGGGGGCAATTGGGCCAGCAGGGGGGCAGTTAGGCATTGATCAGGCTGGCAGGGGAGTGGTTAGGGGGCAACCAGGCAGGCAGGCAGGCAGGCAGGCAAGTGTTTGGGAGCCAACAGTCCCGGATTGTGAGAGGGATGTCTGACTGCCACAGGGATTGTGCCTAAACCGGCAGTCAGACCTCCTCCGAGGGGTCCCAGATTGGAGAGGGTGCAGGCTGGGCTGAGGGACACCCACCCAGTGCACAAATTTCATGCACCCGGCCTCTAGTAGAATATAAAAAATTTATTATGGGTAATTTCCTCACAGGAAGGTGGGGTCAGACCAGAAAAGATGACTCCGCAGTCTGTGCAGACCCCTGTTAGAGTCCTGCTTTTAGAGTATACTCAGGTACTAACGATTGACAAGGTGAAGGGACAATACATGCAGAAGCACCGGGACCATACCTCCTGGTGGCCTTGTGATCTATACTTGCTTAGAATCAACACTATTACAGTCTGAAAATCATCTCAGTTTCCATGTCATTCTGGCTGTTGCTAACAAAAATATTTAGGGCTACATTTTAAGGAACATAGATAATCATCAACTAGAAGGCTTTGATATGCTTGCTGGGGACAGTGAGGTTGGTCAAGGGTCACCACATGAAACTTACAAAGGAAATGAAATTCAGGACATAGAGATGGAGTTGGTTTTGTTCACATCTATGTCTATACAAATGACATGGAATAAATGGACTTCCTACTTTATTTCATATATTCTTTTAAATGTATGGAAATGAGTGTCATAGACTACCTTCCCTGTGCATGTTGCATTTCTCCCCTTAGTTACCTGGTCTCAGGTCACATGATCCTGGTCACTCTTCCTTGAATCTGTTCTATTTTAAAATCCCCTCAGATGTGCTGCCCCAGAAGGGCATCGCGGTGTGGGAATGCAGCCCGGGGCATGATGAGCACGTCCCGCTCTGTCCGGACACGTCACTCCACTGACCGAGCTGGCAGACTGAGCAGCACAGCAGGCTCTTCGGATTCCGATTCTGTTATTCCAAATACTCGCCGTCATTTCTAGTTTTATGATAGCACAGATCTGGTCATCATCCTCTCCCTCTTCTTTCCCAAACCATTTATAAAAGTGTCGGACAAGGCTGGGATGGGGATGAACCGATGGAGATCTCAGGATATGCTGACATTTGTTCATTAATCTGCCCCACTGGGGGAGCTTGTTCAAGCAGTTATGTGTGAATCACCCAACAACACTCTGTCATCCAGCCCACATTCCCCCCATCTGTTTCTGGGACTATTTGCTCTAGCTCTTCAGTGTGTATTATCTACTTTTGCTCTGTTACAACAGCTCACGTCATGTGCCTGACTGTGTCAGGTGCATGGCGGGCAGGGGCACAGCCCGCTTTTCTCTTGCCGGCTGCTGTGTTAAACATGTGCGAAGTGCTCAGTGAACTCTTAGATGACTGACTTTTTCAGCCATCCCACTCCATCAATATGCCTGCTTTCTTAATTATGCCTATTCTGACCCCATAACATATATTTTGTTCATAATTATTTTAAAACGTTCAATTTGGTTTAAATTCTTGTCTTAAGTGAATCAACTACATGTAAGCCAGGTTGGAGACTGAGTGGGGGGTTATAGGGAAAAGGCAGGGAAGGGCAGAGGGGCCCTAGGCTCCTGGGGGAGAGCGCTGCTTGGTGAGGGTGGTGCCGAGGCGCAGCTGCACACGCAGGATGGGCTGGAGCCCAGGAGAGGCCACTCTGCTTAGAAACAAGCGACCACCAGCCTCCGTGAGCCTGGCAAGTGCACAGGTTCAGTGAGTAGGAAACTTGTTAAGAGCCGGGTAGCCACTGCCAGCAGAGGCAAGGCAGACTTAGCAAGGCCAAATAGAGAAGAGATCATTTTGGTGGCCCTACATTTTTATTTGTTTATTTTGCTCTACTTTTGTGACTTGATTTATTCATGGCCAATAAGTATTTTTTTAAACTTTTTTTTTATTGATTTTAGAGAGAGAGGATGGGAGAGGGAGAGAGAGAGAGAGAAACATCAATCGGTTGCCTCCTGTAAGCAACCCGACCAGGGATTGAACCTGCAACCTGGGTATGTGTCCTGGGTATGTGACCAGGGAATCGAACCTGCCACCTTTCAGGGATGATGCTCAGCCAACTGAGCCACACAAGCCAGGACACCATTCAATAAGTGAATTTTTAAATTTATGTTTTGCACGGCTGAAATCAACATTTACCAAAAAGACGGTATTTAATCGTGGTTGGGCTCTGGAGCAAATCACCTAGGTTTAAGTCCCCAGCTTCTCTGTTTATTAGTTTGGGTGAATTATGTAACATCTTGACACCTCAGTTCCATCATCTATAATATGGAGGCATTGATTTCATGGAGCTTGTTGGAAGGATTAAATTAGATAAAACCTGCAGAATACTTAGAACAATGCCTGGCACATAAGTGCTGCTAATTAGGTGATAAACTACTACTCTATTTTAAATACTCAGGGAGTATTTTCTTGGGTTCTAAGTATTCATATCCTGAAGTTGTCCATTCTTAAGTTGAAATCTTTAAAAAATGCATAGATACAAATAAATTGGTAAAGAAAAAATTAGGAAGGAAGAAATGTTGGAATCCTTTTAGGACATGCTCCAACCTTCAAGCACCGAGGTCAAGGTCACCAAAAGTCACAGAAAGAGTAAGTATATTTACGGGCCTATAATTATTTATTCCAGTAATTTTCAAATTTTAAAATATCACCTGATATGCAGGTTAAATAAATGGAAGATTTCTGTTGAGCACCTGCCCCTTCAGAAATTTAGAATCAGGAGTATTAGATTAGGGTTCAGAAGCCAACATTTATGACAAGGATTGCAGGAAATTTTAACTTTTCTTGTTTCCTTTATTACTCCTCTCCTTCTACTAGTATTTATTAATTCATCTGCTCATTCATTTGTTTGTGGCATCTAGCATTTGTGTTCCTTTCCTAAGTTTATGGAATCTACAAGGCAAACAGAGCAGACATTTGTTCACCCTGAACACTGGCAGCAAAGGCATAGATGTGTGGCCTAAGCCTGGCAAGCTCCCAGCAGAGACCTGGACTCTGGTGGTTCAAGGGGCAAGGACACGGTGGTTCAGGATTTATGGCTTTGGTGGCAGTGGTGGCAGAAGCAGGGGTGCCCTAGCTGCCGATTCCTGGGACATGACCTTCACAAGCTTCCATCAGTCATGTCTAGTCTTTGAACCTGGCTCTCCAGGCTTCCCCCCAGTTTCATGAGTTATTTCACAGTCTTACGAAAAGTCATTTTCCAGTTGTGTACAGTCAAGAATCCTGTGAGCAGTGGAACTTTGGTTCTTGAATTTAATTAGTTCCAGGAGGCTGTTCGAGAAATGATTTGTTTAAAAACCAAATCATTTTTTTCCCATTAGAAATAATCTAAATTTAATTAATTCATTCCAGAACCCCAAATAATTTCATTGTAACCTTTCTTTTGTTGGGTACATGCCTAATGTACTGTTTAATCTATAAACAAACACTTCTGTGCCTAACTTTATTGAACCACTCCCTGCAAGCCTTAAGTAACCCCCTTTTAGCACTCCTTCCAAGAGCATGTGGCATCTTCATTTTGTCACATATCTCTGCCTCTGAAATGCTGTGACCTGCTAACTGCTTTTCCTTTACTCAAATCAACAACAGTTTTTCTACCTCTTCAATGGCCTGTGATCATTGTTTCTTTCACACCCTTGGAAACATTAGCACTCTTGATGGCCTCTTTATGTCATAAAATTGTGTTAATCCTCCATTTCATCATCAACAAAAGCCAACAAATAAAAAATAAAAATTCCCAGTGCAGGTTTAGTGGTAAATGACTCACATTTTCTCCTTTGTTTGTGCGTGAGGGATGTTTTTTGTCCTTCTGATGTATCAGCATGAAAGGGTTGTCAGGTCCAGAAGGAAGTTCTATTCAATGACAGACATTTTTTCATGAACAACATAGTGGAGAACCAAATTGTTTGAGGTGGGAGACGTTTGAGAACCGAGGTTTGACTATACTTCCCTTGCGGCCCACACATAGGGAGAGTGCTGCCTGATGGCATATTCTGAACATTGCTGATCTTGATTATTTTGAAAATAATTCCTTAACTTGACTATCAGTTAATATCAATAATATCATCGTGATGTTCTCTAGATCCCACCTGAGATCTTTCTAGATTTTACCATATTATTAATTACTAGAGGCCCGGTGCACGAATTTGTGCACAGTTGGGGGGGTCCCTCGGGGTGACCTACAGGAATCAGGCCCCAGTTTGCACCCCCAGGCTTGCAGCCCCAGCTCATGCTCCCAGCCTTGCAGCCCCGCAGCCCTGCTTGGCACCCCAGTGTGGCCTGGCACTACCCCCTCATCTGCTCCACCATCCCACCTGCGGGGCAATCGATCAGGGCTGGGCCCCCTGCCCGGCTCCCTCAGCACCTGGGAGCCAGGCAGCGGGCCCACCCCCCTCCACTGGTCGCCATCTGTGGGGCGATCGGGTCCCTGCTCACACCCACCTTGGCTGGCGCCTCCTGCTCACCTGCTCCACCATCCTGCCGCAGTCTCACTGTTGTCGGGGCGGCAGAGCCCGCGGCACCTTCACTGCCAGCACCTTGCATCGCTGAAGCCCTCCATGTTCCGCACCACCCCCTGGTGGTCAGCACATGTCATAGCGAGTGAATGACCAACCGCCTGAGGGGACAATTTGCATATTAGGTTTTATTATATAGGATGAGAGATTACATGCTTTCTAAATAATCTCCTCAAACCAGTTCTTCATCTTTGCACCTTAAAACATAAAGTCCATGACACCCCCAGTTGAAGTTTGGTCCTTCTAGAATAGTTGTTATTTAGTAATGTACCATCAGTAGACTGTATCAATAAAGTTAGATAAATTCCACACTGGGTTCAAGGACATTTTCTAGAAAAACTGCTGAACTGAAAAAATGACACATATGAAAGTTCAAATAACAATAGTAGGACAAACACCCATTTGCCCATCCGCCAACCTAAGAGGGAAAGCAGCACAAGCACTAGCTTGGAAGGCACCTGGAGCACCTTGAAGGCAAAGGCCCCTTCGGCTCTTTCCCAGTAAAGTCCTCCTCTCCCTTCCTAAGGACTTACCGTCTTGACTTTTGTGGTAATCAGTTTGTGCTTTTCATTATAGTTTTATTACATACATATGTATCCGCAAATAACAAATTATTTTTGTCTTTTTTGTATGCTACATGTATTCTTTAATTCCTTCCTTCTCTCATTCCATATTCTATTTCTGAGGTTAATCCATTCTAATGTGTGTAGCTGTGATTCATTCATTCTCATGCTGTATAGCAAGCATATCAAACTTGCTACAAAGGAGGCATGTGGCCCGCTGGCCGCAAGTTTGACATGCTTGCTATATAGTATTTCATGGAGTACACATGCCAGAATATATTTATCTATTTATTATTGGTGAATATTTGATGTTGATGGATATTTATTGTTAATAAATGTTGTTTTTAAATTTGGCCATTATAATGATGCTATGAAGATATCTGTATATATGCTTTGTTGTGCATGGAAAAGTGTTGTTCTATGATATATTACTGAGAATGGAAATGATGGGTCATAGAGTATGTTTGTTTGAACTTATTAAAAAATGTTATATTTTGCCCTAGCTGGTTTGGCTCAGCAGATAGAGCGTCGGCCTGCAGACTCAAGGGTCCCAGGTTCGATTCTGGTCAAGGGCATGTACCTGGGTTGCGGGCACATCCCTAATAGGGGGCGTGCAGAGGCAGCTGAATTGATGTTTCTCTCTCATCGATGTTTCTAACTCGCTATCCCCCTCCCTCTCCCTTCCTCTCAATAAAAAAATCAATAAAATATATTTTTAAAAAATGTTATATTTCTAAAATGATTATAAGAATTTACACTTGTATCAGAAGAGTTTAAAATATTTATCAGTTTTAAAATCTTTTGTCATATTTATTTTTAGATATTTTATGTTCTTGTTGCTTTTTTGTATTTTTTGCTGTTAAATGCTGGTGTATATATATATGTAGTTGTCTTTTGTATATTGATTTTATGTCTAGCAACATTACTAAATTCTTATTCATTTGGGTTTTCTGGGATAGACAATCATATCTAAAAATTTTGCCAATTTTGATTTTTTATTCTGCAGTTCTTATACCTTTTATTTCTTTTTCTTGTCTTATTGCACAATATTGAACCTTCAGCAAACTGCTCACTAAAAATATCAATGGCAAGCATCCTTGTCTTATTTGATTTTAAAAGAAATGCTTTTATTATTTCACCATTTAATATGATGTATACTACATATTTTTATAGATTAAAAATTATTTAGGGCAATTTTATATTACTATTGTTCTAAGATTATTTTTTTAAAAAACATGAACAATTGTTGCTAATTAATTTTTAACTTACACATGCTTTAAAGTGTTTAAAAGAAGGAAGTCTTTCTCTTTTCAATAGCACGGATGGACTGAGAGAGTATTATGCTAAGCAAAATAAGCCAGTCACAGGAAGACAAATACCATATGATTGCATTAATAGGTGGAATCTAATGAACAAAATAAACTGACGAACAAAATGGAACCAGAAACCTGAACACATGGAACAGTCTGGCAGGTGCCTGAGGGGCGGGAGTGGGGTGACAGGGTAAAGAAGGTGAAGGAAATAGCTAAAGAACATATATGCATGCCCCATGGACATGGACAATAATTTGGTAAAGGCCAAGGATGGTGGAAGTGGGTGAGTGTGGGGAGAAAAGAACTCTTGCAATAATGTCAACACTAAAAATTTTCTTAATAAAAAAAGATTTTCTGGATTCTTCCCCTTTTCTCCTTGAAGTCTGGGATATTATTATTATTAACTATTTTTATTATTCTCACCCGAGGATCTGTATATTGACTTTAGAGAGAGAGGAAGGGTGAAAGAGAAACATCAATTGATTGCCTCCCGTATATTCCCTGACTGGGGCTTGAACCCACAACCTAGGTATGTGGCCTGCCTGAGAATTGAATTCACAAGCTTTTGGTGTACAGGACAATGCACCAACAAACTGAGCCGCCTGGCCAGGGCTGGAATATTATTTTTATAATTAACTGCTATACTAATATTCAAACTCACACTTTGATTCATTCATTCATTTTTTCACCCATTGAATACCTACAAACTGAGGTACTGAGAGGACACGAAAGTCTACTGTGTAGGAAAGGAAGTACATCAGCAATTAATAGAGATTTCTCATCAGCATTTCATGATTCCTTCAGAGTTTGGCATAACCCTTCAGAGCCATGGAGTGAGAGGAAAGGGAGCCAGCCGAAGAATAATATTTTTAAATGGTCCTGAGATCGTAAGACGGTAGAAAGGATTACTGTACTGTCGGGTAGTCTCTAGCAAACACCAAGCAAAAATGAAACCAGGGAGCAAAGCCGACTCAGAGTCATCAGCATTTAGAGCTAGAAGAGATCCCAGCTAAGCAGTCATTGCTCGAGTAATTTCTGTCAGCGATGGAAAGTTATGCAGGACACCCTGACCCGGCTTGTCTGCTACAGTGTTAGAACACTTTTCTTAAACTGAAGTGAGCTTTCTTTCCTGGTGCTCTTTTTTCAGTGGTCTCACTCTGCCCTCTGCATCCACCAAAGAACTTCTCCTGCCCTTCTATCGGCTGGCCCTCCCCATCCGAGAGTGCAGGTATGATGCCTCCTCAAGACTGCTCCAATTTCAACTAAACGCTCTCAGTTTCTTAAACAGCTCTTCATAAAAATTCTTCCCCAGCTTCTCACCACCACATTTGTCATCATCTCTCCTCAAACTTAGTGCCAGGGTCACGCCACATTCTCCAGGAGTGCGCCAATCGGTGGTCAGTGTCGGGAAGCTGGCATCTTCCTGTCCTCCTCACTTCTACCAATCCCGCTACGCTCCCCATCTCCATTCTCTGAATCAATCCTTGCTTTTCTCTGTCAAAACCTGGGCTCCTGGGAGAGACACACATATGAGATTAGGAGTAAATGTGACCCAAAAAACAGACGTCTCTTCTCCAAAGGGATAATGGGCGGCGTGAATAGGCAAGTGCCCCCGGGCTCAGAACTGTTCTTTATGGGCTAAGACATTCAAAAGTTTCTCTCCAAAGTCCCAGGCAAGAAGATACCGTGTGGTTTATAAATAATATACAAGCTCACTCTTTACAATAAATAAAATAACGGATTTCCACTTGCTGTAGCATTCATGGTTGCCTGTGAAATGCAAATGTCAAATATGCATGATGTCAAAATGTGTTATGAGAAGAGCTGTGGAGTCTTGGCTGAACCGCCCAACTTCTTCAGTCCTCAGTTTCTCATTCAGGTCACTCAGCTTCCTCTCCCACTCCAACATGGTCATGGCGGTAATGATCGCTTGCAAATCTATCTCCCAGGGAGAGGTACACTAGTTGGGTCTTTGTAAGTTGTGACCTGCTATACAGACATGGGAGAGCGTTGTCACGGTGAGTGTGGTTTTGGCAGATACAAGAGAATATTGTCAAAATAACAAAATCCAACTCAAATGTGTACTGTGTTTGCATTCTTAAATTTCTGCAAATGATTTGCTCAGAGTTTTTAGAGACAGAATGCTCTAGAGGCCAGTAAGACTCTCAGAATAACCTGTGGAAGGCTGTCTTGCTTCTGACTTCTTACTCTTCTTCGTCAAGGCTGGTTATTCCATGGCCTGGCTGGAGCATATATCCAATTTCCTATTGGAAATGGGCATCATTTTCATCAGTGCCTCCATTAGTTGCTCACTCCTCAATTTGTGACCTTTTTTCTTATAGACGGGAACATTGCAGACAAGCAGAAGCCCCAGAAACCCAGGCTCTGGCTCTGAGGTCCCAGTTCCTGCGTTGATCTCTGTACCTGCTGCCTCCGACTATGAGGTTCTTGGCCTCAACCCATTTTAGGTCTGACTGCACAAGGAAAATAATAATTTATTGTGTGGAGCAATCCAAAAAGGGCTTTAAAAGGAACATCCAAGTCTTTCAAGGATTTTATTTGTAAATAAAGAACATAATTTTCCCATGTTTTATGCAACTATAATTTTTTGGCGGTAAAACAGAAGATGATATATATATATATATTTCCTCTGCAAAACTGTATGCAATTAACATTTGGAAGATTGTAATTATAGCTTGGTTGGGCTTTTTGTAGGTGCTAAAATGGATTTCTTGGCTGAATTATTTTGCAAAAGACTTAAACCACCAATTATACACCTAAACAAAATTGAATGTGAACAAATCAAATAACTTTTATTTTACCTTGGATAACAACTTATTGATGCAAATAAAATTCCTTAATTAAATCTGGCATAGCCAGGCCCATAGAGGCCCACATAAAGACATTCTGTCACCCAGCTTTAGTGATTATTTTAATTTTAGAGTAATGCGCTGCTATTCTTAGAGAAAATTGTGTATCTATTAAGCACTGTGGAGGTAGTGAGCTGTTTGAGTTCAATACCTCTTTGAATTCCAGATGGATTTAGAATAGATCCTTTTGGAAGGATCCAAAATTGAAACTCACATTACTATTTCTGAAAATAGTCTCTTACTTCAGAAGCTTCCAAAATCGCTCAAAAAGGGAGGAAATGAGTGAAATGTGGAGACACACTTTCATCCTGATCAATACATGTTCCATACTTGATCAAAGAGAAGCCATTTAAGTACGTGCCTAGTTTCCTAAGGCTGCTGTACCGAAGTGCCAGCAAGAACATCTTCTTGCCTCCGGTATTAACAGATAGTCTGGTAGCTAAAACAACAGATGTATTGTCTCACGGTTCTGGAGGCTGGAAATTAAAAATCAGGTGTCAGCAGGGTCTGGCTCCTCCTGAAACCACTAGAGCAGTGGTTCTCAACCTTGGCTGCACATTAGAATCACCTGGGAATCTTTTTAAAATCCTGATTTCTGGGCTTCATCCTCCGGAAATTCTGTTTCTTTGTTATTGGGTGGGGCCACAACATTAGTAACAAAGAAACAGAATTTCCGGAGTATGAGGCCCAGAAATCAGGATTTTAAATAGATTCCCAGGTGATTCTAATGTGCAGCCACGGTTGAGAACCACTGCTCTAGAGCAAGCCTGTCAAACTCAAAGGCTAACACGGGCCAAATAGACAAGGTTTAAGTTTATGTGGGCTGCAAAAAAAACCCAAAAGCTTCAATTTTCAGAGAAACGTAGGTTTATTTCAATAGAGACATGCTGGATACAAAGGACTGAAATAAATGAGTCATTGTTAACATAAAATAATAGAACATTTTAATAAAAATTAATATTTTTTCTTGAACATTAACTTATCAGACACTGAGACACACATTAATAAGTGTAATGCAAATAAATCTATTTTTCTTGTTCTCCGAAAGTGAAATATTTCCTGTTGAGCACACCAAACAAGGCAGTCCAAGACTAAAGACGTGGCAATAGGCTGCTAAATATTCATTGCTAGTATTAGTGGAGAGAAATGGTGCGCCTGAGCATAAGGCGCTTAAGGGAAATGAATGCAACACGATTATAATAATCAGTCATTAGTGAATGTTGTAATTATGTATAACAGATATTGTAAAAATTAAGTTACAAAATTTTTATTAAGACATTTCTTATATACTGTTATATTGGCTGGGCTGCAAAAATATTAGTTGAGGGCTGCATGCGGCCCTGTGCCGTGAGTTTGACATGCTTGCTATAGGGGATCACTCCTTGTTTCTTCTATCTTCTAGTGGTTTGCTGACAACCTTGACGTCCTTCGCTTGCAGCTACATAACGGCAATTTCTGTTTCATCATCACATGGCCTTCTCCCTGTGTGTGCTTTCTGTCTTCACAGGGCCATCATTATATATATATAACAGAGAGGAAAGGAGAGGGACAGAGAGATAGAAACATCAACGATGAGACAGAATCATTGATTGGCTGCCTCCTGCATACCTCACACTGGGAATTGAGCCCACAACCCGGGCATGTACCCCGACTGGGAATCGAACTGTCACCTCCTGGTTCATAGGTTGACGCTCAACCACTGAGCAACACTGGTAGTGCACAGGGTCATCATTTTATGAGGACAGCAGTCATACTGGCTTAGGGCCCAACCTATTGTACTGTGATCTCATCTTACCTAATTATACCTGCAGTGACCCTTTTCCCAAATAAAGTCATGTCTGAGATACTGGGGGTTAAAACTTCAAAATACCTTTTGGGGAGGGGACACAATTCAACCCACATCATTAAGAAAAAATATTGTAGCCTAGTTCTATATATCTATTCAGGGAGGCAAAAATTTAATGAACAACTCACTACAAATAAGAATTGCTTTATATATTCTCAACATCCTTAAATTCCCGTTAATCAGAGATCCTATCCTATCTAATAAAAGAGAAACATGGTACTTAGCCGTACCTCCGCTACCCTTCCCATTGGCTAATCAGGGCGATGTGCAAATTAACTGCCAGCCAAGATGGCGGCCGGCAGCCAGGTAGCTTGAAGCAAACATGAGGCTTGCTTGCTTCAGTGACAGAGGACTCCAACGTTCTCCGCCTGGCGCTGCCGGCCCCTGAGCTTGCAGTTTGAAACATTGTTACAAATATAGAAGCTAAACAAAACCCGAGAAACCTGCTTTCAGCCAGCCAGGATCTCAGAGCTGGAGTTGAAACAGTGTTTCAATTATAGAACCCAAACAAACCAGATACCTGCTTTCAGGAGCCGAGGTCTCAGAGCTGGAGCCAAGCCTCAGAGATAAAGCTGGCCCAGAATAAAAAAAAAAAAAAAAAAAAAGAAAGAAAAAAAGGAGCAGTTGGGAGCTTCAGTCACCCGCCAGCCTGAAAACAGCCCTCAGCCCCTCACCCAGGCTGGCCAGGCACCCCAGAGGGGACCCCCACCCTGAAGGGGGTGTGACCAGCTGCAAACAGCCATCAGCCCCTCACCCAGGCAGGCCAGGCACCCAAGCGGGACCCCCACCCTGATCCAGGACACCCTTCAGGGCAAACCAGCCAGCCCCCACCCGTGCACCAGGCCTCTATCCTATATAGTAAAAGGGTAATATGCCTCCCAACACCAGGATCAGCAGAGCCGCGAGGCCTCCTGGCACCCGGATCAGTGTGACAGGGGCCAGCGCCCAAACCCCCTGATCGCCCTGCAGCTCTGTGTGTGACAGGGGTCGGGGCCACAACCTCCCTATCCGCCCTGCTCTGTTCATGACAGGGGAAGGCGCCCCAACCCCCTGATCAGCTCTGCTCTGTGCCTGATAGGGGGGAGCTCCCCAACCCCCTGATCGCCCTGGGCTCTGTGTGTGACAGGGTACGGCGCCCCAACCCCCTGATCAGCCCTGCTCTGTGTGTGACAGGGTGTGGCACCCCAACCCCTCCCCCCCCCCCCGCCACGGGCCCTGCTCTGTGTGTGACGGGGTAGAGCCATAACCTCCCCATCGGCCCTGCCCTGAGTGTGACAGTGGCGGCGCCCCAACCCCCTGATCGGCCCTGCTCTATGTGTGACGGGGTAGAGCCATAACCTCCCCATCGGCCCTGCCCTGAGTGTGACAGGGTGCGAAGCCCCAACCCCCTGATACGCCCTGCTCTGTGTGTGACGGGGCGGTGCCCCAACTCCCCTATCGGCCCTACTCTGTGAGTGACAGGGGGGAGCTCCTCAACCCCCTGATCGGCCCTGCTCTGTGCGTGACAGGGGGGAGCTCCCCAACCCCCTGATCGACCCTGCTCTGTATGTAACAGGGTACGGTGCTCCAACCCCCTGATGGGCCCTGCTCTGTGTATGACAGGGGGGAGCTCCCCAACCCCCTGATCGACCCTGCTCTGTATGTAACAGGGTACGGTGCCCCAACCCCCTTGATGGGCCCTGCTCTGTGAGTGACAGGGGGTGGCGCTGCAATCTCCCCATCGACCCTGCCTTGAGTGTAACAGGGGGCGGTGCCCCAACCCCCCAATTGGCCCTACCCTGAGCGTGACTGAGGGTGGCATCGCAACCTTCCGATCCACCCTGCTCTGTGCATGAAAGGGGGCGGCGCCCGAACTCCCCAATCGGCCCTGCTCTGAGCCCGACCAGGGGCTGCACCTAGGGATTGGGCCTGCCCTCTGCCACCCGGGAGTGGGCCTAAGCCAGCAGGTCATTATCTCCCGAGGGATCCCAGACTGCGAGAGGGCACAGCCCGGGCTGAGGGACCCCTCCTCCCCCCCGAGAGCACAAATTTTTGTGCACTGGGCCTCTAGTCCAATATAAAAACTATCAGCTACCTTGAGATATGGAAAAGGATAACATAAAATGACAGCAACTTCTCCCTGTTTGCACTGAGGTGAGGACCAGAAGGAGCAGGATTCAGCGGCTGTGGGGAGCATTCAGGCACTGTTCCTTTGTATAAGCTGGTGCAGCACTGCAGGAGGTTCGTGGGAAATGAGTCCTGCTCTGGGGTGTTTTATCAAAGCCCTTGTCTGCTAGAGGTGGATCAAGTGGAGACATTTCTAGAAGAAAGGGGATGGATTAGCGCAGGTTTTCAAACAATGTTTCATAGAACCCTTGGAGCCACACGAGGATATATGTGATTCTAGGAAGTGTGACCAGCAGCAGACGGGATTATTATTTGCAAATTCCCTCACTCCATAAATAAAGAGGACTTCTTCTGTCCTGTAGTTACCACGTATGTTCAGGTTCATCAGGATATTTTTTTTCATTCCAGAGGCTTTCTCTTCTTGAGTCTTTCACTTGTAACTAGGCTACCTCCCACTCTGATGCCTTAATGATGTTTTTGTGGTCCAAGTAGCCAGGTTTCCCTGTGTGGATACAGTGATAATTTTCTTATAGTCCAGTGTGTGTGTGTGTGTGTTGTGTATTGTGTGTGTTTGTGTGTGTGTGTGTGTGTGTGTGTGTGTGTGTGTGTGTGTGTGTGTACACACGCAGGTAATGAAAGCATATGTTCTCAAAGCACAGGAGAAAGCCAGACACTCCCATGTCTGTCTAAGCTTTTATACTCTGCCTCCCATTGTCAGCTCTAAAATCCTGTAATACGGGCTTATTGAATGAACTGGACTCGGTAGGTGAGGAATTTTAAAATAGTTCCCTTCCTTCCCAGCACTACCCAGACCCAAGTTACTCTTCTGGATGATTCTTCCCTGACTTTGGATGGAATCCTGCTTTTCTCGCTTGTCTCAGGTACTAACAAACAGTCTCTTGTTGCACCTTCAGCAATTGCTTTAGTCTGGGAAGCTCTGAAAGCAGAGGCTGAGACAAGGGCTTGGGAGCAGCCACTCTACATGGGAAGCCAACTGGGAGGCAGGAGTGAGAGAGCAAGGGTGGGGTACAGGAGAGGAGGAGACACTAAGGTAATGGTGCATTGCTGAGATGGCTGCTGTGAGCAATGGGGGGGGGGGTTGATTCTGAGGGGACCTCCCAGAAGTGTACAGGATGCCTCTCAGTGTTGTCCATCTGAGGGACAGGAGGTGGGAGCACTTATTCAGTGGCTCCTGTTTCCTGCTGGTTGAGGATTGCCTCTGACGTGGTATTACCCCTCCACTTCTGGGCCATGTTGTGCATGGGCTAAATGAACTCCAAGGTCTTCTGAGAAGGCCCTGAGGCAGAAAGCAGAAGCAGCCCGCGTGTGACTTAGATGGAATTGTGCCCTGTAGTTGTGGCTGAAATCAGAGCTGGGTCCCAGGGCGTGATGCAGCGCAGCAAGAACATCTTCTACAGCCCACCCTTGCACTGCTCAGATCCATGCCTCACACTAGCTCTGCTCTGTTATTAAGTCTGCAAGGTGATGGCAGGCTATGCTCTCTTAAAATTATGTCTCCAGCTAAAGTACTAATTAGTACCTCTGCGTCTGAGACCATAATTACACGGGGTGTCCAAAAATGTATACACTTTGAATAACTATAAAGGCTATGTTTATTAAAATACGTTTCATTTTCAAAATTGATAGAATTTACAGACATTGTGTGCATACATCTTTTTGGACAGCGTGTATCCCATCTCTCCCTTCTCCATCACCCATCCTAGACTTCTCTTACCCTTAGTGGCACCTGAGCTGATTTAGGTCGTTTACCAGTAACCCAGGAACCTGGTGATGTTTGAGCTTTTTAATGTGTTGCCATTGTAGGTCCATGGTTGTGTAACCAATTCATTCATGAGCCAGAAAGTAGCTGTGTTTTTCCTCCTTCATCATTCAATCATGGATATAGATATAAGCTGAGAGGTGTCAGGACAATGAAAACCTGTGCCACCCTGTGCCCTGTGGACTTGCTCAGACCGGATCCTACATGTACCATTTCCATCAGCTGCATGCCTGAGTTGGTGGCTCTGACAATGTCCAGCTCATGGTTAGTAGCCCCAGTCACATAATCACTTGATGCTTCATTTTTAGCTTGATCTCTACTAACCCATTATCACATCAGGAGCTGGTTTTTAAATAGTGAGTGCTTTTCCAATAAATAAACTATACAATAAATAGTCCCTTAAGGGAGCGCATGTGATTTTGCTCCGGAGTCCTAGGTATTCCGCACTACAAATCTCCCATCGGGGCTGTCAAAGATCCCCACAGCGCCCTTTTCTACTCTGGATGCCCCCAGCACTAATGGATCTGCTGAATGATATGCCCTCAATAGCAGGATAGGTTGCATTGAAGCCTAGCATTTCTGTAGAGCCCTTTTATATTTTGGGCTTCGCTCAAAACTGACACCCAAGAAACGAGTCAAAGAAATAATCTCAAGTGCAATATAGGCTGCCTCCAGTGATCCAAGGTGGCCTACCAAATCATGTTCCTTTTTTAACAGGGGTAGTCTTTTACCTTAGAAGGTATGCTCCAGACTACTGAACTCTTAAAATTTCCACCAATAAAGCAGAACACGTGTGTTTTACTGTGGCATCCAGAGCACTTGCCACTTCCTGTTCACCATGTGCAATCAGCATCATCTATAATAATAAAAGCATAATATGCTAATTAAACTGGGTGTCCTTCTAGATGACCTTTCAGATGAAGCCAGGGCTGAGGAAAGCCTGGGTGCTGGGTGCCAGAGGGAAGCCGCTGCTGGCATCCGGGGGAAGGAAGGCCTACTCTTGCACAAATTTCATGCATCGGGCCTCTAGTGTCAATAATATAGTGGACCAGCATAATATTCTAGGATTGTCAGGATGACAGAGAGCAGAGTATGAATGTAGCCCTGGGAAAAGACAGTGAATATGTACTTTTATCCTTTCAATGTAAAACAGAACTGCTTTTGCTCATCTTTCCTGAGGAATTTGACAAGCACTCATTCATCAATAAAGGTGGATAGCCACAACCCAAGTACCAAAGGATGTTCCAGTAAAGATGCCACATTTAATTCAGCAGCTGTAATTGGCACTATTTAAATAAGTTTTCAGTAGTCTACCATAATTCCTGAAAATCCATCTGATTTTGGCAGACTGTATAGGAAAATTGAATGGGGACATAATGGCGACCTCTATCCCTCCATTTATTAAGTTCCTGAGAAAGCCCCCGCTTTTAGCCAAGCCACCTCCATTTGCTATCTATTGGGTGGGGTGGAGAGGACTCTTTCTGGATTTTCACTTGTTCCTTCCTGTCTTCTTGGTTATCACTCCACAGGTCAAGAAGCCTATGTGAGGATTCTGTAAGCTTCCATACATTCCAAGCATGTGTCCTGAGACAGAGGAAAAGACTAGAGGGTAGGTCCTCAGACCCTCAGAACCACTTTTGAGCCAGGCTTGGTAAGCACCCCATTTACTACTTTCCTCCGGAACCCTCATTCTTACTCGCAGGCATCTGACACTCGAGGTTTTACTGATATCAGTGTCAGCTTAGACTTTGTGTGACTCTGAAAAATCTGAGTATTCCCCTCTCCCTAGTGTAAGGTTACACAGGTCCCTCTGGAAGGTGTGTGACATTGCAGGGTCTTTTCTCAAGGATACCTTGATTCCCCTGAATCATCAGGTCTGAGAACTGGCTTAAACCAAGCAACTGGGTGAGGAATTGTCATTTTTCCTTTTGCAGCTGACACCAGCCCTCTGCTTCTTTGTTCTTAATTATTTTTTCTGATTATCCAAGTCAAGAAATAGCCTTATTGGCTGTTATCTATCTTTCCTAGAAACACCATAGCCTATTGGCGTCTGCCACAGATGCCTGTGGATAAGGGCCCTGGCTGTCATTCTGGCCTTGCTGTCTACTACTGATAGTACATTGAAAGGCTAGAAGTACATATTCATTTCAGCCTTGCCTCTGATGATTAAATGCTACCACCTGGCCACTGCTACTCCAGAATGCATTTATCTTTATTAATATTAGGGAGCTCATTTCCATGGTAGTATTTTCTACTAGCACCATGGACCATCGATAACAACCACCACTGATGTTCTCAACCATGCTGGCACCCCCTCACCATCAAGTTCATTGTTTCCTTGATACAGCTGTGTCCTCTAGTTCTCCCAGGGAACACAGTAAGGGTGCCTGATTTTGCATAGCCAGTCTTCCCTGGAATTTCTGGCCCCTTCCTCAATATCTTTTTCAGATAAATATGGTACCTTTTCCTTCTTTATTGTATCTAAGCTTCCAGGGGCCTCCAGCCAGCATATTGGACCTGGTGCAGTTCCCCTCTGAGGGCATTAAGTCAGAGGAGAGCATCAGTGAACTTTTCCCTGTTTACTTTTATGTGATACCCTCTCCTGCCTAACTCTCCAGATTCACTCCTGTGTGTGTTTCCCTGGTTTCTGCTGCTACATGTGAGGCCCTTCAACTCTTTGGGTGACTAAATGATTCCTCCTGGAATATGGCCTGCATTGCCCTCTCTGAGACTCTGCTGGGAATTGACCCTAGTTAGTGGACTGGAGGTGACAAAGGGAGGTGAGGATGGATCTTGTGAAGGACAGGCTCTGACTTGTAAGCAGTCTTTTCAGGTACCCACGTAGCGGAAGGCTGCTTTATTCTAGCAAGGGAGAGTGGCAGCTTCTACTCCCCAGAGGACCAGGCTCCTCAGTGGGAGCTGCAGTGCTGCTGCACTTGAACTCAGCATTTACTGTCTATGTTTAGGTTGTATTGTTTCTGCCAGAATGTCCTCCACAGCGCCTGCTAGATAGAGGTGTGGCATTCAAACTTCTTTTGGTGGAAAGAGTCAATTTCTCCTGGCAGCGGTATCTCAGGATGGAATTACTCCACTTCAAATATGTAGTAAATTTACTGAGACCCTTCATTTAAAGCCAAGAGAGGTGAAGAGATGTGATGGTTAAAATTAGGCCATACTGGTTTAGGTGGCTACTGGTCAGTGTGGAAAAGATGGTCAATAGAAGCCAACTCTGGCTTATAGAGAAAAGGGTTACGTGGCTGTTCAACAGGCGACGTGAAAACGAGCTTCCTCTGCAATGTAATGAAATACCCAAATGTGCAATGGGACCCTGTTGCTGGAGAGGGAAAGAACCAGGAGGGGTAATGGAAACGAAGGAGAAAATAAACAAATGGGACTACATCAAAATAAAAAGCTTCTGTACAGCAAAAGAAACCATCAACAAAACAACAAGACAGCCCACTGCATGGGAGAACATATTTGCCAATGTTATCTCCAATAAGGGTTTAATCTCCAAAATTTACAGAGAACTCATACAACTTAACAAAAGGAAGATAAACAATCCAATCAAAAAATGGACAACAGACCTAAATAGACACTTTTCAAAAGAGGATATACAGAAGGCCAGAAAACATATGAAAACATGCTAAAAGTCACTAATCATCTGAGCGATGTAAATCAAAACAATAATGAGGTACCATCTCACACCTGTCAGAATGGCTATCATCAAAAATTCAACAAACGACAAGTACTGGTGAGAATGTGGAGAAAAAGGAACCCTCGTGCACTGCTGGTAGGAATGCAGACTGGTGTAGCCACTGTGGAAAACAGTATGGAGTTTCCTCAAAAAATTAAAAATGGAACTCCCATTTGACCTAGTGATCCCACTTCTAGTTTTCAAGAAACTAGACACACAAATCAGAAAGGATATATGCATCCCTATGTTCATAGCAGCACAATTTACAATAGCTAAGATTTGGAAACAGCCTAAGTGCCCATCAGCAGATGAGTGGATTAAAAAACCATGGTACATCTACACAATGGAATACTACGCTGCAGTAAAAAAAGAAGGAATTCTTACCATTTGCAACAGCATGGTAAGAATAAGTGAAAATAAGCCAGTGAAATAAGCCAGTCAGAGAAAGATAAATATCACATGATCTCACTCA
This sequence comes from Myotis daubentonii, assembly GCF_963259705.1. Lineage (NCBI taxonomy): Eukaryota > Metazoa > Chordata > Mammalia > Chiroptera > Vespertilionidae > Myotis > Myotis daubentonii. Next base: position 128,376,159 of record NC_081842.1, read on the forward strand.
TTGTGGAATATAATGAACAACATAAACTGTTGAACAAAAATAGATCCAGAGACTAAGAAACACAGATCAGACCGTCCAACCTCAGAGAGAAGGTGGGGGGGCGGGGGACAGGTAAGAGATCAACCAAAGGACTTGTATGTATGCATATTAGCATAACCAGTGGATGCAGACACTGGGGTGGTGGGGGTCTTGTCCTGGGGGATGGGAGTGGCAGGGGGGAGGTCAATCAGGGTAAAAGAAGACATATATAATACTTTAAATAATAAAAAATAACAAGAACCATGAGGTTCCTGCTGTTACCTGTAATGGACTAATATGTATCAGACAAGCAGATAAGCCCTCCTTTGAAAATAACTAGAAAAAAAGGAATATAAAACAGCCATTGGAGGCATAAATAACAACCAAAGTGGCCAGGAGTTGAGGGGCCAAGATCCCAGAGAGAAGAGAAATCACTGATGAGAGCCAAGCATTTTTCACTGCTTTTCCTCTTGAGGCACTTGATGATTCCTGAAATGGTGCCAGGATAAGAGGTGAGAAGCTGAGCAGAAAGCCTCAACTAAGAGGTGAGAAGCTGAACACAGCTATCCAGGGGTTCCCAGGACAGTGGAGATGAAGTTGGGTTTTAAGACCACCAAAGCCATTAAACTTAGGGAGCCAAGATTTTGGAATAGAAGGAAACACACAGAGATGAGCCCGGTGTACTCTGTTGCTTTTCTCTTGAAATATTTGCCAATTAATTTGCAAGAGCAAAGCTGCAGAGATGAGCAGAAAGTGGCAGCTACAAGCCCAAGAAGCCAGAGAGTCCAACAGTCTTATAGTATCGAGAAGGCAAGACTTTGAATTCAGGCACTGCCAATGAGGAGGGACGGGGAAACATCTCCAGCTGTCAGGTGGAACGCAGGGGTAAGAATGAATGAGAAACAAGCAACCCTTCTAGGTCCAAACTATGCTCCCAATCAACTGCACTGTAGATTAGATTAGGATGTTCTGCCCCAAGTCTGCTTGCCAGAAGCACAAATAAATCCTTTTGGGGGAAGAAGCATCCTGCAGAGCTTTTACAATTTTTTATACACAGTGCCAACTTTCAGCCCAAAGAGGAAAAACAAGAAATAGGAAAAGACTCACTGCTAACAGATATGGGAACTTATCAGATACTAGAGGCCCAGTGCATGAAATTTGTGCATGGGCAGGGGTCCCTCAGCCCAGCCTGCACGCTTTTCAACCCAGGACCCCTCCAGGGATGTCTGACTGCCTCTCGTAATCTGGGACCGCTGGCTCCTAACCGCTCACCTGCCTGCCTGCCTGATTGCCCCTACCCCCTCTGCCTGCCTGCCTAATTTCTCCTAACCACCTCTGCCTGTCTGATCTCCCCTAACTGCTCCCCTACCGGCCTGACTGCCCCAAACTGCTCCCCTTCTGGCCTGATTGCCCCTAACTGCCTCTGCCTCGCCCTGCACTCGGGACCCAGGGTTGCCTCCTCTGGCCGGTCACAGGCACCCAGAACCCAGTCCAGCTTTGCCTGGGGCCGGCCACAGCCACAGGGGACCATAGGTGGGTGGCTTTTCCTGGGCCACAGCCGCAGGTGCCCTTGACTGTGGGGAGGGTGGCTTGTCTCTCTTTCGTGCCGCAGGCGCAGCCACTGGTGCTGGGACCATGGGGTGGGCAACTTGCCCCTCTCCCGGGCCACAGCCTGGCTAGTCCCCATTCCTCTCTCGCGAGCTCATTTGTGCCTGGCTGGTCCCTATTCCTCTCTCCCCAGTGTTAAGTGTCTGAGCCATTAAGGCATGACGGCATGAGGTGTGACCATCATTTGCATATTAACTCTTGATTATATAGGATTGATTTTAAATAACTATGATTAATAATAAAACATAGAGTAAATGGTAGATAAAATGTGTGGAAATTTGATGAAATGACCCAACTATTGCTATACACTGTGATATCATTAAAAAAAAAAAAAAAAAAAGCAGCCAGGCACACAATTGTCTGTATAGTGGGAACTAGGAGGACACACAGTGAGGCTTCTAAGATCCTCATATGGGTGGTAAGTGTGTTCATTTTGTGAATATTTTTCAAGCTGTACACTTAAGATTTATGTACTTTTCAATAAAAGTTAAAAAAGGGAGACAGGGAAGCAGCAGCATGGCTGTTAGGACAGAAGGGAGAAATAATTGGTATGATGGATAATAAAATGTGGATGACTTTTCCCACCCCCACTACTGTCCTTCTGTTTCAAGCCGCCATCTTCTCTCATCTGGGTTAACGCTTAGCCTTCTTCCTGGTCTCCCTGCTATCACTGTTGTCTCTTGAAGCCTTTTTTATTTTTTAACACAGTCACCCAAGGATCCTTTTAAAACTAATATTAATCCTGTCACTGCTTTTCCTAACCTGCCCCAATGGCTTTCATTTGTCCCAGGATAAAGGCAAAGGGAGTCATTCCCTGCAGCATGTGGCCCTGTTATGTTTCTGACTCCGTCTCTCACTAGTGTTCCTCAGTCACCTCATGGCAGCCACACTGGCCTCCCGCTAGCCTCAAACATGCCTGACCCTTCTGCCTTACGCCTTTGTCCTAGCCATTCCCTCTGCCCGGCCCATCCTTGGACATCCTTCAAGGTTTGCTCTGGTACCTCCTTCGCCAGGCACTTCTCCAGGCCCTCTTGGCTCCCCTCAGCATACTTATCTCACTCGACGGCAGAATATAGCTCTTTCCCCTCCATAATACTTATCTCACTCTATTATGAAAGAATATATAGTTATATACTTATAGCTTTTTTTTTCTCTCCTGCAAGACTATAAACTTCATGAGGACAGGATAGTTTTTTTCTTTACTATCCTGTGATGCATCTACACATAGAACAGTGCTTGACACATAACAGATGCTCAATAAATATTTGTTTAATACATTTCGACAATCTGAGAAGCTGTCTGAGGATGAATGCAAAACTGTAAAAGAGATTTGAGCCAGATCTTAGATTTTCATCTCTAAGCCACTAGTGTTTACAAGCTGTAATTAAGTGTGCGTACATATGTATATCAATAAATCTAAGCATTCTCAATGGATCTGCTTCAAATTCCATGTTAAACAACCCTGTTCAGCCTAGCATAATTATAAGAGCTTTGGCACTAAATAGAATTAAGTTTGTGTCCTCTCTCCACTGTTAACCACTCATATGGTGCTGAATCCCATTGCATCTCAGTTTCCTTGTCTGTCAAATAGGAATAAAATGCCATCATACAGGATTAAATGACGGAATGGGTAAGCCCATGTGTCCTCTCATTATTCAAAAACGACTCACTGCATGCCTATTTATTATGTTCTGGGTGCTCTCCTAGGTATTTGCGACAATCCATTCATTCTTCACTAAATGCTTTTGAGTGCTGCACCCTGTGCTAGTAACTGGGGGAGCTGCACTATATGAAATAGTCATAACTGATTTGCATCATAGAGGAGGGAGCAGACATTAAGCAAGATACAATAAATAAATATAGGGCATCCCCAAAAGTGTATACATATACTTTGAATAATTATAAAGGCAGTGTTTATTAAAATACATCTCATTTTTATTTAACAGCTATCAGCTGTTAAAGTGTGTATACATTTTTGGGGGACATGTACATTGGAAAAAACTCAGAGGAGGGGAGAGAACTAAAGAAATGCATGTGTGGGGGAAGGGAGATGCTGCAACCTTCCCACCATGGGAACCCTAACCTTGGTAACTGGGGCAGAGCCTGCCCTCAGGGAGCACACGTGGAGTACGTGGCAGACACAGCTGGCACTCCATGGAGTTTGTTTGCTGTGGTTGATGATGCTCTTGCTATTGAGGGGAAAAAACATGAAAACTCGATGCCATGTGAGTCTGTGTCACAGGTGCCACTGATTTCTGACTCAATTTACCTGCTGACTGGCAGATACACGCACCCACACAGACTGCGAAGGTGCCAGGTCTCCCAGTGTTGCAGCAGCAGGTATTGTCCTCTTGCAGGGAAGGCAGTTGACAAGGGCTGGGTATCTGCAGGGTGGCAGAGAGTTGCCTTTACGCCTATTTCTAAATCTGCACAATTTGGCCACTTGGGTAGTGCCAGGCCCCAGGTGTATAAAGGCTCCCTCCTGGCTGCCTAGGAGCTCAGGCTTCCCAGAGAAAGAAAGCAATCCTCCGTCTCCCCTAATGGATGTCTTAGACATTTCTACTGAATATTGCATAAACTCCACTCAAAGTAGCTCTCTGTGCTGAGCTTATGATGCAGACTATGGCTCCCCTAAGAGAGAAGCGATAATAGGAATATTTACCAAAACCAAAAGTGGGAGTCATTTATTTAATCATTAACTGTGAGAGTGACATGTTAAAATTAGGTGCTAAAGCAATTCAGTTCTTAAACACATAAATATCATCAAACACATAATTTAAAGGTTTCCTTTTTAACTGTTCATTTAAAAGAAGAAAAGATTAGCTAAATAATCCTAATTCCAATAGAGTTTCCTTTCAGGGAGGCAGGGCAATTTCCAGGGACAAGGAGACTGGTGAACAGGACCCAGAAGGAACTGGGTCTCATGTGAAGAGGAGACCTGAGCCTCCCTCCGGGATTTCCCCAGAGAAGCTGCATTTACGGAATAGCTGCAGAAATGACAAGCCTGGATTTAATCTGGAGGGCTCTCCTTTTTCTGTGCCCATCCTCATCCCTCCCTTCTCTTTCTTTGGGACTGAGGCCAGCTTCCAGAAACGCCAGGCAGCGGCCCTGCTATCCCAGCAGCCCTCCATCTCTTCTCCAGCCGTCTGTATTACTGATAGTCGGAGCCACACCATGCATTTCCTTATCTTTCCATGCATGCCTTGCTTCTCCTAACAAAACATGAAGCAGATTCTCAACAGCAAGGTACAGCCATGCTTCCCACAGGTGTCCCCAGTCATTCCTATACCGCCTGGGCACTTCTTCATGTTAAATCATTTGATATTAATTTTAAGCCTTTATCGTGCCACTGAAACTTTCCCAAGCATCTGCTTCCTCTAAGTTCATGAGGCGCAGACCCCTTCCACCCGAGATTGCTTCTGGGAAATAAAACAAATATTTCTAAACTTTTGTTGTCTTAGGTGATTCCCATCAGGACCCAGGGTTAGGAGAGTGGGGAGGAATATACAATATAAGTGGTCTGTTTTATTTTTCTTAGTTAAAAAGCAATACACATTCATGTTGGGAAGAGTAGAAATTAAAAATAGACAAAAGAAGAAAATAAAAAAAGTATTGGTAATCCCACTCCAGAGGTAACTGCTGCTCACAGTTCAGTTGATGTCCTTCAAGCCCATGGCATTTGTCCCCAGACACATGCATTTCCCTTTCCAAAGCAGGGTCATCGTGAGCACTCTGTTTATAACATGCCTTTCCACTTAGGAATACTTTCTGCGTGTTGTCTCTTGCCATCGCCTTTCTCTGCTCGTGATTCAGAATGACGGATCTCCTTGACCCCTGTCTTTTTGTCACACTCAGTATCCAATATGATGGCAGATGCTGTTGATTGTGCTTCATGACAGATCCAGAATTTTGTCATTGCTTCAACCCTGGTCCAAGGCACCCTCAGAATATTGCAATATCTTCCTAACAGATCTCCCCTCTGACCTTTCCCCTTAAGTCTGACCTCAATACAGCAGCCAGATGGATCATTTGAAAACCGGAGTCAGATCATGCTGCTCCTCTGCCCTAAACCCTCCACAGGCTCTTCCCTCCACAGGGTGCACTTTGAAGTTCTTACTGTGATCAACAGCCCTATGCGATCTGCACACCCCCTCCCTCCTCATTCCCTCTTGCTCACTCCACTTAAGCCCCAGTGCAGCCGTGGGCAAACTACGGCCCGCGGGCCGGATCCGGCCCATTTGAAATGAATAAAACTAAAAAAAAAAAAAAGACCGTACCCTTTTATGTAATGATGTTTACTTTGAATTTATATTAGTTCACACAAACACTCCATCCATGCTTTTGTTCCGGCCCTCCGGTCCAGTTTTAGAACCCATTGTGGCCCTCGAGTCAAAAGGTTTGCCCACCCCTGCCCCAGTGGCTTCTCTTTCTAGATCTCTCTCTCTCTCTCTCTCTCTCTCTCTCTCTCTCTCTCTCTCTCTCTCTCTCCCTCTCTCTCTCTCTCTCTCTCTCTCTCCCCCCCTCTCTTTCTCTCTCTCTCTTTCTCTCCTCCCCCGCCCCATATCAGCAAAACTTGCTTCCCTGCCTCCTTCCATCCTTCCAGTTTTACTTACATGTCCCCTTCGCAATGAGGCCTTCTCTGACACCCTGTTTAATATTTTCCAGCTGCTCCCCAAGCCCTTTCCACACACATTTCCCATCGTCCTGCCCTGCTCAGGTTTTCTCCCTCCAACACACCACATATTATACTTATATAAAGATGCATGGCCCTGGCTGGTTTGGCTTGGTGGATGGAGAGTCGGCCTCCGGACTGAAGGGTCTCAGGTTTGATTCTGATCAAGGGCACCTATCCAGGTTGCTGGCTTGATCTCCAGTAGGGGGTATGCAGGAGGCAGTGATTCTCTCATTGCTGATATTTCTCTCCCTGCCCCCCCCCACCCCGGCTTCCTCTCTGAAATAAATAAAAAATATATATATTTTTAAAAAGATACATGTGTTTGTAGCCTTTCTCCCCATCTCTCCACCCCCCCTCCCCGCCCCCACCCCCCCTCCCCCACCACCACCAGCATGCAGGCTCCACAAAGCCAGACGTCTGTCCATATTGTTCACTGCAGGTCTCTCACCTCCAGAGCAGGACCTGGTGCAGAGCAGACCGTGGTGAACATTTGGGTACGAGGGAAGAGCAGGCCATGCGCGACTACATCATGGTGTGGTCAACCAGCCTCTACTGTTGGGCATCTAGTTGTGCCTAACTTTCCTTTACTATTATAGCTAATACTGTGATGATACCCCAGCCACAAAATGAGCCCTTTCACTCATACACAACTTATTTCTTGAAAATAAATTCTCAGAGTCAGGTATAGATTTGTTAAGGTTGTCAATACCTAGTGCCAATTTATTTTCCAAAATGCTCCCATGAAGGAACACTCACACCAGCAACAGTCTTTCAGTGACCATTTGCCCACACCCACGTCAGCTGGGTGAGACCAGGAATTCCCACGTGTGTGGATTCCCTGGTCCAAACAGTTCAATAGGAAATACAATAAGGGGTTTCAGTACTTTTGACACTGGGGTGAAAGGAACTGACTCATTGAACCAAAATCTTCCCAAGACACTGGGGACACCAGAGGGTGAATACCATGGCAGTACACACCGAGCAGGCTCAGGGAGAGGGGTCTTAGGGCAACCACATGGGATGTAGCAGCGCCACCCGCCCCCAGCTGTTGTTGGCAGCACCGAGCCAGTATGACAATAAGAGCCACGTATGAGCTTGTCTGCATTGCTTTTTTCTTATTCGGCAGATACTTGTAGAGCTTCTGTTCTGTGCAAAGCTCTGTGCCCAGGCCTGTTAGGATGCCAATGCATGTTGGTCTCTGCCTTGAGATAGCAGCAACCTGGCACAAGGGTGGTGAGTGGTGGGGTCACACAGATGGGTTCTGGAATGCTCTGCTAATCACTACCCTATGCAATAGTAATGTTTAAGTTACCATCGCCATAGTCATGTTTAAATTACCATCGCCGTGTAGCAAACCACTCCAGAATTAAACACAAAGTAACTGTTTCATTATGCTCATAAATGCTGTGGGTCAGGACTTTGGATAGAACACAACAGGGACAGTTTGCCTCTGCTTCCCCAAGCCTGAGGCCATGCCAGGAGGGACCTTGCATGGCTGGAGCTGAATCCCTCGGATGCACCTACAGTCACATGTACAGGAGTGATGCTGGCTGTCAGCTGGGACCTCGGCTGCGACTGCAGCTGGAATGCCCATTTGGCCTCTCTGGGTGGCCTGGACCTCTACATGGTGGCCTCCATGTCGTCAGACGCCTTACATGGCTGTTTAAGGCTCTAAAGGCGAGTGGCATCCCCTCTGCTGAGTAGCCCTGGCTGTCAGGCAGAGTCCAAGCCCACCCAGGACTAACGGGAGGAAATAGAAACTCCCTCCTGATGGGGGAGTGTCAATAATAGACTTCACTTTTAGAGCAGTTTCAGGTTCATAGCAAAGGTGAGTTCCCGTGTACCCCCTGCAACACACAGACATAGGTTGCTGCACAAATACACCCCCACCAGAGTGGTACCTTTGTTACAACTGAACCTACATGGTGTGCACACAAGTTTTCAATTCCTTTGGGCATATACCAAGGGGTGCGATTGCTGGATCATCTGGTAAGAGTATTTTTAATTTTGTAAGAAACTGCCAAACCCACTTCCAGTGGCTGCGCCATTTGCATTCCCACCAGTAATGAATGAAAGTTCCTGTTGCTTGCAGCCATTTATAAAAGAGGTCACACTTCACAAACAACGGGAAGCTTGTAAGTGATCTTGAGCTATGGGTAAGCGAGACTGGTCAGTGAACAGAGAGGGGGCGAGAGGTTCTAGGTTTGAAATCAGGTTCTGGGGAACTATGAAGTCCAGAAGGACGGAGGCACCAGGTATGATTCATAGACAACCCCCTGCCTGACCCATGGGGACATAATCATTTTCCCTCACACTCCTGGGTGCTGCTGTTTAGATCACTCTGCCTCCCGCACACTTCCCAGGCAAAGCTGCTGCAGGTCTCTGTCTTCTCCTTTGGGACCTGTACTGGAAGGAACTTGGTCACACCTGAAGAGAGATCTGACCTTTGTCTCTGGCTCCTGGGAGGTAACCTCTAGACCCTGGGAATTCCCTGGGTGCTAGGAGAATTGTAGTGAGCCCCTGGGACACACCTGAAAGTTTATGCTAATGAGGTAACTCATGCTGGGCTCCTTGGCCATTTGATATCAGCCCAAATTCTGAGTAGTAGTGGGAGATGAACTGAGTTCAATCATATGGGCAATCAATCAATCAAACATACCTGCATAATGAAGCCCCAATAACGCCGGACACCAAAGCTTGAGTTTTCCTGGTGCATCACTCCATGCATCGTTATACATGATGCTTATGGTGGCTCGTCCTGAGATCCTGGAAGCTCTGTGTTTGGAATCCCCTGGACTCTGCCCCCTGTGAATCTTCCTTTGGCTGGTTCTAACCCTTCCCTGTATTAGATAATAAAATAGTGTGAGTATAACAGCTTTCAGTGAGCTCCGTGCATTCTTCCCATGAACTATTGATACTGGGGGTAGTTTCCGAAACCCCTAAATTTGCAGGTGGCGTCAGAAACACGGCAGCCTTGGGGCTGTTCCCTCAACTATGCAGCTTGATTAACTGCAGGTAAGCCCCCCCCCTCCCCCCCACACACACCCCTTCTGCTCTGCGCCTCCTCTAGACAATAGCCAACTTTGAGTTGTTCTGTATTTCAGTTGTTCCACTTTAAGGTCAAGAAATAGCCACATGCTCTTGTTGCTTATTGCAGATATCGAAGGTGCTTCCTGAAGGAAATGACAAGGTTCTTGTCTTTCACTGTACACCTAGCAGTGCATACATTCTTTTTGAAATAGAAAGGCCTCTCTTCCTCATGTTTTGCACACGGCAAGGTCACGTTTGCTTGTCATCAGATGGAGTATTTATCCATTGAAGCCAAAGTCTTCTGTTTGTGCTTACTCTGACCTTTCAGATTAAACAAATCCTCCCATTGGCAAAGGGCCTGACAAGCATTTAGTATTAATTAATTCTTGGAAGTCTCTGGGGAGAGAAGGCAAACTGGATTGTTTCATTAAGCAGGTAAACCATCCCCTAAACTCAGAGCCGTGTCCGCACTGGGCGGGCGGAGGGACCTGGTGCCACCCCAGGCTTGGAGCAGGGATGGGTTAGAGCATGGCATGCTGTGTGTTTGTCTCTTTCTTCCCCTTCCACCGAGAGCCTCACTCCAGGCTTTGCAAGTTCCAGGTTTTTCTCTCTTTAGGAAACAAATTTGGCTAGGATTCTCCCCCACCCCCACCCCGGTCCCAAAGTTATATGTGGATGTTCAAAAGGAGAGCTCACGGGTATCTGTTGCTGACATGGTGTGAAATTTGCTTGGGCTACCCATCTGTCCTTGTACCTGTGGTTTCCCAGGTAATTATTTTAATGTTTTGAATATTTGCATGGTGACTTTCAGCTGCTGGGAGGCTATTTGCTCTCTCTCCTCCTCTGCTCATTTCCCTCGGGCAGGGAGAATCCTTTTTCCACCTCAGGCCATGGGAATTTGCACTTTCCATTGAACGTATAATGAAAGCACTCATCTTGCTACCCTCATCATGTGTTGTGTTTTTATCATGCACAGATTCCATGATAGTTTGTGACGAAAGGTGCTCACTGGCTCTCACGGTTGCCTGGCCTCAGCTCTTTGTGCAGGCATACCTGCCTCATCTCCCACAGGCAGAGGCCGCCTTTTAGTCCCTGTCTTCTTCCAGAGAGAGGTGGTAGAGAGCAGTGGGATTCACCAGTACGCAGCTCTCCTCTGATTTGGGGTTATAATTTCCCACATCCTTGAGTTCAGGCATCGCCAGGGGATGAGTACTGGACCAAGATATGAAAACAGAGGCGACGTGTCCCTTCGGGGCTAAGATACTTATTTGCCGGAGCTTGACTTGTTGGGTCCCGGTCTCCTGCCATGGGGAACCCTGAACCCCCACATAGAGATGGCAGTGCTGTGTGGTGCAGAGTAACTTTGTGGAGCAAAGCCCTGCTCTGCGCCTCCAGCCCATGCTGGAGACCGAACCCATGTAGCATGCGGGGGAAATAACCTGTCTGCGCGTTTGGGCTCTGAGGTTTTGGTGCTGCTTGTTACTACAGCCTAGCTTAGTTTATGGGTTGGAAAACTACGGCTGATGGGCCAAATTTGGCCCCCTACTTGTATTTGTAAATAAAGTTTTTTGGCACACAGCTATATCCATTCATATGCACCCAGCACATGTGTATACAGCTGCTTTCATGCTGTAGGGATGGTGATAAATTGTTGTGACAGAGACCACATGGCCTGGAAAACAGAAAGCATTTACTCTTTGGCTCTTCAGAGAGAGGGTTAGCTGATGCTTGCCTATCCTGACTGATAATTTGATAATGTGAAAGGTGGAAGCCCAAACAGATTCTTAAATAATGTCATATTATTTTGCATGATTTCATTGTAGCTGAATTGGTGAGCATTATTGAATGCCATTACGCATCAAATTTGGGAAGCATGCTTTCTTCTTGGGGCCTTCTGGGTTCAGGAGCGGGAGGAGATACCCCTATTCTTTCTAAGTTGAGAAGCGAGGACTCAGAGGGGGAGAGAGGCTATGACAGGAGAATAAACACCTCAGGATTCTGCAAGGGCTGAGGGATTTCCCACCACTTTCCATTAAAATTCAGTCATTAGTTCATTCATCAAACACATTGTGAGCTGCCATTTCCTAAGTCCATAGCCGAATAAATGGCCCAGAGAAATTACTTGGCCGTTACACTGTTTGTGGGAAGCATTAGCATGGGCGTGGCATAAGCGCCTGGGAAGGGTCTTCCCTGACTCTACCCCACCCTGGATCTAGCCCAAGTGGTAGCGGGTGTAATTAATTCCCGGACACTGAGCCAGGCGAAGGCCAAGGCCTGGCGGCTCACCCACTGGAGAATGTGGGAATGTTCTTCCTCTGGAGCAGTCTCTTCACACCCAGATGCACAGCAATTCCTGGATCCTGGCTTCAGGCAGAAGCCACCGCTCCTTGTAACACAGCACTTCGCCCATGACACCTGCCTCTGGCTCTTTCCTAACAGAAAATTGTCTGTGTGTATGGGAAGAATTGGAGCTTGTGATTTTCTTGTATTTGTTGCGGGGTGCGGAAAGGATCTGGGGGATGCAGAAGGGCTCTGGGGGGTGCGGAAGGGCTCTGGGGGGTGCGGAAGGGCTCTGCGCTGAGAGCAAGGGGCTAGTGAAGCTGGGTGGGAGGTGAATGAGCGTCACTACACGTGAGCCAAATGGTAGCAAAACGTGGACTGTGCAGCCTGTGGTCGTCTATGAAGTTTGCCCCACATTCGTACCTCCAGCTCCAGCCATCACCTTATTTCAGGTTTGGTTCCCGAGGAAACCGGGGACACTGCTGCGACAGACTGCCCGTGTCCTGCGACCAAGTCTAAAGTCCCTCAACTCAGCCTCCAAGAAGCACTGAGCATGGGCAGTATCAACTTCCAGCCAGATTCTTATTTATTTATTTTACTGCCTCAGCTGTAGAATGAGTTACTAAATTACTCAGTTTATCGACTGGGCAGCTTTCCCCTGCACGCCCCGTCTCCCCCCCGACCCTCCCACCCCCACCCCAATGCAAAATCTCCTGAAGCTGGTGGCTGCCCAGAGGCCTCCTGTTGATGGTGAGTCATCACGGGAAGCGCAGCTTTCATCCTCCGGAGGCACAGGGCGGAGCTGAGGGAGGTTGCCCAAGTCAGTGAACGCGTACAGAAAGCTATGCCTGGGCCTTCTCACAGGAAAACACATTTGGGCACAGAACTTTGCATGTAATTTAGTGGAGAAACTAGACCCCCCAGACTAAATAGTTTTGATCTAAGTTTGTTCTGCTAGGGGCAAATTTCTGTTTTGGAGATGTGTATTTCACTTGTGCCTGCCCAGGGACCTCACAGTCCACTTGGGCCTGTTCTAAAAACGGAGAACTTGACATAGACTGTACTACCGTGTCCCCAGCCTTCTGTCTGTTTTACACAGCCTGAGAGCTAAGAATGGTTTTACATCTTCAAGTGTGAAATGTGAAAAAAAGACTATTAGCATTTTGGAGGAAACAGTTGCTCAAGGAGTTGGGGATATTGCTTCTTGGCCAGAAAAACCTAAAATATTTACTACCCAACCCTTTGTATAAAACGCTTGCCAGCCCCTCTCCTTGCTCGGCTGGGAGGGGGGCTGTGATTTCAGAGGCACCGCCTGGCCTTCTCCCTGCGATAGCTCTTACCTCACAGGCCAAGGACCACACGTGGATGCTGCTTTAATGTTCAAGTATGTCTATTGCGTTTAGACATTTGAGGACCAGGAAACGACGGTGTGGTGGGGGTGCTCTGTGGACCCAGTGAGCCCACTGTCCGCTGAGCCTCGGCCAGGACTCCATTTATCACTCGGTTCCCTGGTGTTCCTACTCAAGGTGAGCGGGCATGGCATTGCTTCGTGGCTCCACGAAGTTAGCTTGGACCTTGTGTCCACTATCCCTCAGATGGCTGGCACTTGCCTTTCTCCAGTGCACAGTTATCAAGTAAAGACCATAGGTCCCTTGAGGGAAGGCTTGAGGGATAATTGCCATGTGCACTTGCTGTAGTGACGCAGGGCTGCCTCCCTCCTTTCTCTTCCCTCCCTCCCACCCTCCCTCCCTCCTGGGGACCCAAACTCTCCTTCAGCCAGTGGGTTCCAGATCCACAATTGAGATCAGGCCTAGAAACTGAGCAAAATGGAGGCCTGGCCCTCTGCCTCTGGCTTCTCTCTCCCTGATGTCTTTCCTTGCACTGATGGAGCGCTCTCTTTACAGGCTGCCCACCTATTCTGCCTCTAAGGGCTCCATGGTCTCTAATTCTTTCCCTAACTCTCCATGGGTCAGGCCCCTGGCTGCCCCTCTGACCTGGACACCCACTGTGATTACTGCCCGACCTGGCATGGTGGCACTCCCAGGAATGGGCACTGTTGTTTTGGAGTTCTCTCATCCCCTTTCCTGCCGGTGAGCCCAGACCTGTGGCAGTGTCTCCTGCAGAGAAGCTGTGGAAACCTGAGCGCCGCGCAGCCCTTGCCCTGGTGCCTGGGATCAGGGCTTCCTCTGGGCTTCCTCTGGAGCACATGCCCCTGCAGAGTGTTCCAGCCTCAGGCAGTGCATGCACGTGAGCATGTGCATTCCTCTGAGCAGTCTCCTCTCCTCCCCCACCGTACCCATCTCTACCTCCCTTAGTGCATCTGCCGCTTCGGCCACCACCAGAGGCCATCCTAGTAATGTTCCCACCATCGCCCAGGCCCTCACCTGGACATGCCATCCTGGAGCCTAGGAGAGTGCCCCCAAGCCAGACACATTTCCTTTATCAAACTGTACCTTCCCTGCTCCCCCTCCCCTCCCCCCTCCCCCCAGTTCTCCCAGCACCCTCAGAGCCCTGCCCCATTCCTTTAGGGTATAGTCCCTTTCTTTCCTCCTTCCCAGGCCCACACTGCCCCTGGCTGGGTGATGTTGTGACCTGCTCCTCATCATTGCAGGCAGAAGGGGAGGTGGGTCACAGCTGAGAGGAGCACAAGTTTTAGTGCAACATCTTCCAGGAAGGGGCAGGGAGGTGGGACCACTTCTGTAGGGCAGAGGGGTCTGCAGAATCTGGGCTTTGAGATTCTCAGCAGCATCAACCCAGGCGTCCTCGTCCCAGTCTTTCCCCACCGGGCCCTGGCCTGGGCACAGCAGGCCTGCCTTGTTAGAAAGTGTAACCTGCTCTGCAACTCTGCTCTGGAGAGCAAGTTCTTTGCCTTGTCTTCGTCTTGTCTGCCTCCCACCACAGAGATGAGAGCCTCTTTACGCTATACACTCCCGAGAAGGCCCTCTGGCTTTCAAACCGACCTTTCAGTTGCTGGCTAATTACTCCCAGCTTTTACTCTTTTCTAGAAGTCAGTCAACTTCGGCAGTAGCCACCCAGTTCTGTTGTCCGAATAGCAATGATTTCCCTCGTATTCCTCATTGCATTTCCCACCAGCTAATGTATTCCCTACCGCTGGTGTGCCACCCCATCTCACCACTGGTGAATATTCCAGCAATCTTATGCCAGGAGTGCCTGGACTGCACCTTCTACTGGTGATGGTTTTTATCAGTCTGGTGGCAGGTGATCCAGCTCCAATATCTCACCTTCATGTCTGATTTCTCAAGCTACTCCTGATACCAGCCATCACAGCTTGGACTCCTTGGGGAGCTGACTCTGAGATGGAGACTCCTGTGCAGGATGTTAACTGGGGAGGTCTGAGGAGCCATGCCCCTGGAAGGGAGGGGAAGGAAGCAGAACTGGGCAGAGGAAGGTGTCAAGCTGTGGTACAACTCCCCTGAGGAGCTGAAATGGCCCTGTAGAGCTGTCCCAACTGGAGTCCTTCCTAACCTTCCATCACTGGGTGTGAGCCACCCTGACAGGGTGTGTGACCTTGGGCAAGGTGATTCTTTTCAACACTGGCACTTTGGCAGTTGTGCTAGCACTTGCAGCAGCTCAGGAGTCAGTTGTTCCTGAAGGGGATTGGACAGCACATCGCTGTGTGCAGTGCACCCAATCCCAGCTCATCTACTAACAACCGACAACTCTGGCCTGGGATAGATCTTCTAATTTCTCTGGTTGTCACGTTTCCTTATGTCTAAAAAAGAAAGTTTAAAATTAACATACGCCCATTTCAGAAAAGCTAGGAAAACACTAGTATAGTAGAGAGAAGACAGAGTTGCCTGTAGGTCCCCCACCCAGAGACAGGCACCTTTACACTGAAATGTGCCTCCTATCTTCTTGCTCCACATTTTATATTGGTTGTAACTACGTACAATGTTCAATTCTGTATTCTCATCTTCACTTGACATTATAAAATGAGCATTGTCACAAACTCTGTAAACATTAATTTTAAAGGTACATTGCTTCCGGTCATAAAAATAATAACTCCATAAAAGAAACTCCCTTTTAGAAGTAGCCATAATTAATGTTTGTTGTGGAGAACTCCAATTTCCTGTGTGTGTGTGTGTGTTTATAAATAAAATTAGGGAATGTTGTCTAAATGTTACATTTTGGGGAATGTTTTCCAACACCATCAACCAATTCTCTGACACCATCTGTGTATCCTACAATTCAACACAATTCTGACACTGTCTACCAAGTTAGTATCAGACCCCATGGGGTCAAAGATTCAGTCCCACAGGACTGCCCCCACTTCAAATGCCAGTTGCAAGTTTTGAGAGGCTACCCATAATTCTGAGCAACCTGCTATAAACCAGGGGTTTCCAAGACCCCTTGCTTAGGTCAGATACTTCGTTGGCATGGCTTACAGAGCTTAGGAAGACACTGTGTTTCCCTTGCCGGTATGTTATAAAGGACACAGATGAACAGCTAGCTGAAGAGGTACACAGGGTGAAGTCTCGGGGTCCCGAGTGCTGGCACTCCTGTCCCAGTGGGGATGGGGTGCATCACTCTCCCAGCACATGGATGTGCTTGCCGATTTGGAATATTGCTCAAGAGTTTTCATAGAGCTTGATCTCCTGCCTCCTCTCCTCTTCTCATAATCTCAGGTGTGATGGAAAGGGCTGCTATGAATAACAAAAGACATACTTCTCACTGAGGAAGCTCCATGGGTTTTATCAGCTCTGTGCCAAGAATGAAGACAAAGACCAAAGACCAGATGCATTTCTTATACTCCTATTGTAAATCTGTTTTTCTCACTTCACATCCTGAAAACCCCTCCTACATGTTACATATGGTCTACACCATCATTTTTAATGCCTGTATAATATTCTACTACAGCCTGGGGCAAAAGTATGTTTACAGTTGTCAGTATGTGAAACACAGAGTTTATTCTATTATTATGTATTAATTATTGTATTATTTTCCATATGAACAACTATAAAGGTACTTTTGCTCCACCCTGTATATAGCATACTTAATTTCCTTTTTGAATATTCTTCTAATATAAATAATTCACTGATGAAGATCCTTACATGTAGATCTTTATGTTCATCTCTGATAGTTTTCTTGGCATAACATCTTAAACGTAGCATTATCGGACAGTCTATGAACATTAAGTTATTTCACATATATTTCCCAGTTATCCTCTTGAAAAGTTGGACTAAGTCCCTATAGAAGTGTCTGCAGACACCATGTGGGCAACTGTCATGCTTTCATAGCCCTATATCAAGTTTTAGCAGACATGTCAGTTATGCTGTGTGCCCAACTCCCAGAGGCTCTGAGAAGGAAAATTGCTTACTCATAGTTTCTTTTGAAGAGGCAGCCTGCACAGCCATGCTTCTCTAACATAAAACCCCACTTTCCCTGAGACGACTCATCCAAAGCCAGCAACCCGTAGGCTTAGCAGCACCTTTGAGAAGGCCTGGCAGCTTGAGGCTTAGCTCTAATGGAGTGACTGCTCCTCAGCAGACTGGTCAGCTTCTCTCTTACAAATATCAAATGGAAACATAAAATCTGTCATTTACCAATGACAGTTAAAGTTTAAATGAAAGATGCAGTAGCATCATGATGGGTCATGGCCAGATAAAGCCATAAGGAATCAAAAGCTACAAATAGCAGAAATAAATTGAAACTGTGGAAAAAAGCAGAAGCTGTGAGATAGAGAGAGGATATGCCAGGTGATGTGTGAGCAAGTTGGGACTGGAAGAAGAGTAGAGAGTAGCTGAAACTCATGATGACAGAATAGTGCATGAAGTTCCCTGACCTCGTGCTCCCCAAACCCTGGAACTGCCTTGGACCTGGTTTCTGTTTTCATGGGGCCTGGCTGAACCCCAGCTTGTCTTCTTTGCTTATCATGTCACCCTTGTCACCCCAACTACATTATAATATCGATTTCCTATCTCCACTGATTTGAGTTAATCTTAGAAATAAAAGAGCCTAAAATAACATGAATAATTCATAAGCATCACAATTTTCTTAGCTATAACTATCCTGAGGATATATTTTTACTTGTATTCAGGTTGTTTACTTCTTTCATTGTTGTTGGCCATTATAAATAGGCATCATCTGATGAACATCTTTGTGCATGGAACCAAGTGTGTGTCTGTGTGTATGGTTGTGTGTGTAGCATCCTTCTCTTAGTTAAGACTGCCACTGCAAGAACTTGTGCATCAAAGGCCAGAAACACGGATTTTCTTTTCATCCTGAAGACAAGAGTTAATGGGAGATACAGAGTTGGACGTATTCGTCCCTAAGGCCTTTCTCAGGGATCTGTTTTCTCCAGGGCTCTTCTAGATGCTGGCAGATCTTGGGTATGCCAATTCATCTCCTTTGAGCCAAGAAAAAGAAAAAGAAACAACTCCATGTTACACACAACATTGTTTCTGGGCCTTATTCACGATGTGATTTCCCTATCCCAACCCATAAGCTATGTTTTTTTTATTACTAAACAGCTTCTAAACTTTCATGAATTAAATAACTTGTCTGATTGGGATGGGGCAGAGGTGGGCAGAAGACTTTACCATATATATTTGTGTATGTGTGTGTGTGTGTGTATATATATATATATATATATATATATATATATATATATATATACTATCTAATAATAGACAAACATGGTAATTAACCATACCTCCGACATGCTTCCCATTGGCTAATCAGGGCGATATGCAATTTAACTGCCAATCAAGATGGCGGTCGGCAGCCAGGCAGCTGAAGCGAACAGGAGGCTTGCTTGCTCCAGTGATAGAGGAAGCCAAGGTTTCCTGCCTGCCGCTGCCGGCCTCTGAGCTGCATTCCAAGAAACAATGTTGCAAGTATAGACGCTAAACAAACCCCAGATACCTGCTTTCAGCCAGCCAGGCCTCAGAGATGGAGTTGCAACAGTGTTTCAATTATAGAACCCAAACAAACCCAGATCCCTGCTTTCAGCAGCCAAGGTCTCAGAGCTGGAGCCGAGCCTCAGAGCTAAAGCCGGCTCTCAGTTCCAGTGACAGCCATAGAAGGTAAATAAATCCCACAATAAAAAGAAAAAAAGAAAAAAAGGAGAGGTTGGGAGCGTCAGTCACCCACCAGCCTGAAAACGGCCCTCAGCCCCTCACCCAGACTGGCCAGGCAACCCCAGTGGGGACCCTCACCCTGAAGGGGGTGTGACCAGGTGAAAACAGCCATCATCCCCTCACCCAGGCTGGCCAGGCACCCAAGTGGGACCCCCACCCTGATCCGGGACACCCTTCAGGGCAAACCAGCCAGCCCCACCCTTGCACCAGGCCTCTATCCTATATAGTAAAAGGGTAATATACAAACTGACCCTAACAGCAGAAGGACTGGGAATGACTGGTCACTATGACACACACTGACCACCAGGGGGCAGACGCTCAATGCAGGAGTTGCCCTCTGGTTGTCAGGTCGCTCTCACATGGGAGGAGCTCTGCTCAGCCACAAGCCAGGCTGATGGCTGCCAGTACAGCGGTGGTGGTGGGAGCCTCTCCTGCCTCCTCAGCAGCGCTAAGGATGTCTGACTGCAGTTTAGGCCTGCTCCCCGCTGGCAAGTGGACATACCCCGAGGGCTGCCAGGCTGCCAGAGGGATGTCTGATTGCCATCTTAGGCCCAATCCCCCGGGGAGCAGGCCTAAGCCAGCAGGTGGTCATCCCCTGAGTGGTCCCAGACTGTGAGAGGGCACAGGCCAGGCTGAAGGATGCCCCCTCCCTCCTGAGTGCACAAATTTTTGTGCACCAGGCCTCTAGAATATATATATTCTAGAGGTGCACGGATTCTTGCTCTGGTGGGGTCCCTTGGCGTGGCCTACGGGGATCGGGGTAAAACCGGCCTGGTGCATGGATTTGCTCAGGGCGTGTCTGGCCCGTCTGGCCCAGTATGATCAGCCAGACCCCAGCAGCAAGCTAACCTACCAGTCGGAGCATCTGCCTGCTGGTGGTTAGTGCACATCATAGCAACCAGTCAAATGGTCAAACGAAATGGTCGGACACTTAGCATATTAGGCTTTTATTATATAGGATGCCTGTCTATATCTTCATATGTGTCTATATCTGTAAGTGTGTGTATTAAAAGGAGTGGATGTTTGCCCTAACCGGTTTGGCTCAGTGGATGGAGTGTCGGCCTGCGGACTCAGGGGCCCAGGTTCAATTCCGGTCAAGGGCATGTACCTTGGTTGCAGGCACATACCCAGTAGGGAGTGTGCAGGAGGCAGCTGATCGATGTTTCTCTTTCATCAATGTTTCCAACTCTCCATCCCTCTCCCTTCCTCTCTGTAAAAAATCAATAAAATATATTTTTAAAAAAGAAGTGGATGTTTAGAGAGAGAGAGAGAAAGAGGAAGGGAAGGGAAGGAAGAGCAATAGAAAGAGAGGAACAATAGAAAGAAGTCCAGGTCTGTTGGTTGTTGGCATCGTGATGACCATTGTTGGAAGTTCCGTCTAAATATAATTATTAATTTCAGTGATGTTTCACATGTGAATCCTCTGAAAAGAATTAGGGATGTTCAATTTGTGCCATGGCCATGAATAAACTGCTCCTGGAGAGTTTGTCTGCATAACATTCCCCAGTATCTGCATAAAATGCATTCTTGTTATTCTCTGAGAGCTGACAATGCTAAGAAGGATCGATGCTATTATATATCACACTGAATATCTGAATCAATCAGGAGGCCCAAGATTTAAATGTAGCTATAGTTATTGCCTATTACATGGAGATCTTTCTGATGGTATTATCATTGAGAATTATGACATGGAGTCAATTTAGGTATACACCTTATTCATGTGCTTATTTGAGTTGTGATAAAATTTTTTGATGTGCTTTTTCAATTTTTAGTAGCAAATGTGTGTATAGTGCATCTTATTAAAATTTGAGGCATAGCAAAAAAACAAACAAACAATTTTTTGATCTCTCCTTTCCCAAAGATCAAAAAATTATAAATTCTCCAGCACTTGCTTTGTACACCCAGTCTTCTAACATATTCTATAATATTGTTCTTTTACTTCAAAACTGGACAGAAAACCAACCAGAGTAGGTATTATTGGTGTCTGATTGACTATTAGGATTCACTACTTTTGTGTCATGCAACAAATTTCATTTTTGCCTTAAATATATTAAATTTGTGCCTGGCTGGTGTCGCTTAGTGGTTGAGCATTGACCCATGAACCAAGAAGTTGCTGGTTCCATTCCCAGTCAGGGCACATGCCCAGGTTGCAGGCTTGATCTCCAGTATGGGGCATACAGGGGGAATACAGGAGGCAGTCAATCAATGATGTTTTTCTCTCATCAATGTTTCTATCACTCTATCCCTCTCTCTTCCTCTCTCTCTAAAAATCAATAAAAACATATTTTAAAAATAAATGTATTAAGTTTGGGGAGCTAGCAATTATAATGTTTCCATATTCCACCAGATTTAGAACAGAATGGGGTTCAAGTACAATAAAATTCTCCTCTGCCAAAACCCACTACTACCTAAAGATGGCAACACTCCAGAAATAGAACTGGCGGGCAAAGCCACAGGACACAACATCTGAGGGTCTGCTCATAGCTGATGTGCAAAAATTAAAACTCTGAGTCTCATGAGCTGTTTAGAGTGTTGGGGTTTGTGTGGTTTGTATAAAGTCAGATCACACACTAGTTAGGGACAGAGAGCAATGACCACTTGGTAAACCCACACCTGTGTTCAGTGTGTTTTGTGGTTAGGCTTTTTTAGCTTTTATTTAAAAAAGGTCTTCCCTGGCCAGTTGGCTTAGTTGGTTGGAGAGACATCTTGTACACCAAAAGTTTGTGGGTTCGATTCCCACTCAGGGCACATACCCAAGTTGAAGGTTCTATGAATTGGATGCAGCCAATCAATGTTTCGCTCTGTCTCCCTTCCTCTCTAAAAAATCAATAAAATCAAATAAAAATAAATTAAAAAGTCTGAGAGTTGGAAAATTAATATAATATTTAGCTATTTTTATCTTTTTTATTTAAAAAATCCTTCTCATAATAATCCTTATTTAAAACATACAAGTTCTAAGTGAAAATTAAATGCTCTTGCCACCAGCTTAACTCTTACAAAGCCACTTCGTCACCTGTTGTTCAGGTCATGCATCCACTCACTCATGCATCCACTCGGGGATATTTTCTCAGTCTCTGTCCCTTCTGTGTAAGCCTCATTCTAATTTCTCAGAGAAGGGGCGTGCATGATTTGCACCCTTCCCATCACCCTGTGAGAATTGCCTTGCTTCCTCTATAGCAGTGGTTCTCAACCTTCCTAATGCCGCAGCCCTTTAATACAGTTCCTCATGTTGAGGTGACCCCCAACCATAAAATTATTGTCATTGCTACTTCATAACTGTAATGTTGCTACTGTTATGAGTCGTAATGTAAATATATGATATGCAGGATGTATTTTCATTGTTACAAATTGAACATAATTAAAGCATAGTGATTAATCACAAAAACAATATGTAATTATGTATGTGTTTTCCAATGTCTTAGGTGACCCCTGTGAAAGGATCGTTCGACCCCCAAAGGGGTTGTGACCCACAGGTTGAGAACCGCTGCTCTATAGGGAGCCTTCCTGGGCCTCCCAGGCAGAGGCCACCGTCCTAGCACACCACTTCTCTGCTAAATGGTCCTTGTAGCTTCTGCAAAACAAAGACCCAGACTGCAGCTAGCTCCTACCAGCTCCTACCTAGGTCTCTTCCTCTGGCCTGGGACCCCTCAAAGATGATTCATTTTCATAAAGCTTAGGCCATTTTCCTTGAGGCATTTTGAGAACCACCAAGGAAAACAACTTCCGCTTTACTATGATCATCTAGATCTCCTCCAGCTGCTCTACACCTGTTAGGCAGCAGGCAGGTGCAGACTGTGGCTCAGGTTGTTTGCTCATCAGCTGATCAGCAGCAGCCAAAGTGGCTTTATGTCCTAATCTGGTGACTTCCACAGGATCATTTTTTCACTGTGCTATTTGCACTTGATTAGAATTCTCTAGAGGGATGGGTCCCACTTAGTGGAGAATCATGAGACATTTTTAGTAAAAGCCCCGCGTGATAGAGTCCTGTTTTCTCTGTGTGTCTGAGGCAAAGAGGGAGAATCGCTGTTGGTGGGTGACAATAATGATAATGAAAGGAGGATTGGATTTGAGAGTGACGAATGAAGATGGATTTTGGCAAGATGGAGTTCCCTGCAATAGGTTGGCTATCTGATGCCCTGCTCCTCACAAACACTGTCACGTGGATGGCGTGGCACGTTGTGTGGACTGAACCCTTCAGCAACCAGCCCCTTCCTCCTGTGCTCCTCTCTACTGCAGGGCTGGACTGCGAAGTCTAATTTCACATTCCCTGCAGCTAGAGTTTGGGAGGTGTGAAGTCCTCCCTGTTAGATGCTGCATTAGTTATCTATGGCTAAGTAACAAATTACTCCCAAACCCAGCCACTAACACAGGAAACATCTATTCCAATGGTTCTCAACTTTCCTAATGCCTCGACCCTTTAATACAGTTCCTCGTGTTGTGGTGACCCCCAATTTCATTGTTACAAATCGAACATAATTAAAGCATAGTGATTAATCACAAAAACAACATGTAATTACATATGTGTTTTCCGATGGTCTTAGGCGACCCCTGTGAAAGGGTCGTTCGACCCACCAAAAGGGTCGCGGCCCACAGGTTGAGAACCACTGATCTATTCTCTCTGGTAGCTCAGAGGATCGGGAGTCTGGGAGCAGCTGGGCTGGGCTGTTCTGGCTCAGGGGCTCCCATGAAGCCGAGATGTGCACTTGGACCCTGGTCTCTGCAGCTGGAGGAGTTGCCCAGCTCACGCACATGGAGGGCGGGAGAATGCAGGCCCTCACCATGTGGGCTTCCCACAGGGCCATGCGGATGTCCTCTAGACTGGGCCACAGATTTCCCTAGAGCAGTGGTTCTCAACCTGTGGGCCGCGACCCCTTTGGGGGTCAAACAACCCTTTCACGGGAGTCACCTAAGACCATCCTGCCTATCAGATATTTACATTACGATTCATAACAGTAGCAACATTACAGTTATGAAGTAGCAACGAAAATAATTTTATGGTTGGGTCGCAACATGAGGAACTGTATTTAAAGGGCCAGAAGGTTGAGAACCACTGCCCTAGAGGAAGGAGCTGAGAGAGGAGAGAACAAGAGTGCAATGGTAGAATTCAGGTCTTTTGCAGCCCAGTCTTGGAAGTGACGCATGGTCACGTCCCCTGTGTTCCAGCGGTGGCACAGCCCACCTCTGGTCCCATGGTGGAGGGACCACCCAGGAGGTGAACACTGGGAGGCCGGGACCATTGGGCCCCATCTCCGAGGCTGGTGATTACAGACACAGGCCCCAAAGTGCCAAAAGGTAGCCATGAGGTGGGAGCTGATGTCCTGCTTACCTGGCAGCTTTCACTGACAGGAAGGGTGGCCAGGGGGGATTTGCTGTGGTGTGTCCTGCCTTGTCTGTATGGACATTGAAAGGCATCTGGTGGCTGTGGTGGCGCATCCAGCTGCCCAGGCCCAGCTTCCTGCTGGCAGCAGCAGAGCCTTCTCACTCTGCATCTCGGCTCAGGCGGTATGCGAGCTCTTGACCTCAGCACCAGAGGCCATTTCCTGGGATGCTCTGAGCGCCATTCCTCCAGCCCCTACAGTGTATTACAGTTTCTGTCCTTTAAAACAGCTGCTGTCCTTTCCAGTCCTGAAACTAGACCATGACTGATAGAGACAGGTTTCACTGCTCAAGGTCGTAATGTAAGCATGATTGTGCCAGAGACTATTCTAAGTATGTCACTGTCACTCATCAGATTTTACAGATGAGAAAACTGAGATGCTGAGATGACCAGTGGCCTAGATCATTCAAGTAAATGGTTTATGCCTATTGACGTCATCTCTATGCTTGTCCTGACCTCAACTGATAAATGCATCTTCCATCATCCCCAGCACCAACCTCTGCTTTGAGGAGGCCGGGAAAACCAAGATTTCATTTAGTGCCTCATAGTAAACACTAGGTAGATAAAGGATATTGTGGAAATTTTTCCTTAACTAGTTGGCTTTCTCCATAATAATGCAGTTAATTAAACCTGCCTCCCACAGAGCAGCTCAGCTGAACCTGATAGGGAGCCATAAATTACTAGTAACCTCTCTGGTTTTAGATTTTTCAAAGTCAGGTTCATTCACACCCATCTACAAGGTGCTGTTTCCACCTGTATAGCTGAATTACAAAGAAGAAACTTTCGGGGAGAACCAAGATGGCGGCATAGGTTAACGCCGGAGTTTGCTGCTTTGAACAACTACTTCAAAAGTGAAACTAAAACACAGAACGGACATCGCCCAGAACCACAGGAACGCTGGCTGAGTGGAAGTCCTACAACTAGGAGGAAAGAGAAACGCATACGGACACTCAGAGGAGGCACAGTGCTGAAGTCAAATTCTGAGGTGCGGAGTGCGCGGAGCGGGCTGGCGGCGGAGGGCGCGGTTGTTGTTTTCAATCGGGAGGGAATCGCAGACTCTGAGCTCCAGATACAGGCCAGTCTTTAGGGACCCAGGCTCAAACGGGAGAAGCGGACTGTCTGGCTTCGGTCAGAGCGAGTGCAGCTTTCTCTCCGAGCCTTGCAGAGGGTGCTGGGACTCAGAGAGGCAGAGCCCCTGGGGACAGGACTGAGAGCCGCCATAACTGCTCTCTCCGGCCCACCCTGTTGATCCTGTGCGACCTGCCCCGCCCAAGCCCTGCACAGAGGCATTTGCCGGATAGCCTCAGGCAAAGGCTAGATTAGCACCTCCCTAGAGGACAGAAGTTCTCTCACTGCTGACACAGCTGATTCTCATAGCCACTTGGCCTGGAGGTCAAACCCTCCCTGGAATTAGCTACAACAATCAAGATTTATCTATAAGACTGCGAACAAAGACCACTAGGGGGTGCACCAAAGAAGCATAACAAAATGCGGAGACAAAGAAACAGGACAAAATTGTCAATGGAAGAAATAGAGTTCAGAACCACACTTTTAAGGTCTCTCAAGAACTGTTTAGAAGCTGCCGATAGACTTAATGAGATCTACACGAAAACTAATAAGACCCTCGATCTTATATTGGGGAACCAACTAGAAATTAAGCACACACGGTCTGAAATAACGAATATTAAACAGACGCCCGACAGCAGACCAGAGGAGCGCAAGAATCAAGTCAATGATTTGAATTGCGAGGAAGCAAAAAACATCCAACGGGAAAAGCAAAATGAAAAAAGAATCCAAAAATGCGAGGATAGTGTAAAGAGCCTCTGGGACAGCTTCAAGCGTACCAACATCAGAATTATAGGGGTGCCAGAAGATGAGAGAGAGCAAGATATTGAAAACCTATTTGAAGAAATAATGACAGAAAACTTCCCCCACCTGGTGAAAGAAATGGACTTACAGGTCCAAGAAGCGCGGAGAACCCCAAACAAAAGGAATCCAAAGAGGACCACACCAAGACACATCATAATTAAAATGCCAAGAGCAAAAGATAAAGAGAGAATCTTAAAAACAGCAAGAGAAAGAAACTCAGTTACCTACAAGGGAATACCCATACAACTGTCAGCTGATTTCTCAACAGAAACTTTGCAGGCCAGAAGGGAGTGGCAAGAAATATTCAAAGTGATGAATACCAAGAACCTACAACCAAGATTACTTTATCCAGCAAAGCTATCATTCAGAATTGAAGGTCAGATAAAGAGCTTCACAGATAAGGAAAAGCTAAAGGAGTTCATCACCACCAAACCAGGATTATATGAAATGCTGAAAGGTATCCTTTAAGAAGAGGAAGAGGAAGAAAAAGGTAAAGATACAAATTATGAACAACAAATATGCATCTATCAACAAGTGAATCTAAGAATCAAGTGAATAAATAATCTGATGAACAGAATGAACTGTTGATTATAATAGAATCAGGGACATAGAAAGGGAATGGACTGACTATTCTTGGGGGGGAAAGGGGTGTGGGAGATGTGGGAAGAGACTGGACAAAAATCGTGCACCTATGGATGAGGACAGTGGGTGGGGAGTGAGGGCGGAGGGTGGGGCGGGAACTGGGAGGAGGGGAGTTATGGGGGGGAAAAAAAAGGAACAAATGTAATAATCTGAACAATAAAGATTTAATTAAAAAAATAAAAAAAAAAAAGAAGAAACTTTCACTCTATTTTGTAAGCAGTGCAGGGAGTGTCCAACGGTAATGTGCACCTAAGTCTTCACGGCAGATTCCTGGGCCCCATGTCAGAGATAGGGAATCAACATGTCTAGGCCAGGGGCCCAGCAACCTGCATTTTAACCAGCGTTAACAGCACCTGGTGGAGTAGAACTTGGTTAGAATGCCTAAATACACCCAAATCAGCCATCATATTGGAGCATAGCCCTGGGTTCAACTTCTGAATACACTATTTACCAGCTGGGTGACTAAGTCACTTACCCTCTTGTAGCTTCTGTTTTCTTATCTATAGAATGAGATTGACCATACTATCCTCCTGAGGATAAAATTATTGTGGATTAAATGGTAAATTACATAAAAAGCATTTAGCACAGTTCCCGACGGACAAGTATTGTTGTTGCTGCTGCTGGTGATTATTATGGAACACTGCCACGATGCCTGAATCACCTCTCCCATGTTCTTAGTCCTGTCATCGCTCTACCACAGCACATGCTTCACAGTGGAGCACCTTGAACTTGAGAGCATGTGTGCTGGGCGTGTTTTTATATGGCATAATTGCAGAAAATCTAGGGGTCCTAATGGATCAGCGGCTGGGCATTCACGCAGTCATTCATTCATTAACCAAAAATTGTTTGCATCTATGTGCTGCACTCTGCTATATTGCGGGGACAGCAAGATGAAACTGACACAATGATCTTGAAGTCTGAGAAAGAAGGTCCCTACACCACCAACTTTAATATAATATTACGGAGTAGGAAGGAAAAACTTAGTCTTGTTAGTGAAAATTTTTAATATGTGTTAACATATGAAAGTATAACAATAATTAAAGTTTAACATTTGAAACTGTGATAAAGTACATGTACTACATAAAACTCTCTGCGTACCTTTATTGTAGGGTTGCTGAAGCTTAACGGCACAAACATGGCTTACAGAAGATTGAGAAGCGTCAAAGGCAGCCGTGGGCAAACTATGGCCCGCGGGCCAGATCCGGGCCGTTTGAAATGAATAAAACTAAAAAAAAAAAAAGACCGTACCCTTTTATGTAATGATGTTTACTTTGAATTTATATTAGTTCACACAAACACTCCATCCATGCTTTTGTTCTGGCCCTCCGGTCCAGTTTAAGAACCCATTGTGGCCCTCGAGTCAAAAAGTTTGCCCAACCCTGGTCAAAGGCCATCATTGACCTGGTGAATGGGATACACAAGGCTGGGATTGTTTTTTTCTTGAAATTATGCCTGTATTCAGTCCATTTCCTTGACCTAAAATGTCCCTTTCTCTTTTTCTTCCTTTATCTGCATCTTAAGAATTCTTTACCTCTCACTTCCTTCACATATCCTACCCTGATTACCATCAACCTCATTGATCTCCATCTCCTCCGAACTCCATTATGCCACATGTTCTTCAAATATTCATGAAATGCCTTATTAGGGGAGCAGGATGTAGAAGCACAGGGTGAGATCAGAGAGGCATCCCAGTCTGATGATGAATGGCCTTGAGGCCCTGGTAATGACTCTGGAATGTCCCTAGAGTGGTAAGAAAAGACATTGCAGTTTTCAACAGGGATGTGTGATGTGACTTACATTTAAAGAAGATTCCTCTGCTTGCTCTATGGACTACAGAGTGTAGGTTAAGAGTAGAATCAGGAGACCAATTAGGAGGTCTTGCGATACTTCCAGTAACAGAAACTGGTAGCTTGGACTGTGGCCTTAGTGTCGGAGGTTGAGAAGTTGTTCTATTTGGGACATATTCCAAAGGGGTAGCTGATGTGGTTAATTTGATCTTAGTAGGTAGAGGATATGAGACAGATGATGTGCTTCCTTTCACGGAGTTTATGTTCTAAAGTAGAAACCTTTATTAGATTCCTATTTTAGCTGTATCAAATTATCACCAACATAATGTATTAAAACAGTACATTTATTATCTTATTAGAGGCCCGATGCACAAAATTCATGTAAGAGTAGGCCTTCTTTCCCCCAGCTGGGCACCAGCTTCTCTCCAGCACCTGGGACCCGGGCTTCCCTGGCAGCCCTGGCTTTGTCCAGAAGGTCGACCCGAAGGATGTGCGGTCTAATTAGTATATTATGCCTTTATTATTATAGATTATAGATAGTTCTGGAGTTCTGAGGTTCAAAATCAGTCTTACTGGGCAAGAGTTAAGGTATAGTTGGGGTTCTGGAGGCCGCAAGGAGAACCAGTTTTCTCGCCTTTTTCCACCATTTAGAAGCCACCTGCATTTTTTGCCTCGTGGCTGCTTCCTCTGACTTCAAAGCACATCATTCTAACTCTGCTTCCAGCAGCACATCACCCTCCTCCTCCCTCTTTTAAAGACACTTGTGATTACATTGGACCCATCTAAGTAAACTAACATAACCTCATTATTTCAAAATCCTTAATTTAATCATATGCATATATTCACAGGTTACAGGGGTTAGGATTTGGATGTCTTTGAGGAGCTGATACGCAGCCTATTAGAGACCCCAAGTTTCTAATGGAAAAGAAATAATTTAATTTCCAATCATGATCTTTTAAGGTAAATTAAACAGAGTAACAGAATAGAAACTGAATGTGGTGATGATGTCGAGATTGCCAGTTTTGAAAAGGAATGTTGAGACATGGTATTCAAACAAGCAGTCCCATTGATAAGAAGGAGTGAGCCACGTAAATATCTCAAGAAAGAGCATTCGGTGAGAGGGCTAGAAAGTGTGAAAACAAACATGGTGTGTTTGAGGAACCCAGAAGGCTGCTGTGATTTACGGGACTGCAATGGGCAAGATGGGACCTGAAGTTGGAGAAGTTTTCAGGGGTCAGATCAAAGATGGTAAGGAGACTGGATTTTAAGGAAACTGCTGAGAGAAAAGCTGTGCTTGGGTGATGATAGGTAGTCAACAAAATCTAGCTTCCTTTTAGTTTTTAAAGAATATTGGGAAGCTGTGAGAGGGAAGCTGTGAGAGGGAAGAGGCTCACAGAGCCCTCTGGGCTTCTGGGACAGAAAAAAAAAAAATAAGGCTGCTGTTTCGGTCAGAATTCAGCCAGGAAACAGAAATCACACCGATTATTTGAATGGGGAGAATTTAGAGAAACTTAGAACAAAATTATCGTCTGTTATATGTACACACATTTTCCATTTTTTGGTATTCTGGCCCTCTGTGTAGATCCATGTTTCCCTCTGCTATAGATTTTCTTTACCTGAAAATTTTCCTTTTCTTGTAGTGAAACAGTGAGCCTTCACTTCTTGTAGTGTAGGTATGCTGGTGACAGTCTCTCAGTATTTTCATTTGTCTGAGAAATCTTTATTCTGTCTTTTTAAAAAACGTATTTTCATTAGATACAGGATTCTAGTTTGATAGATTTTTCTTTCAGAACTTTAAAGATGTCATTCCATTGTCTTCTGATATGCATGATCTCTGACAAAAAGTCTGTTTTAGTTCTTATATTTGTTATTGTATGTATATAAAATATGTCTTTTTGTTTGGCTACATTTAAAATTGTCTCTTTTTCAGAAATTTGATTCCGATCTGCTTCAATGTGGTTTTCATTATTTTCCTGATTGGAGTTTATAGTTTTCATCAAATTTATTAAAATTTCAGCCATTATTTCTTTAGATAATTGTTCTAGCCCATTTTTCTGGCCCGTTTGAAATGAATAAAACTAAAAAAAAAAAGATCGTACCCTTTTATGTAATGATGTTTACTTTGAATTTATATTAGTTCACACAAACACTCCATCCATGCTTTTGTTCCAGCCCTCCAGTCCAGTTTAAGAACCCATTGTGGCCCTCGAGTCAAAAAGTTTGCCCAACCCTGTTCTAGCCCCTTCTTATTCCCCCCACTCTTTTTTTTCCTGGGACTCCAATTATACATGTGTTAGGTCATTTGCTCTTATCCCATATGTCACAGAGACTTTGCTCACTTTTTTCAGGTTCTCCCTCTTGCCTTTAGTCAGGGTCAGACCTCACTTTGTTCTGACAGCTCTCCCAGCCTTATCTGGCTCTTTCCCCATTTTCTTGCAAACAGATGTTTCCTCTAATGAAATCCTTGCACATTTAATCTCATTTTGATATCAGCTTTTTTGAGAATCTAGAATAACATGGTTTCTATTGAGTAATTTTTCTCCCAATATGTCTTCTTTTAAAGAGTACTGAAGTTTGTTTTGGCAAGCAGTGAAATTACTAGCCTTGTCATTTCAACACTTGTTTTCAAACTCTATTAGGGTATATCTAGAGTAGTCTTTACTTTAGAGATTATTTATTTATTTATTTATTTATTTATTTATTTATTTTTAATCCTCACCCAAGTATATGTTTTTATTGATTTTAGAGAAAGAGAGAAAGGAAGAGGGAGAAAGAGAAACATGTGAGACAGAAATGTTGATTGGTTGCTTCTTGAAACCAAAACCTTTTAGTGTGTGGGACAACCTACAACAACCTGAGCCACACCAGCCAGGGCTATTCTGGGGATAATTTGAAGCTATTAAAGTGTGATGCTTCTAGGGTCTCTATTGAATGGCCCAGGTTTTCAACTAGTTCTCTCCATGTAGGCTGCTTGGATGTAAACTTCTCCTAGGCTGAGGATTGCTTATCCTTTAGCTCCCTGACAGTTCTTCTTTGTCTGGTCTCATGGAGTTTCACTGTATGTATGTCCAGATTAGCATACATACATATAGAGATTTTTTTCTCTGTGTAACCCCTCTGGTACTCTCTGGTACTCTCCTCTGCAAATTCCAGTTGCTTCAAGATCTCTAAGCATATGTCTGTTTCCTCACCTCATTTCCTCACATCCAGGCCTCTGTTTGGATTCCTTTTCTCTGTGCCATGGAGTGGAACTTATCAACAGGCAGAAAGCTGGGACCATGATAGAGTTCCCTTTGTTTCTTTTTCTTCTCTCAGGGACCTGTGGGTGCTTCTTGTCCAATAAGTAATTCCTGAACAACTTACTCCTTCATGTCGTGGAAGTCCATAAAGGAAGACTTTAATATATAAAAATTATTAACTAGTTGTTATATAGGTAACCGAAAGAATGAAAAGCAAATGCTAATGTATTATAGAGGAAGCACCTACAGGAAGTAGCTACCAACACTAGAGTCCTTAGGACAAAAGGAAGAGACTGAAATTATTAAAACTTGGAAACTTAGAGGAGGAGCCCTGTGGAGCTAACCTTAGACATCTGAGAGGTGCTTCTTGAT
This sequence comes from Myotis daubentonii, assembly GCF_963259705.1. Lineage (NCBI taxonomy): Eukaryota > Metazoa > Chordata > Mammalia > Chiroptera > Vespertilionidae > Myotis > Myotis daubentonii. The sequence goes on from NC_081842.1 coordinate 128,408,156, forward strand.
TAGTATTGGTGTCTCTGAGCTCAGAGGGGTGTGCTGTGGGCCTAGAACCCAGATACCTGAGAAGAGGGTGCTCGTGTCTTTTGGGGAGTTAAATCAAGCTGTTCCTGCAAATGTTTTTAAAATGGAAAACTAGATTTAATTGCTGATAATGGGAAGAAATTGCTGCTGCTGGGTTAAGAAGCATTGTTAGGGTGATGCCTAGAAAACCAAGTAGTCAGGAAACCAGTTCTTCAGTGTCCCTCTCACACCTCGTATGGACAGACTAGAAGAGAGCAGAGCAGCTGCAAAGGAGAAATGTGGTTTTCAGAGCCCCAGCCCCACCATCAGAACAGAGTAGAAAAAGGTGAGTTTGGGAATGAGAGATTATAGTTTAATAACTAGCGCAGTTACTTCCCAGTTTTGGATTTGAGCAACCAGGTGAAATGTGTTGCTGTTAATTGAGTGAGGGATGATTGGAGGAGGCACAGGGTCCAGCCTTACCCTAAGTCTGCTGAATCAGAATCACCAGGGAAAATACCCGAGAACCTCTATTTTCACAAGCAGTAGAGATGATTCTAACCAAGAAAATGTGGAGCAATCTAGATTAAGTTGCTCATTTAAAGATAAGGAAATGAGACTAGAATTGAGAGTCCAAAAATAAAATCTTACATTTATGGTTAATCGATTTTTGATAAAGGGGTTAAGACAGTTCAGTTGGGAAATAATAGTTTTTTTCAACAAATGGTACAGGTATAACTGGATATCCATACCATATGCAGCAATTAACTTGAAACAAACTATAGACCTAAATGTGAGGGGTAAAACTCTTGGAAGAAAACCCAGAAGTAAATCTTCATGATTTGGGGTAAGGAGTTGATTTCTTACATGTGACACTGAAAGTACAAGTAATAAAAAAAAGATAAATTGGTCTTTATCAAAATTAAAAGCCTTTTCATCTGTAGATGAATGGATAAACAAACTGTGGTATATACTTACAATGGTTATATTATTCAGCCTTATGGCTGAATTTGTTGATGATAATCAACAAATCAACAAACAACAATTGCTGGCGAGGATGTGGAGAAAAAGGAGCCCTCGTGCACTGCTGGTGGGAATGCAGACTGGTGCAACCACTGAGGAAAATAGTATAGAGTTTCCTTAAAAAATTAAAAGTGGAACTCTCATTTGACCCAGTATTTCAACTTGTAGGAATATATCCCAAGAAATAAGAAACATCAATCAGGAAGGATATATGCACCCCTATGTTCATAGCAGCACAATTTACAATGGCTAAGATTTGGAAACAGCCTAAGTGCCCATCAGCAGATGAGTGAATTAAAAAATAGTGGTACATCTACAAATGGAATACTACACTGCTAGAAAAAGGAAGGAACTCTTACCATTTGCAACAGCATGGATGGACCTAGAGAGCATTATGCTAAGCGAAACAAGCCAGTCAGAGAAAGATAATACCACATAATCTCACTCATTTGTGGAATATAATGAACAACATAAACTGATGAACAAAAATAGACCCAGAGACAGAGACGCATCAAAATGACTGTCAAACCTCAGAGGGAAGACGGTGTGTGTGTGTGTGTGTGTGTGTGTGTGTGTGTGTGTGTGTGTGTGTAAGAGACCAACCAAAGGACTTGTATGCATGCATATAAGCATTACCAATGGACACAGACAGTAGTGAGGTGAGGGCATGTGCTAGGGGGTGGGAGTGGCCAGGGAGATGTCAATGGGGGAAAAGGGAGACTATAATCAATAATTTTTTTAAAAAAAAAAGAAAGGAAATATTGTCATGTACTACGACATGAATAAACCTTTAGGTCATTATCCTAAGTGAAATAAGGCAGTCACAAAACAAATACTCCCTCATTTCACTTGTATGAGGTACCTAGAGTAGTTAAATTAATAGAGACGGAAAGTAGAATGGTGGTTGCCAGGAAATGGGAGGAGGGAAGAATGAGAAGTTACTGTTTAGTAAGTGACGTTTCAGTTTGGGAAGATGAAAAAGTTCTGGAGATGATGGTGATGATGGTTGCACAACATTGTGAATGTACTTAATGCTACAGAACTGTGCACTTAAACTTGCACTTTATTTACTGTACAAGCCACTAGAATAGTAGCTTTTTCCTTCTATATATATGACACAGCAGATATTTATTTTATTTGCCATTTTTATAGGAAACTGAGTCTCAGAGTTGCTAAATGGAACTCACCTACAGTCACATGACTAGGAACTGCTCCTCAGTGTGATAATAAATCAACTAGCAGAGCCTTGTCATCTTAACAACATCCAGGCTCTCAACCACTAGTCTCCCCTTCCCTCTCGGAATCTCAGTATTGTGCTCAAACAGACTTATCGGTTTCAATTGCTTTGAGGTTACATATCAAAAACAGCACAATGTTTCCTGTGTAATAATCGGTTTAGTCTATATAGTGGCAACATAATAGTCTTTGGATTTAATAAAGTAAATGCATGTTTCAACCAAAAATTTCTTCAAGATCTGATTTGTTTTTCAAGAAATCCCATTTTGGGACTGAGTCCTCGATCTGACTGGAATATCATTACCGTGTGAGACAGAATGGGCTCTTGCCTATAACTAAGGTTATATGCCTCCATGTGAGTAGAATATATTGCTTTTTATTGCTTCTCTCTTCTAATATAGTGCAGGTTTCACCTCCCCTGGCTGTTTAAATTGGTACCAAAAAATTCTTAGGGCAGGCTGGTTTTGAACATTCTAAAAGTTTTTATTACCTTTTTTTTTTTTGCTTTTTATGAATAAAACAATTAAATTAGCATAATTGTTATTATGAATCTTCAAAGTATGATATAGCTTCTGTTTCCCTCTGTTCACTTAACATTATAAATTGAATTATATCTTATTCTCTCTTGGCATTCTGTAATTATTTCTTTAAATTGCATATTTCTTTGTTGTATCATTTATCACTAAACCAATATTTTCTTGAGAATTGGATGAAAAATAAATAAGTAAGTGATAAAATAAATAAAATATTTTACCTCTTTACTGAACTTTGAATTTTAATTTTTTGAAATTGTAATGTTTCATTAGCTAAAATAGAAAAGTGCAGAGATATAAACTGATCCAAGACTATAATACATAGTGATTGAAATTAAGGTAATCACATGTTTCAAGTCTTGTTATGCCTAAAATAATTAGATAATTAAACAAAATTTTTCTTTGGCTTTGATTTTTCATAGTATGTAACTTTCTTTCCACTAAGAATTCAGACACAATCCCAAGTAAGGTTTGAAATTATAGTGTCTGGCAGCCATACAATATATCTAAAAAGAACACCAATTTTGCCAATCCCTATGAATGCTATAATTATTTGAAAAACAGATAGTTATAACAATAACACAGAATCTCATAGTCCTCAGAAGTGTTTGGCACCAAGTAAACATGCCACCTTTGTTAGCTGTAATCACCACCACCACCCTCACCTTCACCACCACTACCATCACCACCACCACCACCGTCATCATCTTTCCAAAATCTTGATGCCCTAAATTAGTAATGCAGCCTTTGGCTAAAAGAATAAGCCTTCATGTATAAAGTTATTTTATTAAAGCCTTCAGTCTCCATTAACTGAGAAAAGAACATATGTATTAGTAATAATTAAAGTGTATTCATAGTGAAATCGTGTGATCTGGAAACTTGAATTTTTCTTTCTTAAAACGAAGTACTTAGATTGTTAGGCCTGGAAATATGATGTGCATGGGAATCTGAATTTCACAAATCCTTTGGAAATTTTGCTGACATTATTCTTATAGAGAGAAAGGAATGTGTAAATCAGCTGCTATTACAGTTGGAGAGTTTGTCTCCTTGCTATACTTTAGGGTGTTGTCCTATTCAATTTTTTTCAAGTTCTGAATGAAGTTTCAATAAACATAGTTATAAAATGTACAGATAAAATTAAGTCAAGAAGGATAGTCAATATGTTGGGTGAGAGAAGTTAGATATTAAATATCTTAAGACTTGGAATATTGAGATGGCATTTACAGAATACTATTTAAGGGAGATAAATATTATATTTTGCATTTAGGCCCCAAAACAAACATGCACAAACACAAGCACACATAAAAACATAGAACACTTATGGTTTCAGACTAGGGTATAACAGCTTGACTACGGGTCTTGATCAAAAGTGAGTGGAAACTTTCCATTTGACTTATTTTACTTAGCATGATACTCTCAAGATCTATCCATGTTGTCCCAAATGGCAATATTTTATTTCTTTAATGGTTGATAGTACTGTATGCTTTTACTTATATGTGGGATATAAAACAAAAAGCAACCAATCGACAAACAAAACAGACAAACAAAGTCATAGAATAGTGGTTACCAGAGAGAAAGGAGGGTGGGAGGAGGATGAAGACAAAGGGGGTCAAATATATGGTGATGGAAGGAGACGAGAATTTGGGTGGTGAGCACACAATGGAGTTTATAGATGTTGTGTTATAAAGTTGTAAACTGGAAACATATAATGTTATTAGCCAATGTTACCCCAACATATTTAATTAAAGAAATAAAATTGAGATATATCTAAAAAAATAAATGGAAACCATTCTGGAAACCAGTTCAACAGTTTCTTTGAAAAATTAACAAACAACTACCATACAATCCAGCTTCTGCACTCCTTAGCATTTATCTTTAAAAAAAAATGTAGGCTTATATTCACACAGGAACCTCTACATGAGTATTTATAGCAATTTTATTACTAATAGCCCCAAACTGGAAACAACTCAGATGTCCTTCAATAAGTGACGGGTTTAACAACTATCATATAGCCACATTAGCAGCACTACTCAGCAATAAAAACAAACTACTGATGCACACAGCAACCAAATGAATCACCTAAAAGCTATGCTGAGTGAGAAAAACCAATCCCAAAGGCTACCTACCTTATAATTTCATTTATATAACATTCTTAAAGTGACAAAAATTATAGAAATGGAGAAGAAATTGGTGGTTACCAGGGATTAAGGAGAGGATAGGGGCTAGAGCAGGGGTGGGCAAACTTTTTGACTCGAGGGCCACAATGGGTTCTTAAACTGGACCGGAGGGCCGGAACAAAAGCATGGATGGAGTGTTTGTGTGAACTAATATAAATTCAAAGTAAACATCATTACATAAAAGGGTACGGTCTTTTTTTTTTTTTTTTTTTTAGTTTTATTCATTTCAAAAGGGCCGGATCCGGCCCGCGGGCCGTAGTTTGCCCACAACTGGGCTAGAGGGAAATAGATGTGGCTATAAAAGGGCAAATGAGGGGCTTTATGGTGATGGAAATGTTCTGTAGCTGACTGTATCAATGTACAATCAATATCCTGGTTGTGATGTTGCACTACAGTTTTGTAAGAAGTTACCACTGGAGGAAACTAGGTAAAGGTTACACAGAAACCCTATTATTTCTTACCACTGCATATAAATCTACAATTACTTTAAAATTAAAAGGCGGAATTCCAACAACAACAACAAAATCACATACACACAAAAGCAGATGGAGTTCTTAGTTGACTTGATGGCAGTTCTGAATCATGTGGCTTTAAGCTATCTTAATTGGACCAATCAAGAGACCAGCAGTTGTCCTTCATTCATGACTGGTCAGACCATCTGAATGTCAGGTTTAGTTCTGAGAATAGCATTTTCAAACAGACAATGAGGAATGGAGTGAATCTAGAAAAAGCCTAGACAGCCTATAAAACAAGGAAGGGTTGAAAAACAGAATATTTAGCTAGGAGAAGAAACACTGTAGGAGGTACACAAGAATTGGTTGCAAAAAACCTGAAAGACTAAACCTGAAGAGCGATTAAACTTTGTTACTCTCTAGGGGATAGAAGCAATAATGCATGGACTTTGTCCCAAAATAGAAAAAGTGGCTTCACACAACACTGACAGGACAGGGCAGGACACAGTTCTAGTCACTGGGAAGATGAACCACTCCTTAACAATGAGAAATCATTCTGACTTGCATGTTGTTTTCCCTTAAGTTTGGTTAATGTGAGTCAGATGCTCCTTGAGCCCATTCAACTTAAATATAGCTGATAGACCTGATACATTGGGAGTCAGTTCTTGAACCAGGAAGATTTCACCGTTTCATTGATGCCTTGTGCATCTTGTCTTGGTCACTGTACTAGCAGCTCATTTGTTGGACATTATCCAGACCCTATCAACTGGGTTCTCCAAGGACTGGAAAATTTGGTTGAATGCTTATATTTTAAGTTTGATAACATTACATTCTCAGTGTTTATTTTTCTGCTTTCTTTGCATTCTACTAATTTAAATTAATGTGAGAATTTCTCTGTGAGATTTTATATGCAAACTGTTAGATCTTAAAACTGTCATCTTTAATCTTCTTAATGTTTTAGGAGAATTCTGGATTCTGGATATGACTGTTGGTGAGGAAATGCATCAACAAAGCACTGCTGATGAGTAATTCATGTATTCAGAGGCTTAGAGGATGTTTGTCTAGATGTAGGGCCATTCAGAAGTTTTCTTGATAAATAGAGTTAGAAAAAAGGGAAGTGGGTTGTTGAGAAGGGTTTTGGAGGGTTTAGATGGTTCCTTTCACTCAAGCCGTGTCAAAATTTAAGGGGCTTTCCTTGCTTCTTAACAAAGAAACCCACTTTTGTAGCCATTGTGCCCCAGTCTGAAAGGGTTAGTCTTCCCTTCACCTGGGCTTGATGAGCACCTCAGGTGCACGGTCATCGGATTCTCTCTCAGACTATGGAGACCATCTTCTTTGGTTAAGACAGTCTGTCTTCAGATATTTTAATTGAACTGATTGGGCTACCACTTTCCTTTTGATCCATTCTATTTCACACAGAAGATATCCCTTGGTCCTCCAGTTAGGTTTGAATGTTGCCTAGGCCTCCTCAGTCACACACATTTTATAATCATACTAGAGGCCTGGTGCACGATATTCGTGCACTGGGGGTGGTCCTTCAGCCCAGCCTGCGCCCTCTCACAGTCTCGGACCCCTCAGGGGATGTCCAACTGCTCGCTTAGGCCCGGTCCATCAGACATCCCCCGAGGGGTCCTTAGCACTGCTGTGGAGGCGGGAGAGGCTCCTGCCACTGCTGCTGCACTCAGCAGCCGTGAGCCTGGCTTCTGGCTGAGTGGCCCTCCCCCTGTGGGAGTGCACTGACCTCCAGGGGGCAGCTCTTGCATTGAGTGTCTTCCCCCTGGTGGTCAGTGCACGTCATAGTGACTGGTCGTTCTGCCATTCGGTCCATTTGCATATTAGCCTTCTATTATATAGGATTTTAGACTGTGTTATTTCTACAGATGGGTGACTTGTCAGTGTAAGTTTTCACTGCCAACCTCAGGGCTCTCAGTCTAATCCCTACACATGGACTCTAGCAGGCACAGAGCTGTCTCTGTAAAGTCCTATTTTCTCAGTTCTGACTGGGACAGGAGGGTTTTTTGAGGGAGTAATGTGAGCTTTCTAAAAACAAATATTCCTGAATTCCTTAAAATCTTGGCATTTAACAAGCTTAATGTTGATCTGCTCCTCTCTCAGTATTTCACATTGTAAGGGGAACATGCCTTCCTTACACTTGGGGCATCAGAAGTCCTGCACAGTCACTCTTTTTGACATTGGATGAAACACTCCGAGGCAATTCCAGCAGGAAGGGAGCATGTGACCCAGAGATGGGAGCTGCTGAGGAGTCTGGGAAAGTTCTGCTTCCACTCTGCAGCTTATTTGTGTTAATGGGGATGAGTTCATCACGGGCCCCAGCGTGTGCCTGTTGTCTGGAGTAATTACTATTCACGCTCCTTTCACTCTTTAACGTGCCCCACTTCCGGTGATAAATTATATGGTCACCCTAATTATGTGTGCTAACTCTCAGATGGGCCAGGTTTCAGTGAGGGAGTGAAGACAATTAATGAGAGGACTAATATGATTGGGAGGCAAGGGAGAGAGGACTTACTAAGCCTTAGCTTCGAAGGGCTTGGGCTTGATTTTTCAAAACGCATCAAAGAAGAAATCTGACCTGTTAGAAAGCATGCATGGGATAAATTGCCTTCCACATAAGGAAGGAAGCTAACTCATGCTCCTAAGCAGGGCTCCTTGGGAGATGTCTCAGCCAAGTCTGTCTAGCTAGCTTGTTCCCATCTCTGTATGTGAGTTGAACTGGCCGAAAGCCATCCTTTTCCACATAAGACATACAGTGATTTTTCAGCTTGTAGGTTCTCTGCCTACAAGAGTTGAAGCAGTTTGGCCTCAGGCAAAACTGCAGAGTAGGAGTCTCAGGCTTCCCCTTCTGCTTCTGTTGCTTTTTTCTTTGTGCTGGCATCCTTCTCCCCCAGAGCCTCATGGGGGAAAGACAGCATGTCAGGTCAGCTTGACTCTATGCTGGGAAGCCCTCCCTGGCCGGGGAGGGTGGGGTGCACCATGGTCTCCCTCAGAGTACTGACCCCACTGTACAGTGTGGCCTCTTCACATATGCCTCCAAACCACACCAGGGCAAAGGTAGTTTTCTCTTCTATAAAATGAGGGTGAGTAGGTTTTGTACTCACCTTGAAACATTAACTGACAATAAGCTACATAAAGAATTAAGAAGATAGTTCCCTTCTTGTTTGAAACAAGTTTCTCCATTTTGATCTGTCAATGGGCCACACAGGCTGCAGGGGGGGATGGGCTCTACACCAAACTGCAGGGCCCATGACTCTCATTGGTAGTTTGGGGTTCTGCCGGGTCTTTCTTGCATCTTCAGATCAATTTTTATATTTCCCTCTCTTTTGTTTCTCTTTTTAAAGGTAGAAGTTTTAAATGAAACCTGCATATACATTAAAAAAAATAAAAGTAAATTTATATAGTCTAAGGTAGATTTTTTTCTGAGTTCCCTTGTCATTTTCACTGGAAAAGGAAGCACTGAGCCACTATTTTCCCTGACAGTCTGGCCACTTACAAGTGGTTAGACATGCAGCAGAAGATGCAGATTGGAGAGACGAATGACTCCCTTGCAGCATGAAGCATAGCTCTCAATCTCAACAAATTTTAGTCAACAGGCATTTATGAGGTCCCAGTTGCAACTTTCCTGTTGATAGTTACAAATTTATATAGTATTTTTCCCTGATGCTATGGGGGCCTTGGTACTGCTCTGTTATACCCAAAGAGTTAAAGATGCTTGCAAAATGGGTCAGCCCACCCACTTGGCACTAGGAGAATCTTGTTTACCAAATTTTGTTTTGAGTAACTATAGTGGATGTATAGCACATCATCCACATTTCCCCATCAGGACTGTGACAGGCAGGCCTTAAGATGGCCCCTATGATTCCCCCCTTATGTTCATGCCCTATATAATTCCCTCCCTTGGGGTGTGGGTGGGCCATGTGACTTGTTTCTAGGCCATAGAATAAAGCAAAAGTAAAGACATTTTGATATATAATCAAGGTTCCAAATCAGTTGATTTGGGGGTTCATCAAAAGGATGAGCTGGGTTAATCAGGTGAGTGCCCTTGAAAGAGATGCTGGGCCTCTCTGAAGTGACAGACTTTCTTGCGGGCATCATGAAGTCATCAGCTATGTTGAAGAAGCCCATGTAGCAAGAAAAAATGGATGACCTCTAGGAAGTATGGCTGACGTCTAGGACCTGAGAGTGGTCCCTAGGAACAGCTAGTAAAAAGCCAGGCCCAAGGAACCAAGATGGCGACATAGGTAAACACCTGAACTTGCTGCCACGCACAACCACATTAAAACACAACTAAAAGACAAAATGGATATCATCCAGAACCACAGGAAGGCTGGCTGAGTGGAAATTCTACAACTTTTAGGAAAAACAAAAGCGCATTGAGTCTGGTAGGAGGTGCAGAGGTGTGGAAGTGTGGAGGTATGGAGGCACACCCGAAAGGGGCTGGCAGCTAGGTACGCTGTTGTCTTTTTCAATTGGGAGGGAGATACAAGATCCTCACTGCTCTGAACTTCAGTTCCGGACGAGAATCTGGGGACCCAGACTCATACAGAGAGAAACTGGACTGTCTGGCATCAGGCTGGAATGTGAGGGCAGCTTTCTCACAGAGGTGCTTGCAGCAGTCACTATTCCTGCATGGTGCTGCAGGTCACAGAGATGCAGGGACCTATCTGGGGGAGGGCCAACGGGCAACCATTGCTCTTTGCTCCACCCTGGTGATTCCCTGAGAACCCGCCCTACCCAATTTACAATCCCACCCAAGCTGTGAGCAGAGGCCTTTGCATACAAATGGCCTGGCCTTTCTCACCCTAAAAACCTGTCAAACTGTAGCTGGGTCAGAGAACCCCAGAGCTTCCAAAAGAAGGCCTAAAGCTCATCAGCAGTCAGCATTGCTTCACAGCTGGGCCTCATCTGGGCACCTCCACACCCCAAACAAAGAGGAGGAATCTGCAGATCTCTCTGTAGCTCCTGCTGGGTGGCCTCAGGAAGTGGCTGACTTTGCACCTCCTTGGAGATCCAAGAGCCAGTGTAACCAGTGGTCAGAGTGGAGACCATACCAGATTACAACTCTTCACATCCATAAGAGACACACTCAGGGGGCAGACTCAGTGAGTACCAAAACCCCACTGAAGCAAGTCCTGCCCCATAAGGGTGTCTCCAGCACAAAAGTTCTCCCATTGTAGACACAGCTGATTCTCACAGCCAATTGGCCTAGAGGTCAATTCCTCCCAGTGATACCTACAACAATCAAGGCTTAACTACAACAAGACTGTGCATGCAGCCCACAAAAGGGTGCACCAAGAATGTCTACCTCAGGTAATTAGGGAGGCTGAGCCACTGGGCCCTATAGAACACCTAGCACAGAAAGCCACTCTATCAACACAGGGAAGCAGCCAAAATGTGGAGACAAAGAAACATGTCACAAATGAAAAAAATGGAGGAAAGCAAACTACTGGATATAGAGTTCAAAACCACACTTCTAAGGTTACTCAAGAATCTTCTAGAAACCTCTGAGAAATATAGTGAGACCCTCAAGGATATGAAAAAGGACCAATGAGAAATTAAGCATACACTAACTGAAATAAAGAATAATATACAGAGATCCAACAGCAGACTAGAGGATCCCAAGAATCAAGTCAAAGATTTAAAATATGAAGAAGCAAAAAACACCCAACTGGAAAATCAAAAGGAAAAAAGAATACAAAAATATGAAGATAGTGCAATGATCCTCTGGGACAACTGCAAGTGTGCCAACATCCGAATTATAGGGGTGCCAGAAGAAGAGAGAGAGCAAGATAATGAAAACTTATTTGAAGAAATAATGACAGAAAACTTTCCCTACCTGGTGAAAGAAATAGACTTACAAGTCCAGGAAGCACAAAGAACCCTAAACAAAAGGAATCCAAAGAGGACCACACCAAGACACATCATAATTAAAATGGCAAGGGCAAAAGACAAAGAGAGAATCTTAAAGGCAGGAAGAGGAAAACAGTTAGTTACCTACAAGGGAGTACCCATACAACTGTCAGCTGATTTCTCAACAGAATCTATGCAGGCCAGAAAGGAGTGGCAAGAAATATTCAAAGTGATGAATACCAAGAACCTACAACCAAGATTACTCAACCCAGCAAAGCTATCATTTAGAATTGAAGGGCAGATAAAGAGCTTCACAGATAAGAAAAAGCTAAAGGAGTTCATCATGGCCAAACCAGTATCATATGAAATGCTGAAGGGTATTCTTTAAAAAGAGGAAGAAGAAGAAAAAGGTAAAGATAAAGATTATGAACAACAAAGTGACAACAAATACATATCTATCAACAAGTGAACCTAAAAATCAAGTGAATAAAAAGTCTGACGAACAGAATAAACTGGTGAATAGAATTTAATCAGGGGCACAGAAAGGGAGTGGACTGATAATTCTCGAGGGGAAGGGGGTATGAGGGTTGTGGGAAGAGACTGGACAAAAATTGTACACATATGGATGAGGACAGTTAGGCTGGGGGTAAGGGCAGGGGGTGAGGTGGGAACCGGGTTGAGGGGAGCTATGAGGAGAAAAAGAGGAACAACTGTAATAATCTGAACAATAAAGATTTATTTAAAAAAAATAATAAAGCCAGGCCCACAGTCATACAGCCATAAGGACATGAGTTCTGACTCTGAATGATCTTGAATGGATTATTCTCACTGGGACTCCAGATGAAATCAAAACCTACTCAATATTGATTTCAGGCTGTGGGACCCAAACCAGAGGACCCCATTAAGACAGGCCCAGGCCACAGACGCATGGAAATTGGGAGATAATAAAAGTTTGTTGTTTTCTCAATGAGAAAACCCACTGTGTGGGAAAACATATTTGCCAATGACATATCTGATAAGGGCCTAATCTCCAAAATTTATAGGGAACTCATACAACTTAACAAAAGAAAGATAAACAATCCAATCAAAAAATGGGCAAAGGACCTAAATAGACACCTTTCAAAAGAGGACATCCAGAAAGCCAAGAGACATATGAAAACATGCTCAAAGTCACTAATCATCCGAGAGATGCAAATCAAAACAGCAATGAGGTACCATCTCACACCTGTCAGACTGGCTATCATCAACAAATCAACAAACGACAAGTGCTGGAGAGGATGTGGAGAAAAAGGAACACTTGTGCACTGCTGGTGGGAATGCAGACTGGTGCAGCCACTATGGAAGACAGTATGGAGTTTCCTTAAAAAACTGAAAATGGAACTCCCATTTGACCCTGTGATCCCACTTCTAGGAATATATCCCAAGAAACCAGAAACACCAATCAGAAAGGATATATGCACCCCTATGTTCATAGCAGCACAATTCACCATAGCTAAGATCTGGAAACAGCCTAAGTGCCCATCAGTAGATGAATGGATTAGAAAACTGTGGTACATCTACACGATGGAATACTATGCTGCTGTAAAAAGGAAGGAACTCTTACCATTTGCAGCGTCATGGATGGAACTGGAGAGCATTATGCTAAGTGAAATAAGCCAGTCAATAAAGGAAAAATACCACATGATCTCACTCATTCATGGACAATAGAGACCATTATAAACTTTTGAACAATAATAGATACAGAGGCAGAGCTGCCTCAAACAGATTGTCAAACTGCAGCGGGAAGGCCGGGGAGAGTTGGGGGGCAGGAGGTAGGGGGGTAAGAGATCAACTAAAGGACTTGTATGCATGCATATAAGCATAACCAATGGACATAAGACACTGGGGGATAGGGGAGGCTAGGGGACTGTCTAGGGCGGGGGGATAAAATGGATACATATGTAATACCCTTTGTAATACTTTAAGCAATAAAAAAAAAAAAAAGTTTGTTGTTTTAAAATGCTAAGTGAGTGGTAGTTTATTACTCAGCAACAGATAATGAACCAATGCAAGGACTGAGGCTCTCACTCCCCCTATGACATAGGGGGCTTTGTCCCTCTCTGGGGACTATCCCCAACCACAGAGAGCCACTTCCCTCAGGGCCATGCCCCCTCCTCCTCAGGGGCGGCCAGATCCAGTGACTGGTCAATGGGGCAGGGAGGTGTGAAGGCACCACCCACTGGCCTCAAGCTGGGACCCCTCTGAAAAACCACCCCTGAGCTCTTCTCTTCATGGGATTGATGGAGGCCTTTGTCATGACTACAAGGCAGTTCAACCCCTCCTCTCTTTCCATCTTGCTTTCTTCACTCCCCTTGGGTATAGAACCTGAGACCACACCACAACCTACTTCCTACAAGTAACCCTCTACCTCAGATCTGTTCCGGGGGAACTGACCCAAAATAAAACTGTTTTCTCTAATATATCACTTGTCATGTGCGCCCCCTAAAGTCTAAAAGCTAAAGGAGAAGGCACCTGAGATAGGATTTGTTTTAGTTTGCTTGTGTGACCAACACAAATCCCCTATTATTTCTGAATAATCTTTCCTCTGAAAGATGATTGATCCTTTCAAAAAATAATAAGGCACAGGAATGCTTTCTGAAAATTATTGAAGCTCATTCTTTTTTTTTATTGCTTAAAGTATTACAAAGGGTATTACATATGTGTCTTCCCCCCCCCCCCCCCGCCGCCCTTGACTATCTCCTGGCCTCCCCCACCCCCCAGCGTCCCATGTCCATTGGTTATGCATATATGCATGCATACAAGTCCTTCGGTTGCTCTCTTATATCCCTCCCTCCTGCCCCCCAACTTTCCCCGGCCTTCCTGCTGCATTTTGACAATCTGTTCGAGGCAGCTCTGCCTCTGTATCTATTACTGTTCAAAAGCTTATAATGGTCTCTATTATCCATGAATGAGTGAGATCATGTGGTATTTTTCCGTCATTGACTGGCTTATTTCACTTAGCATAATGCTCTCCAGTTACATCCATGCCGTTGCAAATGGTAAGAGTTCCTTCTTTTTTATAGCAGCATAGTATTCCATCGTGTAGATGTACCACAGTTTTCTAATCCATTCATCTACCAATGGGCACTTAGGCTGTTTCCAGATCTTAGCTATGGTGAATTGTGCTGCTATGAACATATGGGTGCATATATCCTTTCTGATTGGTGTTTCTGGTTTCCTGGGATATATTCCTAGAAGTGGGATCACAGGGTCAAATGGGAGTTCCATTTGTAGTTTTTTGAGGAAACTCCATGCTGTCTTCCACAGTGGCTGCACCAGTCTGCATTCCCACCAGCAGTGCACAGGTGTTCCTTTTTTTCCACATCCTCTCCAGCACTTGTCGTTTGTTGATTTGTTGATGATAGCCAGTCTGACAGGTGTGAGATGGTACCTCATTGTTTATTTGATTTGCATCTCTCGGATGATTAGTGACTTTGAGCATGTTTTCATATGTCTCTTTGCTTTCTGAATGGGGGAATTTTACCAAACATTCAAGGAAGAACTAAAACCTATCCTCCTCAGACTACTACAGAAAATTCAGGAGGAAGGAACACTTCCAAGCTCATTCTATGAAGCCAGCATCACCCTAATACCAAAACCAGGTAAAGACATCACAATGAAAGAGAATTACAGGCCAATATCCCTCATGAACATAGATGCCAAAATCCTCAACAAAATCTTAGCAAATCGGATCCAGCAGTACATCAGAAAGATCATACACCATGACCAAGTAGGATTTATCCCAGGGATGCAAGGATGGTACAATATCCACAAATCAATAAACGTGATACATCACATAAACAAACTAAAAGAAAAAAACCACATGGTCATATCAATTGATGCAGAAAAAGCATTTGACAAAATCCAACACCCATTTTTGATAAAAACTCTCAGCAAGATGGGAGTAGAAGGATCATACCGCAACATAATAAAAGCCAACATCATACTCAATGGGCAAAAACTAACACCATTTCCCCTAAGAACAGGAACAAGACAGGGCTGCCCCCTCTCACCACTCTTGTTCAACATAGTACTGGAAGTATTAGCCATTGCAATTAGACAAGAAGAAGAAATAAAAGGCATCCAAATTGGAAAAGAGGAAGTAAAACTGTCCTTATTTGCAGACGACATGATATTATACATACAAAACCCTAGAGACTCCATCAAAAAGCTACTAGACTTAATACATGAATTTGGCAATGTAGCAGGATACAAAATTAACCCCAAGAAATCTGAGGCATTTCTATACACCAATAGTGAACTTTCAGAAAGAGAGATTACAAAAACAATCCCATTTACCATTGCACCAAAAAAATTAAGCTACCTAGGAATAAACTTAACTGAAGCTCATTC
Source organism: Myotis daubentonii (assembly GCF_963259705.1). Lineage (NCBI taxonomy): Eukaryota > Metazoa > Chordata > Mammalia > Chiroptera > Vespertilionidae > Myotis > Myotis daubentonii. The sequence continues at coordinate 128,423,831 of NC_081842.1, forward strand.
TTTTTATTTCAGAAATGGGACATGGAGGCTGTGTGTATGTGTGTGTGTGTGTGTGTGTGTGTATGTGTGTGTGTGTGGACTCACCCAGCTCATTCACTCCTTCAGTCAACAGGCATTTATCGGGGCTGGAGCAGAACGTCCGGACAGATGCATGGACAGTCACCACAGCTCTGTGCTTCCTGATGCAGCCTCAGCAGTGCCGCGCTGGGCTGCTCGGGGAGGCTCTCTGGACGGTGGTCATGTGCTTCCTCTGACCCTGGCGCTGCCTCATCTCCATGAGCAACTTGACTGAGCGCTCCTTTTATTCCTCTCAGGCTGGGAAGCTGCGTGGACCCTGCTTGGGCCACCAGACCATTTCTCAAGCTCTGGTATCATCGCAGAGATGAGAAGAGATAGAAAGAGCCATGCTGTATTTCTGTATCAGGGTTCTAAAGTGGCTTACCATGACTTAACAACGATGACCAGTAACACCTACACAGTGCTGACCATGTGCCTGGCACCATGTGAACACTTTGCAAATACTAATTTTGGTAAACCTCCAACAAACCCAGGTAGTTGCTAACATGAAAGTGATGAACAGATAAATGCCCAAGCTCTGTGTGAGCTGAAGAAAAGGGGCCTGGGCTCACAAACCAATGCTTGGGAAAGACAAGCGAAACCTTTTCAAGTTTTCACAAAACCCTGAATTTGCTAATAATCCTTTCTCCCTTTGGAAAATAATCTTTTAGGTGCAGGTATTATATAAAATGTGTGCCTCTTCTTGACCATTCTGGTACCAATTACCAAAGTTCTAAAATAGCCCAGGCTCATCACCTCATTTCCCTCTCGCTGCCTGCGCGGCTTCTGATATTCCTCTGTTCATAGACACGTCCTGCGAACAGAAGAGCAGAGGAGCAGAGGCTCACATCTGTCAGGCAGTTACCCGCTACCAGGTCTGCTAAAGGCCAGGCGGGGGAAGAGCTGGAAACTAATGGGATGCCCTGTCAAGGGCGCTTCACCCGGCCTTGTGCCTCTTGCCACGGACGCCTGGGTGTTTTCTCCAAGGTGTAGGGACTCCACACCACCAGGCGACAGGAGAGCATTGTTTATGTTATCATTTTACTTGGAGTCGTGAGCTTTCCCTTTATCATCAACAAGTTCCTAAAAAACCACCAATTTAGTTCAGCTTCACTGAGTAATTGAGCATGTTCGTTATCTGCTCATTTTTAACCGCTCACTGTTTACTAGCCACGTTCTGTTTGTGGTATCATTCTGTGTTGAATCCTGAAAAAGCCTAAGCCCCAGGCTCCCCAATGAGGAATGCTTGGAGAGAAAAAATAAACACAACTGAACAAAATTAGAAAAGTAAGTGCTTTTATTGTATCTTTTAAATTTTATTTGTGTTTATTTACTTTTTTAATCCTTACCGAAGGATATATTTTTACTGATTTTAAAGAGAGGGTAAGGAGAAGAGAGAGAGAGAGAGAGAGAGGATGTATGAGAGAAACAATGATTAGTTGCCACCTGCACATGCCCCCACTGGGGATAGAACCCACAAACTAGGTATGTGCCCAGATGGGAAATCAAACCGGCAACTTTCCGTGTACAGGATGGTGCTCCAACCAACTGAGCCACACTGGCCAATGCATTGTATCTTTTTAAAATAAATTGTAAAAGGCACCTGTACCCCTTTTGTCTATTTTATTGAGACTCCCCCTCCCAGAGTGTTTTAGTTTTCTATTGCTGCTGTAACAAATTACCACAAACATAGTGGCTTACTACAGCACAGATTTATTATCTTACGGTTCTAGGATCAGAATTCTGAAATGGGTCTCCATGGGCTAAAATCAGTTGTTGCAGGGCTGCATTCCTTCTGGAGGTTCCAGGAGAGAACTCAGTTTCTTTCTTTTCCCAGCTTCCAGAGCCTGCCTACATCCATGGCCGTGGCCCCTCCACCTTCAAAGCTGGCAATGGCCACTTGAGTCTTTCTCACAGTCCATCACCACGACACTGACGCTTTGTCTTCCCTCTTCCAATTTAAAGGCCCCCAGTGATTACATGGACGGCCTGAACAATCCAGGATAATCTATGTTTTAAAGTCAGCTGATTAGCAACCTTAATGTCATCGGTAAATTTAATTCCTCCTTGCCTGTGAACATCTTCACAGGTTCTAGGGATTCGGACATAGACGTCTTTGGGGGAGGGGAACATTTTTTTACCTATCAAGCCCAGCATGTATATTGTTCACAGAATGTCATATAACTCAATGTCATGTAGGCCAAAAATATTGCTACTTAAAAGAGTAAAAGAGAAAGAAAATGAAAAACTTACCATTCAAGCTTAACTTAGCAATGCTCATTAATGTAAAAACACAATGATCCACTTTAGTTTTTTGGGTGAGGGCCATGTGGACACTATCATTTGTGATTATTTCCCCCAAATTAGTAATTCGAGTTAGAACTCATGTCAAACTGATGTAGAAACAAATACTTCCGGTTCTGTGTACTGTCAAAATGGGCACTGAATATATTAGTTCCTAAATTCTATGGGACAATGTGTGTTTTGAGAAGAATGGAACTCTATTCCTTTTCACTTTTTTTTTTTTTGATGATTTACAGTTGCTTGAGATGAGTGAAGGACCCAAATTTATTCATTCATTCAAAGCCATCAATTCACTCAGCATATATTTTTAGGTGTCTGACAATTGCCAGGTAGAGAGCTAGATGCTGGGAATGATGGAGAACAAAACCAAATGTGTTCTTTGTGCTCTGAGAAAGTTTAACCTCCTCAGGGTCCATGTGGGAAATCCTAAAAGTCTTATAAAGGAGTTAGTGAACCAGACCTTAAGGTACCGGGAAGGTTTAGAAAGGTTGAGAAAACAAGGAATCATCTCAAAAGGAAAGCTGAGTAAAGCCACCAGAGCAGAAATTCATTGGACACAGGTCTCTTCTGATTTCTAATTCCTTTGTTGGTCCCCGTGACATCACTTCAAGCCTGCAAACTAAAAAATCAGGGTAGAAGTGGTGAGGGAAATGCATTTTCTGGGCTCAGAGGAAGAGAATCAGAAATCTGAGTTCAGGAAAAATACAACTGTGTTACAGTGAACAAAGGCAAAAATCTTTTGGTGCCAAGTTTGGGAAATGCTGAATGTCGAAGGGCAGCTCGTGACATTTTATCAGAAAAGTGCACATAGGATACACATTCCAAAGAGTTGATATGGGATAAAAGAACTGAAAACAAACTCAGAAGAGAATACAAGGAGCACTCTCCCTCCCCTAAAATGATAGATGATCATTTGAAACAAATCTCCATAATTTTATTTGAATAGCACATTAGGCCCTGAATGTGCAATTTCACCTTGAATGATTAATTGCCAAGTTGCTATATTGGTTTGGGCTTTCATATTGATTTACCAATAATAATTATTTTGACAAAATGCTTTGCCCTGAAAAATTTATTAAAAGCCAAAAAACAAATGACAAAAAACCAATCCTGCTCTTTGTAAAACTGCTAAAGACTTCAGGACGTGAGAAGAAGGAGGCTCACTGAAAAGACCATGACCCTGGGCTGTGCAACTGTACCAGAGAGGGGGGAGTAATGCTGATGCTGAAGCAGATTAACATCAAATTCTCAGCGTTGTGGCACCATGAAAGTTTATTGTCTGCTTTTGTCACAGTTCAATGTGGCTGGTGGGCTCTGCTCCACACAGTCATTCAGGGAACCAAGCTCCTTCCGTGCTGAGGCACAGCCATCTTCACCATGTGGCCTCATGCAGACAAGGGTCAACGCAGAGAGAGATGGAGAAGGCTCACCTGCTCTCAACTGTCTCCGCCTGGCAGGACACAGCTCTTCTGCTCACTTTCCACTGGCTAAAATATGTTATGGTTTCATCTAACTCCAAGGCGCTGGGAAGTATAGTATACTTGTGAGCCCAGGAAGAGAAAGCCAGTGTAGGAACCAGTTAGCCAGTCTGCACTTCAGCATTCTCCTAAAAATTTGCTAATTTTCAAATTAGCAAAATGGGAACCCAATTGGGATTTTTTGGCTGTAACTCCATTTACTGGATCAGCAGCTTCTAGTCTCCATTCGTATTTCTTAGTGTTTACATCTAGATTTGTTGGAGGGAGAGGGCTGGTAAAGGAGAGAAGAAGCATCACCTGAAATGTGTGTTCCCCAGGCAGACATAGGACTCTTTACAAGTGATTCTATTTTATTCTGCCTCCTCATTCCCACCTGGCAAGTTTCATCCAAAGGGGCCTATATGGAATGTAGACAAAAGAATCTCTGAATATGCCACAGTTTGCAATTTCAGCCCCCTTAATTATGTGGTGTCAAGGGGCCACAGTATAAACCTTTTTTGGAGATTGGCAGTACCCTTGCCCACTTAAAGAAACAAGCTTACCTGTCACAGACACTACCTCTAGAGTCAAGATGACACTGCTGATAACGATGTCCAAGCAACAAGGAACACAGTGAAGCAGCCACCTAGTCCTTCCCCTCTGCCCCACACGGTGGCCAGAGCTGTTACCCGTCCTGTTTGGAAACAGCGCATGAATAACAACCAGTCTCCTCGCACTGCACCACCTGCCTGGTGGGCTACGGAGACAGGAGGTAGCGTCTTCAGGCTGATTTTAAGAACATTTGTTATTCATTAATTTCCAGACTATTTAGCATGAAGCAGCACCTCCTCGAGGTAACCGAGATGATGGCCACAGCTCATTGGTACGCTCAAGCAGCCCCTCCTAGCCCAGGCTCTACCAAGAGGCACCTGGTAAGAATTATGAAGTCCCTGGTTATTCTGAAGGAATCTAGGCCACAGTAGATTATAGTTTCCTAATGAGCTGAGAGGAGCTAACCAGTGAGAAGAGAAATAAATAGGGTTGCCCCCACACACTCTCCCAAATGGTGTTCTCATTAAAGTAGACCCAGTGGGGGAGAATTCCCACTTGTAATTGCCACCAATAAATCTATCACACCACAGATATTTCTACTGAACTCTAATTCACTGGTATCATTAAACAAGGAAAAAGGAACAAATTTATTCATGGGGGTCATTCATCAGGGTCATGTTTAGACTTCTGTTGTCAGCTATTACCATTTCTCTTCGGGCTGTAATCCTCCTCCTTCACTATAGCCATTTTGCCTGAGAGATAATGTGCTTGCATTTCACAAGCACACGTGAGCTTCCTACAAGGGACTGCCCCTTGAAAAATAGTTTTCAAGTAAATAGATACAAGTTGAGATTTGGCTCTGTATACACAGTATACTATCTGCGTGACTTTCTTCCAATTATTTAACCCCTTTGAGCCTTCAAAATGGGGATAATCCCATTTGCAAGGATTAGACCAACATAAGAAGCAGTATAGAGTAGGCACTCAAAAAACATTGGCTTTCCTTTTTCTCCCTGAATTTCTCCCTTTTTTCTCTCTCTCCTTTCTCTCTTCTCAGGCACTCAATAGTTTCATAGATGGCCTAATTGATGAGCTTGCTGAGAGCTGAGCCAAAGCTGCCCAAACAGAGAGGTCATGAGTAGGTGTATACTCTGTATAAAGCAAATGAAATTGAGTTTGTCAGAAGAAAAATGCCTAATATGGGAGGCAAATGTTGGAGACACTGTGGGAATATAAAGGAAACCTAACTGTCCAGGGAGGTACATCGATGCTCAAGTTCTAAAGAGCCATTAGGGGTGACGTCCCAGCCAGTGCTTGTCCCTTGGCCTCTGTGATACACTCTCCCGGTTTCTCTTCCTCTGCTGGCTGCCTCTTTCTGGCTCCTTGGACAGCTTACCCTTCTCCATCCAAATTCAAATGTTGCAGGTCCTCAAGAGCAGCCCTGGGCTCTTCTCATGTCTCACTTTCCGTCCTCTCCGTAGGCAATTACATTCATGCACATCACTTCAGTTGCCAGGTAGTTCCGATGACTTTCACATTCACTTATTCAGCCTAGCTGTCCAGCCTATCAGCTCTAGACCCGTATATCCTACTGCCTATATGATGTCATCACTTAGATGTCTCAGATGTACCTCAGATGCAACTTGACCAAAAATAACTAGCATTATTAGTACCCTCAAACCTGGTCCTGCTGTCATGTTTGTGAATGTGCCTGTTTCCAGGAAGTTGTCTGGAAGTCAGCTTTGACTGATAGTTGGCAGCAGTGGAGACACAGTTGTTCATTGCCTGTGTGTGTGCACACATCAAAAGTTGCAGAATGGGGTTAGTGGCTTGACACTCTTGTAACCTCTAGGAACCCACAGGAGTGGTGCGCGAGTGGGGATATGCTGGGTCAGATCTGTTTAGCAACATTCCCCAAGCTGGAGTCAAAAATATGTTAGCTCTACATTATTGTAAATTTGGCTTAAGGGACAGTAACAATAACTTCTAGTTCTTTTATCAATTCTTTTAAGGAATATTGTATCGACAACCCTCTTCATGGCAGAAAATGAGAATGAATGGAAGGCATAGATATCAACTCTGAGGGGAAGTGACTGGGAAGAGGTGGGTTCTGAATATAAAGAATTTTAGGAATTCCTTAAGAACCTGTTTTATTTATATTTTCTCTCTTAGTTATGCACAGAATGATATGTAATAAAAGTCTATGTCAAATTAAAAATAAATATAAGTCGCAAGAAAGCCTTATGTCATATTTAATTGGAAGCATATTTTTTCTTTCCTAACATGCATAGAATAATGGTGTGTCTTACAATTGGCGATATCTCAGATTTAATGAAATATAGTAGTTCCTAAGAGCAGCCATCACTGACAACCTAAATTAGGCCATCTATACTAACATACTAATAAATATGCTAATTAGACCAGACATCCTTCCAGACTAAGCCTGGGTCCCTAGAAGGAAGGCCTATTCTTGCATGAATTTTGTGCATCGGGCTTCTAGTTCTTTTATATTCTCTTATGTTCCAGGACTGCTTTATATCACCAGTAGGGACTGTAATAAATAGTACATTGTCTAATTAGTTATTTAAAGCCTGTAAGAGTGTGGGATCAATATGAAAAAGAACCGTATCACTCATACCCACTGCCTCCCCAAAGCTAGCATGTAGGGGTCACTCAAGAGATATGTGTTTGAATGAGTCTGATGTAGACGGTTCTCTCTTCCTTTGGGTGGCCTAGAACTAGACAGCTGAGCCAAAGGCTTTATGCCTGCCTGGCCACAGAGCTTGGAAACACCTGAGTCAGGGAGGAGCAAGGCTCAGCCCCACTGAGGAGTGATGCAAACTCCTGCAGGAACAAGACCCTCCACCGCAGCGCACCCGCACCCCCACCCAGCAGGCTCCTCACCTCTCCCGGGCCTCCTCTGGTCTGCTAGCACCTCAGGGCACACACAATTTGTCTGGAAATGACACACTTCCTGCCCCGGGAATTAGGGCCTAAGAGGGGCAGGAGACTGAAAATAGGACAAACACAAACAGCAAACGCATGCAACCCCCCCCCCCCCAAGCTGGCCTCTTTTCCAGTGGTTCTCAGCCTTCCTAATGCCGCGACCCTTTAATACAGTTCCTCATGTTGTGGTGACCCCCAATTTCATTGTTACAAATTGAACATAATTAAAGCATAGTGATTAATCACAAAACAATATGTAATTATGTATGTGTTTTCCGATGGTCTTAGGCGACCCCTGTGAAAGGGTCGTTCGACCCCCAAAGGGGTCGCGACCCACAGGTTGAGAACCGCTGCTTTAGACAATCTTTTCGAAGAGGCCTGTTTTGAAAAGAGAGAAGAGCCATACACAGACTCCTCACACTGCCTGTGGACAAAGGCCCGGTGCCATGCTTCTCGGTGGCTTGGCCAAGGACTGGGCAGGACTGGACGCTGCGGCCCTAGTCAGCTCCAAGGCCCCACTGAGGAGGAAGGGTGCCCACAGTCCCACAGCTCTGGCTGCCGGCAGTCTTTCCTTCGTGATGCCCCCAAGAGAACAGAGCAGCCAATCTGTTTGCTTTCCATTGCTGCATCTTAGAAGTTACAGCTGTGCCGTCAGCAGTCTTAGTGGGAAATGGGAGTCCCGAGCAGGCCCATGGGTGGTAACCCAGATGGCGCCAGGACCCCGCCACCCGAGGGGGAACCTGTGTTCTCCCAGGCTCTCCTGCACAGAGGGGCGAGGACAGAGTGGGGCTCACACTTTCCTCACCACTTTAGCCCCTGCTCCTGCTCCCCTGAATCAGTGCCATTAATGATTTCCGCCTGTGTGAGCAGCCCCTACATTGCATGGGTTACATGGACCCAGACAGCCATAGGATCTCGATCTCCCACAACTCACTCACATAAAGCCTTTTGTTAAGAGTGGGAGCTGGCAAGGTACAGCGACACTCAGACAACAGAGAAGTGAATGCTGAGAGCCCTTTTTGTTAAAAAACAGCCATTCTGGGCTCCACACCTCCCTTTACTTATCAAAGGGCCCAGCGCTTCAGAGCACCCCTTTTCCTTCCCCCACTCAGCTCTGCAAGGGCAATAAGGGAGCCCTGAGATTCGTTGCCCTCTGAAACACCTTTCGTTCACCTTAGATGGCAAATTCAGCTCGCATGAGGTAGGGTTCTAAATATTTTCCCTTCCTGGTTATACACTGCTGTGCAGATCATCATTGTTGGAGCTGGGAAGGACCTCAGTGATTTTTCTAATCAACCTCCTCATTGTACAGATGACAAGCAGAAGCCAGGGTTTGTCAAGGAGCCTTGCTCATGGCACAAGGAAGGAGGTGGCTCGGCCACGACCAGAGGCAGGCGGGCTGACTTGCAGCCTGGTGCTTTTTGTTCTCCATGGTATAAAGCAGAGGTTTCAGCCCAAACACTTGCCTGGAGCCGTCAGGCAGTGGGAATGACAGGGCCTGGCCTCATTCAGGCACTGGGTGCAGGTGGGGCTGAGTCAAGCCAGAGAGCAGACACCTTGCAAGGGGGTAGCTGCAGCAGCTTGTTGCCACGAGGGCATGCCTACTTAGTATTGCAGTATCTTTTTTTTTTCTAAGAAAAACTAGAAATCTGGATTTTAAAAAATTATACAATATCCTTATTAGCTCAAATTTAAAACAAACTATGTTCAGCCCAGTTATAACACTTGTGTAGGCCACGTTCTGGGCTGGCCAGTTTCTAAGTTATGTTGTAAAGAGATATTATTGCAAAAGGACTTCCCCAAGGGTCTCTCTCCTGACTGCTTCTGTGCTTTTCTCTTCGAGGCCTCCCACTATTTCCTGTTGCCCTCTCCCTGCCTCCCCACCACTTCTGAGCCCACTCTTCATGTTCTCCTCTGCAGCTCCCCAGATCCTGCCTCACCCAGCCCACAGGAAAGGGGCCCTCAGAGCTCCAGCCTAAATGTTCCGATGGTCCTGCCTGGCTTTGTCTCCTCCCCAAATCGCATTCACATTGCAGGTGAGGTTGAACATGAGTCATTAAACTGTGTTTCCAAATTCACTGAGAGCCAACCACAGGTCAACCAAACGCCTTGGCACAGAGGTGCTGTCATAAATGGAATCACACCAAAGTGCTGTTTGCCTTCTAGAGAAGTTGCCTAGGTGGGATTCAGAAGTAAACAAAACAACACTTATAAGAACAGCTTACTTTGCATTATGAAAGCCATGAGTATATCTGGTGTGCTTTGCTAAAATATTATGAGAGCAACTTCTAGCTACAGCCAGCTCCCTGCCAAATTCCTCATTAACTGCGGAAGCTACAAGTAGGTTTCGCTAGTGTAGCCCCATCTCTGAACAGGCCTTTGTCTAAACCCGGGGTCACACACTCAGATGCTACCAGGACCAGGCAGGGAAGTTACATGAATACAGTGGGCCGGGAGGGGCTGTGGTAGCCTGGAGAGTCTACCAGGGGCAGCCATTGCTGAGATCTAGCTGACAATGATTGTAGGCCCTGAGTGGTCATAGCTTCTCATCTTTCATGAGAAGTTAGAAATATGGGTGCTTGTGTAAATCTTTGGATAATTGAAGTTTAACAACTAATAAATAAAAACAGGAGAACCAAGATGGCGGCATAGGTTAACGCCGGAGTTTGCTGCTTTGAACAACTACTTCAAAAGTGAAACTAAAACACGGAACGGACATCACCCAGAACCACAGGAACGCTGGCTGAGTAGAAGTCCTACAACTAGGAGGAAAGAGAAACGCACACGGACACTCAGAGGAGGCGCAGTGGTGAAGTCAAATTCTGAGGTGCGGAGTGCGCGGAGTGGGCTGGCGGCGGAGGGCGCGGTTGTTGTTTTCAATCGGGAGGGAGTCGCAGACTCTGAGCACCAGATCCGGGCGAGTCTTTAGGGACCCAGACTCAAACGGGAGAAGCGGGACTGTCTGGCTTCGGTCAGAGCGAGTGCAGCTTTCTCTCCGAGCTTTGCAGTGGGTGCTGGGACTCAGAGAGGCAGAGCCCCTGGGGACAGGACTGAGAGCCGCCATAACTGCTCTCTCCGGCCCACCCTGTTGATCCTGTGCGACCCGCCCCGCCCAAGCCCTGCACAGAGGCATTTGCCGGATAGCCTCAGGCAAAGGCTAGATTACCACCTCCCTAGAGGACAGAAGTTCTCTCACTGCTGACACAGCTGATTCTCATAGCCACTTGGCCTGGAGGTGAAACCCTCCCTGGAATTAGCTACAACAATCAAGATTTAACTATAAGACTTCGAACAAAGACCACTAGGGGGTACACCAAGGAAGCATAACAAAATGCGGAGACAAAGAAACAGGACAAAATTGTCAATGGAAGATATAGAGTTCAGAACCACACTTTTAAGGTCCCTCAAGAACTGTTTGGAAGCTGTCGATAAACTTAATGAGATCTACACGAAAACTAATAAGACCCTCGATCTTATATTGGGGAACCAACGAGAAATTAAGCATACACGGACTGAAATAACGAATATTATACAAACGCCCGACAGCAGACCAGAGGAGCGCAAGAATCAAGTCAATGATTTGAAATGCGAGGAAGCAAAAAACATCCAACCGGAAAAGCAAAATGAAAAAAGAATCCAAAAATGCGAGGATAGTGTAAGGAGCCTCTGGGACAGCTTCAAGCGTACCAACATCAGAATTATAGGGGTGCCAGAAGATGAGAGAGAGCAAGACATTGAAAACCTATTTGAAGAAATAATGACAGAAAACTTCCCCCACCTGGTGAAAGAAATGGACTTACAGGTCCAAGAAGCGCGGAGAACCCCAAACAAAAGGAATCCAAAGAGGACCACACCAAGACACATCATAATTAAAATGCCAAGAGCAAAAGATAAAGAGAGAATCTTAAAAACAGCAAGAGAAAGAAACTCAGTTACCTACAAGGGAATACCCATACGACTGTCAGCTGATTTCTCAACAGAAACTTTGCAGGCCAGAAGGGAGTGGCAAGAAATATTCAAAGTGATGAATACCAAGAACCTACAACCAAGATTACTTTATCCAGCAAAGCTATCATTCAGAATTGAAGGTCAGATAAAGAGCTTCACAGATAAGGAAAAGCTAAAGGAGTTCATCACCACCAAACCAGGATTATATGAAATGCTGAAAGGTATCCTTTAAGAAGAGGAAGAGGAAGAAAAAGGTAAAGATACACATTATGAACAACAAATATGCATCTATCAACAAGTGAATCTAAGAATCAAGTGAATTAATAATCTGATGAACAGAATGAACTGTTGATTATAATAGAATCAGGGACATAGAAAGGGAATGGACTGACTATTCTTGGGGGGGAAAGGGGTGTGGGAGATGTGGGAAGAGACTGGACAAAAATCGTGCACCTATGGATGAGTACAGTGGGTGGGGAGTGAGGGCGGAGGGTGGGGCGGGAACTGCGAGGAGGGGAGTTATGGGGGGAAAAAAAAGAGGAACAAATGTAATAATCTGAACAATAAAGATTTAATTAAAAAATAAATAAATAAAAATAAAAACAAAACACGTTCCCAACCACATAAAAGCTCTCTGAGGGTTTGATTCAACCATGAACTACCAGACAGCAGCCTCTAGGTCAGTGGTTCTCAACCTTCCTAATGCTGCAATCCTTTAATACAGTTCCTCATGTTGTGGTGACCCCCAACCATAAAATTATTTTCATTGCTACTTCATAACTGTAATTTTGCTACTGTTATGAATCGTAATGTAAATATCTGATATGCAGGATGTATTTTTATTATTACAAATTGAACATAATTAAAGCATAGTGATTAATCACAAAAACAATATGTAATTATATATGTGTTTTCTGATGGTCTTAGGCGACCCCTGTGAAGGTTCGTTCGACCCCAAAGAGGTCGCGACCCACAGGTTGAGAACCGCTGCTCTAGGTTGAAGGACAGGGCCAAGAAACACTAAAAAGGAATCCAGTCGTGGTTCCCAACTGCTTCTATGGAATTACTCACTCAGGATTTTAGATTCACACATGGTCACAGAAGGCCCCACTGTTTGATGGCTCGTTCTTCTAAACCCCATTCTAAACAGGGATGCCACCTGTACCCTTGTATAATATGCAACAAACTCGATTGGACAAACCTAAAGGAATTGACAAGTCCAATCAATGTCCCTGGACTCCTTCCCACTTTGTCCCAAATGCACACTAGAACTTGCCAGCAGCATTCAAATCCTCTTCTCACCCCTCCTATCTCACCACCATTCACTTGCTTACAACCAGATTCTTTTCAAGGTTGAAGTCCTTAAAGTAGGTCAACACATCATGCAACAGAACTACCCTCTGCCTACATGTGATCACTGGACACATCCAGTAAAGGCTGAGGTATTTGCACTTTGCATTTTATAATTTGTGTTGTGTTTTATATCCCAATATGTTGTCATGCTGTCAGTCACATGGAGATGACACTGGTCCTTGTCCAGGAAACCAAAATGAAAAAGACAAGCCTCTGGTAGTAGAAAAGAAACTCTGCTTCTCTCTAAACCAATTTGCTTTAATTGAACAGTATTTATTGAGTGCTATAATATGCATCAGGGACCATGTTGTACATTGGCCATCACATTCTTGAACTTAGACTTGGGGGCAGACTTATCTTATAGGTCACACTTAAGTGAAACAGATAGTGATGGCCTTCGTAGGAGAAGGAAGGGAAACTGAGAAGGTCCCAAATGGAAGGTGAGGAAACAATAGTTTCTAGAACATATTATCAAATTCCTGTGACTACCTATGCTTCTTTCATTTTGTTAAGCTAAAGCCTTTAGTAAAATTCCAGCTCTATCTCAGCCATGACTTTGGGTATTAATGGGAATGTCATATTTACTCATTTGAATGAGGAATGTTTTATAGGGTAAGCAAGAGTCTTCCCCCAAAGTTATAATAATATGGAGAGGCCCACGGGGAAGAGATTTTAGGGTACTAAAACCAAGTCTTTGGAATCTAGCTTTCCACTTGTAGACAGATTTTTTTGCTCCAGTTAATGGCCTTAGGGGATGTTAAGTTTATTTTTTATTGAGTCAGTTGGAAATTTCCTATGCACAGATGAATCACTCTTGTAGGAAACATCAAAGAATCATTCTCCTTTTTCAACATCTATGTTTTCGTGCCTCAAAGTGAACTTCCCATTTTTAACTCCAGGTCTGCTACTCCTCTCATGTTGCTATCTCATTTTTGACGTCATCATCCAGTTAACTACTCAGGATAAAAATTTCAGAATTGTGATCAACATTTTCCTCTCTCTCCCTCACCCTTCTCCCTAACTCTTTAATACTGTATTCAAATGTTGGCGATTTTGTTGAGATAAATTGCCCAAAATGATACTCCATGAAACACAAAAAGTGTTATTGGAGGCAGTATGAGAACAGTATTTGTATTCTTTGGTCAATAAGTTTGGCAACACTACATACTGTATTTCCCTTTAGAAATTTCAGAGAATATTTGCATATTAAAGGCTCTGAGAAGTTCTGTTCTATAATTTAGAAACCCATTTTAACTTTGTCAAATGTAGAATACTCCACACTTTTCAACCATACAATATTTCTCAGTATTCTTGTTAGTATTCTCCATAACAATAGGTCACTGCTAATTTGGAAAATTCTGTTAGGAGTGTGTGTGCCCGGAATGTCTCTCCCAGAGGTGCCTATTGCTCATTTCCTCTGTGATTTCCCTCTTACCTAGACTGCTGCATCAGCCCCTTATTTATTATCCTTGCTTTAAGTCTCTACCAATTTTATCCTATTATTTTCTCTGCATTCGATTATACTTTTGTAAGTACAGTTATTAACTTTCTCTCATACTCAAAAATCATACATGGCCCTTATACTGCCAGAAATATAAAGTTATAGCTATCTGCAGGTCTTTTGAGGGTTAGGGTCTATGTAGATTAAAACTGGCTGCATTGTCAAATATTGAAAGTGGGCTAGGCAGCAAATTACCAAGAGCAGCTTGAGACAGAGATAGTTTAATATAATAAACAAGGATAAAAAACAATTTTATCCTGAAGTTCAACATTAAAATATTTGGAATAATGACAGACACCAAACCAAAGATCTATAAATCTTAGAAAACACCCACATACTTGGAAATATTGTATTCGAGCTACCAGAAACAAAATATAAAGGGAAAATCTTGAGGGCAGACGGGGAGTGGGGGTGGGGCGGGGGGTGGGTGGGAAGACACGTTGCTGCTAGAGGAATAAAAATAAGTATTACAGCAGACTTCTCAACAGAAACAATGAAAGCCAGAGGCAATGAAATGACAACAGAATTTGATATCCAGTGAAAGTATCTTTCAAAAATGCAAGAAAAATACTTCTTCAACCAAATCAAAACTGAAAGACTTAATTGCCAGAAGATAGTAGCTACAATAAATGTTAAAGGAAGTTCTTGAGGCAGAAAGACCATGATAGTAGACAGCAATTTAGATCTACACAAAGAAATACAGGTTGCTATCCATGGAATAAATTAAAGTAAAATAAATTCATTTCCCCATTATTTTTAATTGTTTAAAATATAACTGTCTGAAAATGTTGGGGGAAAATCAGGTAAAAAGACTGTAGCTCTTATTCTTGGATAAAGCAGGAGATATAGTAGCAGGGAAATAAAGAATAAATAAGGGAGATAAAGTATAAACGAGTCAGGATTTAGACCTCAATCAATGCTGGGAGATCAGGTTCCCAGGCAATAGGTATAGGGGCTAGGAATGGGTGGCTGGTTTATAGCCATAGGGCCATGTTTCTTAACAAAATTCTCTGCTTCTTAATTCTAGCCCTCTTTCCAGCCTTGTTTCTCACCACTCCTTTACCACCCCAAGATTTCAGACCTAAGGATACCTTGTTGGTGCCCACACACATTTTCTTTTTGTGGCCCTACACATCATATGATTTCCTTCATTTCTAGTTCTAACTATTATATTCTTTTCATACTTCAACATTTTCATACTTCAACACTACTAATACTTCAACACTATTCATAGTGTCTTTTCATACTTCAACATTTATTCAATTAAAATGATATCTTATCAAGAAGCTTTTTGTAATCCTCCAAATTAGGTTGGCTTTCTCCCACCCCTGTGACCATGACATATGACTTATATGGCAATTAGCTATTTATATGGTTTTTATCAAGTTCATGATATGCTCCATGAAGGAAGAAAGCACAATTTAGTCATTTTTGAATCCCCCTCTTTTCATCCACCCCCCATCCGCCCTATGTTCAAGTTCTATTAATGGAAAGATTCTGACATATACAAGCTCAGCAAAATTTGTTGAATAAAATTAAGACTTAGGACTTTGGCTTTTTGGTGCCTATGTCATTTGAAGTAAAGAATAGGATCAACATGAATGCAGATACAGGGTCTTCTTTCCTCTGGGGTCTGACTTAAGTAGGGTCTGCTCTTTAAGAACCTTTTAAAACTGGTCAGGGTGGGATGGCCATTCTAGCAAGGGAAACAGAGTGGTACTCAGGAACCCGGAAGTGAGACCTGAACCCCTCCCATATTGTGAGGGGTAGAGAAAAGCTGTGATGGGCCATTCCCTCCAGGCTCCCAGTTCTGAGTTCATAGCCATGGTAGATATGGGGCTCTTTATTTGCAACTTCCCCAGACAATGTGAGCTCAGTCACTCGTCAAGACCAAGTGTAGCTGGGATGGCTCATATTCATCAAATATTCATTCCACAACAGGTGGTTAGGGGAGGTGAAGCAACAGTTAAGAGAGAAGTGGAACCTCAGTGAGAACTAGGGTGGGGGCAGGAAAGTCACAAGGACAGAGAACAAGCTGAGTCTTCAAGTATCAGTCTGACTTCATATTGGTAGAGAGCTCAAGTATTCCAGGAGCTAGAGAAGTTTACAGGTCACTGAGCCCAGTGTGTGGACCAGTGAGAAAACCAGGATGACAGGTGCAGTCATTCTATGGTGGCAGTCAGAAAAATATAGTATTGGGAGTTGACACCTTTTGGTATGAAGGCATTAGATCTTGTGCTAATTGGATCAGAGTTGCCATGGAGGGTGGGCGGTAGTTAAAAGGACCTTGGTCCTGAATGAGCTTCACCCTGTGGCTTGAATACTAATTTATGGCTGGAAAAAGTTATGAGGACACACGCCCTTATTAATATAGCCCACCAACACCAGTATCCTCCAGGGCCATGTCTTAGTTCACTTGAGTTGCTATAACAACATACCATAGACTGGGTGGCTTATAAACAACAGAAATTTACTTCTCACAATTCCGGAAGTTGGAAGTCTGAGATCAGGATGCCACTGTGGTTGTGTGAGTGCTCTCTCCTGGGTCTTAGACTTCTCCTTGTGTCCTCACATGGAGAAAAGGACTAGGGATCTCTGTGGGGCTCTCTATTAAGTCTACTCTCATGACATAAGCACCTCTCAAAGGCCGCCCTCCTAATACCGTCATCTTTGAGAACAACAATCTCAATATATGAATTTTGCGGGAAAAGAAACATTCCAACTATAGCAGCACGGCCATCATTGTTACAGAATCTTCAGCAACTTGATGCTCAAAATAATTTTTTTTCTTTTACAGTAGAAAAAAATCACAAATTATTGTTCTAGATTGGCTTTTAAACTAAGTAGACTCCAAATGCTTCCAACAAGAATATGGCTCAAATGATTCCTATGTTAAAGAGAATTTCTACTGTAATTATGGAAGTATCTGCTCCGCTAGCCCCTTTCATTGCTGCTTTGGCAAGGTGCTCAGCTATCACAGTTCAGCCCTATGAACCTCTAACTGTAGCTTGGACCCTGGAGGACCAGAGCCTTAACGGGGCTGCCTTTTCCACATCCTGAAAGGATTGCAAAGATCCTTTTACACAATGCTTGGGGATCTAAAGGCCTATTGGGACTGTAAAGGTGTCAAAAAATCCTCTGTTGTTTATCACTAGTGTGGTGGCTCAAAGTACGCCCCACTTTCTACCTTGATACCTTATTTAAAAGTTAGAACATCTTTATCAGGGTGAGAAAGACAACTTTTACTTGTTCAGTGGGTAGTTTTTTTAAAAGCCTTAGAGATTCCTTCCTAACACAGGTCTATTCGTAAGTGTCCAAGACACTTATCCTTTAAGCACACGTGCAGGGAAGGCAGGAGACAAAATACAGAAGAAATTAGAGCCTCCGGGGTGAAAGGAGGAATTTTTCTCATTTGGCTGCAAGGAATCCTTCACACACTGCTGGGAGTAATGCTGCCCCTCTCTCTACACCCACTCAGTGGGGAGGAGTAAGATACAGCCCTCTATTTTTCAAATGGTCAAGTTCTCAACAGAAACCTTTCTTAATTCAAAGCACTGATCATGATTTATATGGGACAGTCATGGCTATAAAGTGTTTGCCAGGCAAAATCAAATAAATATAAAGCAGTCCAATAAGTAGGCAGTTAAACATAAGGCTACCTGTTTCTAAACATCCACTCTGAGTTTTAACTCATGGGACAGACAAGATGTCCAGGTCCCATCAATGACATCGATGTCCAAGCATTCACGGTTCTCAGCTAACATGGTGGGGTCATGGAAACTGGTCCCTGAAGTCACTGGCCAATTTTTTCATACTCTCTACATTGCAGGTGACCCTTCTGTAAATATCGTGGTACTCTGGCAAGCTGAGGGGACTGCCCAGGACGGCCCCTCCCACTTAATCAACACCTTACCAAGGTAGGTTTCATTCCAGTTTCCTCCCCAGTAAACTCCCAATCTTGCACCTGCATGCTTTTGCTTAGCTAGCCCTTCAACATTCAGCATCCCTTGCTACCTGAAAAGGGATGCTTTAACTCTGACCCTCAGAAAGCAACCTTTGACCTTAGCTGCCCAACCTTAGCCCTCATGAGGGGAGGTCCCTGACTATGTTTATACTAGGGTAACAGAGGCAGACCCTCTCTTTCTTTCTCTCCAACACCCGCTTCTTTTTAACTCACTACTAGGCTAATAACAAAATAGGCAGTAAACTGCAGACACTAAGACCAGCCAAACAGGTGGTCCTACCTTGACTGTGGCAATGAGTGCCCCTGGGACTCTAATGTAAGTCATGTCATTTCCTGTGCGCTAGTATTGCATCCCATCAAAAGGAAAGTAGAACCTGGAATTGTTATGCTTCCCTTACCGATTTACTTTTATGCTGGGGAGAAATTTCATCCCAAAGGGTAATTTATTCCAAAACCTGCAAGTGTCTGGGAAAAGGGACTTCTAATGAAAGTGCCTTTTTAACCATAACTATATATCATGTCCTGACATTTATAATGAAGCCTAGAGCCAGAAATAGATGCTTCAGGAGCACGGGAGATGTCTAAACAGCTAGATTGA
Source organism: Myotis daubentonii (assembly GCF_963259705.1). Lineage (NCBI taxonomy): Eukaryota > Metazoa > Chordata > Mammalia > Chiroptera > Vespertilionidae > Myotis > Myotis daubentonii. Next base: position 128,442,511 of record NC_081842.1, read on the forward strand.
GTCTATTTTGCTTAAATTGTGCCTATGCCTGGGAAAAGTCTAGGGGTTTCCATGTCACTGTGATTTGGGGGGTTTCTGAAATTGCCTTTGTTTTGCCCACAGGGCTACCTTGAGTGGTGCTGCAATGGGCAAGCTGAGACCACATACACATGTGTGTCTCAAGCAATGCAGAAAAGAAGCAATTGCCTCCATTTCTAAGAAAGGCAGAATGTTAATCTTTTGCTATCTGCTTTATTCTTCCCTAAAATTATATTGATTTTGTTTTTCACTATGTAATTAATAGAGAATTTAGTTAGCAGCTGAGATGTGATGCTCTTATAATTATCATTGTTCTTGAACCCACCTTGAAATCCTTGGGCAGAGAGTTGGAATGTTTTGGAAAATTAATTAAAAGAAGACTTAAAGTGTTTGTAGCTTGAAGAAACCACGGAGGGCCATAAAGGGGATGATAGGTGTTTATTCAGTAGGGAACTCTTTAGAAGGGGTGAAAAAATGTGTGAAGTAGGTGTGAAAAAAATCATTATATAATTTTTCTTAAAAATTATGGTTTTCTAAATGTCTTTTAAAGGAAACACAGCATTTAAAAACTTGTTTAATGTAAATTGGAGGCACTAGAGTAGAGAATAACCTTTAGAAACTTGGATGTTCTATGCAAAATAATTCAACTCAAACTGAGATTTAGAGGCCACACAAAAAGGTGGGTGGTAAAATGGTTGGTGATGGCCAGGGAGATATTTTTCTGATTGAAAAGCAGCCACCACAGGCTTTTATGCTGATGCAGAAGAGCAGCCTTCTCACCTAGGAGGATATATGGGATGAGTTGCAGGAGAGAGGGAGGGCTGAGACAGATTAATTTCACTTCTCTTGGCAGAGAGGAAGCTGTGCTCAGAGAAAAATTAGAGCGAGGCCATCATTCATGCAAAGATGCTACCCATCTTGGAAGTGGGGTGACAACTAAATGAAGTGCCTCCAGTGTCCAAGCCAGCGCTGAAAAGAGAAGTGGAGGGGCCCACCTGGAGAGTGCAAGCCCAGCCTGCAGGGGGCAGCGCTGCTCAGCCCTGGCCAGTTGTCACAACCTAGGAATGGAAGCCTGGAATACCCAGATCTTCCAGCAGCTCAAGAAAAGCCAGAAAACTGGATTTTGATTTGAAACCTCTTTAAAAGGTCAACCACACAAATAAAGCCTTACCAAAGCATTGCCCCAAGACCTTTTTCTGAAATTGGCACTTTGCAGTCACCAGAAGAGTTCAACCAGGGAACTCATATGCATAACACATGGACACAGACAATGGGGTGGTGAAGGCTTGGGGAAAGGGGGGGGGGGAGGAAGGGGGCAAAGGATATATGCAATACTTTCAACAATAAAGATTTATATTTTTTAAAAAAGAAGAAACTTTCACGAAGGCGATGGAAGAAGGCAACAGTGTTATTATCTGAAGGCAGTTGCAAATTGCAAGTCATTGGCAAGGGTTTTTATGGGAAAACTTCTCTAAAGATTTGGTGTTGGAGCCAAACACTAAAAATAATGCATATATCGCAGAAGGTTCCTAACCTCAAGTCTGGAAGTTAAAAACAGAATTATATTGAGTAGTGATTAATAACAGTTGAATCTGAATATGAAGTCACTTCTACATAGCAAGAGGTTAAATATTTATGCTGTTATTTGAATCAGAAGTTATACTCTGGTAGGAAATTTATGAATGACTGGATTATGTGTTTTATGTCTAGTCCCTCTATGATTTGCATGCTTAACTGTTTGGTCCACATTATCATAAGTCAGGGACCCCCGCTCACCTGATAGCAGCTATTGAAATTTCGAACATAACATTCAGAGAGGAATAAAAAGTCCTTTTAAGGAAGATTTGCAACCTCTGACTTATAAAATGATGGAAATTTTCAGTGGGATTGGCATTTCTTTCCACACTCAATTGAGTTTGAATGTTGCTTCATCTCACAGCAATCTTGCTTGAGGTACCACGTTCATTCTCCTATCTAGCTTCACAAGCTATAATGTGTACCCTGAAGGGTTAAATAGGGCGAGCAAACACTCCTATTACATCCTTGTGGTGGATCTGATTATTGTCCAGAAATATTCATTCCTATCCTACCTTCACCTTCATGGGCACAGTGTCCTTCACTGACCTTTGCCTTCGGGCTTCACCTTGGGATTTGCTTTAATCAACATAATGTTAGCAGATATGATCACAGGCTTGAAAAACACATGAGTGATTGGGCTTCTCTTGTTTCTGCCATGTTTGCAAGGCATGCTTTCTTAAGGTAACTACTGACTCTTCAGGCCGAAGTGAACACATATGGAGCAGAGCCACCCAGCCAGACCCAGTTAAAACAATGTGCCAAGGGAGCCCAGCCTACATGAGCTGCCCTAGTCAACTCCAGATCCAAGAGAGTAAATGATTGTTCTTTTAAGAAACTGAGGTTGGCGGGGAGCTTGTTTTTCAGCAATACTTTAGCACCAGCTAATTAATGCCTTTTAATTGGTCCCTACAATTGATTTGCTTAGCTCAGTGGTCAGCAAACTCATTAGTCAACAGAGCCAAATATCAACAGTACAACGATTGAAATTTCTTTTGAGAGCCAAATTTTTTAAACTTAAACTATATAGGTAGGTACATTGTTGTTAACTTAATTAGGGTACTCCTAAGGCTTAAGAAGAGCCACACTCAAGGGGCCAAAGAGCCGCCTGTGGCTCGCGAGCCGCAGTTTGCAGACCACGGGCTTAACTGAAGTGTAAGCATTGCACTTAGGTGTGGGTAGCAGATATTCTAAGGACTGGAAGAGCTGGAGAATATTCAGAGCATCTAAGTTCAGCTACGGGTCTACTTTGAGGCAGGATCCTTAAGGGCCAGCTGCCTCCATTAATTAAATATCAGTTAAATTAGAACCAGGGTATCATTTTCTTCTGAACCCTCTTCCATCTCACCTACCATACACCATCCAACCATTCACTGACTATATATCCTGTTGATTCTGCTTCTTACACATAAGTCTTTCCAGTGTTCTTTGTTCTCATTGCCAACAGTCCAGGGCCCGTTCATCGCCATCTCTTGCTTGGATTAGTACAACAGTCTCATGTTGCTTCCCCTCCCCATCCGTTTCCTCATTATGGCTTCCAAGCTCCTTTAGGATCTGATTCCCACTTCCCTTGCTAACAACCTTCACCACCTATACCCTAATGTGCCCCAACCCTCACACCCTTCCTCTAAGATTTAGCCCCATTGAGTTCCTTTCTGCCCCTCAAAGGTGCCACAGTCTCTCTGGACTTTCATGTTTCCACTCATCTGACACCCTTCTCTCTTTCTGTTATTTCAATTCTCACACTCTCAATGAGTTTATGGAGAAGTCTGAACTCAGAAAAGTGAAAACATGAATGGATCCCCTCCACCATTGCTTTCCCAATGAAGACAAACTAAATTTGTCTTTCCTATTCCACACTGAGAAATTGGAGAGATTCCATAACTGCTTAAAAATTCTGTTATCAAAAACTTTACTAGTTTAAATCTCCAGTCTAATTTCTGTTTTTTTCCCCTTAGCAACACAGGGTTTCAGCATAAGTCTTGTGGTTCAGAAAGCCTGTGGTCAGACCTTAAGAAGAAGGGGTAAGACACCTTTCCAACCCTCTGGGTCCCACAGTCCTGGGCTGAAGATAATGGAGATAAAGAAAAGGAACAAGTGTCTTTTCTTTAAATGACATCACAGCCAATGCCCTCAGTAGACATCAAAATGCTGATTGTTTTGGGGGTGCATATTGTGAATTTATTGGAGGTTTCTGTAGAGGAAACATCACCATATATTTCCTTTGTGGGTCCACCTCTAGACCTTTCATCTAAGTCTCTCAGTTCATCCCTTCCTCCCTCCAACAGCAGAAAACTTCATTGCTTCTGGTGTAGCTGATGGGGCATTTTCACCAATGGATTGCTCTCCAGGATGAGGTACCCACAAGTTTAGCCAAATGTTTAAGCAGCTCAACAGAAGTTATGTGTAAAAGAAAACTACCCAGTATCTTTTAAAGACATTTATGGGTAAATTTTGCTAAAAAATGGTTTGCTAGTAAATTCTGTTTCCTATCTAAACTGCCTTAGGATCACAATAATCAAATGGTTAGTAAGACATTTGCCCTGATAGTATTAAAAAAGGGAAGCGATTCTAGAATAATTTGGTTTCTCATTTCTCCCTTGCCTACAGTGTTTCTGTTTTCCGGATTTCAGTTAAAGGGGTGAGCATTTTGGATTGCTTGTCCTGTTAGCAAACACTCTGTAAAAGCCCTGCAGTAGATGGGTCTGAATTCAAGCAGTCTGTTTGATCTCCAAGGTCCTGTGAAGGCAGGGCAGAGTGCTTAAGAAGCCTTACAATGAACAGCTACCTAAGTAATAAGAACCCTGGCTGGGGAAACAACGTTTGCCCCTTCTGGCTTTTCACCTCTCAGATGCTGGCAGGTGAAACAAGATACAGCACCTTTCTGGTGTTTGGTTCCATGCACAATTGGAGTTACACCACTACAAACTGCTAGACCACGCGGCCAGGTCCCTCACCTGCAAGTTGAAGATCAGGATTCATGTAAACCTGTAGGGAAGAGTGTCTCTGAACTCCTCTGTCTGCCGATTACCTCTCTTTTCTTCATCCTGCCAGGGGCACCCACCTCCTAGTTGCCCACATGCTGAGATGGTCCCTACCCAAGCAGGTGGCATAGCAGATGTTTCCCACACCTAAGCTGTGGGGAGCCGATATAGGGTTAAGCCTTGGACTGACCTGTTGGCAAAGTCACAAACAAGTGCCAGCTTAGAGGGCACAGTCCTCTTAGAATAATTTGGCTTGACCTTATAACACTCCCTAGATCTTATCTGGGAAGCTAATGGGCTGAGGGAAGTGCAGGAAGTGTAACTATGGTCAAAACAAGTGAAACTCTCAAGAACAGTGTAACTATGGTAACCACCACTACCTTGTTTACCTCTGACTATAAAATGGTTGGTGCGGCCTGAGCACCGGGTAGAAGTCCTTCCTCTTGAGTTGGACTTACCCGCCTGGCCCCCCAATATTCTCAAATTATCTCTTGTCTTTTCTCTTTCATTTGTGTGCGGCTCCTCTTCCAGATCCTGAACCTTGAACCACGCGGTTCGTGGAGGGAAACACAACACTAAGCCACTTTGTCTTTAGCCTTTGTTCTCCTCAGAGAGGTAGACTCTGAAATCAGACTTGCTCTCCTATTCACTACGTGAGCAATCTTGTTGAGCCTCAGTTTTATACATCTGTAAAAGGGGGATAATTATAGTGCCTGTCTTTTAGTGTTGCTGTAAGAGTTAAATAAATTGATGCATTTAAAGAACTGGAATCAGTGCCTGGCTCATAGAAAGAATCACACACATGTTAGCTGTTTCTACTATTTCTGGTGTCTCTCTGGACTGAGTCACTTCCTATGCTTGGCCCTGGTCTGTTTTCTCCTGGCTCTTGACCACCAGTCTAAGTCTGACACCTAAGTGTCAGATAAGTCCCCTATTGGCTGAACCACACTGAAACCCAAAGGGCACAGGAACCCCCTGATGTGTCCATTCCTAGATGAAACGTAGACTTGTCCAATACTACATCGCTAATTAGTGGCAGAGCTGGGGCTGGCTGGGGTTGGCTTCTGCGGAACATTTCAGCCCGAACTGCCTCAGTGGAGTTTATAAAGTCCAAAGTGGTCAGGACATCTGTCTCTCCACCTTTTTTTTCTAGAAAATAAAAAATTAATTATTTAAATATGTCCAGCCTTTAAAATTGATCTATGTCTCTATGGTTGGAGTCTAAATTTGTACAATCTCTAAATGAAGGCAATTTAGCAATATTTACCAAATGTCAGATGCATGAACTCATTAAACCAGCAATTCTGAGTTCTAAAAGTTTCTCTTAAATAAATACTTGGAAATACGAGAAATGATCAATGTCCAAGATTATTAATTATTAGAACACTGCTTGCTATAGCAAGAAGTTGGAAACAATCTAAATATCCATCAAGAACAAAGAATTTAAATAAATTATGGGACATCTGTACAAATTGAATATAGACATTAAGGAGAATGAGGCATCTCTTTTTGTACTGATACAGACTAATCTTCAAGATGTATTGTTAAGCAAAAATGAATAAATAATACATAATATATATTTATATATAAATAGTTGTACGTATTTTCTTATATGTGCATAATATATCTCTGGAAGGAGACCAAGAAATTGAAGTTGTCTGTGGGGAGGGAGACTCAGAAGGAAAGTTTTTACAACATGCTTTTTACTTTGCAAGGTGCGGGACATGTGAAATCTATTCCTTATTCAAAATTAAGTAAATGTGTACATTTCTCATGAAACCATGTGAGAACGTGAACGCATATGAGGAGAACACGTGTGGTGGTTGATAAAGATGAGAGGAGCCTGCTCATGACTCTGGAAGCTGGTTTGCTGCTCAGCTGAAACATCTAGCTGCTTTGAGGTTTTTGACCATTGTATGGTTTCATTGGTTTGTAATCTTTGTCAAATATTGTTCAGTTATTCACACAGTGGACCACTAGCTAGACAGAAAGCATAGGAAACTAATGGAGAAATACAACAAAGTAACGAGGATCATAAAGACAATATCAATTCTGCACATTTGCCTGGAGAGAATCTACAGCAGGTCTGAAGTTGTAGTCATCTGATCACACTTCTTCATAGCTCATCAAGATGTCTCCAAGAACCTCAAACACCAATATTAACCAGATGACATCTAAACAACGATCTTACCCAATTTGGCTTTTCTTTTATTGAGGCCTGGATGGGCTTGCCATGTTACACAGAAACACCTGCACAAGAATTAAATTCTATTAGAATCTGTAGAAGAATTATTCATGAAATAAATACATTTTTACTACAGATTACCTAATAGCAGCCTTGGCTTCCCAGGTGAGAAGTAGCACTGTTGCAAATGAACTTTGGCAACTGGGTAACTCTGTTCTATCGATTTTTAATTTTTGGCTAATTGCTGAAATGATGGCTTTTCTATTTTTCCAGTGCAGTTTATCCTAATACATACAAGATGTCACTTCTCACTGGTGATCACTGCTACTTAGGAGGGTGTCTCCCTCTCTGTCAGTTTTCCTTAAGCACCCAAATGGAATTTTGTCTATGCCATAGCTTGTATTTTAAGTCATGTTATCCCAAACATACCCTCTGTACTTAGTAAAAATCTGCCTGGTTGTTTTATATGATGTAATAGCAGACAAAACAAAACCATATCTTCATCTACATAGACATCTACCCTTAACCATGCGACGGACCCTTTCTTGTGGTGAAGAACCCTTTCCTTTTTTTATAATTTGGGAAAAAAGCTAAAAATTACATAAGTAAACCTATTTTGTCCACTTTAATGCGATAACATGTAGTTAAATTTCAATGTATATACATGCAACTCAGAAACATAATGCAGACAAATTATTGTTAAAAAACAAATTCATCTGAAGACTAAAGCACAGAAGGTCATTTATTAAATGCAAAAAGACAGAGTATTTGAAAGGTTGTAGTTAAAATCACATGATGCATTCTTAGTTATTTACAAAAATATTTTTATCTTAAAATAATTTTTTCTTATCCTATGGAAAAATATGATAAAGTATATTAAAATCCTAAAGGAAGATTTCCTGAACTTCTGGTTTTTGTTTTTGTTTGTTTGTTTTTTTGGGGGGGAGGAAATGTATGAATCAGAGGCAAAGGTGTGCAGGGGAAAGTGCTTCCTGCAGGAGGGACAGAGATGTGCCCGGTTCTGGGTGTCTAGCAACATCTCCCCTGTCTCCACCTGCTGCTTTCTCTGTGTCCTATCCACAGCCAACAAAACACGGCTGTTCCCCAAAGGTGCTCTTTTCAGCCTGCTGCTCTCTCGAGTTTGTTTTCATTCATCCTGGCCACTTACCAATTAAATAACACGTCTTACTAAGCACACATTCTGAGTGGAATACTTCAGCAATAATATGAATGACAGCTGTCACTACCATCACCTTCAAAAACCTGCCCTCCACTGAACAGATAAATAAGCAAGTAAGCAAATATGCTAGTTGATGAGGAAAAAGCAAAATTCATGGCAAAAATGAGTCCACTGGAACACAATTTAATGGGGATAAGTAGAAGAGAAGTGACAACTGTGTGAGCATTTCCACCCTGCCTACTCAAAGGAAGGGTTTGGCAGGCCCCCCGGACCCCCAGGCACTCCAACGTTGGGGTCCCCAAACCTGCCCATGTCTGAATCTGAATGTAGAACTTCATTTCTGGCCACCCTACTCCAGAATCTCTTTATGAAGAGATGCTACCCAAATGCTCACACATAGTAGATATATAGACTTGAGCTCTCCACTGGACTCTGCCTACCTTTAGCTCCAAACCTGGGTGTGAGTGTCTGGAAGGCCACATTTCTCACACGTGCTAGAGGACAGAAACTTCCACCATGCCCCTTCAGGGAAATGACCCTTTCCTCTCCTCCAGGGCTTCCTTAGGACTCCTGGGTCTCCAGAAAGTCTGGCCCTGGGGAAAATACATGTGTCCACCAAGAGAAGTGAAGAACTTCTGTTTCTGGGCAAATGGGAGCCAGGAGTAGAAATGCATCTTGCAAATTAAAAATAAAAATCTTGAGAGTAACCAAGATGGCAGTGTAGGTAAATGCCTGTACTTGCCACCTCCCACAACCACATCAAAATTACAACTAAAATACAGAACAACTATCATTCAGAACCCCATGAAAGCTGGCTGAATGGAAGTCTTACAACTGGAGAAGTAAGCACTTTGAAACTGGTAGAAGCAGAGGCTCAGAACTGGATGGTCTGACACCCACATGTCCAGTTTTTTGGGGTTTTTTTTGTTTTTTTTTAAATTGGGAGGGAGATCATCTCTGTGGAGGCTACCCATGAGGAGAAAGGGGACCCAGCCCTCACCAGACCCTCTTTGTGGAATTACAAAGCTGGGAAGAGAAGTCCTCGAAACTACTGGCTGTAAAAATTGAGCAGGGATTTTGGCTGAGTGACACAGAGGCTGCTAGAGACCCAGGTGTTCCTTTTAAAGGGCCAGCACATGAACTTACCTGGTCCCACTCACTCTGAGCTCCAGCACTGGGGTGATGGCTTTTGGGGACACAGACACAAACAGGGAGGAACTAGATTGTCTGGCATTGGGGCAGGAACTCAGAAGCGGCTTTCTCCCAGAGAGGGGTGTTCACAGGGGTCATTCTTCCTGTGTTGGGACCTATCCAGTCACAAGGCTGACTGGCAGCCATATCTGAATTTCCAGCAACCTGGCTCACACTGTTCTCTCCACCCTGGTGATTCCCTGAGACCCAGCCCCACCCAATTTGCAGGCCTACCCAAGCTGTTGGCAGCAGCTTTTCTATATGAATGGCCTGTCCTGGCTCAGGCTTCAGACTTTGCTAAAATCTCTCAAACAAGCTTCAGCCTGTGTCAGCGTGACCCAAACCTATCAATAAAAGGCCCAAGATCCAGCACTAGCATGAGCCTGCCTTGCTTCACAGCTGGGAATCACCTGGGCACCTCCAAGCCCAATACAAATCGGAGGCATCTGCATATCCTTCTGTAGCTACTTCCTGGTGGCCCCAGGCAGTGGCTGACTTTGCACCTCCCTGGAGGCCCTAGAGTCATTACACCCAGTGGACAGCTTCATACCATACCATATTACAACTCTACACATCCACAAGTGACACACTCAAGGAGCAGACTCAGTGAGCACCAAAGACCCACTGAAGCAAGTCCTGCTCCATTGTGGTATCTCCTTCACAGTAGCTATCCCACTGTAGTTGCAGCCGGTCCTCACAGCCAATTGGCCTGGAGGTCAATTCCTCCCAGTGATGCCAGCAACAATCAAGGCTCAACTATAACACTGTGCACACAACCCACACAGGGGCGCACCTAGAGTGCCCAGCTCAGGTGACTGGGGAGGCTGAGCCACTGGGCCCTACAGGATACCTACTATATAACACCACTTTACCAATCCAGGAGACATAGCAGCTCTACCTAATACACAGAGAAGCGGCCAAAATGTGGAGACAAAGAAATATGTCACAAATGAAAGAAATGGAAGCAAGCAAACTACTGAATACAGAGTTCAAAACCATGGTTATAGGGGTACTCAAGAATCTTCATGAGAGCTTCAAAGGATTTAATGAGAATGTAAAAGACATGAAAAAAGGACCAGTCAGAAATTAAGTATACACTAACTGAAATAAAGAATAATTTACAGGAATTCAACAGTGGAGTAGAGGAGTCCACTGTTGGAATGATTTGGAATATGAGGATAAGCACCCAATCAAAAATACCAAAAACAAAAAAGGATCCAAAAATATGAAGATAGTGTAAGAGCCTCTGGGACAACTTCAAGTGTACCAACATTGCATTTTGGGGATACCAGAAGGAGAAAAGAGAGAGCAAGATATTTAAAACCTATTTGAAGAAATAATGACAGAAAATTTCCCCAGTCTGGTTAAAGAAATAGACTTATAAGTCCAGGAAGCACAGAGTCCCAAACAAAAGGAACCCAATGAGGCCCACAACAAGACACATCATAATTAAAAAGCCAAGGGTTAAAGACAGAGAATCTTAAAAGTAGTAAGAGAAAAGCAGTTAGTTACCTTCGCCCATAAGATTATCAGCTAACTTCTCAACAGAAACTTTGCAGGCCAGAAGGGAGTGGCAAAAAATATTCAGTGATGAATAGCAAGGACCTACAACCAAGATTACTCTACCCAGCAAAACTATAATTTAGAATTAAGGGTCAATTAAAGAATTTCACGGACAAGAAAAAAACTAAAGGAGTTCATCAGCACCAAACCAGTATTACATAAAATGTTGAAGGGTATTCTTTAAGAAGAGGAAGAAGAAAAAAAAAGATAAAAACTATGAAAAATAAATACATATCTATCAACAATTGAATCTAAAAATCAAAATAAATGAATAAGAAATGTAATGAACAAAATAAACTGGTGAATAAAATAGAATCAGAGGCATAGAAACATGGAACAGACTGACGAATCTCAGAGGGGATGGGGGGAGGGGTGGTAAGAGATTAACCAAAGATCGTACCTATGGACACAGACAGTAGGGTAGTGAAGCCCTGGGCCCGGGCGGGAACCGGGTAGAGGAGGTCAATGGGGGTAGAAAGAGGGACATTTTTAATACTCTCTACAATAAATATTTAAAATAAAAAATAAAAATATTAAAACCTTCTTTTAGAAATGGCTGTTTGCTAATTATTTAGGTTGTGTATACAGACACAAGACAAAGTGGAAATGTGGGCCAGTCCTTTGGAATTACTAGTCTCTAATTGTAAACACTTACTACTGGCCACGTTCACTCAGAATGATTTTCTCTAAGGGAGCATGGGCCTCAAAACAAACCCCTGCAATGCAAGATGGAGTCCTGGTTAGGGGGAGAACTAGGCAAATCCATGTAAAGTCTGGAGTTGAAGTCATCGTCATGTACCAATGTACTATGGTAGCAATTTACGATGTTACACGGTAAGAACTTGATATCAGGGAAACTGGGCAGGAGATATACAGAAACTATGGGTACTATCTTTGTACTTTTCTGAAAAACTAAATGTATTCTAAAATAAAAGTTTTACTTTAAAAAAACACAACATAATTCTGAAGTTCAAGTCCCCATTTGAAGTATCCAATGAAATAACACACTCACTCTAGAGAGGGGTGGGGGTGGGGTTTTGGAGGGAAGTGACAGACGGGCCACTGTGGAGAGGTTGACTGAGGTGGACAGCCAGTCATTTTTCCTCAGCGCTGGCATTTTGAATGATTTGGCTTTTTAGATCCTCTTTCCCCTCAATTATAAAATCTCAGATCGGGGCAGCAATTCTAGTTCACTTAGGCATGTCAGTGGGCACAGTGCTGGCACACAGCAGGCTGGCGGTTTGCGGAATGCACGTTTGTAGAATACATAACACATGAGTTCATTGGTTTTTCCGACAGTGACATTGGATATGTGCTATTTCTTTCTCCTCTATATACCTCTCTCAATTCTCTTTGCCTTCATATTCTCAACCCTTTCTTCCCTCGCATTTTTTCCCTTTGAGAGCTGGCCGGCATTGGTTCCTGGTGATCCCACTGTGGGCTGCAGAGGGGTTGTTTGGGGAGGTTGTGTAAGAGAAGGCTCTGCAGCGTTAGGAACCAGACTGCATCACTTACACATGCCCTCAAAGCAAATGTTCCCTCCGATACTAAAACCACCTTGTGAAAAAGCTGAGAGACCAAAGCAGAGAGCCAGACTCACACAGGGACAAGATGAAATAGAGGTATAACTTCAGTGACAGTGGAGAAAGGAAATCTGGGTCACCTAAAGCAAGTGACAATGTCTGTCTGTGGCCGACTGGGAAGATTCAGGCCTCATTCCTCCAAACCTCTCGTGCATCCCAGGCGGAGAGCTTGAGGTCCAGAAAGTAACTGTGAGTTTGTCTTACTCTTTATTCCTCAACACAGAGCTAGCAGGGAACGTGGCTCACAGGTTCTCAAGAAGACGCTAAGCACTGGGCAGAAGGCTGGGAAATGTCCTCTAGTCTTCGTTCTCAGGCCTGGCTCCAGGAATGCTTTAGAAGGGCCTCCGCAGGGCAGCATCCTTGCAAGACAATCTCTCTAAGCGTCTATGTAATGACACTCTCCTGCCACGCCCACTTCCAAGGACCATGTGAGCTGCTTTCCTGTTGTGGTGAGGAGTGAGGGAGATTGTGCAGTTCATTAGATAAACACCCACTGCAAAGGGAGTTCTCAATTCAAGTTTTGCCTTTGTCATTGATGACTTCAAGACTTTACACCCTCCTTTAACTTGAGGGATCTCAATTTCCTCAGCTATATAATGAGACCCTCTAAGTTGGCGTATCTTCTATTTCTAACATTGTAAAAACGAATTTGCTGGGTGAGACTGGGAGTTAGATATCTTATGTTCATATCTAAGTTCTCCCATTAACTTGAGAAAGATGTTTTACTTTTCTGACTTAACTTTTCCCTCCCATAAAAATAGCAGTTGAATTTTTAATCTACAAAAGGAAAAAATAACCCTACCTTTGACCTTCATCTAGGGCAGCAAAAAAGGTTAATCTTGAAGAAAGGGTACTTTCATTGTTTTTTCCTGTTTTTTCTTCACTCTGATGCCTATGAAATTGGAACAACTGACTGGTTTTCTGGGTGTATGTTGAGGGTACCACAGAGAGGAATAATTCACAAAAGTTCCCTAAACATATTATTCTAGCAGTTAAAGTGCTTCACTATTCTGGCCCTACCAGCTTCCTAAATTGCATTTCTTCTTCACACCCTACATTCTAACCGCTCTGAGAACTTGGGGGCTACCATTCTGCTCTCTCAGGCCCCAGGCTTTCTTATGCTTGTCTTTAAGGTTAGAATACCCTTTATCCCATGCTTACCCTGCTCATATTTTTCTCCATGTGGGGATTTATTTCCAGAACCTTCTCATGGGTCAATTCCTGAGTAATCTTTTCTCAACCTTCCTCCCCCGCCACCCCTCCAATTAGGAAGAAGCAGGCACTTCCTGGTCTGCTCTCCCTTTTCCCATCCTGTTGTCCCATCGTGATATTTATTACGCCACGTTGCCGCTAGTCACTTCCTGGTGCTTCCTCCAACAGGCTGGCAGCCCTTCAGAGCTGGGCTTTGTGCCCCGACGTTTATCACAGTATCTTGCCAAGCTGCTTTGAATTAAGGGGCAAAGTAAACACAACTTACAGCTCAGTTTGAAAAAGTGAAGATAAAAGGTCAGAACAGGTCGAAGCCGGTCTCCCCAAGCTGGCCAGGGCTCATGCGGTGAGATTCCCCAGGCCAAGCTTGCAGAGCTTTGTCCACTCGCCACTTGATGTGGTGTCCTTTCTGCTCCTTTAAAAAGGAACAGCTTCAAAACAGTGCGTTTGGAGCTGAGTGTAGAGCAGATGTACCTCTTCCAAACCCACTGCCAGGAGCTCAGAAAGGGGAGGCGGGTGCTGAACACAGCGAAGCAATGGAGCGAGAGGTGCACATGCTTCTCACATGGTACCTGCCACAGAAAGTGACACTACTTGGCTCATGGGTGGCATGGCCCTACCTGTCACACCGCGGCCCCAAACGGCATGTACCCAATGACAGATGCGTGTGTTAAACCACAATAGGGAGTAGCCTGGGGGAGTGTGGAGCAGCTTCAGTTGGAGGCCGGCCGCCGGCTGCCTCACCATTCTGTGCCTCCAGCAATCAGCTGGGCCAGTCCCATGTGAACCTCAACTGGCTCTCCCTCCATCCACCACACAGGTGCCGAGGGAAAGAGAGAGAAAGAGAGAGAGGGAGAGAGGGAGAGAGAGAGAGAGAGAGAGAGAGAGAGAGAGAGAGAGAGAGAGAGAGAGAGTGTCTTCTGGGCTGTGACCTGCTAGGCCTAATGAGTGTGAAAGGGGTCCACTGGAACCTGGAGAGGATGTCAAGATGCCAGGTGCCACATCCTCAATAGCTGGCCCTCTTGCCCGGAGTTTCTGAAGGCTGACCTAAGGACGAGATGGTAGAAGAGGAACTATCTGCTTTGCTGTCATTGTGCTCAAAGCTCCACACACCTTCCCTTCATGAGAGTCACTGTCATTTATATGGCAGCCACTCACATTGATGAGGACGTGCTGCATGCCAGGGGTTATCTGATTCAATCCTCACTCAGACTTATAGGATGGCTGCTGGTATTGTCTCCACTTTACAGATGGAATGATTAAGGTCTAAATTCATCAAGCAACCTGCCCATGTTCACTCAACTAATAGGCAGACTGTGATTTCAGCCACACTGTGCTTTGTCTACCCAAGAGTTGGAGAAAAGACAAGAAGAGGGGCCAATGGCATCAGGCTGGGCCAGGTGACACAGAATTCCCCGAGGGAGTCAATTTGGAGGGACCTCCTATTTGTCCTTGACCCAGACAGTGAATCTACTGGGGAAACTTCTTAACCCAGATCGAGTGTATGGAATACGGGGCTCACATTAATAGGGTTCTCTTGGCTAACACGGGAAACTATCCAAACTCAAGAAAGGGACTGTATCCTAGCAACTGTGATATGCCCCAACCGCCACCTCACAGAAAGAAGAGAGGCTTTTTGGTGTGTTTTTTTTTTAATCTTTAAAAAAATGACTGCCAGGATAATTTACCATTGACATTCATCTTGGTTAGCAAAAAGCCAGTGGAGAAATTTGGTGACTGAAATACCACCCAGAGTCTGGAGTTGTAAGCAAAGGGGAACTTGGGGGCGGGGGATAGGCAGCTTAGCTCTCCTGCCAGGAGCCATCAGTGCTGGGCTCAGTAAGTTTGGCATCTGTCAGCATCACCGCTCATCTTTGAAGGCTCGCCTTGTCATGTCCTGCTGAAATCTACAATTTCCTTTTTTTTTTTTTTGCAATGGCTCACTTGCAATGTTAGTAAGCAATTTAAGAAGCAATTACACTAATTCTGTTCATCTCTGAAGTGTGAAATTTTAGAAGATGGTGTCAAATGAATGATCAGGATATTTCTCAGTTTGTTCATTCCTTATGTGTTAGCTTGTTCATTCTTAAATATACTTCTCTGCTTTGTAATTTCACTAAGCAAAATAAAAAGTGAAAACAATTATAAAATTACCTTTAAAAGTAAATACAAACTTCTATGGATCAGTCAATGCAGATATTTTTGTCTACATAAATTCTAGGCCTATTGTTCATTGTGTAAAAAAATCAGCCAGAGTGTGAGTTCAAACAAATTGACACAACTTTTACTGATGAAACAAGACAGAAACAAAGCTGTCATTGAAGGTAGGAGGGAATCTGATCTTATACATGAATTTCAGTCTAAAGTCGGTACACTGATTATGAAATTGAATGTGGTCAAAGTTATCCGTGAAGAGTCTTTATTCCATAAAAAATAGTATGTCTGATATGATGTGTGCAACCTGTATCAGGTAGTTATTGCCACAAATTCACTGCATGATAACAACCCCCATGATCTCCATGGAAAGCAACTGTAGGCATTTACTTATTACTCATGTGCCAGTAGGTCTGTTGCAGTCTTTCTGCTCCATGTGCCTCATTCTGGGACTCAGGCTTGAGAGACATTAGCTCTCTAGGGTACTTTCCTTCCATGCAAATGGCAGATGCACAAGAGAATGAAGCCAAACACATAAGTGCATTTTAAGCATCTCTTTGCACTTCGTAACATTCCACTGACCAAGGCAAGTTACATGGCCAGGCCAAAATCAAGGTGCAGGACAATACATTTCAAGTACAGTGAGGCTATGGACAAATATGGGTGTCTAGCCCTACTACCTACGGGCAGAGAAACAGGACAAATAGTTCAAATTATCACAAGTCTTTAAGGTATAGTATTTTTAATTCTATGAAAGACATGGTTCTAGTTCAGTCGGAGCCAGTTCAATCTGAACATGATGCTGTTCACAAAGACAATATATTTACTCAACTTTGGGGTCTGTTTTCTTGTTATACATGCCCTCTAATGGCCAGAGAAATGTGTCTGTGAAACTGAGCCTGCATCCCCCACAGCTAGTCTCTCCACCAGAGACTCTCTGAAAAGACCTTTCTCCTCATTGTTTTTCATGAACTTCCTGAGCTCTGCCTCCACGTGCCACCCTGATCCTTGGTGCCAACCTAACCTTCTGGTCCCATTCCTGCTCCCCCTCCCCAATCCCTTGGACCACATGCTCTGGGCCTGCTTAGGTGGGACTCTGCAATCCCATGGGAGCTGACGACTCCTCCCACACCCCCACATTTAAGTCTCAGAACCCTAGGACTCAGAGTCACCTGGAAGTGAGGCTAGACTAGACAATGCAGACCTAAAAGTCCCACTTTCCCCTAAATTGTATAGTAAGGTAAAATGGTCTAATAGTTAGGATCCTTTCAGGAAAAAAAGTAGACACTAAATATTTCAAGTAGGAAAAGATTTAATTCAAAGAAGTAGATGAGTGTGGAGTAGGGCTGGGAAGTCAGCTTTCAGGAAATCCTAGCTGCCGCCCCGGACCCAGCTGCCTGAAGGACCAAAGTGGGGGATTCTCAGAGGGTGTCTCAAAGCCAAGGGCAGCTGCTACCAACAATTTCAGTTGCCTGCCCTCAGTGTGTGGTTCTTGGGGAGACCGCTCCTCCCTTCTAAAGCCACAGCAAACCAACTCAGGTGCCTGACAGTTATTTTTATCCACTTGTCATTGGAAAACTTTAACTCTGAACCACATGGCAAAGAAACTGCAGACCTTTCTCCAGCAATGAAAACAACACAGAAGAGGGCAGAGATGACACTGGTTGACACAGACAGTGCAGAAAATTCATCACACCTTTTCCCACATGTAAACTTCCAAGCAGCAACCACCACCACGCCATGCTTCTGGCCAACATGATGCAAGTAAAAATGTACTCGTCGCATTTAAAAATCATCCAGATATTCACCTCAGATCTAGAACTTGCATAACACCAGTAGACCCATTTACATATTTTATTATTTAAACTGAAGAATAATATTTATAGTTAAGAGATGTTTGTACTTGGATACTATGTATTTTAAAAAATTTAGAATTTTATACTATTTCAACTGAACTCAATAGAATATCACACTGAAATTTTTACAAGTTATTGTAAAACCTGAAAAAAACTCTTCCTTCAGTTCTACCAAAATGAAGGAGGAAAATTCTTCTGCCATTTATTCTCCTCCTATATGGTGTTTTGCCTTTGTTCACACATTATTTTATACTAAATAAAGTCATACACTCTAGTGATAAATCCAACTGGAAAATCTCAATGACCATAAACAATGATTCTCATACCATCCTCTTCAGTATTAGAATCTATAAAACATATAGAATATGTTTGTAATATAAAGGTGATAATCATGTATAGCCCCTAAGGAAATTCAGTGATTCTTATAAAGTAAAAGTTAAGAAATTTGAGTTAAACCCACTTGGATCCTGGAATGTAGCCATTCATTTATGTACCTGTGCCAGGTGAGATGCGTATGGGTCCTACTCCCAGGGCTCCCAGTCCAGCAGAGGAACTCACCTGCTGGAACATGTAGCTCACAAACTTTCCCATCTCAAACTGAATTAGAGGAAGTTATCCATATCACCAAGTAATTCTTGACTTTTCCAAAAGAATCACCTAAGAGCTCTTTGGAACTGGTGATGAGATTCTCTCATTATGATTATCTCTCTTACCCAAACTGAAGTTACACTTGTTTGCAGAGAAAGCAAGACTGCCAGCAGGTGGCTCCAGCAAAGCCATTTGGGGAACTGAATGACTGAGTGCACTTGGTCAGAAATGAATGCACTTGGGTGTCCCTCCAAGTTGCCTGGGTTTTCAAGGGAACATGTGGTCAGGTGGCTGCGTTCCCTATTTTTCTGAGGATGAATCTGAATTTTTATAATGTTTCTTAGAAACATCTTATTGAATCAACTTTTAAACAAGAGATTGGTGTTAATAAATGCCGTAGGCTGGATTCGGCAAAATATAGATGAGTTCCCATTATAAAAAGATGGTAACGCTATCTCCAACAATGGACTGTGAAGTCATAGGGCCAGAGGACTCCAGAGAGTTGCTAATATACTGCCAGCAGCTGTCCGGAGAGGATCACAGGAGGTAGAGCTGCAAGACACCTTATCTTTTAGGGCAGGAAACTGCAGCCTGGAGAAGAAAACACTAAAGTCCACCACACAGTGGAAGTCTGAGTGGACCCCAGTTACAGGCTGCTCAGGTGACTAGCATCCCTGAGCAAGTCAGTACCACATGGCAAGAAGAGACACAGTCCGTGCTCAGAGATCTTGAGAAGAAACGGTTCCCCATTCATTATTCCTTTGCTTATTATCCATCACTGACTACAGATCTATTTGGAACACACCAGGGATGTCATTTTACAAATGAGACAGCTAACAGAAACACTGCAATACAATATATAGGAAAAACCCCTCCAATATTCAAATTTTAAAAAAGGGAAAATGTTGTTAATAGCTGTAATGTATAGAGTCCATTATATATAAGCTAGCCTATAAGTTATTGAGGGTTCTAATAATATAATTATGGGTTATGAGTAAGCATAGTGTTCAGGTTACACAAGGTTTAGTTTCAAATATGGTTTCTATTACACACCAACTTGGACATTTGTACAAGTTAACCTCTCTAAGCCTTAGTTTTCACATATATAAAATGGGAATATCATAATGAGAGATAATCTATATAAAGTACTGAGCCCAATAATGCCATATAATCTGTACCCACTAAATGTTAGCCTCAAAATATGCACCATAGATTAAGTAAATGGTCACTGTTTGCAACTGACAAAGCCTTAAAAGGTTAATTCCAATTATTAGGGACATCGTGCCAGGTGGCATTTCTAACAGTGTTGATATAGATGTTCTTAAAGTGTAAGCCCCTAAAGGACGTGTATCTATGCATATGAGCATGATCAATGGACACAGACAATAGGAGGGTGGAGGCGTGTGCTAGGGGGCGGGAGCAGGAGGGAAGAGGTCAATGGGAGAAAAGGGAGACATATGTAATACTTTCAACAATAAAGAATTAAAAAAAGGTGTAAGCTACTGCCTTCTGGGTTTCTCCAGGTGTTCTGGGAACATGCACTCAAAGTCTCACATAGGAACTTCTGACTGTTCACAAAAGTTACGTTCATTACCAATATTATTTTCTTTTTTTTTTTCTGAGAAAAAAGAGAAATGATGGGGCTTTACTACTTTAGCATGTAGAAAACTTAAGGGACTTTGTTTAGTTCTGAGTAAATACAAGTTAAAATAATACAAATCAGGAAGATTTTACAAGGCTGGCCAATCTAGCTGATGTAACCACAAGTTGGATTCTCCTATTCCTGTAGCCACCAAGACTCTAAGGCTGGGCGAGGAGCGACCAGGACGAACAGTCAGATAAAGCCTGTGGTGCAGCCAGTTCTAAGACATTATTACAAAAGAGGCGGCTTCAGCCAGTAGGAGGGGCACTTGGGCATAAGGGTAGGAAGTGGGAGACAAAGGTAGTTTTAAAGGTTAAGTGAGAAACCTGCATCCACTTCTTAGTGGTCATGTGGCCTCGGGCAGGGCATTTAACCTTGCTAAGCCTGAGTTTTGCTCATGGTAAAGGGAGAAAAACTTAGCCACATGCAGAGTCCAAAGCAAAAGCATAAATGTGGGTCATTATTTTGACTGCGATAACTCAGTGAAGACACTGAAGTCTGAGTACAAAGCGCCCACAAACCAAGAGGCAATGGTAGAGTGAGCTCCACACAGAAAGGACAGGACTCCTGGACCAGCCCCTCAGGAGAAGGTGGAGCCTCCTCTTTCTTGCTCTCAATGCCCTCACCTCTGCCATCCCCCCTGCCTATTTCAGGCTCGCATCCTCCCACACAAGGACCTCAGTGGTCTCCCTGCTCCTTCAGGCATCCCCACTCCCGTTCATTCTCCCCAGTGCTACCAGACAGCACTTCCTACAATGAAAACCTGACCCAGCTGCCAGTCTGCTAAAAACCTTTCAGCAAGGATTTTCATAAGAACGATCCCAGAATCCTGGGCATGGCCGTAGCCTTCCATGACTGGCAAGTCATTTCATCTTTTGCTTCACCTGCACACAGGAGAATTCTGGAAGCCCGAGAAAAGCAAGCAGAGATACCTGCTTGGGAGCAGAGAAACTGCATTTACCTAAGTATTTACCCCTATCAGTCTCACCTTTCACTGCACTGTCACCTGGGGGTTTTATAAAAACCCTATGCCCAGGCAGACTAACTGTGGGACCCAGGCATCAGTATTCTGAAGCTCCACTTGGCTATTCTGATAGGCAGTCGAGGTTGTGGGTCACAGCTATACACTCATTCTCCTCTTTAAAAAAAAAAGAGTCTTAATTACTTGTTTGAAGTCCAAATATGTCAGCCTCAAATTCTGTTATCAACACCTGCTAATCATTGCTTACTTTGGGAGAAACACTGATCAATTTCAGAAAGAGGACGTCAGGGAAGTGAAGATGTATGATCAATTCCGGAAGTGGGAGGCAGCCCAGTCTCCCGCAAGGCCCGTGGTTTTACAAACACACTCCTGAATGTCAACGAGCATGAGTCCACGTGGCCTGGGCAGCTCTCCGTGAACAGCCTGGTCCCATCCAACTTGGCACAGCAGGACCAGCCAGGGGAGGGAGGAAGTGACTCAGGGTTGTCCTCTCCCCCACAACAGGACCAGGCTGTAACCTTTTGTGAAAGGACAGGTAAAAATAGCAGCAGCACTTCAGGAAGAGCTCAGAATTTTTAGATTCCTAACCATCTGATTATGTAACTGAGGTTAAGTGATCCAAGGAAGGGCAGGTAATAATTAGTTATCATCTTTTGTGTGTCCTGGTTTAGGTACTGTATATGAGTCTTTTGTCTTAGTTTACACAAGGACCCTGTGAGGTTGGTGTTGGAATCTCCTTCGTATAAATGAGGAGCTGGTAAGGAGAGATGCACATTGGAATCACCCAGCTAGCAAACAGCAGAGAGGGGACCAGTACTGGGGCCTGTATGCAGAAGGCATGCTATATACCTTTCATAGCTGGCTCCTTGCATTGTCTGTCCAACCACTCATGCTCCTGCCTGCCTCCTGGCTCAGCCTTAATGCTGGCACTGAGGTAGGCATAGGGATGGCATTCTCCAGGAGCCAGCATGTTGTGTGGCTGTGTTCTAGGGTTCCTGTAAAGATGTGGTGAGAGATGAGAGTAGGTAGGGCCTGGTGCATGTGGCCTTGAGTTCCAGGCTAACCTGAGTGGCTGGTATGCTGTAGGCAGTAAAAGTTCATTAAAAGGCATTAACACATTTGCAACAGCATGGATGGACCTGGAGAGCATTATGTTAAGTGAAATAAGCCAGTGAGAGAAAGATAAATATCACATGATCTCACTCATATGTGGGATATAATGATCAACAAAAACTGATGAACAAGAATAGATCCAGAGACACGGTAGCATTAAACAGACCATCCAACCTCAGAGAGAAGGCAGGGGAGGGGGGTGGTTAGATATCAACCAAAGGACTTGTGTGCATGCATATTAGCATAACCAATGGACACACACACTGAGGCTTGCCCTCGGGGGTGGGAGTGGCTGGGGGGAGGGGGTCAATCGGTGAAAAAGGAAACATATGTAATACTTTAAACAATAAAAAAAAAAGAAAGAAAAGGCATTAACAGAGGGAGGAGATGCAATCCAGGTCTCAGGAAGATGCACCTGAAAAACTACCTATGGTGGGTCTATGAAGGAACAAACAGAACTTAGAAAATAAGTTGGAAGACTCTTCAAGTGCTCAGAGTGTGGTCTCTAAGTGCGTTTTGCTATAAAAAAGAACCAAGGATTCTTATAAAGGTAGCCATTCCCAGGTCTGAGGCAAAAATTGAGACAAAAAGAAAAGAAACAAACACCAGAACCACTGAGGACATGTCAAAGGACACAGGCGTGAACTTGAAAATCTCCCATCGGCTAAAGGTGGGACAATTTCAATAAAAAAGAACAATGACTGACATGGATTGAAACATGTCAAGTGTACAACAATCTGTGAGTTCATAATAACGTAGCATCCCGTTCTCCCTCCAAAAAACAGAAACAGCAACAAGAACAAAAAAAAAACAAACCCAGAAAATACAGTTCATTGGTTAACTACTTTTGGAAGTTGCTGGGACACTAACTCTTTATTCTGAAGAGTGATAAATGAAGGAAAAGAATGAAGCATTTATCCTACTTTTCCTGTGCTAACTCTTTTAGGGCAATGAAGTGGTCAATGAGGAAATGGTTTTCTTTAAAGAAAAGTCACAATCAGTAATTAATGGGGTAGGAATGTTAGAATTAGAAAATCACCAAGTTGCAACTCTTACTGAAATAGTGAATTTAGGCAATGATCATCAATAGCTATGAAAACCATGAAGTGAAGGTTGATCAAGTTAGCATCTAAGACAGGCAGGACCTCTCAGAGGATGAGAGAGACCTAAGCCAGCTCCAGGGATTGAGACCCTAAATAATCCTACATAATATAAGGCTAATATGCGAATCAACCGAATGACCCAATGCCTGGTTGCTATGACACGCACTGACCACCAGGGGGCAGATGCTCAATGCAGAAGCTGACCCCTGGTGGTCACTGTGCTCCCACAGGGGGAGCGCCGCTCAGCCAGAAGTTGGCTCACAGCTGGCGAGCCCAGCAGTAGTGGCGGACAGTAAGGAGTGAGAGGTCCAGGACTGTGAGAGCCTCAGACTGCGAGAGGGATGCCTGACTGCTGGGTTAGGCCCAATTCCCCCACCCCATCCCTGCAGGCCTAAGCCAGCAGGCAGACATCCCCCAAGGGGTCCTGGACTGAGAGAGGGTACAGTCTTGGCTGAGGGAACCCCCACCCCCAGTGCATGAATCTTGTGCACTGAGCCTCTAGTTATACAATAAAACAAAGAAATGCCAAAATTATACACACATTCTGTGGTCTTTTTCAAAAGTTTTGGTTTAACACTAACCAACTTCTATACACACTCTCACAGTGACTGTATTATGATGAAACCTAAAGACAACATCCTTCATGAATATGTGCCATCCTACAACCTTAGCCCAGACTTCATTACAGACTGCTGGGCACAGCTCAGAAGACTTCCCAGGTGGAAAAACAAGAATGCTAACTCCTGCCTTCCAAATCTATCCTAACCCAGATTGCAGCTGTATATGGTGAGGGCTAGAAAAGTAATGGTTTCCCTGCAGTAATAACTGCCCTCACATTTACCTGTCTATCTACAGCTTCTCACTCTGCCTTTCCATCCATGACCTTGGATTACCTTACCTATGTGGTTATTAAAGCCAGTCCCACCACTTCACACCAAATGACATATTCTCAGGCAAATTCAAGAACATTATTCCAGAAATTCTTTGGCTACATAATTATTTTTCTTTCTCTATGGAACCATTAATATCAGCACAAAATCTGTTTATTAACTCACATTAAAAGTTCCTTTTCTTGAGTCACTTCTCCACCAACTTCCACCAAATTTCTTAGGTCCCTTCTTGTAGAAAAACTCCTTGGAAGCCCTAGCTGGTTTGCTCAGTGGATAGGGCATTGGCCTGCAGAAAGAAGGATCCCAGGTTTGATTCTGGTCAAGGGCACATGCCTGGGTTGTGGGTTCGGTCCCCAGTAGGGGGCATGCAGGAGGCAGCCAATCAATGATTCTCTCTCATCATTGGTGTTTCTATCTCTCTCTTCCTCTCCCTTCCTCTCTGAAATCAATAAAAATATATTTTTTAAAAAACAACTCCTTAAAAGACTTACCTATACTTGTATCTGTGTCTTCTCCTCCCACCTTTTCTTAAACACATTCTGCTCCCTTCCCATTCTTGCTGACCCCCATCTTCTCTATCCAAGAATAAGTCCAGTCCTTATCGTACTTTATCGGCCAGCAGCCTGTAGTGCAGCTCTTCACTTCCTCCTCTTTGAGGCACCTTCTCTAGACTCCACTTTCACCAGGATCGCCTCTTACTTCACTTGTTGCTCCTTCTGAGCCTCTTTTGCTGGTTCCTTCTCTCCCCCCAACTTCTTAACACCATGGTCGGGGGCTCAATCTTTGATCCTTTCCTTGGTTTAGGCATTTTCTTGAATTTCAATCATGGACTGATCCTCCCAACTTTAAACTCCAGCCCAGGTCTCTTGTGCCCCCCACTCAGTCTCCCATAGGCATCTAATAAACCTTCCACACGACATGGGGAAAGCCAAAGTCTTGATCTCTCCTCCCAAAACTTTTCCGCCTGCAACCTGCCCTATCTTAGTTGATGGCAATTCCATTCTTACGGTTGCTCGGGCTCAGTAGTGTATACTCTTCTTTTTTTTCATAATCCACATCCAGTCTTTCAAGAAATTCTATTGGCTCTACCATAAAAATATATCCAGAATTTGACAACTTCTCAAAGCTTCCACTATGAACACTCTGCTACTTCCCATCATCAGTTCATGCCTGAGTCACTGCGAGCCTTTTGTGGCAGCGACCAGCCAGATGTTCACAGAATCCATTTTCTCTTTTTCCTGGACACACATCTGGACTGCATTCTCCAGCCACCACCTCCAGGCCTGGCAGTAAAACCTTCCACCTGCTTAATGCAGACTGGTCTACCGCCTTCTGGCCTAATCTCAACACAGCAGCCAGAGTGACCCTTAAAGCGTAAGTCAGACCACGTCACTTCCAACCCCTTTCTGATGCTCCCATTCTCCTCCAGTAAAAGCCAGAGTCCCACCAATGCCCACAAGGGCCTCTAGGATGGGCTGCTCTGGCCTTAACCGCCCCCCCCTCTCCACTCACGCTCTCTATCCATCACTTTGGCCACACTGGCCTTGCGCCCCCACACGCCAGGCACTCTTCCACCTGGGGTTTGCCTAGCTGGGTCCCCTGCCTGAAATCCTCTCTGGACTAGCTTCCTCACCTCCTTCAAGTATGTGCTCAAGTATCCACTTTGTAATCAGATCTATCTTGATTAGCATATCAGAAACCACGGCCCTCTTGCTTCAGTATGCCCAGTTCTCCCGGTCCTGCTCTTTTATTTTCTTTTTCATGACACAGAATTTACCACTTTCCAATATACTATATAAGTTATTTATTGTTTATTATCTTTCTTCCTGCTGCTCTACCAGTCCTTCTAGAATGCAAACTCCATGGAGGTCTTTTGTTCAATGATATATCCCAACCACTTAAAAAAGTGTGTGGCACACAGTAGGTATTTAATAACTGTATGTGGACTAAAGTAATTAATCCCATAAGTATTATTATAGGATTATTTCTATTTTATAAGATTACATGTATTATTCATATAATTGCTTTTTGTAAGCCAATTACTTAGCACTTACTATATGTATAGAGCTGTGGGGATACAATAAAGGACATATTCATATTCACTGTCTCCATTTCCTCACTTTTTAAAAAAGATTTTTTATTGATTTTTAGAGACAGAAGAAGGGAGAGGGAGAGAGAAACATTAATGTAAAGGCAAAACATTGATCAGCTGCCTCCTGCACGGGCCACGTGCATCAAACATGCAAGCTTTTGGTGCACAGGATGATACCCAAACAACTGAGGCAACCCTCCGGCCCGGACCCTCACTTCTAATTCATTCCCTGACCACTCCAACCTGACTTCTTCCCCATGATGAACAGAAATTGTTCGTATCAAGGTCACCAGTTGCTCGATCTAATGAGCACTTCAAGCTGTCATCCCAACTAGACATTTTAGCAACATCTGACTGAATACTCAGTCTCATACCAGAAGCACTGGACCTCTTCAACAGCGTGTGCCCCCGGACCACTGTCTCATGGAGACACTCTGGCCCTGCGCTTCTGCTGAATACCGCACTCACCCAGCTCTCCTCCTCCTCGCAGGCTGCCTCATGCAGCCTCCTTTGCCGGAACACACTTTCCTCCGCCCAGCCCTGAAATTATGATTTTCCCAAGGATCCGTTTGAAGCACTTTACACCTACCTGTGATTTAATCTGCACTCACAGCTGTAACTGACATTCTTTGCTTATGATCCTCAGCTATATCTTCACTGAGCTTGGGACTCACCTCCAAATGACCCTGTCAACATTTCCACTTGGATGTCTCCAAGTCTTTGTGTCCAAACTTGACCTCCTACCTTCTCTCCCACACCATCCATCCGACACCCAGACCAGCGACCTGGGGGGAGTCTGACATTCACCCCTCTCTCCTGCTGAACTTCATCCTCCCACAATAGGCCGCCAATTCTTACCTAATCCATTCCTGCCTCTTCTAATCTGCTTTCTCAACCAGAAAAAAATCTTTTAAAAACTCAAAAAACATGACTGTCTTTTCTCTATTTAAAATTCTTCAGTATCTTTGCTTTTTTTGTTTTTTTTTTCTGGGTTTGTATTTTTTTAGAAACTGTTTATTTTCTGTCAACCTTATTCCCATTTTAAGAGTTTGTGGGAGAACATTTTAAGACTACTCCGTAGTTGTTCCGGCCCTTTCAGTGGCCTGAGCAGTGGGGGCTGCAGACCAGTCTTCAGGGGCAGGCTGAGCGCTGCACCCTCAGTAGGGAAGTGCTGACGGGGCACAGGGGGCACTGCACGCCTTCAGACCTGTCTCGGCCTCAGGCTGAGCAGCAGGGCACTCGGGAGATGGAGCAGCTCATTCACCCTGAAATACCTTCTTGGTCACAGCTGTTTCAGCATGGCCTGCTCTTCTTTTCCAACCTCCTCAGGGTCTCTGTGGAGGCAGAGATCAGGCGTGACCTCCCACGGGTGTTCATGGGGCTGGTGGTACGCATGTGCAGTACAGTACTTCTTGGGCCAGCATCCACCACATCAGACCCACTGAGTGAGCCCCCTTGTTGTTGCAAGGGCTGGCAACGTCCACAGAGCACAGAGGAGAGTCTGCATTACACAGAGCAATGGTGGGCAGGTTAAATAAGACGACCCTGTGAGAGGCCGGTGGTCAGCCCTGGGATCAGTCACCACCAGGAGTCGCGGCTCCCGGAAGGCTGCCCGGATCCAGATGGCGGAGGTTCCAGGAGTGAAGCGGCCGGCAGGAGTGGCTCCAGTGGCAGCAGCGGACTTCAGCACAGCTCGCTGGCGGGTGCTCTTGGAGGATATGACACTGACATCAGGGGGGTGTTCAATGGCAACAATGGCACCCGCTGCCAGCAGGAGCTTCTCCCAGGTTCTCTTCAGGTTTATGCTGTAGACGCCATCACTCTTCCTTTGTCGATATACGGCTCCGTTAGGAAGTCACGGTTGGTGCCACCTAAGTGGGTCCCCGCTGCAAGGAATTTGAGGACATCCCCCCTTCGTTTGAGGACATCAGGGGCTCCGGACGTTGTGGAAGTTTCCCTTTAAGTGAGTCACGTGGGAACCAAGAACAACATACAGGTCCCTCTCTGGGTAGTGCAGAGAGGCTTCCTTTTCCTTTTTCTTTTTTCTTTTTGATAAAAATTGGAATCTTTGACATGGCCTGCAAAGAATGTAGACTTGGACCCGGCCCACTCACCTCCTTGCATTTACTGCAGCCACTTCTTCCCCTATGCCCTGCTTCCCAGGACTTTCCTAGGTCCTCAAACCCTCCTGGCCTCAGGACCCTCACAGGCTGCTCCCTCCTAGCCGGCCCCACGCATCCTTCATGGTGTAGCTTAAGCATTACTTCCTTAGAGAGCTCTCTCTCTCTGTCCCTCCAGCGGAGTTCTGGGCCTGTCTCAGTTCAGCTATGGCAGAGGACAGCAGACCGGGTGGCTTAAATAACAGACATTAGTTTCTCACTATTGTAGAGGCTGCAAGCCCATGGCCCGCATACACAGCATGGTTATAATTTAAGCTTAGACTTATTTTCAAAATTGAGACATTAAATTTAGAAGTTGGGTTTAACCAGACAAAGTTTTATGTCCTAGCTAATCAAAATATTTACAAATGCAGCTACCAACTGCTCCACTTAGATAATTTAATACCTCCTAGTTTGCGCCAGGCAAAACATTCAAGGGCACAAGAAAAGATCAGCAATCTAGAAAAACAAATAAAATTATGTTTTCTAGAATCTGTGTTCTTTTTTTCATTCAACAAAAGGCACAGAATGGCCCCGCATTTTCTCCTGAGAGAGTGCTGGGAGGCACTCAGGCAATGCTGTGGTATCCGAGCTTCAGGCCAAATCGGATTCTGTTTTTAGCAGAGTCTCCGTTTAAAAACTTAGTTTTCTGACAAAACCGCAGTGGAACATAACCTCTGCGCGGGCAGGAGTCCTGGTGCAGACATTGAGCAGGACACTCACACACAGGATTGCCAAGACTTCATAATTAGACAGAAGTCCTGGTTTGCCAGGTCAGAGGCCAGTGCAGGGCCACCATCACCCTCAAACTCTGCCTTTGAATCATGACTCCGAGAATGGTGCAATAGCATCAATTGGCCGCCCTCCCCCCTCATTAAGTTTTTTCAGTTTTAAATGATGCCTTTTACTTCAAGACATCTGTATTTGTATGTAAAAATTCCCAGTTTCAAATATTTGATTTTATCTGGGCTTCCATAGCAAATCCCAGTTCTATAGATCAGAAGACCTATACAGTTCTCACTGGGCTAAAACCGAGGTGTTGGCAGACTGCATTCCTTTCTGGGGCTCCAGGGGAGAATCCGTGTCTGTTTATTTGGATATTGGAAGAATTCATTTCCTTGGGATTGTGAAAGTAGGTCCTGGTTTCCTTGCTGGTGTCAGCTGAGGGCCATTCGCAGCTTTCAGAGGCCAATGTATCCTTGGCTCATGGACCCCCCTCTACATCTTTTTTCTTTTTTCACATTAGCAGATTTTATTTCTTAAGTCTATAACTAATCTTTCCTCCTTGCTTTCCTTTCTACTAGCTGATGCTTCTACATCTTTAAAGCCCACCGTGGTGGACTGAGTCTCTCTTATGCTTTGAACCTCTCCTCCTTTTGTCCTCTCATCTCTTTGACTGCACTGAGAAATGGTCTTCATCCTTAAGGACGGATGAGATTAGATTGGGCCCATCAGCCTTATCCAGCATATTTTCTCTAACTCAAGTTCCTTAATCTCATCCACAAAGTAAGGTATCATATTCCAGGGATCTAAATGTGATGGGGGGGGGGGGCGGGGAGTCCATTATTTCACCACAAAAGTGTTTATTTGACTTAGGCTGAAGAGATTTTCTTGAGAACTTTGAGCTTCTCTGAACCAAAATGATATCCTCATAAACTATCTAGCATTACCTTCTGATAGTTAAGAGACTCAGTTATCTCAGTTTCTTGGGGAATTACTTTATATGTTAGTAAGCTCTCAAAGAACATTATTACCCTGCCCACTGAGCTTTACACAGAGCCTCAATGTCATTATTTTACTCCTTAAATTCTCTGTTTTGCCTTGGTCAACTATAATGTGAGTTGCTTTTCCTGTTGTATATGTTTATTTTCCTTCTGTCAGGTCTTCGGAGAGGGCCAGACCCTAAATTGTCCCTGATTTTCCAGAGGGAAAAGGGCCCAGGGGAGGGGAGATTTTCTCACTCACTCTCCACTTCATTTCCCTAGACTTTTGAATTTTACACAGGCCTTGATTTTTCCATAAGCACATTTTTAACAGAACTATTTTTACAATTTCCTTGCTTCTTCACTTCATATTATGAGTATAATCATAATTTTTTTAAATATCAAAAATATATATTTCTCTTTATATTCACTGAATTCTTGTCATTCATATAATTCAGCCATTAAGACACTGAAGTAGCTGGACTTCAAAGCAGCTGAGTTAAGAAATATATCAATAATCTGATCAATATTTTAGTTGTGTGATATCCAGATGTTTGAGATGTGACATTAAAGGAAAAAAAGCAATATATACCACATTTTATCACTTTAGTTCAATAATAGATCCTCAATTTTAGTTTCCATTTCTGTCATGTTCTGAATTTACCCATGTTGTTGTCTCTCTTTTACATTTGAGAAAAATTCAAGGGAAGCTTTTAAAGTATAATGCCAGGTGGAAAAGAGACTATAAATTACTCACACAATGTGATTCTTATAATTTTTCCACATGTATAACAATTAAAAAATAATATATATATATACACACACACACACACACACACACACACACACACACACACACACACACTAGAGGCCCAGTGCATGAAAATTCATCCACTGGAGAAGGGTCCCTCAGCCCGGCCTGCCCCCTCTCACAGTCTGGGAGCCCTCAGGGTTGGGAGGCAACCCGGTGATCAGGGGAAGGCGATGCCCCATCACACCTCTGCTGCTGCCACTGCCAGCAGCGCAAGCCTTGGCTGGCCCTGGTTACCTGAGCTTCAGACAGCCCTGGGGGGCTGGGCAACCACCATCCAAGGCTTGCCTGCACCAGAGGGGACTGGGGGTCTCTGGAGGCAGGCCATGCAGAGTGGCCAGGCCCATCTAAGGGTGGGCCCAGCCTTGCCGCAAGCCTTCTGCCCCAGCGGGGCTGAGGGGACTGGGCACTGCCATCTTGTGGCTGTGGGCACCACCATATTTGAGGGTGGGACAGTCAATTAGCATATTCCCTCCTTATTAGATAGGATACGTACACACTCATAAAGGATACTGCATCAAGATGACAAACTGAACTCAAGGTTTCATCTTCCCTCCAATCCTGAATCTATTGAATTAAAAAGCTACATTTAAAAAAGCATAAATTTACAACAACCAAGGAAAACACAAAATGAAGCTATCATTAAAAGACCAGAAATGTTGAGACATTCCGGGGGTCAGGGGGTGGATAGAAAATAGATAAAACAGATTGGTAGCAGTTGTGACCAGAAGACCATAGCCCAAAGCACCTCTGAGAGAGGAACCAATCCAGAAAAATTCCAAGCTCAGAGAGAACAAATGGAAGTGGAAGGAAAGAGCCAGGAGCCAGTCCTTAAGGTGACTGATAAGTGCATTAGAAATGAGATGATGGTACAGCACCCACTCTCTCTCTGGTTATGTAACCAAAGCATGTGTTTGAGCCTAGGCTGAAAGCTGAGAACCACACTCCTAAGAAAATAAAATGCCTTCTGAGGAGAGGTGTGCTGGTGGAGGGAGCTGGGAGACTAGAAAGCAGAACTTAACATGGTTGCAGACCTCCACAGCAACCAGCAAGGAAAAATCAGGAAGATTGCTCTGCCAGAAAGGATATCTATTAAAGGACTTCACCTTCGGCATGATGAAAATATTGCCATGTTGTCTTGTAGCAATGGCATTGCCATGGGAAATATGGCACCAATTTGTTTCTCTTCTTATTTAAGTAACTGTCTTTCTTCTCTTTGAAGAATTCACTGGAAAGATTCTTTCAATCTGACAAATCATGCTTTTCTTTAGACAGGGAAACTTTCTTCTCTTATGTCTTCAATGATTTCCCCTTTTCCTCTCCTTTCTACTTGAGCGCTCATAGATTAATTATGTCTTTTAACTTTCTATCATAATTTTCTTTTGACTGATTTCTATTTTGCTCTCTTTTCCTGGATCCTTGCAATAATGGGTTCTTAATTTTGTCACCTTTGAGGCAAATACACTTCAATGCTGCTGGGACCTTTAGAGAAACTATTTCAAATGTGTCTCAGAATTATCCACCCAAGGAAGGGAAGAGGGGAGTATTTTCCTCACCAGCTTCCCATCATCCACTTCTGGAGAGTTCATTTTCTCACACTTCCAGACTGTATACATGTGAGTACTGGTGGGGTTCTCCCAAACATCCCTCACTTTGAAGTCAGAGAAGCCTTAGAGCAGAAAAAGATATGTGGTGCTTGCCCACTCACCTGCATGAAGGCAATTGCCTCAGCATTGCTGGAATAAAAGATGGCCGAGGGATGTGGGATGGGCATGTGAGGAGCCGAATGCACCATGTGAACACATTGCTAGGCTAGGGCCTCCCAGATAGCTCCCAGCTAGGGTCCTAGCTTAAACTGTCTTAGCTTCACATAAACCTACTGCTGACAGACACATTGTACATGCACGAAAATTGTCTATAACCTCCATCTTAACTAAAATCTATTATTTGGCTTTGGCCTTGGTCTTCAGAAGGCCAAATAAATGAAGGCCAACCTTTGTGTCATTTCTGACATTCCTGTCTTGTGCATGATCAATAAGCATGTGAGTACCTAGGCTATCACATGTAATCAGCATAACAGCACAAGTAGGATGTATTAGACTCGATCTGAATAGCCAAATAGAAGCAAGCACTCTGAATGTAACTCAGGGTGAAGTTTTCTTACGTGCTTTATATGTTGAAACTCCATTATCAGTTGATGTATAAATAAATGTTATTTTAAAGGTAAAATAGTGCATTACTAATGATGCGTCTGAAAACTCTTAATTTCATGTGCAAAAACAATTATTAAAATCCTTCCAATTAACCACACTGATGTGCCTTGAGGGTGCAATTATAGTAAGTTCTCACTTAACGTTGACAGGTTCTTTGACCTTAAGCAAAACGATGTACTATATATATAACAAAGCCAATTCTCCCATAGGCTACTTGATATAAACAAGAATTAAGTTCCTACAGCATCTCATCAGCATTAAACAAATAACATTGAATGAAGCAACATTATTCAAGGACCTGTTGTATTTGAGTTTAGAGGAGACTAAAGAGACATGACCCTAGATGCAATGGGTGATTCTGGGTTCTATCCTGGCTTGGGCAGGTGGGGGGTGGCCGGGGGGCAGGGCGGGGGGGCGGGAAATGCTATGAGAGACATTATTGGGAAAATTTGAAAAATTATTTTTCACTCTTGTTTTCACTCCTTATCTGAAGCTGTTGACTTTTTCTTTGCTGGAACTTCCAAGGTGACTATAATTCCTAATTACAAACTAGCTAATCATGCAAAGGTTTATCACAGAGAAAAAAATAAGGCTGAATTACTGCTCACAGGAGAGTAATTGGGAAACTACAGCATGATAATAATGCTTGGCACTGATCCAGTACTCTGGAAAGGAAGTTTATAAAGTTTTAACTGCTCTTAAGTACAACATGTTAGATTCTACCAAAAAAAAACAACAAAACAAAACAAACAACAACAACAAAACACTGCTAGAACTGAAATATTAATTCAGTAAAGTAGCAGGATATAAAATAAATATTCAGAAATTGGTTGCATTTTTATACACCAATAATGAACTATCAGAAAGGGAAACTAAGGAAACAATCCCACTTATAATTGCATTAAAAACATCTAAGAATAAATTTATCCAAGGAGGTAAAAGACCTGTACTCAGAAAATTATAAGACATTGAAGAAAGAGATTGAAGAAGATGCAAATAAATGGAAGCATTTTACCATGCTCATAAATAAAGAATTTACATATTTAAAATGTTCATACTTCCCAAAGCAATCCATACATTCAATGTAACCCCTATAAAAATACCAATGGTGTTTTTCACTGAACTAGAAAAGAATAATTCAAAGATTTATATGAAAACACAAAAGACCCCTAATAGCCAAAGCGATCTTGAGCAAGAAGAAAAAAGTTGGAGGTATAATGCTACCAATATAAAACTATACTACAAGGCTACAGTAATCAAACCATTATGGTACTAGCATAAAAACAGACACATAGATCAATGAAACAGAATAGAGAGTCCAGAAATAAACCCACACCTATAGGGCAATTAATATATGACAAAAGAGGCAAGAACATACAGTGGAGTAAAGACAGTCTATTCAATAAATGTTGCTGGGAAAATTGGACCAATACATGCAAAAAAAAAAAAAATGAAACTAGACCACCAACATACAATATATACAAGAATAAACTCAAAATAAAGACTTAAATGTAAGACTCACAACCATAAAACTCCAAGAAGAAAACATAGGAAGTAAACTCTGCCATTTTCCTTAGCAATAATTTTTTCTGCTATATCTCATCAGGCAAGGGAAAAAAAATAAAGAAACAAAACTACATAAAACAAAAAGGTTTTTGCACAGCAAAGGAAACCATCAACAAAACAAAAAGACAACCTACAGATTGGAAGAGCTTATTTGCCAATGATACAGCCAATAAAGGGTCAATGATCAAAATTTATAAGGACAACTCAACACCAAGAACAAACCAAAAATCCAATTAAAAAATGGAGAAAAGATCTGAATAGACATTTCTCCAAAGAGGACATACAGATGGTGAATAGACATGAAAAGATGATCAACATAACTAATCATCAGAGAAATGCAAATTAAAACCACAATGAGATGTCACCTCACACCTGTCAAAATGGCTATCAACAAATAAGTGTCAGCAAGAATGTGGAGAAAAGGGAACCCGCATAAACTGTTGGTGGGAACGCAAATTGGTGCAGCCACTATGGAAGGCAGTATGGAAATTCCTCAATAAATTAAAAATGGAACTGCCTTATGCCCGAATGATTCCACTTCTGCATATATATATCCAAAGAAACCCAAAACACTAACTTGAAAGGATATATGCACCCTTATGTTTACTGTAGCATTATTTAGAATAGCCAAAATAAAGAAGCCACCCAAGTGCCCACCACTAGATGAGTGGATACAAATGCAGTGGCACATTTATATAATGGAATATAACTCAGCCATAAAAAAGAATGAAATCTTATCATTTGCAACCACATGGATGGAGTTAAAGGGTATTATGCTAAGTGAAATAAGTCAGAGAGTAAAAGACAAATACACTATGATTTCACTTATATGTGGAATCTAAAGAACAAAACGAATGAATAAACAAAATAAACAGACTCATAGATACAGAGGACAAATTGATGGTTGCCAGATGGAAGGGTGTATGGGGGCTGGGTGAAAAAGGTAAAGGGATTAAGAAGTACTAATTAATAGTAACAAAATAGTCACAGGGATGTAAAGTGCAGCATAGGGAATATAGTCAATAATATTGTAATAACTATGTGTGATGCCAGATGGGTACTTAAATTATCAGGGAGATCACTTTGTAAGCTATATGATTGCCTAATCACTATGCTGCGCATCTGAAACTAATCCTATATAATAAAAGCCTCATATGCAAATTGTCCCCTTGACTGGGAGTTCGACCGGGAGTTCAACCACTGGCTATGACATGCGCTGACCTTCAGGGGGCAGCATGAACATGGCTCGGCGATTCGATGCTGGCAGCAGGTGGCAGTGGAGGCACTGCTGGCTTCTATGGGCCCAAATGAGAGCGGGACTGTGGCAGGAATGGTGGAGCAGGTGAGTGGGCAGTGCCAGGCCAAGGCGGGTGTGAGCGGGGGCCCAATCACCCAGCAGATCGCCCCACAGGCGATGACCAGCAGTGGCGGTAGGGGGCGGGGCTGCTGCCTAGATCCCAGGTGCCAGGAGCTGGGTAGGAGGCCCACTTGATCCATTGCCCTGCAGGTGGGATGGTGGGAGCAGGTAAGGGAGTGGTGCCAAGCCACGGCGGGGTGCAAGGTGGATCTGTGGGACTGTGAGGCTGGGGGGGCAGCTGGGGCTGTGAGCCTGGGGGTGTGAGCTGGGGCCTGATCCCCACAGGCCACCTTGAGGGACCCCACCCATGCATAAATTTGTGCACTGGGCCTCTAGTATAAAATAATATGAAATGTTAACTGTAATTGAAAAATGAAGTTAAAAAATCAACATGTTACCTGTAGAAAGAATAGGAAAGAGACCCTAGTGGGTTTGGCTCAGTGAATAGAGCATCGGCCTGTGGACTGAAGCGTCCCAAAGGCACATGCCCAGGTTGTGGGCTCAAGCTCCAGTAAGGGGCGTGCAGGAGGAAGCTGATCAATGATTCTCTCTCATTATTGATGTTTCTATCTCTCTCTTCCTCTCCCTTCCTCTCTGAAATCAATAAAAATACGTTTTAAAAAAGAATAGGAAAGAGAAGACTGTGTCGCAAAGCCTTTCCTTTCTTTTTTCTTTTCTTTTCTTTTTTTTTTTGCCTACTCAGAGACATTTGAGTCATCAGAGTCCCTGTATTACTAACTTACACCACACGAGGCATTTATCTTTCGATGGAAGAAAGCCAAAGCATTCTTGGAAAGTGGTTTGGAAGGGAGAGAAGGAATCACTTTCTGGGTTTGGGCTTGGAGTTCTGCTAAGAACCAGTGTCTCGAGCACTCAGTCTACACTCTTCACCTGCCTCCCTGAGAGAAAGTTCTAATGAGAATCTGGAGCATGGAGCAGCACACTCAACAGGTGTTTGCAAATATTTTCTTAAATAGCACCTTTCACAGCAGGACACAGATAGAGTAATACTGTTTGCACATCCCTTCATTCACATTCATTCATCCATGCACTCAGCAATCAGTAATGAATCTCTTTCAGATGCAAAGATCCTGGCCAGGTACTGTAAGTGTGGGAACATGCCAGAGATAGCCTTTGCTTACAGGGGTTCTCAACCTGTGGGTCGCGACCCCTGAAAATACATCCTGCATATCAGATATTTACATTACGATTCATAACAGTAGCAAAATTACTGTTATGAAGTAGCAATGAAAATAATTTTATGGTTGGGGGGTCACCACAACATGAGGAACTGTATTAAAGGGTTGCGGCATTAGGAAGGTTGAGAACCACTGAACCAGGTAGTCCCCAACTGTCTAAATCATTAATTCAGCAAATATTACTTGTCTACTCTAAATCAGGTCATGTTCTAGTAGCTTATAGCCTAGTTGGGGGCAGATAGCCAGCAATTAAACAAACAAATTTAAAAGGTTTTACTTCAGCATGGCCGGTATGGCTCAATGGGTGAGCATTGGCCTATGAACCAGGAGGTCACGGTTGGATTCCTGGTCAGGACACATACCAGGGTTGCAAGCTGGATGCTCAGTGGGGGGTGTGCAGGAAGCAGCTGATCAATGATTCTCATTATTGATGTTTCTATCTCTCTCTCCCTTCTCTTCCTCTCTGAAATTAATAAAAAAATATTTTAAAAGGTTTTACTTCACAGGAGAAACCAAGATGGCGGCACAGGTAAACCCGTGAAATTGCTGCCTCACACAACCACTTCAAAAATACAACTAAGACAAAACGGACATCATCCAGAACCACAGGAAGTCTGGTTGAATGGAAATTCTACAACTAGAAGGAAAAAGAAAAGCACACTGAGACTCAGAGGAGGTGCGGAAGTAAAGTGCAGAGGTACAGAGGCGGGTGCGGAAAGAGCTGGCAACTGAGGACGTGGGTTGTCTTTTTCAATCAGGAGGTAGTCACAAGCTCCTGACTGCTCTGAACTCCAGTTCCAGACGAGTCTCTGGGGACCCAAACTCATAAGGGGAGAAACTGGACTGTCTGGCAGTGGGCGGAACTCAAGGGCGGCTTTCTCTCAGAGGTGCTTGCAGCGATTCCACAGGACACTGAGACCCAGGGACTCTTAGGGCAGGGTTGAGGAGCAGCCATAGCTGTTTGTTCCACCCTGTTGATTCCTTGAGACCCTGCCCCACCCAAGCTGTGCGCAGAGGCTTTTGCATATGAATGACCTGGCCCTTTGCAATCTAAAATTACCTAACAAACTGCAGCTGGGTCAGAGAGACCCAGAACATTCAAAAGAAGGCCCAAGGCCCCACAGAAGCTTGCATTGCTTCACAGCTGGGCCTCATCTGGGCACCTCCAAACCCCAAACAAAGAAGAGGAATCTGCAGATCTCTCCAAAGCTCCTGCTGGGTAGCCTCAGGCAGAGGCTAAATTAGCACCTCCTTAGAGATCCAAGAGCCAGTGTACCCAGGGGTCAGAGTGGGACCTTCCAGATTACAACTCCTCAGATCCATAAGGGACACACTCAGGGGGCAGACTCAGTGAGCACCAAAGCCCCACTGAAGCAAGTCTTGCCCCATAAGGGTGTCTCCAGCACAGAAGTTCTCCCATTGTAGACACAGCTGATTCTCACAGCCAATTAGCCTGAAGGTCAATTCCTCCCAGTGATACCAACAACATACAAGGCTTAACTACAACAAGACTGTGCACACAGCCCACAAAGGGGTGCACAAAGTGCGCACCTCAGGTAATTGGGGAGGCTGAGCCACTGGGCCCTATAGGACACCTAGCACACAAAGCCACTCTTTCAACACAGGGAAGCAGCCAAAATGTGGAGACAAAGAAATAGGTCACAAATGACAGAAATAGAGGAAAGAAAACTGCTGGATATAGAGTTCAAAACCACAGTTATAAGGTTTTTCAAGAATTTTCTAGAAACCACTGATAAATTTAGTGAGACCCTCAAGGATATGAAAAAGGACCAATGAGAAATTAAGCATACACTAACTGAAATAAAGAATAACATACAGAGATCCAACAGCAGACCAGAGGATCCCAAGAATCAATTCAAACATTTGAAATACGAAGAAGCAAAAAATACCCAACTGGAAAAGCAAAAAGAAAAAAGACTCCAAAAATATGAAGATAGTGTAAGGAGTCTCTGGGACAACTTCAAGCGTACCAACATCCGAATTATAGGGGTGCCAGAAGAAGAGAGAGAGCAAGATATTGAAAACCTATTTGAAGAAATAATGACAGAAAACTTCCCCTACCTGACGAAAGAAATATACTTACAATGCCAGGAAGCACAGAGAACCCAAACAAAAGGAATCCAAAGAGGACCACACCAAGACACATCATAATTAAAATGCCAAGGGCAAAAGACAAAGAGAGAATCTTAAAAGCAGCAAGAGAAAGAAACTCAGTTACCTACAAGGGAGTACCCATACGACTGTCAGCGGATTTCTCAACAGAAACTTTACAGGCCAGAAGGGAGTGGCAAGAAATATTCTAAGTGATGAATAACAAGAACCTACAACCAAGATTACTTTACCCAGCAAAGCTGTCATTCAGAATTGAAGGTCAGATAAAGAGCTTCACAGATAAGAAAAAGCTAAAGGAGTTCATCACCACCAAACCAGCATTATATAAAATGCTGAAAGGTATTCTTTAAGAAGAGGAAGAAGAAGAAAAAGGTAAAGATAAAAAGTATGAACAAGGAGAAACTAAGATGGCGGCATAGATAAACACCGGGAAATTGCTGCCTCCCACAACAATTGAAAATTACATCAAAAACGCAAAACGGACATCATCCAGAACTTCAGGAAGGCTGGCTGAGTGTAAATTCTACAACTAGAAAGAAAGAAAAGCACTCTGAGAGCCAGAGGAGCTGCGGAGGTGGAGTGCAGAGGTACGGGGGCCCGAGTGCGGAAAGGGTCTGGCACCTAAGGACTCGGCTGTCTTTTTGAATCCCGAGGGAGACACAAGCTCCCGATGGCTCTGAAATCCGGTTCCGGGAAGTCTCTGGGGACCCAGGACTCATACGGGGAGAAACTGGTCTGTCTGGCAGCGGGCGAGCTTGAGGGCGGCTTTCCCTCAGAGGTGCTTGCAGCCATTGCCAGGACACTGGGACTTGGGACTCCTTAGGGCGGGGCTGAGGCTCCGCCATAGCTGCTTGCTCCACCCTTTGATTCCTTGAGACCCCACCCTGCCCAGGCTGTGGCAGAGGCTTTTGCATATGAATGCCCCAGCCATTTGCAACCTGTAATTACCTAACTGCAGCCGGGCCAGAGAGACCCAGAGCTTCCAAGAGAAGGCCCAAGGCCCCACAGCGGCTTGCATTGCTACACAGCTGAGCAGCATCAGGGCACTTCCAAACTCCAAAAAAAAGGAAGGGGAATCTGCAGTTCTCTTCGTAGTTCCTGCTGTGTAACCTCAGGCAGAGGCTAAATTAGCACCTCCTTAGATCCAAGAGCCACTGTACCCAGTGGTCAGAGGGGGACCATCCAGATTACAACTCCTCAGATCCATAAGGGACACACTCAGGGTGCAGTCTCAGTGAGCACCAAAGCCCCACTGAAGCAAGTCTTGCCCCAGAAGGGTGTCTCCAGCACAGAAGTTCTCCCACTGCAGACACAGCTGATTCTCACTGCCAATTGGCCTGGAGGTCAATTCCTCCCGGTGATCCTACAACAACCAAGGCATAGCTACAACAAGACTGTGCACAAAGCCCACAAGGGGGTGCACCAAGAGTGTCCACCTCAGGTAACTGGGGAGGCTGAGCCACTGGGCCCTACAGGACACCTAGCACACAAAGCCACTCTATCAACACAGGGAAGCAGCCAAAATGTGGAGACAAAGAAACAGGTCACAAATGGCAGAAACGGAGGAAAGCAAATGACTGGATATAGAGTTCAAGGCCACGTTTATAAGGTTTTTCAAGAATTTTATGGAAACCGCCGATAAATTTAATGAGTCCCTCAATAAGTATAGTGAGACCATGGAGGACATGAAAAAGGACCAACTAGAAATTAAGCATACACTGACTGAAATAAAGAATAATTTACAGAGATCCAACAGCAGACAAGAGGATCCCAAGAATCAAGTCAAAGATTTGAAATACAAAGAAACAAAAAATACCCAACCGAAAAAGAAAAAAGAAAAGAGATTCCAAAAATATGCAGATAGTGTAAGGAGCCTCTGGGACAACTTCAAGCGTACCAACATCAGAATTATAGGGGTACCAGAAGAAGAGAGAGGGCAAGATATTGAAAACCTATTTGAAGAAATAATGACAGAAAACTTCCCCTACCTGACGAAAGAAATAGACTTACAATGCCAGGAAGCACAGAGAACCCCAAACAAAAGGAATCCAAAGAGGACCACACCAAGACACATCATAATTAAAATGCCAAGAGCAAAAGACAAAGAGAGAATCTTAAAAACAACAAGAGAAAGAAACTCAGTTACCTACAAGGGAGTACCCATACGACTGTCAGCTGATTTCTCAACAGAAACCATGCAGGCCAGAAGAGAGTGGCAAGAAATATTCAAAGTGATGAATAGCAAGAACCTGCAACCAAGATTACTTTACCCAGCAAAGCTATCATTCAGAATAGAAGGTCAGATAAAGAGCTTCACGGATAAGAAAAAGCTAAAGGAGTTCATCACCACCAAACCAGCATTATATGAAATGCTGAAAGGGATTCTTTAAGAAGAGGAAGAAGAAAAAGGAACTCTTACCATTTGCCACAGCATGGATGGAACTGGAGAGCGGATCAATACCACACGATCTCACTCATTTGTGGAATATAATGAACAACATAAACTGATGAACAAGGACTGATCCAGAGATGGAGAGGCATTGATTGGACTGTAGGGCTTTGGAGGGAGGGTGGGGGTAAGGGGGAAAGATCAACCAAAGGACTTACATGCAGGCATATAGGCCTAACCAATGGACACGGACAACGAGGCGGGGGTGGGGGGTGAGGGCATGAGCGGGGGGCGGGGGGTAGAGGGTAATGTGGGGACAAGGACACATATGTAATATCTTAATCAATAAAAAATATATTAATTAAAAAAAGTATGAACAACAAATACATATCTATCAACAAGTGAATCTAAAAATCAAGTGAATAAATAATCTGATGAACAGAATAAACTGGTGAGTATAATAGAATCAGGGGCATAGAAAGGGAGCGGACTGTGAATTCTCAGCGGGAAAGGGGTATGGGGGGGCGGTGCAGGAAGAGACTGGACAAAAATCGTACACCTATGGATGAGGACAGTTTGGGGTGTAAGGGCAGAGGGTGGGGTGGGAACCGGGTGAAGGGGAGTTATGGGGCGGCGGGGGAAGAAGAACAACTGTAATAATCTGAACAATAAAGATTTAATTTTAAAAAAAAAAGAGAAAAAAAGGTTTTACTTCATGAAGTAAATGAACATACTATGTATAAGCCAGATAATTGTTGTTATTTGACTAAGTGGAGCTTAAAATACACTATCTTGTAGAGATGGTGTTAGCAAGATATTAATGTCAACCTATAAAACCTATTTAAGCTACTATGCCTGAGCTATTAAATAAAATTACAAAATTACCAACCAAATTATCCAAAACATCATTGGTCCATGCAGAGGTTCTCCACCTGGGCACTGTTCCCATTTTAGGATTAGATAATTCTTTGTGGTGGGGCTGTCCTGGGCATTGTAGGATATTTAGCAGTATCCCTGCCCACTAGATTTCAGTAGCACTCCTTCCCCAGGTGTGACCATCAAAAATGACTCCAGACATTGCAGATGTGTCTTGGGAGAAAATTATCCCTGGCTGAGAATCCCTGATCTCTGGGGAAAAGGGTTTCAACTTTCAATTAGAGACCCTAGAACACATATCCTCTCCTCCTCCAATGTCCTCATCCAATAGTCTCAGGGCGCTTCTTTTCCTGCCTGTTTGAACTTGGTCTTTCTCTAATCTTTGCCCTGTATCAGGATTTCAGTTCCCTCTGGGAAGAGGGCCAGAAGAGGACTCAGGAGAGGTGTTTTCCAATGGGGCGGTCATTTCTAGGTGGGAGGAGGGGAGAACTGAGAGGCTGTCTTAGAGAAACTGCCTCCTGCCCCATTTTGCCAAGAAGCTGGACTACCCTCAGTCACACGCCATGCCATCACAGGCTGGTGAGCTGCTGGCCGGCCATGAAGAGGCAGTTTATATGGGCTCACTTTCTTCTCTTCTAGATGAACAAATAACTGCACTGATTTTATATTTTAAGACAAAGACCTCATTGTTTCTGTATGTGCATATCTATTGAAGAGAGTTTTGTTTTATTCAATTCTGATATGGTGGCCAGTGGAGTGGCCCTGGGTTTAGGGATGGGCTTTTGCAGAAGAGAATGACCAGCTCAAAAGAGGAAGGAGCTCCTTGTGCAACAGAAACTCTAGCTGGACCAAGTGGGACCGTGAAACTGAGCAAGCACTCCCTGAGCTGTGGTTGTGGGCTTTGAATCTCACAGTGCTCCACAGTGTCTCTGGTTGTAGGGTTTCAGCAGTGGCACACATTTAGGAAACTATAAATTAATAAATTCAATGAATGTCTTTACTGAGGACTTTTGGAAGACTTCAAAATGCAATGCACATAGTGGCACCAAGACTGGGAGCAAGTAAGTGAGGGCCACAAACTTATTTGACTGTGGAAACTTCTCTTGTGTTTTAACTTTAACGGAGCTTCTTTCTAAATCACTGCCCTTTCAA
This sequence comes from Myotis daubentonii, assembly GCF_963259705.1. Lineage (NCBI taxonomy): Eukaryota > Metazoa > Chordata > Mammalia > Chiroptera > Vespertilionidae > Myotis > Myotis daubentonii. The sequence continues at coordinate 128,485,977 of NC_081842.1, forward strand.
ACTGGTGCTGTAAGTTGAACTCCTGCTCATCTATGTAGATGTTACTCTCTGTGTTAACTTTCCTCTTCCCAGGTTTTTCATAACATCTTTTAAAAAGGATCTTGATCTTGTTTTGTCCATACTGTTCAATGGGAACTAAGGGATGAGCTAAAGAGCTGTATCTCCACATTTAAACGAGCATCAACCTCAACCCTGCCTCTAGCCCAGAATCATTTGCTAAGTCCATGACTAGCACTGGATTCAGTAATACAAGGATAGGGCCTAGGCCAGGCTGACCTGAATTTTGAAAAATCAAATACAGCATCTCCCAGGAGATTATGAAGTGTGGCCAAGGCTGAGAACTCCCCCAGGAGTTTCTCTGGGAACAAAGTCAAGTAGATGAGGTCTCCCTCATATGGAAATTATCCCTTCACTGCCAACTCTGAAGGGACAGAACTTGATTTTAGTTAGGAAAGTGGCACTTTGTTATATTGCATTAAAAAGAGATCCGTCACATGGTCCAGTGCATCAAAAGGTTGCCAGTTCCATTACCCATCAGGGCACATGACCGGGTTGTGGGCTTGACCCCTGGTAGGGGGCATGCCGGAGGTAGCTTTCACATCCATGTTTGTCTTTCTCTCCCCCTCTCCTTTCCTTTCTCTCTAAAAATCAATAAAATATTTTTTTTAGAAAAGAGAGATCCCTCATTGGAATGACATTTGTTAAAAAATAATTCTTTTAGTTATTTCCAAGATAGTGTGATTTCACAGTTATTCTTTAGAATTTTTATTATTCAAGTATTCCATATGCCCCTCTTACCCCCCAACATTGACCTCTTCTATGCACAAAGTTATTATCCTATATAATAAAACCCTAATATGCAAATAGACCGAATGGCAGAATGACCAGTCACTATGACACGCACTGAAGACCAGGGGGCAGATGCTTAATTCAGGAGCTGCCCCCTGGTGGTCAGTGTGCTCCCACAGGGAGAGCGCCGCTTAGCCAGAAGCGGGGCTCAAGGCTGGCGCATGCAGCTGCTGTGGTGGGAGCTTCTCCCACCTCCGCTGCAGGTGGGCAGTAAGGAGCGAGGGGTCCCAGACAGAGAGAGCCCCAGACTGTGAGAGGAATATCTGACTGCTGACTTAGGCCCGATCCCTGAGAGGGTGCAAGCCAGGCTGAGGGACGCCCCCCAAGTGCATGAATTTCATGCACTGGGCCTCTAGTTAATATATAAATACCACCTTACCATTGACATTCTCTGTGTTTGTGTTGGTGACAGCTGGATAGGGGCCCTGGGTCCATGGAAATTTAGGTTGAGCATAGTCTGGACCATTCTACTACAATCAGACATTGATTTTTTGAGGATTTGACTGTGGGTAGGGTATAGTCATCCAACCCCCAAGGTGGTCAGACACCCAGCTGTGCCCCTGGCACCAAGCTCACCCAGGAGAGACAAGGCCAGTCCACTATTGTCAGTCAATTACTGTCCGTGCAAGTCCCAGGGAGGCCACACCTGATTCTCTGGAGAGTACCCAGTACTCATCACTCCATGTTATGCTGAGACCTGCTTTCTGTTAAAACCGAGAGAGACTGAGCTTGAGCTGAGTGGTAAATATAAAATCTAGATGTTGAACTGTAGAGAAGCAAATGCAGGGCTGGGAGCAGAGGGGAGGGCTCAGGTGAAGTGCAGGATCTTTGAGAGGGAAAGAACTACACAGATTATCTGTGTGCCCAAAGACCAGGGCACAGCTTTGCCTAGAGCATCCAAGCTTAGAGGATACAACCGTGTTAGACAGGAATTTATTAAATTGTCCAAATGTTAAGTGCTATAAATAAAACACAACCAGGCAATACAATAGTTTGCTTTGGAGGGTTTCAAGAGAAGGTGGCTACCATTTTGCAGTGGAAGATCAGAGAAGGTATCTCTGAAGAGGTGATGTTGAAGTTGAAACTAAATGACAGGAAAGGACCTTTCATGCAAAGATTTTTGAGGATAGGCAGAGGAAAATATGAGTACAAAGACATTAAAACTGATAACCTTGTGACATCCGGGGCAGAGAACGAGCTGATAAGAAGTGAGGTCAGAAAACAAGGCAGATGTTGGGTAGAGTAGAGACATACATTTTATAGAAATAGTGAAGATCCAAACCCTGATGGGTCCTCCCCTCTATTTGCTTTGCTTTGCTTTGCTGTGGCAGACATGCATCTGTGACTGTATTTTTCACCCCATTTCATAATGTTGCACCTGGCTCTGTGTCTGTATTAGTGAGCTCTTGGAGCTCTTATGTTGACAGCTACAGTATAAAAAGACCCTGAAGGGAGAGAGACAGAACTACAAAGGCTGCTCTGGGAGATGCAAGTGCGAGCTTTGGAGTTACCACCTCCCTGATTTGGATGTTTGGAGGGAAGAGTCTGTCCTTTGAGCAAGTGAAGATGGCTCATTCCTGCTGGGATGCAGGGCAGTGGCAAAGATGGTTTTGTTTTTGTTTTTGTTTTTTTGTAGCAGCTCTGTACTTACAAAGAAAGACACACATATTCTTTTAAATAAGGCACTTTTTTTTGGAAAAGCCTTTTTTTGTATTAATTGTTCTTTCCTCATGTGTCCATTCATAATCACACACAGGCACGTGGCTATCAAAATAATAGATCATTCAACTGAAGGACTTATATGCATGCATATAAGAATAACCAATGGACACAAGACACTAGGGGGTAGGGGCCGGGGGAATGTCAAGGGGGGGGGGGAGAAAAGGAGACATATGTAATACTCTTTGTAATACTTCAAGCAATAAAATTATTTTAAAAAAATAATAGATCATTTTTCTTTTTTCCTTTTACCCAATTTTTCTCCTCTGGCTATGAGGCAAAGGGGAACTATAAAACAATGACCTTTTTCCCCCCATAAACTGCATGGAAACTCAGAACAAGAGTGTCAGATAATTCAATAACTATGGTCTTTCTAATTATAAAGTAATTCATGGGTTGCACTACAGTAGAGGCAACAGCCTCATCTATGTAATCCTTTGTAAGTTTCCATCTCAGTGTCATCCCTCCTAGAAGTCAGCAATTAGGTTCATTTTGGCTACTTGTACAGTACAATCCAACACACAGGGACCCTCGGGCCTGGCGACAGCTCCTGGTCAAGTGGAGCCTGCCCTTCTACCCTCCACAGGCCATTTGCATTAGTTCAGAAGTGTTGGTGCTCCTGGCATTACACTCAGCTAGACTCATGGACTACTGTCTACAACCTAAAATTGTTTGAGAATCCATGCATTTACGCTGCTGTCCTTCTGCTCCGCCCCAAAGCAGCTGACCTAACAGGTAGGACAAGCATGTGGTCTCCAAGAAATAGCATCTTCAGAAAATGATGGTAGTTGGTAGAATGTTCTGGTGCTATTACATGACGTGTTCCACCACTGGGTCTCCCCTCTATTTAGTCTAGTCTCTCTCTAGATATGATGAGCATGTCACTGATTATTTCAAAATGGTACAAGTCACCGGCTGTTAAAAACAAGATAAATCCCCCAAACATGAAAAACTAAAGTTGTCATAGATGCTGGAATGAAATTTCTGAAGAACCAATCTCGTCCTCCTCTTTGCCTCTCTATGGAAAGGGAAAAACGGAGGAAAGCTTGTTGAAATATCAGCGTCAGGTTTTTGCATGGATACAGGCTGGCAGAAAACAACACCCCATGTTTAGTGTTCTGCATGGACTTGCATCACTACCCCAGTACATAGCCTCCTATTTATAGGCCCTCCCTGGGGACTGGTTATTAACCCTCCTTTATGCTTGGGTTGGATATGTCCAGACTAAAGAAGGTCTGTCAGAGAAACTCAGAACAAGAGCTCCAGATAATTCAGTAACTGTGGCCTTTATAATTATATAATAATTCATAGGCTGCACTATAGTAGAGGCAACATTTGGACAAACTGAATCAAAAGTTAGCCCCATAGCCCAGGGATTGTTTTTTTTCTTTTTTACGGATCTTGTCTTTTGTTCCTTTGAATATTGTCAGTCTGAATATTTGGGGCATCAGTACAACCAGAAACAAGTAGCTCCCAGAATTCAGGTGAGGTGATGGAAGCACGAGGAGTAATACAGTGGAATGGTTAAGCATAGACCTGAGAAGCCAGGCTACCATGTTGGAACCCTGACTCCTCTGATATATGTGACTTAATTCCTTTGAGATTGAGTTTGCTCACCAGTAGAAAGGATCACAGTAGGTCCAACTTTATGGAGATGTGGCAGGGGAGGAGATAGTAAATGAGTTAACAATGGAAACAGTTGGAGCAGTGTGCTCTTCTGCAGTTAATATAAAGGGCTTTTGTGTGGCAGCTCTTTTAAAGAATTTGAAGTTTTAAAACTGAGGACTTAATTTTAGAGAGAGGGGAAGAGAAATATCCATAGGTTGCCTTCTCCTTCTCACCCTGATAGAGAATCGGACACATAACCTAACCAGGAATCAATCCACAACCTTCCAGTGTATGGGATGATGCTCCAACCAACCAAGCCACACCAGCCAGGGCTGAAATATATCTTGAAAGATGAATGTGGGAGCACCTGAATTTTTCTCTAATCACAAACCTCTACCATATGCTGAATATTTTATTTTATTTTTAAAATATATTTTTATTGATTTCAGAGAGGAAGGAAGAGGGAGATAGAGATAGAAACATCAATGAAGAAAGATAATAATCTATAAGCTGCCTTCTGCATGCCCCCTACTGGGGATAGAGCCAGCAACTTGGGCATGTGCCCTGATCAGGAATCAAACTGTTACCTCCTAGTTCATAGGTTGATGCTCAACCATTATGCCACACCGGCTATTGGATATTTTATTTTTAGGTAAAGCCTTGTCACATATGTATGTCTTTATTTCCATTATCTCTGTTATTATTCCCAGTGACAACTAATCTCTATTAGCTCTCAGCTTCTCATTGCTCTTTCACAGAACAGGAAGCTTGCAAACTACATTTCCCAGATGCCTTTGCCTACTGCTTCCTGTTAGTTTCTGCCAATGGGAGGCTTTGGCAGGAGATGGAAAGGTGGGATTAAAGCTGAGCAAGCATTTTCCCTTCAACTCCTGGGCTGTCCCTAGTTGTACAACAGCAGCTTCAGTGTCACAGCAGTCGTAGGCTCTGGGTAGCCATTTTCCCTTTTGCTCCCTCAGAACTAAGCATTGCAGTGGTTTCCTACTAATCTTTTGGTAAAATTACTTATCTTTACTTTTCTAGCCTGTCTAACACATTTTAATTTATCCCTTGTATTAAGTTACTTCTGTTTGAAATACCTACACTGTTTTCTATTTTTCTGTTTGGACACTTATTTATATAGGGTGTCCCAAAATTCACGCAAGATTTGAATTTTGCATGAGCATTTACAACAACAACAAAAAATAAAAGCCTAATTTTACTTGGTTTATTGAATCAGATTCTAATACCTGTTGTCCTTTGATTTCAATCCCTTCAATTTGATAAGCATTACCAAGTATCAATTATGGCCCAGGAGCAGGGACAATGAAGACCAATGAAGACCAGTGAAGACCACAGCTTTGCGTATGTGCCAGCAAAGCCGTGGAGGCCATTTACCCGATTTGCTATTCCATACATAACCGTATACTGTATACTTTATGAATCAATAAAAAAATTTACAATTTTTAGTTATAAACCTGTGTTTTCTATCAAAATTACTTCTTGCATGAATTTTGGGACACCCTATATATTCCCAAACCACTTAATAGTAATCATAGTTTAAAGTATTTAGATATTCAAAACTCCCCTTGAAATATTTTACTATTCACTATACAATAGTTAAATAAAGTCATTTGTTTGTTTATGTCTCACAAACAAAACCTATCAAAATTTATGTGAACTTATGGACAAATGAACAAACACTAAACACTGAAGAATAAAACAAAAGCAAATGCCATATTCATTTTATTAGCTATCTATTGCCACATAACAAATCCTCCTTAAATGACAATAATTTTTTATCTCTCATGGTTTCTGTGGATAAGGCATTTGAGAGCAGCTTGGCTGGGTGGTCCTGGCTCAGTATCTCCATGAAGTTGCAGTCAGGTGTCAGCTGGGGCTGCAATCATCTGCAGTTTGTAGCAAGAAGATCTACTTAAAAAAAACACAAACTTTATTGTTGAAAGTATTGCATATGTTCCTTTCCCCCTCCTTAACCCCTTCTTGCCTGCCCCTGCCCTCAGCCCCAGGCCTTCACCACCCTGTTGTCTGTGTCCATGGGTTACGCATACAAGTTCTTTGGTTGATCACTTCACACCCACTCACCCTCCCATCTCTTCCCTCTGAGATTCCATAATCTGTTCCATGCTTCCATGTGAGAGAATCTACTTTTTAAGGTAGCTCACTTGTAGCTAACAAGTCAGTGCTGTCTGTTGGGAGTAGGACACATTTATTTCTACATTGGCTTCTCCACAGGGCAGCTTAAGGGTCTTCATGGATGGTAACTGACTTTCCCCAAATAAAGTAATCCAAGAGACCAAAGAGAAAGCTACAATACCTTTTATGACATAGCCTTGGAAGTCACACATCATTGCTTCACTCCTATTTTATTGGTTACACAGGGCCAGCCAAGGTTTGTTGTGCAAAGTGACTATGCACAGGCATGCGGGCCAGGAGCCATGCATCACTGGAGGCCAACTCAGAGGCTGGCAGCCACTGGAGAGTCCCTGTGTTACATGAGGTGATAAGTGTATCATCCGAGTGACAGTGTGGAATGGAAAATTCTCTTCTTCAAAAAGGAAGCAGGAAAGTTATTGATTTCAAGAGTTCATTGAATGAGAAGGAGGGAAAAGGCGGATGGATACAAATTTTTCAGGATTTCTGTAGCTTATAAAAAAATATAAAAAATTAATGAAATGTTGAGTAAGTTGTTTTGAGGGGCATGAAACGGATGTAGTAAGGAGCGTTGCTTCTTTTCTCTTCCCACCGTCTTGTTTCAGCTATCATTCATTCTTTCCCTTTTATTATCATTGCTATGAGTATATTTATTCCTTTGCTTCTGACCACTGGAAGGCACTCCACAGCATGGACCCAGTGATCTTATGCCTCTCCTCTCCCAGGGATGAACACCGAGGCTGCTAGGGAGGGGTTTCTGAGAGAGAAAAGGCATTATCAAGAAGCAGCCCAAGAAGAGTTCGCATCAGCCATACCTTTCTTTATCCATTGAAAATTAGAATGTACAACTACATATGTGTAAGGCAGAAAAGGCTGGAGATGTTCTTTATTTCATAAACATCTGTCTCAGGCACAGTGTTAGGCATTGGGGGAGATTCAAAGATTAATGAGACATAGTCCCTGACTTCAAGAAACTTTGGTTTAAAGACAAAACAGATAAACAGACAGCTAATTATAATACAAACTGAAGAACGGCAAGGGCCAACTGAAGCGCAACCCGGTAGTTATGACCAGAGGGGTCAGTAGGGAGTCAGGCAAGACTGAGCCTCAACAGGTCTTGAAGAAACATTAGGATTTCCACAAGTGGAGGGAAGTGAGTGTGTGGAAGTGCAAGGTATTTAGCTGGCAAGGGTGTTAAATAGGGAAGAGGGTATATCAGTTCAAGGAGGGCAAGGGGTTGCAGTGGGTGGGTGGGGGTGTGGAGGGCTGTGCATGGGGAGGAATCTGGCAAGATGAGATGGGGCCACATCCTGATGAGTCTTCAGTGCCATACAGGAAGCCTGAATCACTCAGCAATGATACACACCCATGCAGAAAGGAGAGAGTTAATACTAGAAACACTGAGACCAAAATGCATATTGCTGATTGAAGAACTTATGGCTATTTTAATTTCTCTATTTTGAAATCCCTGGCGATTGCTAATTTTCCTACACTGAATGTAGATTCTTGGTGAATTTAAAAATAAGATCCATAAAATACAGTTGGGGGGAAAGGAGGCGGCCCGTGAGCGTGAGGGTGGAGTGTCTGCAACTGGTAAGGAAGAACCTGGGGCTCCAGTGCCGGGGCAGTGAGGGGAGGATGGCGGAGAACAGAGGAGAAAGCTTCATTCACGTGTTCTTCAGTGTTGACTGCGTGTCTCCTTTGGGCTGGGCATGTTCCAGGAGCTTGATGGAGAAACGGGCCAGCAGTGAGGGGACAGTGGGATGGACAAAGGAAGGAGGTTACCTCTAAGTGTATAAGAGATTCGAGTGTGTTTGTAAGTGAAGGGAAGGAGCGTTTGGAGAATGAAGCATGAGGTGGCAAAGACAATTCAATAGGTAAGAGGCAAGATCCAAGAGCAACGCAGAGGGAAAACAGTCAAGGTCCCAAGTGCGGTGCCTGTGGGTGGTGTTTGAGTCTGTGTGCATCTCTGTGTGTCGTAGAGAAAATATATATGAATTAGAGAACATATGAATTAGAGAACGTGTAATTATGAATATCAGTGTAAGTGGGTATACATGAATAAATACATTTTGGATGTGAATTTAGAGCAATTCCTGAAAATAAAGATTTGGGCAGAGACTTTTTTTTTTCTGTTAGCTGTGCAAGTGCTAAGGGCTAGTTAGAAAGAGAAAAAATATACATGCTCTATCAACAAAGCAATTGAGGATGTGCAGTTTTCCCCCTCATTATGTTCCAAAGAGAAGGGAGATGTGCACAAAGCGGGGCATAAGAATGGCTACATGAGAAAGCGCATCGCCAAAGGTTGCTCTGTGAAAGATAGAGGAGTGGTGATAGGTACCCGACAGCCCCTCCCCTCTACTGAGTCCATATAAAGCTCCGAGAGGCCTGGCTGGCACATAGGCTGGGCTGTCAGTGCTGGCTTGGCCTTGCTATGCCTCCCACATGCCCTGCTGCTCTGTATCCCCTTCAAAGCTGCTTATTTTGAAGAATTTGTGTTTAGCTAGACTTAAATGAACCACTTGGCTTGGGACTCTCTCTCTGCCTAAGGGATAACACAATTCAACATATTTCAGGTGAAAGCCTGAGGAGGCACCCGGAGAACCGGAGGGTCCCAGCACCGCCTTTCACAAAGTGTGGCAGACCCCTCTGAGGCAACGGAGAGATCCAGGCAGCATGCAACTGGCATCTGTGGCGATGGGACTGTCAGTCAGGCGGAAGCTAATTACCTGTCTGCCGTCACCCACCAGCTTGCTTGCTTAGCCTTTCTTACTTCTTAATCAAGAACAGACTCCTACCGTGGTGTCTCCGTGTAAACAAAGCAATTTGTGACTTGATTAACCCAGATGGACAAGTGTGTCCTTTTCTCCCTTCTCCTCTTTACCAGGTTTAGACAATTTTAAGGAGTTTTTCTCCTTGCAGAAGGCGGTGGCTATCTGTGGTTGGTCTGGCTTGACTTTTTCCTGTGTTCCTCATCCCCACTTCCCTCCCTCTAATACTCATAGCAAGTGATTCATTCCAGGAATTCCATGGAGATTGGACCCACTCCCTTTTGTGTCCTGGGTAATGTGCAAGTTGCAAATACCACCACCATTAAAAAATCAACCCAACACGTGATTCGTCCAGGTGATGAGGTATGTAGCTAATATTAGTTGCTGTGATTTATCAAAAGAATAACTACCTGGTGATACATTTCATGAATGTTCCATCAAATCATCTATCACTGTAGCAATGAACTTTTAATATCCAAGCAGGCCCATGACTAGGACCAAGGAACTCACCTGCATGTCTATTAAATTACTGGAGGGAGAGGAAGCAAATGAGAGGTGATTGCAGCCAAAAGGGGCACAAAAAAGGGGAGAAAATAATTTAAAATTTTCTGTGCCAACACACTGTAGAACAACAATATAATTTTTTTGTTTGCTTGTTTTTTGAAATTTATTCCCTAATATCTTTGTCTCTGCTGACATGAAGCTGCCACCTGCCCCCAAAATACTCACAGGAGGGCCTTTGGCAGACCCCAGCAAAACCCATCCTGAATACCAGGGCTCTCTGGATGTTTGTAATGTATCTATTTCTCAGCTCAAATTAGTATTTGTATTATTTTTCTGTTTGCAACTATAACAAATTACCACAAACCTGGTGGCTTAAACAATGCAAATTTATTATCTTACAGTTAGTTTTGTAGTTCAGAAGTCTGGCATAGGTTTTGCTGGGCTAAAATCACTGGGCTTCATTCCTTCCTGAAGACTCCAGGAAAGAATCCATTTCCTTGTCTTCTCCAGTTTCTAGAGCACTGGTTCCCAATGTGGGGCATATGCCCCACAGGGGGGCAATTTGATTTTTAAGGGGGGCAATTCGAGAATGAGTTATTAACAGTGAATTTTTTGCATTTCTTATGGTTCTAGGGGCCTCATATACAGTATATAAATATGTATTGTGACATTTATGCATTTCAGGTCTCTATTATATGCTTTGAAACTTTATTTGCTATTTTTTCATATCACTTTATATTATTATTTTTTTAAATTGTTTCTTAGTGATTTCTTCCTTGGTACTTCAACTGTCCTTTCGTTCTTTTATTTTTCTCTTTCATGGATGCCTTGTTCTTTGGAAACTTGTTTAGACTAAGTTAATGGCCTTTTAGGCTTCCTCCACGTGAATAGGAGTTCACTTTTTGAATAATAAGAATTTTATGTCAATGGGGGAGGGGGGAGGGGGGAGGTGGAGTGCATCAGGGTTTTAGAGATGCTTAGGTGGAGCATGGCCAAAAGAAGGTTGGGAACCGCTGTTCTAGAGGCTGCCTAGATTCCTTGTGGGCCCTGTCCTCCATCTTCAAAGCCAACAACGGTTAGTCCTTGTTGTATCCCCTCACTTTGACCTCCTCTGCCTCTCTCTTCCACATTTAAGGTTCCTAGTGATTATACTGGGCCCTGAGCGTAATCTCCCTGTTTTAAAGTCAGGCCAAGAGCAAACTAATTCCATCTGCAGCCTCAATTCCCCTTTGTTATATAACTAACATATTCAAGGTCCCAGGGATTAGGACATGATATCCAGCGAGGCCATTATTCTGTTTATAGGATTTACATTTCTTTGTTGCTGTTTTTTAAAACTTGTGCTATCTCTCTTTGGGCTCAGAATAGTAACAGATCAAGCAAAGTGAGGTCTTAAACAGATCCCTGAAACAGATCAGTGCTCAAATTTCACCTCTGCATTTTATGACCTGCTGACATGGGGCTAGTTACCGATGCCTTTCTTATCTGTACAGTGGGGATAAGACAATATCCCACAAAGACCGGTGCAGAAAATGGAGTGATGTTCACAAAGCTTTAACTTAATGCCTAACATGTAATAAGTGCTCAATAAAAGTGTGTTTTTTTTAAAAAAAAAAAAGTTAGGGAGAGTAAACCTGGGGAAAGAGAAGAGAGAGAGTGTAACCCCATCTCTGCACAGCGGATCCCCGCAGATGGTCAGTCCTCCTTGTGACTCTTTGAACGGGAAGCCTCCGGGTCTGACTGGGAGAGAAAAAGAATAGTTCAGCTGTCATCTTTGTTGCCCTGCCTTGGAGGCTGCGATTTTCTTTTCCTTTGCTGCCTCCTTCCTTTGCTTGCGCTCCACTGCAGACGGGCCAGGAGACTGCAGCCTCGGTACTGACCCACCGAGCCACTCTGGCCTCGAGGGAAGCGCCTCAGTGGAAGTGGCCGTGGCCGGAGCGGTGGGGGACCCAGGCTGAGCCCCATCTCCGCCCAACCACAATCCCAGAGACCGCAGCACCCGCGCCCTCGCTCCTGGGAGGCACGTGGATTAGATTAGCGGTGAATGTCAGGGTTTTTAAGGACGAATTACATCGGACTTTGCATAAAAGTCCATGATTTGGGGAGGAGAACCGACAGTCTAGCTGGACGTCCCCCGCCAGCTCTGATGGGTAGAGGGGTCCAGAAAGGCCGGCCTTCCAGAAAGCCACAGGTTACCTACTGGGTTGACAAGGCCAAAAAAGGGTGAACAGTGCGGAAGAGGGCGGGGAGTGGGAGGGGGTGGGGGTGGGGGCGCCGGCGGCGCACTCTACACTCTTTGGGGAAAGTATCCAACAATAATTTTTTTTTTCAAATGGAAAGCACACCTGCATTTAAAAAATAAGCACATATACGTACTTTTCTTTTCAGCAATCCAACTTCAAGGAATCTATTCCACTGAAGAAATACTAGTACATATGTTGTTTAAACAGAAATATTTATCACAGCATTATTTGTAGGACACGATATTTTCCACCCATTGATGGACATTTAGGTTCCTCCCCACCCCCCACCCCCCAAAAAAACCTGGGAAAACTGAAATGTCCATCAATGGGGGTAAAAATTAAATAAATTGCAGTATGGCCATCTGAGAAATATTGTGTAACTATTTAAAACAGTGGTTCTCAACCTTCTGGCCCTTTAAATACAGTTCCTCATGTCGTGACCCAACCATAAAATTATTTTCATTGCTACTTCATAACTGTAATGTTGTTACTGTTATGAATCGTAATGTAAATATCTGATATGCAGGATGGTCTTAGGCGACCCCTGTGAAAGGGTCGTTCGAACACCAAAGGGGTCGCAACCCACAGGTTGAGAACCGCTGATTTAAAAGAAGGGGTTATTTGTTTAGCTACTGATTTTGAAGGATTGGTAGAAGAGAAATATATATAATAATTTTATAAAAACAAACAAACAAAAAGCCCACCTTCCCTATGAGCACATGTTTTTATGAGCATGGGAAAAGGTGTGGAAGGAGAGCAGGGTGGGTTAATACCACCCCCACTGTGTAACGTTGTATTTCTTCGCTGGTTACAATAAACCCTTTTTTTTTTTTTAATTTGGGAGAGGAATTTAATATAAGTGGCGAGGAGGGGGAGGAGAAGAGCAGCTGGAGGAAGCTCCAGGAGGAATTCGGTTAGGCTGGGAGGACCAGTCACTGCAGAATGGTGGTTGCAGGCATTAGAAGCCAGGGTCTGGCCTGGGATGGGGCTCCAGATGGGGTTGGGCAGAGTCTGGGCGTAGTCACTGCCCAGTGGCTGACTTAATTCAAAGCTTATCTAGAGCATCCTCTGAGAAGGCCAGAGCGGGGTGGAACCTGTGTAGCCTGTCTCAAGAGGAACTGAAGCTGCTGGACTGTACAGAAAAACTGCCCCAAAGTAGTAAAGTCATAATGAAGCTCTCTGCTTCAGGTTATTCAGAAGAGGTTATTTAAAGACTTCAGTGAGAGTCATCATATGGAGCCGGTGTGGAGGCAGGAAGAAATAATAGTAATATCTAACATCAGGTAAGCGGAATGCAGTGTGAAAGCGCTTTATCTATGGAGTCTCATTTGATACAAGTACAACCTGATGAGGTAAGTATGGTTACCCCATTTCACAGAACAAGAAAGGGAGGTATAGAGGGGTTAAGTAACCTACCCATGTTTAGCAGCTGGTAACCCGATCCTCTAGCTCCCAGTCATCACTCTACGGGCAGAGGATCCATCTGGACAGAAATGTCAGCCTCCTGGCCCTGTGGGGCTGGCGTGGGGAGGTTGCCCCCAGTGGGACTGAACACAGTTTATTTATTCCAGGTATTGGAGTTTGGGGCCCAGGTGAACCCACTGTCTTGTGAGGGCCACAAAGCTGGTGTCTACACTGCTCCCCCCTTTAGTTCCCCTCCGCCATCCCCTCTCACCCCCCTTCATTTTTGAAGGTGGAGAAGGGGCCAGAGAAGCATCGCTTCGGTTTCCTTTGGTGGGTGTTGGGGAGGAAGTGCCAGTGGGGCAGCGAGCCTTTCCTCAGGTCCCAGGGGACAGGGACATGGCAGACTGTTCCAGAGAATGGGCTCCTCTGGGACCATGCGGCCCAGCCATGGGCAGTGGGAGAATGGTTGAAGGCCTTCAGGGAAGCACCTCTGCTGGGAATTGATGGAGTCTGGGGGGAAGGAGGGGCGGGAGGGTGGGTGTAGGGGGAGGTGGGCGGGGGAAGGGTTCCTCTTCTGGCCCATCCACTTGATTTCCCCTAGTTTCAAAGTGCCCCTGTGGCCTGAAGGCTCAGGCTGGAGTGAAAGGACCTCTGGACCCACAGAAGGAGAACCTAGGTGGTGGTCCTAGTTCTCATTTGCTTCCGTGAGAGTCTTGAATGAAAATCAGTTCCAGTTCCACCCCCATCCCCCACCTCTTGTCCACAGCTCTGTCATCTCCAGCTGGAAGTTCGTCCTCGTCTCCCTCTGCTAACTCTGCTCCTGGGTTTGTTCCTCCCCCCTGTCTCTTTCCCTCCCTGTCGCCTTCCTTCTCTCTCCTCTCCTCCTTCCCTGTAAGCCCCTCCCAAGGGCCTTGGAGTTCTTCATGGGACTGTGGAGCTGGCTTCTGGGACAACTTCAGAGGATAACCACACATTACACTCAAATTAATTTGTTTCGAATCCATCCACTCGGCAGAAGATGGAGTGGAGTGGGGCCCTTCCCCAATCTCAAAGGGCCCTAGGGGCAGAGCCGGAGGCTGCTCCCACCTGGGCGGAGGCAGGTATGATGATTTCCTCTGGAGCCTGCTCCTCCCCCCTCCCCCCATCTCCGTGCTGGGACGTGGTTAATATTTCTCTGAGCTTACCGCGCTGCTGCTTAAAAACAATAACCTCAACTAACATATGGAGATGTCATCGTGGTTAAACAGCAAATTACAGCCGAAGACGGCGCGATAATAACCTAAAACAATCACCGAAAGAAGAAATGTTCTCAGACTGCGTTTCTGAGACTGGCTGCCCAGCGATCCTGGGCTTGCTCCCAGCGCCCGTGAGCTTGGTCCCCGCCTAGGTCGGGGCGAGGGAGCCCGGGACAGGACGCCTAGCTTTCTCGAGGCTCCCCCGGGAGATCTGGGACTGGGCAGAGTTGGGGTGTGTAAGGACGCGGCGGCGGGGCGCCCACCCTGTGGGACGACCCCACCGGGGAGGCGGTTGCCGCCGAGAGGAAGGGGTTCCCCGAGAAGAACCCTGTGGGGAGAGGAAGTGAGCCGCGCTCCCAATCCCCGCCCCTCGTCGCTCTGCGCCCTCCCTCAGCCTCGCCTCCAGGCTCCAGTGGAAGGAGATTGATTTCTGGGTGGGAAGATCGCGCTGGGAGGGAAGGGGTGTCCACCAGGGTCGGGGACGTATCCCCCCCCCCCCCCCACGCCTCCTCACCCCCCACCCCCCGCGCACTGGGGGGCCTGGGGGGAACGACGTGTGCAGTTTCTTTGGCCAACAAGGGGCCTAGTTGTGCGCACCGGCTCTTCCCCAGTTTGCGGAGGGAAAGATTCCGATGGGAGGCGGCGCGCTATTCCGGCAAAATTGACGGGAGACTACCCTCCCTCTTCCTCCTCGTTCTCCGCCCCCTCATTTAATAGATTCGTAATTAAAACAGGCTCAGACATTTTAGCTTGATTTGCAGGGTTTAGCTGGGGTTAGAATAGTCCTGTTTATACTTAGACGGAAAATACTGAAAATAATCCCTGCAACGAAACGATCAAAACAACTAGAGTTTCCCGGTGCGTGGATCTCCTTTGGTTTTGACTGAGCATTGGGGATCGAAGGAGGCGGGGGAGCTGTTTCCAGGAGCGGCGGGCGCGGCGCGTGCGTGGCGGGGCCGCGGTAATGTATGCGGCCATTAGGAACCCGCGCAGCTTCCAGCGCTCCGGGCGCTGGGACACATGTGTTGCAGGAATTCAATCCGTGGGGAGAATGCAGATTGGGTTGTGACCCACTGGGTTTGATTTATGAACTTTCGCACTAGCGATTGTTTACGCATTGCATTTCAGAGCCCCGCGCACGCTCCAGGCGGCGGCCCGCAGGCTCCAGGGCGCGGGAGCCCACCGCAGCCTCCTCCGCCTCCTTCCACACGTCTCCCTCCCTCCAGCCACCCCCCCCCCCCCCCCGCTACCCCGGGGGACCCCGCAGCTCCCTCCCACCTGCACCTTCTCCAGGAAATCAGAGTTTGATTTCATTGAACCCAGACACGCATGTGGTTCTCCCTCCCCCAGCCTGCAGTCCCGCAGCCCTGGACCCGGTTCCCTCAGCCCCTGCTCACTCTCGAATGTTTACTTCTAGGTAAGGCCATGGGGCCTATAAATAGGAGAGGTGGAAGCAGCTCTACTGCCTGATCAATAGGGCCCTGTCTCCTCGCCATTTCGGCTGAGCTGTCATATTAATTATGAAAGGATTCACCTGATCCCTGCCAGTGACCACAGCCTCCCGGCCCCTCCGTTAGAGCCCTTAATGGCGGTTCCTTCGCGAGCTGCCCGGGCCACCGCAGAGGAAGAGGCGAGTCGCGGTTAAGGCCCGGCCTGCAGGGAAGGGGGCTGAGGGCCGGCCACTGGCATTCGGTCTGCGCGCGCTTTCTCAGAGGAGCGCACACACTCCCCAAGCCCTTACCCAGAAAGGATCTCTGCTGTTGCGTGGACTTCTCTTGTTAGAGTAAACGGGATTTCTGAGAAATTGCAATGTCCTAGTTGAGGGGGGCCTGCTTGAGATGATAGGTGATGGAGTGGCGTGTGGACGGGTGAGTGTATCCCCTGGCTTCATGAGTCCCTTCCAGGACCTCTGAGAACGCTGCCAAGAAAGCAGGCCTTGGACAGGAAACAGACAACGCCCCCATTTCAAACAATAACTTTATTTTATACTTCTCTATACTTTGTAGCAAATCTTTTTTTGCTTGAATTTAATTTATAATAAACTTTTTAAATTACATCTCTCTCTCTCTCTCTCTTTAAAATCAAGGCTCTCTATGTCAAAATCTTTTTAAACTATATTTTAGATTAACATTGAACACTCCCCCCTTGTGATCTACACCGGTGGATATTCGGGTATTACTGTATGTGTAACAGCTAAAACAAGAGAGGAGGGGAAAGAAAGGCTTGGACTTGGAAAGATGCATCAATAACAGCAGGTAAAGCTGAACCTCTCAGTGACTCGAGCAGCACTTCTTCCGTCAGCCTTTACCTCTAACCCGGGAGTTCCCCAGCTCTTTTCCTCTCTGCCTCTGATCCTTCACACACAAAGCCAACAATCTGTCCTTTCACTGTTCTTGAGGAGAAATGTGCAGTGGAAATGATCAAAACAAGATACTGTGGAAGAAAGACGTGAATGTGAATTATTCACCATATGCTTCCCTCGTGGTCATCTCTCCTGAACTCATTCCCCTGGCCTTCTCCTCTCCTCTTCCCTATTAGGAGGAGCCCGTCATTGGTCATGTATTCACATGATTAGTATAGTAGGTGGCCCAGGGCCATTCCTGAGATTCTTTTGCCAAAAAATAAAAATTTTTAAAATGGGGTGGGTTTATCATTTTCTTATTGTTATGTGAAGAGGGACTAAAGCTGAGGTCCGATTTTGGCTGTGCTTGCTTGCTCACTGATGGGTAACATTTGGCAAATAAAACACAAGAGATCAAACGAAATCAAAGAGAATCAAGATTTCCCACAATCCTATATGAGTGTTTTCAGCATCACAGAGAATCACAGGGTCCCCAAAGAACGAATGGATCTTCCTTTCAATTTCCGGGAGCATGGAGTGAGTGTGGGTGGGCGAGGGGGGAGCCGGCCCCGCGGTCAGAAGGAAAGCCAGGTCGCTAAAGCTGCCGAGAGAGACGCCAGGAGCACGGAGAGCGCTGGGAGCAGGGACCCCGCCGCCCCGTTGCCGCTGCCGCAGAGTTCGAATAAGCTGCCTTGGATGTTGAGGTTTTTGGATTCTTTTCTCAGTTTATCCCATATCTCTTTCGCCCCTTCCTGGCAATCCGTAAGGGCTGTGACCGTGCAGCTGTGGAAATCCTCCCAGTATCTGGCGAGGAACAGAACAAACAGAAGAAGCAGGTTCACTTTAGGCGCGTGGGAGGACCCGGGGCCTGTGCCCGTGCGCCCAGCGCTCTCGGCGTCACCAGCCTCCGCGGGTGCTCCCTCCCTCGCTCCCCCCCCCCCCCCCCACCGCCCTGGCGCCTGGGCCCTGCGAGGTCCGCCCTCGCCGGACCCAGCCCACCCTAGCAGCTGCGGCCCGAGGAGAGGGCCTCCCCGCTCCGGGTCTGGTCTCTCTCCCGGGTGCCCGGCGGGGACCCAGCAGCCAGGAGCCGGGGCCTCACCGGCTGCGCCAAGCTGGCACTTCGGCCTGCGCCAACAGATTGCTTGTCCTCCTCGGGGGAAGCTAGGAAAACAGTGCTAAGCCTTGCAAGCTGCCGCCCATTAATGCCTCTTAGCTTGCAAGAAGGGTTACTGGCTCCTGGCGCAGCCCTCCCCGCTGGGCTTCTCACTTTCTCCTCCCACCCCTCCTCCCCTGCTGTCTCTCTCCCTCCAGGCATCGCCTTATTCTCCCCCACCCCACCCCCGTCTTCGCCCTTTCTCCCCACTCCCTGCCTTGGGTCTCCCGTTCTTTTATTTTCCTTCTTCCCTCTAACCTTCTTTGTCTTCCTCCTTTCCACCTCCCCTCGGTTTTCCTTGGTTCAGTTCCTCACTGCTTCCCCATCCTCACTGGCTTCGGTCCTCCGTGGCTCCTCGCGTTGCTCTCCAGTCCCCCAGCTCAGATTCTGTCAGGAATCTCCCGGGTCGGGGAGTGTTGGTGCCCGAGCCCCTAGGCCAGCTTTCGACACCTACCTTTTGCAAACCTCTGCGCTCCCGCTTGCGCACTTGGTCTCTCTTGCGCACCTCTTCTCTCCCCGCCCCCCCAGTCTTCTTCTCGGACTTGGATCCCGTGAGGCCTCCTCCCCAGAGCCTTAGGATAGTGCCCAGCCCCCAGGCCAGGACTCCAGGGCTGGCGCGGGGCCCAAGGTTGCCAACCTTTGTGACACCTGGCTCCTCGTCCTCCCTTCCCGCCTCTTCCGGAGCCTGGCACCTCCCTCGGCGCCTTCTTCCCCCAGGACTCAGTTCCTAGCCCCGCCCCCCACAACCTTCATCCAACCTGTCCTTCTTTATTGTCCCCCTTTCTTCTGAAAACCCAAAATAGATCTCAAGCCTAAATATAATTCCAACCCGTGATCGATTCCTGGGGCGCTGTCTCCTCTCGGTGCAGGTCGATCTGTGTCTCAGTAACTCCGGCTGGCTTCCACCTCAAGGGGCCCTGAGACCAGGTCACCAGTGACCACAGACTGCGCAGTTTGGTTGCATTGTCTCCTATCCCTTCCTTCTTCTCTTTAGCCTGGACTGTAAGCACGTTGAAGGCAGGCGCTATGTTTGATTTATCCTTGTTTCCACTCCCTCACCATCTTCTGGCAAATAATCAAGTTAAAATGCTTGTTGGATTGCCTGGAGCTATGGTGTTCTCTAATGACCTCCCAGAGTTCTAATTTATAAGGGGGGGGGGGGTGGTGGTCCTGGGGTGTAGGGCTTCTAGGTTCCTCAACTGGAAAAAAAAAATAGCAAGCTTTGAGAAACCTAAGAGGTGGAGGCACAGTTCTCTGAAAAAATGGCACCTCCCAAAGGGAGTCTAACTCCCTCCTTTCTCTATGCCCAGATGGGAACAAGCCCCGCCCGGAGGGAGAGCGGCATGGTGGAAAGGGTCAGAAGTCCAGATGGGACTGAAAGGAGTTGTGGAGCACCCAGTGCACCAACTCAGTGAGAGCCTCAACCCAGCTGTGGCCTGTGACCTCTGGAGGGGCCCTCCTCATTTCCATTTTTCAGGACCAAATCTTGCAAAATAAACTCAAATAACTTGGAATAACCAAGTTGTGGCAAATGATGGAGCATTTGGGAGCTGATCTATATTTAACCTTTTATTGTGAATAGATGTAATCTTACCTAGCATCAGATATTTGGAATTACAATAGGTAGGTACGCATCCCAGACCCAAACATTTGTCCCTTTCCTGTTAGGAAGGTACCAGCTACTTAGCTGCTGTGGCTCCTAGTGGGTATCTGGATATTTAGGAAAATGCATAGCAAAATTGACCCCTGTTTAATTACTCATAATTTAAATACACCCCACACCCCCCAGGAATTAGAGAGAAGAAGGACTTCACACTATAAAAAAGGGGGTACAGCAAGTGGTCACTCCAACCTCTGGGGTACATGGAATACCCGTTTCCTTGACTTTATTGAAAGGGTCGTTATGAGGGGGGTATCATATCTGTTTTTGAAAAATAAAATGAAGTGTGTGTTATTGCAGAGGATAGGGATA
The DNA here is from genome assembly GCF_963259705.1 of Myotis daubentonii. Taxonomy (NCBI): domain Eukaryota; kingdom Metazoa; phylum Chordata; class Mammalia; order Chiroptera; family Vespertilionidae; genus Myotis; species Myotis daubentonii. The sequence continues at coordinate 128,505,948 of NC_081842.1, forward strand.
TTTCCAAGGTTTGCAGCAGCTGCAATGTCACTGAGCCTGGCCACGAACTCTTTCATGGCGCTCCTTGGACCCTTAACCACCCTGGCCTTTTAATACATGTAGAGTCTACATTGTAGACCAAGAAAGAGGGAAACAACAACAACAAAAAACCATGGAGGGTGACTACCCTAAACCTAGCAAATTACTACACACTCAACAGTCACTAGATGCCCAGAACACGTTCTTCTTGGGCAAAGTCATTGGCAGGAAACAAAATATCCTCTCACTCTTTTTCCCAGGAAGAGGAAGGGGTCCCAGTGCTCCCTTGCCTGCACTCCAGCTTTCTTGATGTGTACTTGAGGGGAGTTTTAATCAGGGGAAATGGACAAAATAGGTGAGAGACTTTCCTTTTAGGCAAATGTATCATTACCTAAGCCTCCCCTGAAACCAAAACTATTCTTTGTAGGGTGCTGGGCAGGCCTCTCATTCAGAAGCAAAGACTGAGGAAGACTGCTCCAAACAGGGAGGAATTGGCAGCCGCTCTCGCTGCCCCTCGCCCTGGTTTCAGCGCCGAGGATGAGCACGCCTCTGTGTTGGACTGGGCCTCGGCAGAATGATCCTCCTCTGCCCACTCCAGGCTACAGCATCCCCTTGGGCGGTGCAGGCCCTGCCAAGGCCTGAGGGTGGGAGCCAGCAGGTGAGAATGCGCAAATTCGCATCGCCACGGATCTCCCACCCCAGCAGCGCCCCCCGGAATAGGAGCCTAGCAGGCCAGGGAGGACACTTACGTGCACATGGTCTTGACGTTCGTCTTGTCGTCCAGGCCCTGCGGGTAGTTGGCCACGCTTTCGCCCAGTTTGAGCAAACAGTTTGAAAAGCCCTTAAAGACCTCATCGCACTTGCCCGCTGCTCTCACGGCCTGCACCAGGTACGCTGCGGGGAGGAGGGGACACCGGTCAGCAGCGCCCAGATCCCGCTCGGCAGCCCCCCGCCCCCCTCCGCCCGCTGCCCCCAACTCGGCGCGGCTTGGCCCCTGTGCGCCAGAGTGAAAGGTGAATGAAAGATGCGATCCTGAATGAATGACCTGCACCCAACTAGGCGCCTTCTGCAGGCTATCGTGTCTGAAGGTGTGGGTGGCCCCGTAGGGAGGCTCTCCCTGTCCCGAAGCTCCTCCTGCATCTCGATCTCTCTCCTTCCCGTTCCTACTGTCCACTCTTCTCACCTCCCTTTTCTCCTTTATGTTTCTCTTTCTACTCCCTCCCTCCTTGTTTCCCAACACTTCCCCAGCAAGCCGTCCCGGCTCTGGGAGCGCAGCCTTCCATTTCTGAGGTGACAGGGGGGGCCTCACAGCAGAGAGCGGGGTGAGGAAGGAGTGGAGGTGACACACACAGCACGGGGCCACGCAGTGGAACCTGACGCTATGCCACGTGAAAAGCCTGGCCGTGGCACCCAAGCCCTTGGTGGGCGCTCAGCAACACTGCTGAACAAATCACTGCTGAGTAAATGAGTAAAATCTCTGGCAGCCACCAGCGGCCACCAGAACACCGTGCGGACTATTTTCCCAGGGAGATCCTTCCTGCGCAGAGAGCAGCCTGGGCGCCTGGGACTAGGCGAGGTGACAGTGGTCGGGGCAGTCTGGGCCCTGCAGAGTCATTAATGTGTCTGTGCGGGTGACCCTGCGTCACCTCGGTGGAGGCCAAATCCGTGAGCCTTGGGCCCCCCGCTTCCTGTTTTCCCCACACTCTTACCCCCCTGTTTCTCCCCGCCCCCCCCCCCCCCAGTGGTCACCACTCCAGCCAGGAGCAGGGTGGGACTTTTCCTCTCCAGGCTCAGTCAGGCGGCTGAGGGCCAGGGTGGCTGCCGCCCCGGGCTACGGGCCTCCGGCTCCCACGCCCTCCAGAGTGGGGGCGGGGAGAGCGGCGGGCGGCGGGAGGGACCCTGGTGCTGGAGGAGGAGGGGAGGAGACCCAGGCCGATCTGAGGTCCACGCTCTTGGCCTCAGGTCGGTCAAACCCTGCGGTGCGAGAACTGGGAGAGGCAGAGACAGGCTCCAGACCGCGGACGCGCTGCCTTGGCCATTTTTCTCCATTTCAAGGCCAAAGAACCCGGATAAACGTTGGATGGCGAAAGGCCAAAACCACTCAGGGCGCCAGGAGGTCGTGCAAGAAGCGCAGATCTTCGCTGTTGGAGCGAGGGGAGGGGAAAGAACAGGCGAATCTTCTCAGAATCGAAATTGGCCTAAAATGGCCAAGATCTTTCACGCCGCTGCGGCTAGAGTGTGAATGTCTCGGGGGAGGACCGTGCCCCCATCCCCCTTCCCTGGCCGCTGGTTCCCTTGAGCCCCGCTAGACGCAGACCAGGGGGAAGGTGACCGAACCTGCAGCAGCCTGCAAGAGCACCGTTTGCAAATTGCTGCAGAAGCAAGGCGGGCCTTGCGCTCTCTAATCCGGAACGGGAAGCTCTGGGGAAGGGGCTAAGGTTTTAACTTCGATCTCGGCTCAGGCTATAGGTAAACCTTCACAGACAACCCCTGCCCCCGTCAAACGAAATATTAAAAGCCCATGCGATTGCAATATCAGGTAGAATACTGACAGAGAATAAACGAATGTTGGTTCTCATAGGAACACGATGACAGTGAAACAAATCCTACCCGTTATCCTCTATAATGCACGCCACAGATGCAGTTTTGCAGCGAAGAGACGAAATAAAATACACTCCATCCATTCCCACCAAATCCCCGGCTCTCCTTATCCTTTACCTCCACCCTCCAAACGCGACAGCAAAAAAAGTAGCCCTTAAAACGTATTGACACAATTTTAAAGGGGAGCTGGGGTTTGCTGGGGGCGGGGAGCTCTCCGGTCACGTTATCTTTCCAGGCTCTGCCAGAGAAGACCCTCCATACCGCGCATGTGTGAGTATGTGCATGTGTAAAATAAGAAGTCGTGAACATTTCTTTTTTGGAAACTAGACTTCTTGGTTTCTAGCTGGCTGTGGGAGGCCGGGAGCTTGCGCTCGGGACGTATTTTGCAGGCTCAGGCATTCGCGCAGGTCGCAGCCCGCGCGACCCTCGCGGTGGTTTCTGAACCCGACTTCATAGAGGCTAGGGCGGGCGGGCCAGGCTCCTTCCCCGTTCTGGGGTGTCCGCACCTTGTCTCCTTTCCACCCGTTCATTCATTCGTTTGACCTCTCATTCATTCCAAACTTCCTCCAGCCGGGTCTTAATTTGCGTTCACCGTTCACCACCCTTTTCCTCCCCCTCATTCCCCAACCCCCACTTTTCTTGCCAAATGTCAATGATTTGGGAAAGCTCCCAGACATGAATTAATAAAGATCGAGAGGCTCTGGTGCGGGAAAGGGCAGATATTCGGGAACAAATTTGCTCAATTTCAATCCCACAGCCAACAAATGGTCATTTTCCGGCTGAGGTTAATGTGTTCCAAGAGCATCCCGCATGCACAATTGCTGTCTTTTTTGCCCCCTACCCCCAACACACAGTAAGGTTATTTTCCACCGGGAAAAGAGAGCACCAACATTCTCCGAATAAAATCCCCATATCAAAATAGGTGCTGCTGCCTACTCTCTAAAAATTTGCAGGCTAATTGCAAAATTCCACATTCACTTATTTCCAATATTTAAGGGATTGGCTGCAATTAGAAATATTCTTTATTTATTGCAGTTCTCTGCACTAATGTCAAAGATTCAAACAGCCAGATTCAAAACATCAAGTCATTTCTCAGAATTAAAGGAAAACGCCAACATCCTGCATCCCCACTCTCTAAAATCCCTATAATGTTCATGCAAAAAATCAGATACTCAAAATCATGTCAAATGCATAAAATCCGCTGCAAAGAATCCATTTTATTGTATCAATAACTCCAAACTCTGTTCCCTTCACATTTCTCATGAAGAAAAATATTATTAATTTTATCTCTTGCCCAAAACCAATTCCCTAAGCTCCCCCCCAATACTGCAAGGATTTGTCTGCAAAGAAATTTACAGCCTTGAAATGATAGAAGTCAACAATATTCTGTCACCAGAAACCCCGTTTGAAGAGTTTCTATTTTTCTCTTGCCCATTCTCTTAATAATCAGCTTCACTTTCACTTTTAGGCCACCTTAATTAATACTCTGACCCGCGTGAGAGGAGGGGGTTTTCTGGCACTCCCTTCCATAACTTCATTCTGGATGGAAAATGTGAACTTTTTAAAACCCCATGACAGCAGAACTAGGACTCAGCATTCCTTAACATAAAATGGGGACTACATAAATCCATCTGTAATAACCCCAAACAAACAAATAAAAAAATAACAAACACCCAACATAACATATTGCAAACACTTTTTAACCCTTTCCTGTATGTAAAATACAGATGCCTATGTGGAAAGGAACAGGCAAACATTCATAGAAAATTATATTTACATATATTTGGTGATATTTAACCTCCTCAATGATAAGCACATTAAAATACTACCCTGGGGCTCCACATCCTTCTCAATCTGACCCCCAGCCGGTCTGCAGTGCCCGGTGCAAATGCTGCAGCTAGGGTATGGGGGTGGGGTGGCAGGAGTATGACAAAGTTCTAAATGCAGCATTCTGGGCCCCGGAATATCTGCTTTCTGCACATAAACTTTCCAGTTCTAGCTGCTTAGCCATCTTGTTGCTGCAATCACCTTTCCACCCTTCAAAATAATACCTTGCCACATCGCAGGGACCAATGCATTGCCCCAGAACATATCAAACCTGGTCTAACCAAGAGAGGGAAGAAGAAGAAAAAAAAATGGACGTGTTCTCGGTTAAAAATATGAGAAAAATCCCCTCCTAAATCGGCTGGTCGCTCACATTTCCTGGATAACATTGGGAAGTCTCTCTCCTTTTTTTTTTTTTTTTTTTAGAAAAACCAACCCGGGACTTGCGAGTCCACAGGAACCGATGCCCCCACCCTTGGGGGTTTGGGGCTTCTCCGCACCCCTGAACGGCTGCGAGCCAGTCGGACCCTTTGATGCCTCGGGCTTGGCCGGCCGGCAGCCTCCTGCCACCGGCGCGAGTCTGGCTGGGCGGCCACTTACCTATTTGCACCGCGAGGATCAGTGAAATATATCTGCCGTTCAACTTAAGTCCCATCCTACGTTTAGTCAAACCATTTGCGACCGCAGACCTTTAAATAGTTAGTTTAGAGAACGCGGGGGAAAGCTGAAAAATAGGCATTGCCAACAAGTTCCAGGAGCGACGGAGACTTTCTGCACCGGGAAAGCAGAGGGAGGAGAGAGAGGGAGAGAAGGAAGAGAGAGAGGGAGCAGGAGAGGGAGGGAGGGAGAGAGAGAGACACACACACACACACACACACAGAGAGACTGAAGGAGAGAGGGGGAAGAGCTGGGAATGGTTCACTCCATTAGGAGGGGGCGGAGGAAGTACAGCCGCACGCCCACGAGCAAGGCCTGACGTGGGGGATGACACAGAATGATTAAAAAAAAAAAATAGCGACACCTTGGTAGAAAATCGCCATTTATAGTCATCCGAAGCTGGAATTAATCACATATCTCCAATTAATTTGCGACTCGAAGGAAATCTTGCCTGGGGTGACCAATTCCCCACCCCTGCGGGCACCCGCGTCTCATCGCGGTTCCCGGGGCCCCCAACCCCGCCCCCTTACAGCGCAGAGCAGGGGGAGCTCTCCTCCCTTCCCCGCCTGGAGCCAGGGAGTACCTGACGCGCCCACTCGATTGTTTCAACCTGCTCCCCCTTCTCCACCAGCTCCACAGTGAACCAACCCCCTCCCTACGATGCAGTAAGATTTAAAGGAGCGGGAGAGGGAAAGTAGCTAACAAGCTCTATTAATTCGAATCTCCGCGCCCCTCTGCCCCTTATCCGCAGCTTCCCCTGCACTTGCCTACCCTCTTTTTCTCCAACCCAGCGGCTGAGCTCCGGTCGCAGCCTGGAGCGCCTGAGCACACACTCACGCACAACCACGCGCACGCCCGAGAGCCCAACCGAGCACCCTCTGTGTCTGCCCGCACACACCGCCCGCGATCGCGCGCACACGCCCAGGCCTCGGGGGTTTGGTCAGCACCTGTGCGGGCCCTGAAATCTAGACAGTGTCCCCCCTGAACTTCACCAGCTCGGAAGGCCGAGCCCGCGAGAGAGACCTCTTCAAGACGCACAGCGACACCTGTTTTTGGAGGTGGGGAGAGCACGGAGGAAGGAGCCTCTGCAAAGACAATTTTCGAATACTAGAGATTTACTAATTTTCAGAGCAATAGGAAATTTCCGAAGGAATCTCTAGTATGCGGGCTTCTTTAGGATGCATCTCCTGGGATTGTTGGGCTCAGACACACATACACACACGTCCCTCACGTACGCACACGCAGACCCCACACACCTGCGCTGTCTTTTGATGCTCGGGCACAAAGCCTGTGTAGACGCAGCCTACGCGGCAACCAAGTGCTTCTGCCGCTGCGTCTGTGCTTTGTGCGAGGTGCTGTCCACGACAGCTTGAGTTGAGAATGAGAAATAAACAGGGCTGTTTCCCTTCTAAACGCGGTTAGGCTTTGGTTTCCTTCCATTCTTCAACACCAAGGAAAGCCTAAATCTAGCTTCTTTAATTAATGAAATGCTAAAGAAGGCGTCGGCCAACTTTAAGCCCGTTAAGAGAAAAAACACGAAAACGACTCTCCAAAATCTTCCAAGAACGCACGAGAAAACAACAGGATATTAAATTATCAGTAGAGATGCAAACGGATTAAGGAGATAGCAAACCGAATTTACTTCTTCAGGCAGCCTGCCACCCCCGTGCCCATCTCCGGGTCGCCAACTCCTTCAGCCCCGGGAGGCACATAGATAATGAACAGGATAGAAAGTGCAAAATAAGGGGGTGGGATGAGCTGTGGAGAGTGAGGCTAACGGGGAGCGCACGGACAGCAGCACTTTGCAGCGTGGAGCGTGTGCACAGGATGGGGACCCTCCCCCCAAGTCCCAAAGGAAGCCGCAGACCCAGAGGTGGGGACCCGGGGCCCCAGCCGGGGGCGGAATCACGTAGCCCCACTTAGTGACGTCACCAGACCGGTGGGTGGGGCTGCGGGGGGCGGGGGAGCCCCTCGCCTTTCCAGCATCTAGGGGGCTCTGTGGCAGCCCAGGGTGTTTCCTTTCCTGGCTCCAGAGGCTCCAGGAAGAGCCGAAAACGTAGGCGGGCAGGGGAGGGGTGGGGGCCGGTGGCGAGAGCGGGGTGTCCCTCAGACCCGCCCCCGACGCCCTCCAATGGCTGGGCGGAGGTTGGTCCGACGGGCGGGGCCTCGAGGAAGTCGCAGCGCGGCTCCCGCCCACATCTCGGCCGCGCCCCTCGGAGGCCTGGGCTCACGGCCCGCCCAGCTTTCCCCTCCTTCGCTGGGAGCTGGGGCGCGGGTTCCACTCTTGCAGAGCCCAGGGCTGAGGGCGGTTTAAGATGTTTTTGCCCTTAACATACTTGACTTCCTCCGGCTCACCCACCCACCCTGGATCTTTCGAAACGTAGTGTTCTGAATGTCCTGGGATTCCCCCTCTATTCCCCGTCATCCCGAACTTGGGGCGTTGCGGGTGGGAGGGAGCAGCACTAAAGGACTAAAGGGAGCAGAGTGAAAGTAGGGTGCGGAGAGCAGTAGCCCCCGGACTCGCGCGCGGGAGCAGAGCGCCCGCCTTCGGGCTTTCCTAGTCCCGCCTCGCCGGCCCGGGTCGTTCTGAAAGCGCAGATGTGAGAGAGCAGAATTAGAACGGTACATGAATTATATTGGGGTGAATCATTGAAAGCAGATGCGAATGGCGTGGGTTTTTTTCTTACATATTTTAAACATTCCAAGTCGTTCTGCAGTCCAGGCTCCATGTGAGGATGGTTCTTCCTAGTTCCACATAACAAGCTAATGAAACCCTTGGTTGCCAAAGTATGCTGTTTGGGAACAATGCGGGCAAGATCCGTGGTTGAAGGTGGCCTTGAAGGAGGCGTCCTCCTTCCTTCTTTTAACTTGAAAAGTCCACCCCAGATCATATTTGAGGTGAAAGAACAGGGAATGAGAGTGAAAAACCCCAGGTACTAGGCTCCAAGCTATCAGTATTGTGATGACCTTGGTTTGTCCCCACCTGGCTGCAGTTCTATAATCTGAAAAAGGGGGGAGAAGTGATCTCCAAGGCGGGTTTCACCTTTGAAATTTTGTTAACCAGCGATTTTCTAGAATACTAGTACTATGGCTGAGGTGAGGAGTGGGGGTGTGCAGCTTAAAGAACAGAGATAAATCCATGCAAGACCTCTTGTTAAAGGTCAGCTTCTCGCAAAGGGTATATTTCCTTTTGGTAAGCCATTACATTTATAGGTAAAGAAACACATACATTTCAGGATAGAATAAAAAGCCATTGGTGCTGTTTAGCGCCTCATATCAACTTGAGCCAAAGGTAACCCTGAAAGTGGGTCTGCATAATTAAGGCATATGAATATGCCAAACGTCTTGTCTCTAGAACTTCCAGAAAAACCGTGTCTAATTTTAGGGTTGGCACCAGCTCCTTTCTCAGTTCACAGCCCTAGTCTCAGCAGGTGGGCATACATTATGTTCACACACATGTGCACATCTGGTGTGTGCTCGGCCCCGCACTCTGTGTTCTTGCTGTGGCAACAGGCAAATCATTGAGCCAGCTGATTCCCTAACTCTCTCTACCAATCTATCAAAGTGGACTTTCCAGAAGCTCCTATCTGCAAAAACATTCTTTTGAAATTATTTGTGAGAGCAATTGCCAGAGCCACTAGGAAATTCCACTTCTGTCTTCTCGGTCAGAAAAAAAAAATCCAGTTATGTTAGAATAGATTGGTCTAGCAATACATCTCTCTCATAAATGTGGTCTGTCATTTTTTATATCTTCAACTAAAACCTTTAATTAAAATATGAATGTAAATGTATAACTTTTTATTTTTATTAAATATACTTTATTGGTTTTTTATTTTTTTAAATTTTATTTTATTTTTATTTTTTTCATATATTTTTTTATTTTATTTTAGTAATCTTTATTGTTCAGATTATTACATTTGTTCCTCTTTTTTTTCCCCCCATAGCTCCCCTCCACCCAGTTCCCACCCCACCCTCTGCCCTTACCCCCCCCCCCCACTGTCCTCATCCATAGGTGCACGATTTTTGTCCAATCTCTTCCTGCATCTCCAACACCCCTTTCCCCCCCCCAAGAATAGTCAGTCCATTCCCTTTCTATGTCCTTGATTCTATTATAATCAACAGTTCATTCTGTTCATCAGATTATTTATTCACTTGATTCTTAGATTCACTTGTTGATAGATGAGTATTTGTTGTTCATAATTTGTATCTTTACCTTTCTCTTCTTCTTCCTCTTCTTAAAGGATACCTTTCAGCATCCTATCTAATAAAAGAGAAAAATGGTAATTGGCGTACGACGATACCCTTTTCATTGGCTAATCAGGGCTATATGCAAATTAACTGCCAACTAAGATTGGCAGTTAACTGCCAACAAGATGGCGGTTAATTTGCATATGTAGGCACAATGCAGGCAGGCGAAAGGGAAAGCAGGAAGAAGCCCCCTGCCACTGACAGTGATCGGAAACCCAGTGGGGAGCTCAGAACTGGGGGGCAGGGCAAAGGCGGCCCTGGGGCCGCCTTTGCCCTGCCCCCCAGCCATGATCAGAGAATCAGGCGCCTTTTCCGCCCTGGCCAGTGATAGTAGGAAGTAGGGGTGGAGCCAGCGATGGGAGCTGGGCACGGTCAAAGCTGGCAGTCCCGGGAGCTAGGGGTCCCTTGCCTGGGCCTAAAGCGGAGCCCACGATCGCGGGGACGCTGCAGCTGTGGGTCCCCGCTGCCCAGGCCAAACGCCTCAGCCAGAGGCATCCTGCAGGGGCAGGGGGCTGAACCAGTGATGGGGGGAAATGAGGGTCCCTTGCCCAGGCCTGATGCCTCTGTCAGAGGCGACAGGCCTGGGCAAGGGGCCGATCTTGCGATTGGAGGGTGATGGGGGTCAACGCCTGAGGGCTCCCAGTATGAGAGAGGGGGCAGGCTGGGCTGAGGGACACTCCCCCCCGCCCCACACCCAGTGCACGAATTTCGTGCACCGGGCCCCTAGTTTCATATAATACTGGTTTGGTGGTGATGAACTCCTTTAGCTTTTCCTTATCTGTGAAGCTCTTTATCTGACCTTCAATTCTGAATGATAGCTTTGCTGGATAAAGTAATCTTGGTTGTAGGTTCTTGGCATTCATCACTTTGAATATTTCTTGCCACTCCCTTCTGGCCTGCAAACTTTCTGTTGAGAAATCCGCTGACAGTCGTATGGGTATTCCCTTGTAGGTAACTGAGTTTCTTTCTCTTGCTGCTTTTAAGATTCTCTCTTTGTCTTTTGCTCTTGGCATTTTAATTATGATGTGTCTTGGTGTGGTCCTCTTTGGATTCTTTTTGTTTGGGGTTCTCTGCACTTCCTGGAGTTGTAAGTCTATTTCTTTCACCAGGTGGGGGAAGTTCTCTGTCATTATTTCTTCAAATAGGTTTTCAATATCTTGCTCTCTCTCATCTTCTGGCACCCCTATAATTCTGATGTTGGTATGCTTGAAGCTGTCCCAGAGGCTCCTTATACTATCTTCGTATTTTTGGATTCTTTTGTCATTTTGCTTTTCTGGTTGGGTGTTTTTTGCTTCTTCGTATTTCAAATCTTTGCCTTGATTCTTACGCTCCTCTGGTCTGCTGTTGGGTGTCTGTATAATATTCTTTATTTCAGTCCATGTATGCTTAATTTCTAGTTGGTTCTTTATCACAACATCAAGGGTCTCATTAGATTTCTTGTAGATCTCAATAAGTTTATCAGCGGCTTCTAGACAGTTCTTGAGAGACCTTAAAAGTGTGGTTCTGAACTCAATATCCTCCATTGACAATTTTGTCCTGTTTCTTTGTCTCTGCATTTTTTATGCTTTCTTGGTGCATCCCCTAGTGGTCTTTGTGCGCAGTCCTGTTGTAGTTAAGCCTTGATTGTTGTAGTTAATACTAGGGGGATTTGAGCTCCAGGCCAACTGGCTGTGAGAATCAGCTGTGTCTTCAGTGGGAAAACTTCTGTCCTCTGGGGAGGTGCTAATCTAGTCTTTGCCTGAGGCTATCTGGCAATTGGCTCTGTGCAGGGCTTGGGCAGGGCAGGTCCCACAGGATCAACAGGGCGGGTGGAGGGAGCAGTTATGGCTGCTCTCAGTCCCATCCCCAGAGGCTCTGCCTCTCAGAGTCCCAGCAACTGCTGCAAACCTTGGAGAGAAAGCTGCCTTCGAGTTCTGACCGATGCCAGACAGTCCCACTTCACCCGTTTGAGTCTGGGTCCCTAGAGACTCGCCCATAACAGGAGCTCAGAATCTGAGACTCCCTCCCAAATTGAAAACGACAGCCACCAGCCCGCTCCGCCCGCACCTCCGCACCTTTGTATTTTCCGCACTGCGCCTCCCCTGAGTCTCGGTATGCTGTTCTCTTTCCTTCTAGTTGAAGAATTTCCCCTCAGCCAGCCTTCCTGTGGTTCTGGGCGATGTCCGTTGCGTCCTTTAGTTGTATTTTTGAAGTGGTTGTTCGAGGCAGCAAACTCCAGTGTTTACCTATGCCACCATCTTGGTTTCCCAAAAGCTTCAAAATATACTTTATTGGTTTTTTACAGAGAGGAAGGAAGAGGGATAGAGTTAGAAACATCAGTGAGGGAGAAACATCAATCAACTGCCTCCTGCACACCCCCCACTGGGGATGTGCCCACAACCAAGGTACATGCCCTTGACCGGAATTGAACCTGGGACCCCTCAGTCCGCAGGCCGATGCTCTATCCACTGAGCCAAACCGGTTAGGGCTAGCTTTTTATTTTTAAAAATATTTTTATTGATTTCAGAACGGCAAGAAGAGGTAGAGAGAGATGGAAACATCAATGATGAGAGAGAATCATTGATTGGCTGCCTTCTGCAGGCCCACACTGGGGATCTAGCTCCCAACCTGGGCCTATGCCCTGACCAGGAATAGAACTATGACCTCCTGGTTCATAGGTCAATGCTCAACCACTGAGCCACACCAGCTGGATAAATGTATAGCTTTTTAAATTTAAAATGATAACAACTATATCATTTTAAAACAATGATATACATTTGGAGGAGGATGGAATTTGTGTGGAGCTATGTTGGTAAGGGTCCTAACAAAGCTCTACTTTCAAAGGCCTGGGTCTCCCTTTGCATCTGTTACTTGGTAAGGTGATTTTTCACTCTTTGATCACTGCTTCAAAATTAGTTGAAATTTCAAGGCCTTAAAGAAACCTGATTTTAATGCAGACATTTGAATTCTGGGAGCAAATGCTATCTGTGAAATGTATGAATGTGATTAACTTTCTATTTAAAAATAAATATTTTATTCAAAAATTAACATTTTATTATGAAATATACACAGAGAACAATGCACACAGCTTATTGATTTATCACGAAGTGAATACTGATGTGGTTCCTACTCACATTGAGACAGAACAGAAATGACAACTAAATGCAGCCTGTGTTCCTAGATAAGATTCTAAACCAAAAGACTGGAGAAATTGTTGGGACAGTTAGTAAAATCTGAATGGAGTCTGTGAATTAACATTAGTTTGTACCACTGTGATTTCTTGATTGGAGAGTTGCGTGCTGATTATAAAGGAGGGTGTCCTTGTTTGGGAGCAAACACACCAGAGTGTTTAGGGGCAATGAGACAGATCTACAGCTTCTCTCAAAAGATTCCGAAAAGGAATAGTGATAATGGGAATAAAGAGACAGCATGGAACAAACAGTAAAATGCTTATAATTGGGGAGTCCCTGGGTGAAAGGTATAGGAGTTCTTTGCATTATTCTGGCAATTTTTCTTTGAGTTTGAAGTTATTTCAAAAATAATTATTTTAAAAAAATCTACTCAATGTCTGAAACAAAGCTTTGGAATATTTAGTGAAATATTTAGATGAATGTTTCTAAACCTTGAATAAGCATAAAAAGCATGAACTGGAAATAATAAATTTGATCATAATAATTGAAAGACATTTTGTTCAGAAAATAACAGCTTAAAGAAAATGAAAGAGCACATTACAAACTCTCACAAAAATCTGTAGCAAAAGTCAGTAGCAAGAACTAAAGAACTCCTCAAACCAATATTTTTAAAGCATGTACACAGGTGTGTGCATGCATACATACACACACACACACACACACACACACACACACACACACACTAAAACAAAACTGGGGGGGGGGGGGGAAACCACAATAAAGCTTTCCTAAAAAAAGAAAAAAGTGTATTACTTTATCCCAGGAATGCAAACAAACTGGCTTAACATTACAAATTTTCTGTGTCTTTATGAGTTTCATCTACTGGAGGTTTTAAAGATTACAGATCTTTCATTTTAGGATGACCTCACCCTGGTGCATCTGATGTTTTCTTATGACTAAACTCACATCACACATGATATCGTATGTCTAAATACAACCTCAGAAATGAAATTGTGTTCTTTTCAATGCATCTCAGCAGCAGCAATAGCATGTTGATCTGTTTCATCACTGGTGATGTTAACCTGGATTACTTGGTCTTGTTGGTGTCTAGAACATTTCTCTTTCTTAAGTTCACCATTTCCCCCTTTGTAACTGACTGCTATTTTTCGGGGAAGTATTCTGAGACTACAGCAATTTTTAGTCCTCATCATACTTCCATGCAATGGCCTTAGCATTTATTTATCACTCATGACTGAATCAACCAAACAGTGATTCTCTATTTTCCGCATTTCTTCTAAATTTGTTATTTGGAATTCTACTGTAAGCAAGAGCTAACTTTCTTTTTTCCTTCTTTCCTCTCTTTCCTTCTTTTCTTCCTTCCCTTCCTCCCTTCTTTCCCTTTCTTCCTTCCTCCATTCCTTTATGTCAGTATGAACTCATAGATTTCTATTGTATTTAATTATCATTATTAAATCATCATTATTTTAATACCCACATTGTCTCCTATTTAGCCACTGGGAACCCCTTCAAGCTGATTTTTTTTTTTGTCCTTTCAGTGTATCGCGATCATTCATTGAGATTCCTTACTTTCTGACACAAAAATATTCTGGACCTATCATGTCTTTACTGACCAAAGCTCTGCTCCCTTTCAGTTTCAAAATCAAGACCTAAGCTGTGGCAGTGCTCATTGCTGCGACTGTGCCATGAAGCTGCTACAGTGCTTCTTGGTTCTCTCAGAAGATAGAGGTGGGATATGTGTGTGTGTGTGTGTGTGTGTGTGTACACATATTCACACATATACATATATATATACACCTACATACCCACACATGCATGTATCTGTATTTCTATATCTGTAGAGTCTGTTTAAGTAGATTATAAAACTATGAATTTATATTGATAATTCCAGTATCAGTCGAATAACTCAGGGGTCTTTCTAGCCTTCCCCCATTTTCATACATGTAAATGTACCTATTGAGAATCTTGATTCCCATTATCCTCAGCATATTATGTAGCTGCTCAAACAATTTACTTATTTGTTCAGTGTAACCAATCTTTAACCACACTGGCTGTCTCCCTTCCCCCATTAACCCATGTTCTTGGTGGCTCCTCACTGCTCTCCACTGCCTTGCATTCTCAGCTGTGAGGCCTGTCCTTGCATATCCCAGCCCCTTGCTTTCTCAGAGCCCCAGAGGTCAAAGTCCTTATCCTCTGAGTCTTTGGGCCTGCGCCTCCTGTGGCTCCTCAGCTCCCTTGGCCACATGTGATTCCTCCATGCTGGGAAAGGAAGAGGTGATGGAAAAGAAGAGAGCATGGAAAGAAAAGGGAAGGGAAGGTGGGCTGGGTTGATTTTATGATAGCTTGAGGAAGGGAATCTAATTTCATCTTTTTCATATTGTGAGTCATTTTCCCCACAGCTTCACTTATTGACCAGCCCCTCCTTCTCTCAGTGAAATTACAATGGTTTCTGTGCACACCTGAGTTCCACACCTGCTGGGCTCTGCTTCTGTACTCTTCCATTGGTCAGTGTTTATTGGTACTGTTCCTGGGTCAGAACCACACTATTTAATTACTATTCCTTTATAGAAAGTCCTGATATTGGATAGCATTTCATTTCTGTCCTCCTTTGTCAGAAGTATTCTGGTTATTCATGATCCTTTCAGAGTATTTTTTGAAATGGATACTTTTTTAAAGTTGTCATTTCTTTTTGGTGAATTGAATATTTCCAAATAACATTGATAAAAACAATGACTAATAAATTGATTAAATTTATTCTAATATTTCCCTGTATTCCACATTAAGAGTAAAAACACTTTCAGAGTGCTTGACTAATTTCCCTTGTGATGAAGTATTTACAGCATTAACTTTAACGTCACATGCTCTTCAAACTCAAGAGAAAGCAACATATAACTGACCATGTCCGAAAACGGGTTCAGGTATAAATATTCCTACTCTGTCAAGAGTTTGTTCTTGGAATTTATTAATAGTCATCGCAAATGCTGGCATCACGGGAAACTGTCTTCGAATTAATTTAAATGGGAGGCCAGTGTCAGATGGGGACAAATCAATTCTTGGAACCAGAACAACCTCTCCTTCTGCAGATCCTGTTAATACTTCCGCTCTGATTATGTTAGGTTGCAATCTTTTGATAATAAATCTAGTACCCCATTTACTATTTACAAAGACCCCATTTACTATTAAGATTTCTCAGTAGTATGATGATTGCACCTACTCTCAATTTTAATTTATGACATGGCATTACCGAAGGAGTAATATTATTAAGAAACTAGGGGCCCGGTGCACGAAATTCGTGCACTAGGTGTGTGGTGGGGGAGTGTCTCTCAGCCCAGCCTGCCCCCTCTCACATACTGGGAGCCCTCAGGCGTTGACCCCCATCACCCTCCAATCGCAGGATCGGCCCCTTGCCCAGGCCTGACGCCTCTGACAGAGGTGTCAGGCCTGGGCAGGGGACCCTCATTTCCCCCCATCACTGGTTCTGCCCCCAGCCCAGGCCTGATGCCTCTGGCCCAGGCATCAGGCCTGGGCAGGGGACCCCCAGACCCCTCTAATTGCTGGCTCTGCCCCTTGCCCAGGCCTGATGCCTCGGCCAGAGGTGTAGACCCCATCACCCTCTGATCACCTGATCGGCCCCTTGCCCAGGCCTGACGCCTCCGCCAGAGGTGTCAGGCTTGGACAGGGGACCCCCATCTCTCCCCGATCACTGGCTCTGGCCCCTGCCCAGGCCTGAGGCCTCTGGCCCAGGAATCATGCCTGGGCAGGGGACCCCCATCTCCCTCTGATCGCTTGCTCCACCCCCCGCCCAAGCCTGACACCTCTGACCCAGGCTTCAGGCCTGGGCAAGGGGACCATCATATCCCCCCAATCCCCTGCTCAGCCCCCCGCCCAGGCCTGATGCCTCGGCCAGAGGAGTTGACCCTCATCACCCTCCGATCACCAATCACCGGATCGGCCCCTGGACCAGGCCTGAGGCCTCCGGCAGAGGTGTCAGGCCTGGGCAGGGGACCCCCAGCTCCCCGCGGTTGCAGGCTCCACCCCTGCCCAGGCCTAACGCCTCTGGCTTGAGGTGTCCGGCTCGGGCAGCGGGGACCCGCAGCTGCAGTGGCCCCGCGATCGTGGGCTCCGCTTTAGGCCCAGGCAAGGGACCCCTAGCTCCCGGGACTGCCAGCTTCGACCGTGTCCAGCTCCCATCGCTGGCTCCACCCCTACTTCCTGCTATCACTGGCCAGGGCAGCAAAGGCGCCTGATTCTCCGATCATGGCTGGGGGGCAGGGCAAAGGCGGCCCTGGGGCCGCCTTTGCCCTGCTCCCCAGCTCTTAGCTCCCCCCTGGGTTTCCGATCACTGTCAGTGGCAGGGGGCTTCTTCCTGCTTTCCCTTTCGCCTGCCTGCATTGTGCCTACATATGCAAATTAACCGCCATCTTGTTGGCAGTTAACTGCCAATCATAGTTGGCAGTTAATTTGCATATAGCCCTGATTAGCCAATGAAAAGGGTATCGTCATACGCCAATTACCATTTTTCTCTTTTATTAGTGTTGATTCAATGGGAAATTTTTCCTTTTTGGCATCATCCCTTGAATCGATGGAATCATCACTCAAATAGGTGTGAAAATCTCCATTGAGTATATCTGAAATTTCTTCATTTAATTTATGAACGTGCTCATTTTTAGAACAAAGAATTGCACATTTAGATATATCTTTAATATTATCCATAGATATACTATTTCCAAAGGTAGCTTCAATAATAGATCTGTTACAAATCCTTTCATGGGGGATTTCAATAATATCCATTCCTAAATGAAAACTGCTATCAAGTTTGCCATCTTCAAGTTTTACTAACCATTCACTATATGCAGAGTCCTCTGATCTCATATTTGTTTTAAGAGACAACTGTCTGAAATATCCCCAAACACTACAGTACTTTAAACTCATTTGTATTATGGCCGATCACATAGCATGTGGCACAACACTGAGACATTGTCGAAAATTCCCTCCAAGAAGGAGAACTTTCCCACGAAATGCAATAAAAACAAACAAATCCACTATTGACAATGACAGATCAAAACACGCATGTGATTGGCGCCAGCGAGAGCTTTATATGTATCGTGCATGTGGGAGTCAACGTTTATTTTTAAGTTGCCAGTGCTTGTCATATGTACCGGCCTGTCGGTTGGACGGTCAGATGATTGGTCAGACATATGGTCAGTCACTTAGCCTTATATATATACTAGTAGCCCGGTGCATGAAATTCGTGCACTGGGGTGGGGGGGGGGGAGGGGCCCCTCAGTCTGGCCTTCACCCTCTCCAATCTGAGACCCCTCAGGGAATGCCCAACTACCTGTTTGTGCCCACACTTTTAACAGATAACAGCTCCATTGTTGTTTCTTTCTTATGCTTAAAACCATTGGAATTAGTAGGTATTCAAAGTGTGTATACATTTTGGGGGGACACCCTGCATATCTCTAGTCAGCGGTGAAAGAAACCAACAGCAGATTTGGAACCCCCAGACAGGGAACCTCGCTCACTCCCCACATGTCTCCCCACTTCACTTTCCACCTTCGTAGGCAGCAGGAGAATCAACGTTTTCTCTCATTAATTCAGAAAAGCACGTCCTGTCACCCGCTGCCTGGCAGGAGTGCGCTAGGCCCCAAGCAAGTGAGGCTCAGTCAGGGCAGCCTTCGCTCATGGGTGCTGGCACCCAAAGTGCACATCCCTCCTCTACAGTCACCCTGACTATCCCACTGTTTCACTGAGAGGACGGAATTCCTCTCCGCCTCTGGGTTCTTGATCTTGAACGCTGACCGAAGGCAACTCAGAGAGGGCTGCCTGTGCCCACCATGTGTGTCTATCTGCACCTGCTCCTGCCTCAGCACCTTCATTAACCCCCCAGAGGTGATCTCCTAGCTGCACTGGCCTCCATGGGAACAGGGCATCACCACTCCGCCCTCTCACTGTCATCTCACAGGCGCCCACCCTCAGCACCCGGGACACCCAGACATTCTCCAAAGGACATGAGCACACCAGAGGGGATGTGTGCACATCCTGTGGGGGTGTTAGGCATGCTGGGTTGATGGAAGTGCAGTGGAGAGGCGGGGGAAACTTGTGCATGCCTTGGTTTGCAACTGTTGCAGGCGTGGGAGGATGACAGTGTGCTGGGGGATGTTCGCATGCCAGGGGGGATGTGCACACCGGAGGCCTCTGGCTTTGTAGATCCTCAAACCCCCGTGGTGCGGCCAGGAGGATGTCAGTCTGGCCCGCCACGGTGGCTGTCCCTGCAATCCTGCACCTTCTGGGCCAGGAGGCGGATCTTGCGCAGCCACTCCTGGGCGCTGATGGTCTGCAGGCGCTACTTCAGCTCAGCCTGCAGGCTCCGCTTGGCACGCTCACAGATGTCACCACCGCCATGTGGGGAGTACAGGCCACCCTCCGCCAGCCTGCCTCCCCTGTCCAGAGGCTCTCTGTGCTGCTCACCTGCCCAGAGTGACTGGGGGCTGGGCGGAAGCCAGGCGTCCTGCCCTGCCCAACCCCGGCCGAACCGCCTCTGAGCGAGCTGCCACCCCACCGGGAAGGGTCACAGATCCGGGTCCCGGGACCTCGGACAGCCTCAAGCACTGCCCCCCCGCCTGGCAGGGTCACAGATCCAGGTCCTGGGACCGCAGACAGCCTCCTGCGCTGCCGCCCGCCTTCAGTATGCAAATTAGCTGCCATCTTCTTGCTTCAGGGTGGGGGTCCCCACTGGGGTGCCTGGCCAGTCTGGGTGAGGGGCTGAGGGCCGTTTTCAGGCTGGCAGGCGACTAAAGCTCCCAACCTCTCCTTTTTTTCTTTTTTCTTTTTTATTCTGGGATTTATTTACCTTTTACGGCTGTCACTAGAGCTGAGAGCCGTCTTTAGCTCTGAGGCTCGGCTCCAGCTCTGAGACCTCGGCTGCTGAAAGCAGGTTTCTGGGGTTTTGTTTAGCTTCTATATTTGTAACAACGTTTCTTAGAGAGCAGCTGAGAGGCCAGCAGCGGCAGGCGGGGAACCTGGCTTCCTCCATCACTGGAGCAAGCAAGCCTCCTGTTTGTGTCAGCTGCCTGGCTGCCAGCCGCCATCTTGGTTGACAGTTAATTTGCATATCTCGCTGATTAGCCAATGGGAAGGGTAGAGAAGTTATGGCTAATTACCTTGTTTCTCTTTTATTAGCTAGGATATAGACTAGAGGCCTGGTGCGCGAAATTCATGCACAGGTAGCGTCCCTAGGGCTGGCCAGTGATCAGGGCCAATAGGGGCCTTCTTTCTCCGGCTGCCTGCTGGGGCCTTCCTACGTTCCGCCTGGTGGTCAGCGCACATCATAGTGAGTGGTCGAACTCCTGATCAGTCTAACTCCTGAGGGGACAATTTGCATATTAGCCTTTTATTATCCTATCTAATAATAGAGAAACATGGTAATTAGCCATAACTTCGCTACCCTTCCCATTGGCTAATCAGCGAGATATGCAAATTAACTGCCAGCCAAGATGGTGGCCGGCAGCCAGGCAGCTGAAGCGAACATGAGGCTTGCTTGCTCCAGTGATGGAGGAAGCCAATGTTCCGCGCCTGCCACTGCTGGACTCTGAGCTCCGGATGCAACTATGTTGCAATTGTAGAACCTAAACAAATCCCAGAAACCTGCTTTCAGCCAGCGGGGCCTCAGAGCTTAGAGCAGCCAGTGATGGCAACAGAGTTTCAATTATAGAATCTAAACAAACCCAGGTACCTGCTTTCAGCCGGCAACGGCCTCAGAGCTAAAGCCGGCTCTCAGCTCCAGTGACAGCCATAGAAGGTAAATAAATCCCAGAATTAAAAAAAAAGAAAAAAGGGGAGGCTGGGAGCTTCAGTCACCCACCAGCCTGAAAACATCCCTCAGCCCCTCACCCAGACTGGCCAGGCACCCCAGTGGGGACCCTCACCCTGAAGGGGGTGTGACCAGCTGCAAACAGCCATCATCCCCTCATCCAGGCTGGCCAGGCACCCAAGCGGGACCCCCACCCTGATCCAGGACACCCTTCAGGGCAAGCTAGCCAGCCCCCACCCATGCACCAGGCCTCTATCTTATATAGTAGATGGGTAATATGTAAACTGACCCTAACAGCAGAATGACTGGGAATGACTGGTCACTATGACACACACTGACCACCAGGGGGAAGACGCTCAATGCAGAAGCTGCCCTCTGGTTGTCAGGGCGCTCTCACATGGGAGGAGCTCTGCTCAGCCACAAGCCAGGCTGATGGCTGCCAGTACTGCGGTGGTGGTGGGAGCCTCTCCTGCCTCCTCAGCAGCGCTAAGGATGTCCGACTGCAGTTTAGGCCTGCTCCCCGCTGGCAAGTGGACATCCCCCGAGGGCTGCCGGGCTGCCAGAGGGATGTCTGATTGCCAATTCCCCGGGGAGCAGTCCTAAGCCAGCTGGTGGTCATCCCCTGAGGGGTCCCAGACTGTGAGAGGGCACAGGCCTGGCTGACGGGTCCCCCCCTCCCGCCCGAGTGCACAAATTTTTGTGCACTGGGCCTCTAGTATAAGATAAAGCTGGTATGCACATTTGTGTATAGGCTTTCATGTGGGCATGAATTTTCATTTCTCTAGGATAAATGCCCAGGCACATGGTTGCTGGGTTGTATGGAAAGTCTGCGTCTGATTCTAAAGAAATGGCCAGACTGATTTTTAAGAGGAGCTATGCCATTTTACATTTTTACCAGTTGTATATGAGAGAGCCAGTTTCTTTGCTTCCTTACTATTACTTTTAATTTTAGCTGTTCTAATAAATGTGTAGTAATATTTCACCAAGTTTTAATTTGCATTTTCCTAATGGCTCATGATATTGAATATAGTTTCATGTGTTTATTTGCAATCTATATATCTTTTTTGGTGAAGTGTCTGTTCAAGTAATTTTCCCATTTTCTAATTGCATTGATTGTTTTCTTCTGGTTGAGTTCAGAGATTTCTTTGTGTATTCTGGATATGCATTTTTTGTTGAATTTGTGATTTGCAAACATTTTCCTCCAATTGATGGCTTTTGAAAAATTCTCAACAGAGTCTTTTACAAAGCAAAAGTTTTTAGTTTTTATTAGATATAACTTTTATGGATCATGATTTTGGTGTTATGTCCAAGACCTCTTCAGCTAACCCTATCTCGGTCACAAAGAATTTCTCCTATGTTCTTGCAAAAATCTTTTATAGTTTTACACTTAGATATTATTTAGGCTTTTAAAGTATATAATTTTAATTTGTGACTATAATGGACATATTATTCTCTTTTATTTTAGTCTTAGCTTTTGCTTTTGCTTGTGTTTTAAAATAACAACACAATTAAGTGAGGTAGTAAATTACCTTTAATTTACCTATATCTTGAGCATTATTTGAATGATCATTCCTCTATTAAACTATTCACCCAAGACTTTTCACTATGCAACTTAGTGGGAAAAGCTTCTGACGCTCTATGTTTCAGTGTATTTTTATTGTATTCAAATGACAGTTTAACTTTTCCTTCCATACTTTGACAATGTGACTCCACTGTCTTCTGGCATTCAATGTTGCTGTTGAAAAGTCTGATGTCCATCTACCTCATGTTCCTTTGTAGATAAACTGCTGTAAAGTGCATAAACTTTTAGAATTTTTTCTTTGTTCTTGACATTCTCAAAATTTAGTAAAATATGTTTAGTGGGAAGTCTCCTTATTGTTCCCCTCCTGTTCCCTATTACTTTTCAATCTGAAATGTTTCTTTTGTAGTTTTTTAATACTGGAAAATTTCTCTCTACTTCTTTCTCTCCATTAAGAAAAAAATGTCTCTCTTTTTAGAACTCCTATTATTCTTATGTTAGGGAGATTTATTTATTTATTTTTAATTTACAAACTTTGGGGGATTTTGAGGTGGAAGGATGGGAATATGAGTATCTTCAGTTAGTTGGTCCGTATGTGTTTTTCTAGTGTAGAGTTCTGTGCTGCCCTTATTTTACTGCCATGGACATCTGGTTCAGAAGTCTGTGTCATAGCAGGTAACCAAAGGAAAGGGCAAGGGACAAGTAATACAGAACTCCAGGAGTTTTTTTTTCAATTTCATACTTCCTCAGCTTTGTCAGGATTTGTGGTCCACTGGCCAAAGCCACCATCCAGTCACCACACATTCAGAAGAACTCTTGCCACCTCAAGGTTTCTCAAAGTTTGCTGTTTTCCCTCTAGTTTCCTTAGGGTTGACTTTGGGGTTGGGGAGGTGAGGGGCAGCAGCCTTTCTTGCTTAGCATCTTATCAGGAGTGGGATATTCTAGCATTGATTTATAGCTGAACTGCAATATAGCTGGATATTATATGCTGTATCATTTTTTTTTGGAGGGGGGAATTTTCTGTGTACTTTAAAATAATATATATTCTATTATTTTGGGTTTTAATATTTTATGAATGTCCATTATGTCAAGTTTCCTGATTGTGTTGCTCAAATCTTCCATATCCATACTGACATTTTAGGTATTCATTTTATTAGTTACTGAGAAAGATTTGTTGAAAATACATTTTGATGATTTTGGATTTGTTAATATTTTCTTTTAATTTAGTCAAATTTGTATTAGACCTCTACAAATTTATAATTTTTAATATCTTCCTAGTGAATTGAATGTTTTATTGTTAAATTTATAGTTTATTAATGCTGTTCACCTAAAAGCCTACCTTTTCTAATATCAATATAGCTATACAAAATATTTTTAGGAGATTGTTTACATGTATATCATATTCCATTCTTTTACTTTTATTTTATCTGCATCCTTTTAGTTTTAAATGCCTCTTGCAAACAGCACATCCTTTAAAAATGTCTAGTCTGACAACATTTGCATTTGAATTAGAGCATTTATTTATTTCCATTTACTATAGTTATCAGTATACTTGGGTTTAAATCTACCATATCATGTGCTTTCTTTCTTTTTAAATTTTGTTTTATTGCTTAAAATATTACAAAGAGTAGTACATATGTCTCCTTTTTTCCCCCTTGACCTTCCCCCTGCCTCCCCTACCCCCCAGTATTTTGTGTCCATTGGTTATGCTTATATGCATGCATACAAGTCCTTTGGTTGATCTCTTACCTCCCCCCTCCCCCAACCCTCCTTAGCCTTCCTGCTGTAGTTTGACAGTCTGTTTGATGCTGCTCTGCCTCTGTATCTATTTTTGTTCATCAGTTTATAATGGTCTTTATTATCCATAAATGAGTGAGATCATGTGGTATTTTTCTTTTATCGACTGGCTTATTTCACTTAGCATAATGCTCTCCAGTTCCAACCATGCTGTGGCAAATGGTAAGAATTCTCTCATTTGACAGCAGCGTAGTATTCCACTGTGTAGATGTACCAGTTTTCTAATCCATTCATCTGCTGATGGGCACTTAGGCTGTTTCCAAATATTAGCTATGGTAAATTGTGCTGCTATGAACATAGAGGTGTATATATCCTTCCTGGCTGGTGTTTCTGGTTTCTTGGGATATATTCCTAGAAGTGGGATCACTGGGTCAAATGGGAGTTCCATTTTTAACTTTTTGAGGAAGCTCCATACTGTCTTCCATAGTGGCTGCACCAGTCTGCATTCCCACCAGCAGTGCAGGAGGGTTCCTTTTTCTCCGCATCCTCTCCAGCACTTGTAGTTTGTTGATTTGTTGATGATAGCCATTCTGACAGGTGTGAGATGGTACCTCATTGTTGTTTTGATTTGCATCTCTTGGATGATTAGTGACTTTGAGCATGTTTTCATATGTCTCTTGGCTTTCTGAACGTCCTCTTTTAAAAGGTGTCTATTTAGGTCCTTTGCCCATTTTTTGATTGGATTATCTTCCTTTTATTAAGTTGTATGAGTTCCCTATAAATGTTGGAGATTAAACCCTTATCAGTGATAACGTTGGCAAATATGTTCTCCCATGCAGTGGGCTTTCTTGTTGTTTTGTTGATGGTTTCTTTTGCTGTACAAAAGCTTTTTATTTTTATGTAGTCCCATTTGTTTATTTTCTCTTTAGTTTCCAGTGCCCTAGGAGCTGTACCTGTAAAGAAATTGCTTCGGCATATGTCTGAGATTTTGTTGCCTTTGGATTCCTCTAGCATTTTTTTATGGTTTCCTGTCTTACACTTAAGTCCTTTATCCATTTTGAGTTTATTTTTGTGTATGGTGTAAGTTGGTGGTCTAGTTTCATTTTTTTGCATGTATCTGTCTAATTTTCCCAACATCATTTATTGAAAAGTCTGTATTGACTCCATTGTATATTCTTGCCTCCTTTGTCAAATATTGATTGAGCATAGTGGTTCGGGTTGATTTCTGGGCTCTCTATTCTATTCCATTAATCTATATGTCTGTTCTTGTGCCAGTACCAGGCAGTTTTGAGAACAGTGGCTTTGTAATACAGCTTGATATCTGGTATTGAGATCCCTCCTACTTTGTTCTTCTTTCTCAGGATCGCTGCAGCTATTCAGGGTCTTTTTTTTATTCCAGATGAATTTTTGGAGAGTTTGTTCTAGGTCTGTGAAATATGCTGTTGGTATTTTAATGGGAAGTACGTTGAATTTATAGATTGCTTTGGATAGTATGGACATTTTAATGACATTGATTCTCCCAATCCATGAACATGGTATATTCTTCCATCTGTTTATGTCTTCCTTTATCGCTTTTTTCAACGTCCTGTAGTTTTCTGAGTAGAGGTCTTTTACTCCCTTAGTTAAGTTTATTCCTAGGTATCTTAATTTTTTGTGTGCAATGGTAAATGGGATTGTTTTTTTTAATTTCTCTTTCTGTAAGTTCACTGTTTGTGTGTAAAAATACCATCGGTTTCTTCACATTAATTTTGTATCCTGCTACATTGCCGAATTCATTTATTAATCCTAATAATTTTTTGATGGAGTCTTTAGGGTTTTCTATGTACAGTTTCATGTCATCTGCAAATAATGACAATTTTACTTCTTCTTTTCCAATTTGGATACCTTTTATTTCTTTTTCTTGTCTGATTGCATTGGCTAGCACTTCCAGTACTATGTTGAACAGGAGTGGTGAAAGTGGGCATCCCTGTCTTGTTCCTGTTCTTAAGGGAAATGGTTTTAGTTTTTTCCCATTAAGTATAATGTTGGCTGTAGGTTTGTCATATAAAGCTTTTATTATGTTGAAGTATGATCCTTCTATTCCCACTTTGCTGGGCATTTTTACCAGAAAAGGGTGTTGGATTTTCTCAAATGCTTTTTCTGCATCAATTGATATGATTATGTGATTTTTATCTCTCAATTTGTTTATATGGTGTATCACGTTTATTGATTTGTGGATATTGTACCAGCCTTGCATCCCTGGAATAAATCCCACTTGGTCATAGTGTATGATCTTTCTAATGTAATGCTGGATCCTGTTTGCTAGAATTTTGTTGAGGATTTTAGCATCTATGTTCATTATGGATATTGGCCTGTAATTCTCTTTCTTTGTGGTGTCTTTATCTGGTTTTGGGATTAGGGTAATGCTGGCTTCATAGAAAGAGCTTGTAAGTGTGCCTTCCTCTTGAATCTTTTGGAATAGTCTGAGAAGGATTGGTTTTAGTTCTTTGAATGCTCAGTAAAACTCCCCTGTGAAGCCATCTGGTCCAGGGCTTTTGTTTCCAAGAAGCATTTTGATTACTGTTTCAATTTCATCAGTAGTTATTGGCTTATTCAGGTTTTTTGATTCTTCCTGATTGAGTTTTGGAATGTTGTATTTTCCTATGAATGTGTCCATTTCATTGAGGTTGTCCAGTTTGTTTGAGTAGAGGTGTTTGTAGTATTTTTTAACAATCCTTTGTATATCAGTGGGATCAGTTGTTAGTTCACCTCTTTCATTTCTGATTTTGTTTATTTGGGTCCTCTCTCTTTGTTTCTTGATGAGCCTGGCTAGAAGTTCACCAATCTTGTTTGTCCTTTCAAAGAACCTGCTCTTGGTTTCATTGATCTTTTGTATTGTTTTATTTTTGGTCTCTATGTGATTTATTTCTGCTCTGATCTTTATTATCTCCTTGCTTCTGGATACAGTGGGCTTTTCTTATTGCTCTCTTTCTAATTCTTTGAGATATAGAGTTAGATGATTTACTACCATTTTTTTCTTGTTTTTTTTTGAGATAGGCCTGTAGAGCTATAAACTTCCCTCTCAGGACTGCTTTCATTGTGTCCCATAGATTTTGGATTGTTGTGTTTTCATTGTCATTTGTTTCCAGGATGTTTTTTATTTCTTCTTTGATCTCTTTGGTAACCCAATCCTTGTTTAATAGCACACTATTTAGCCTCCAAGTGTTTGGTTTTTTCCATTGTTTTTATTGTAGTTGATTTCTAGTTTTATGCCACTGTGATCTGAGAAAATGCTTGTTATGGTTTTTATCCCCTTGGATTTGAAGAGACGTTGCCTATGTCCTAATATGTGATCCGTCTTTGAAAATGTCCCATGTGCACTGGAGAAGAATGTATATTCTGTGGCTTTGGGGTGAAATATTCTGATCTAGTGAGTCATTTAGGATTGCTGTTTCCTTGCTGATTTTTTGTTTAGAGGATTTATCCAGTGGTGTTAGTGGGGCATTAAAGACCCCTACTATGACTGTATTGCTATCGCTCTCTCCCTTGATATCTTCCAGAAGTTGTTTTATATATTTGGGTGCTCCTGTATTGGATGCATATATGTTTACCAGAGTTATATCTTCTTGATGGATTTCTCCCTTTAGTATTATGTAGTGGCCTTCCTTATCGCTTGTTATGGTCTTTACTCTAAGGTCTATTTTGTCAGATATAAGTATTGCAACCCCAGCTTTTTTCTCATTTCCATTTGCTTGAAAAATATTTTTCCATCCCTTCACTATCAATCTGTGTGAATACTTTGTTCTGAGGTGAGTCTCTTGCAGACAGCAAATATATGGGTCATGTTTTCTTATCTATTCAGCTACCCTATGTCTTTTGATTGGGGCATTTAATCTATTTATGTTTAATGTTATTATTGATAAGTACTTGTTTGTTGTCATTTTTATTCTTAATATTTGTGTTTCTTCTTGCTTTTCTGTTTCTTCTTTTTATAGCAGTCCCTTTAGCATTTCTTGCATTGCTGGCTTGGTTGTAATAAACTCTCTTAGTCCTTTTCTGTCTGTGATTCTCCTGATTCCACCTTCAATTTTGAATGATAGCTTCGGTGAATATAGTATTCTGGGATTCAGTCCCTTGGTTTGCATCACTTTGTATATTTCATTCCATTCCCTTCTGGCCTGGTGTGTTTCTGTTGAGAAATCCGTTGATATTCTAATGGGAGATCCCTTGTATGTAACCGTCTGTCTCTCTCTGGCAGTTTTTAAGATTTGTGCTTTGTAGATGTTTGCCAATTTAATTATGATGTGTCTTGGTGTTGGTCTTTTTAGGTTGATCTTGTTTGAGACTCTATGTGCTTCTTGGATTTGCATAGTTTTTTTCTTGCCAATATCAGGGAAGTTTTCTGTCATTATTTCTTCGGACAGGTTTTCTATTCCTTGCTTCTCTTTCTCTCCTTCTGGTACCCCTATTATTCAGATGTTGTTTCGTTTTGTGTTGTCCCAAAGCTCCCTTAGGATCTCCTCTTGCTTTTTAAATTTTCTTTCCAGTTTCTGCTGTGTTTGTGAGTTTCCTACCTTGTCTTCTAGCTGCTGATGCAGTCTTCAGCCCCTCCTAGTCTACTGTTTAAGCCTTCCATTGTGTTCTTTATTGCAGCTATGTCGTTCTTCAATTCCTTTTGGTTCCTTTTCATATTGGTGACATTCTCATTCAGCTCCTTATAATTCTCATTGAGTTGTGTGTATTTGTCATTGAGTTGTATGTATTTGTCATCCAGCCATTTGAGCATTCTTATAACCATTAGTCTGAATTCTTTCTCTGAGAAGTTACTTGCCTTGGTTTCATTTAACTCCCTCTCTGGTGATCCTCTTTTTCTTTCCTTTAGGGATTGCTTTTTTGTCACCCCATGTTTTGCTCTAACGTTTTAATTGTTTCTGTGTCCTAGATCTGACTGCTTTGCTACCCAGGTTCTTTTGAGGATGGTGCTGCTGGTGTGATCTCTTGGGTCACCTGAGCTTGGTAATCTAGCATAGTTCCCTACTTGAGCTATTTGTGTTTTCTTGATGTAGGCCTGCAAGCTGGAAAGGTACAACTGCAGTGTCCCAGATGTCAGCAGCCGGGGAGGGGGATGTCCCAATTTTTGCTGTCTTGCGTCCTTTGTTGATATTGTACATGCCCAACAGGGGCTCATAGAGGTACCCAGGAGCTGTCTGTCGGGGTGGTGGGGCTCAGGAGCCCGGCACACTGGAAAGGCACAACTATGGTGTCCAGATTTCTGTAGCTGTAGGGTGGGAAGACTCAGTTTTTGCTGCTGTGTCTGTGGATGGATACACATGCTCCCAGTGGCAGCTCACAGGGGTACCCATGGTGCATTTGTGGCGCGGAGCTCCAATGTACTCTTCATGTGCTTTCAATTTATCTTATCTATGCTATGCTTTTTTGTTTAGTTTAGTTTTGTTTTTAAATCTCTGCCGGGGTCCAACCCCAGCAGGTCCAGGGGTCCCCAAAGGTGTGGACGGAGTCGGCGAAGAAGGAATGGTCTCGATCTCCAGAGAGGTTCTGCTTCGGATCTCCAGCCAGGTTCTGTGGCCAGGTCCTGGTCAGGTTCTCTTGCCATGTTCTATAGTCAGGTTCAGTCCAGGATCTTTTGCCATGTTCTCTCCTGCGAAGTTCTTCTGTCTCCAGGCTCCGTGTAGGTTCTGTCTTCTGAATTCTGTTCTAAGCTCTGTCTCTTTCTGTCTTGTTACATCTGTATTTATACCAGTTGATTCAATCCCATCAATCTCTATTCCAAAGGTTAGGGCATTTCTTATCTCCATTCCAGGGAGTAACGATTATGTAGCTTAAGCATGATTGTTCATAGTTAAAATGATTAATTACCCGCCTGGCACTTAGTTAAGGGGTTTTATTCCCTCCCTAACTTCAGGGGAAAATCCCTACCTGGGGAAACAACCTTTCTCAGAGGTGACCTTGGTTAAAACACATAGTGCCAAGAAGGTGAGCAAACATATTAAGAAAAGTATGCCATATATGCCAGGTCCCTTGAAACAGCAAGCATGGACCGGCTCCCGGCAAATCTCCTCCATTGGCTTCTTTTGAATTAATTATGTCTTATTATTCCATTCTTTCCCTTTATTATCTTGGAAGTTGTGTACTATTTTACTATGGTTGTAGATCCCCAAGAGATTATAATAGGCATTTCAAAATTATCAAAGTCTAATAGAAATTATCCTGTTTTGGATAATGCAAGAGTTTTTGAAACTTCAACTCCATTTGCTACCTATCCCAACTTATATACCACCATTTTTGTGCATTTCAATTCTTTTTACATTTGAAATCAAACCAAATAACTTGTATACTTGTATGCATAGCACATGGACACAGACAAAGTGTGGTGAAGGTCTGGTGGTTAAGGGCTTGGCAGAGGAGGGAGAAAATGGGAAACATCTGCAATAGTGTCAGCAACAAAACGTATTTACAAAAATAAACGGTAAAAATTATTATGATTGCTTATAATTCAGTATTTGTTCATATTTGCCTATATATCTATTCACATAATTACCATTTTCACTGATTTTCATTTCTTCATTCATCTTAGACTTTTCATCTGGGATCATTTTTGTTTAGTGCAGGTTTTCAAATGACAAATTATTTCAGTTTTTGTTTGTTCAAAGTGGTTTTAATTCACGTTTATTCTTTAAAGATTATTTTCCTCTGGTACATAATTCTAGCTTGTCCGTTTCTCTCAGCACTTTACAAATAATTTGTTATCTGTTGACTTCTGTTGTTTTTGTTGAGAAGTCATAATCCCTAATTTTATTCTTTTAAAGATAGTTAGTCTTTATTTTCCAGCTGCTTTTACAAATCTTTTTCATTTTTTCAGCTATTTTATCATGTTCTTTGGTGTAGATTTTAAAATAATTTATTCTGCTAGTCTTAATTTAAGACTTCTTAAAGCTGTGTTTTAATGCCAGTATCCCTTTAATCATTGCTGCTTTTCCAAATACATATATTAGACCTTCTCACTGCATCTTCTATATGTCTTACCTTCTCTTCCATATAGTTCATCATTTTCTTTTACCATGTCTCATTGTGTATATTTCTCCTATTTTCCATTTCATAAATTCCCTCTTTATCTGTATCTATACTGATTTTAAACTAATCCATTAACCTAAAAAATATTCATTGTTGAAAGTATTATATATGTTCCCTCTTTTCCCCCATTGTCCCCTTCTAACTTTCCCCTGCCCTCTGCCCCCGGCCTTCACCACACTACTGTCTGTGTCCATGGATTATGCAGATATGCATACAAGTTCTTTGGTTGATCTCTTCCCACTCAACCACCCACCCACCTATGCCTTCCCTCTGAAATTTGACAATCTGTTGCATGCTTCTATGTCACTGGATCTATTTTGTTCATCAGTTTACTTCATTTTTTAGATTCCACATATGAGTGAGATCAAGTTGTACTTATCTTTCTCTGACTAGTTTATTTCATTTAGCATAATACTCTCTAGGTTGCTCTATGTTATCTCAAAGGGTAAGAGATCCTTTTTTTACCGCTGCATAAATTCCATAGTGTAAATGTACCACAGCTTTTCTTGTGCACTCGACAACTGATGGGCACTTGGGCTGTTTCCAGATCTTAGCGTTTATAAATTGTGCTGCTATGAACATAAGGATGTGCACATTCTTTCTGATAGATGTTTCAGGTTTCTTAGAATATATTCCTAGAAGTGGGATCACTGGGTCAAATGGCAGTTACATAGTTAATTTTTTGAGGAAACCCCATATTATTTTCCACAGTGGCTGCACCAGTCTGCATTCCCACCAGCAGTGCACTAGGGTTCCCTTTTCTCCACATCCTCACCAGCACTTGTCATTTGTTGATTTTTTGATGGTAGCCATTCTGAGGCTACCAAATGGTAGCCATTCTGAGGTTTGAGGTGATAACACATTGTTGTTTTAATCTGAATCTCTCTGATGATCAGTGACTTTCAGCATTTTTTCATATGTCTCTTAGCCCTCTCTATGTCCACTTTGGAGAAGTGTCTATTTAGATCCTTTGTCCATTTTTAAAATTGAATTGTTCATCTTCCTTTTGTTAAGTTGTATGAGTTCCTTATGTATTTTGGAAATTAACCCCTTATTGGATATATCATTGGCAAAAATGTTCTCCCATGCAGTGAGCTCCCTTTTCATTTTGTTGATGGTTTCTTTTGCTGTGCAGAAGCTTTTTATTTTGATGTAGTCACATTTGTTCATTTTCTCCTTAAATCCCTCACCCTAGAAGATGTATTCACAAACATTGCTACAAGAGATGACTGATATTTTGCTGCCTATGGTTTGTTCTAGGATTTTTATGGTTTCACAACTTACATGTAACTCTTTTATCCATTTCGAGTTTATTCTTGTGTATGGTATAAGTTGGTGGTCTAGTTTCACTTTTTAAAGCATATATCTGTCCAATTTTCCCAACCCATTTATTGAAGAGACTGTCTTAACTCCACTGTATGTTCTTGCTTCCTTTGTAAAATATTTATTGACCATAATAGCTTGGGTTGATTTCTGGGGTCTCTGTTCTGTTCCACTAACCTATATGTCTGTTCTTTGCCAGTACCAGACTGTCTTGATTACAATGGCTTAGTAATGTAACTTGATATCTGGTATTGTGATCTCCCCAACTATGTTCGTTCTCAAGATTCCTATGGTTATTTGAGGTCTTTTTTGGTTCCATATACATTTTTGGAGTACTTGTTCTAGTTCTGTGAAATATGCCATTGGTATTTTAATGAGGATTGCATTGAATCTATGGATTGCTTTGGGTAATATGGACATTTTAACGATGTTAATTCTACCAATCCATGAACACGGTATATTCTTCCACTTGTTTATTTCTTCCTCTGTATCTTTTTTCATTGTCCTGTAGTTTGCCGAGTATAAGTCTTTAACTTCCTTGGTTAAGTTTATTCCTAGGTATCTTAAATTTTTTTTGTTGCAATGGTAAATGGGATTGTTTGTTTAGTTTCTCTTTCTGTGAGTTCATTATTGGTATATAAAAATGCTGCCAACATCTGGGTGTTAATTTTGTATCCTAGTACATTGCTAAATTCATTTATTAAGTCTAGTAGTATTTGATGGAGTCTTTAGGGTTTTCTAGGTACAAAATCATGTCATCTGTGAATAATGAGAGTTTTACTTCTTTCTTCCCAATTTGGAAGCTTTTTATGTTTTCTTCTTGTCTGATCGCTGTGGCTAGGAGTTCCAGTGCTATGTTGAACAGGAGTGGTGAAAGTGGAATCCCTGTCTTGCTCCTGTTCTTAGGGGAAATGATTTTAGTTTTTGCCCATTGAGTATGTTGGCAGTAGGTTTGTCATATATGGCCTTTATCATGTTGAGGTATGAACATTCTATTCCCACTTTGCTGAGAGTTTTTATCAAAAATGGGTGTTGGATGGAAGACAGTATGGAGTTTCCTCAAAACGTTAAAAATGGAACTCCCAGTTGACCCAGTGATCCCACTTCTAGGAATATATACCAATAAACCAGAAACACCAATCAGAAAGGATATATGCATCCCTATGTTCATAGCAGCACAATTTACCATAGCTAAGATTTGGAAACAGCCTAAGTGTCCATCAACAGATGAATGGATTAGAAAACTGTGGTACAACTACACAATGGAATACTATGCTGTTGTAAAAAAGAAAGAATTCTTACCATTTGCCACAGCATGGTTGGAACTGGAGGGCATTATGCTAAGTGAAATAAGCCAGTCGATAAAAGAAAAATACCACATGATCTCACTCATTTATGGATAATAAAGACCATTATAAACTGATGAACAAAAATAGATACAGAGGCAGAGCAGCATTGAACAGACTGTCAAACTACAGCAGGAAGGCCGGGGAGACTTGGGGGTGGGTGGGTAAGAGATCAACCAAAGGACTTGTATGCATGCATATAAGCATAACCAATGGACACAAGACACTGGGGGGTAGGAGGGGCTGAAGGAAGTTCAAGGGGGAAAATAAAAAGGAGACATATGTACTACTCTTTGTAATATTTTAAGCAATAAAACAAAATTAAAAATAAATAAATAAATAAAAATAAATATTAAAAAAATAAAAAAATGGGTTTTGGATTTTGTCAAATACTTTCTCTGCATTTATTGATATGATCATGTGGTTTTTGTCTTTCAATTTGTTTATGTGATGCATCACATTTATTGATTTATAGATAATGTACCAGCCTAGGATCCCTGGAATAAAACCCACTTGATTATGGTGTATGATGTTTTTAATATATTGCTGGATGTGATTTCCTAATATTTTATTGAGGGATTTAGCATCTATGTTCATCTGGGACAGTGGTTCTCAACCTTCCTAATGCTGCGACCCTTTAATACAGTTCCTCATGTTGTGGTGACCCCCAATTTCATTGTTACAAATTGAACATAAAGCATAGTGATTAATCACAAAAACAATATGTAATTATATATGGGTTTTCTGATGGTCTTAGGCGACCCCTGTGAAAGGGTCGTTCGACCACCAAAGGGTCGTGACCCACAGGTTGAGAACTGCTGATCTGGAATATTGGCTTGTAATTCTCTTTCTTTGTAGTGTCTTTATCTGGTTTTGAAATTAGGGTAATGCTGGCCTCATAAAAAAAGTTTGAAAGTGTTCCTTCCTCTTGGATTTTCTGAAATAGTTTGAGGAGGATAGGTGTTGGACATCCCCCAAGGGGTCCTGGATTGGAGAGGGTACCGGCTGGGCTGAGGGATCCCTCCCATGCACGAATTTTTGTACTGGGCCTCTAGTGTTCTATAAATGTCAATTAAATCCATCTGATTCAGTGTGTCTTTTAGAGTCTCTGTTTCCTTGTTAAGTTTTTCTCTGGAAGATCTAACCAGTGAAATCAGTGGGATGTTAAAGTCCCCTACTATGATTGTATTGCTGTCGATCTCTCTCTTAAAGTCTTCTAGAAGTTTTTATATATATATTTAGGTGCTCCTATGTTGGTTACATATATGCCTATCAGGGTTATATCCTCTTTTTTAAAAAAATCTTTATTGTTCAGATTATTATAGTTGTTCCTCTTTTCCCCCCCATAGCTCCCCTCCACTTGGTTTCCACCCTACCCTCTGCCCTTACCCCCCCACTGTCCTCCTCCATAGGTATATGATTTTTGTCCAGTCTCTTCTCGCACCCCCCACACTCCTTTCCCCCCATGAATTGTCAGTCCACTCTCTTTCTATGCCCCTGATTCTATTCTATTCACCAGTTTATTCTGTTCGTCAGATTTTTTATTCACTTGATTTTCACTTGTTGATAGATATGTATTTGTTGTCACTTTGTTGTTCATAATTTTTATCTTTACCTTTTTCTTCTTCTTCCTCTTTTTAAAGAATACCCTTCAGCATTTCATATAATACTTGTTTGGCAGTGATGAACTCCTTTAGCTTTTTCTTATCTGTGAAGCTCTTTATCTGACCTTCAATTCTAAATGATATCTTAGCTGGGTAGAGTAATCTTGGTTGTAGGTTCTTGCTATTCATCACTTTGAATATTTCTTACCACTCCCTTCTGGCTTGCATAGTTTCTGTTGAGAAATCACCTGACAGTTGTATGGGTACTCCCTTGTAGGTAACTAACTGTTTTTCTCTTGCTGCTTTTAAGATTCTCTCTTTGTCTTTTGCCCTTGGCATTTTAAATATGATGTGTCTTGGTGTGGTCCTCTTTGGATTCCTTTTGTTTGGGTTCTCTGTGCTTCCTGGACTTGTAAGTCTATTTCTTTCACCAGGTAGGGGAAGTTTTCTGTCATTATTTCTTCAAATAGGTTTTCAATATCTTGCTCTCTCTCTTCTGGCACCCTTATAATTCGGATGTTGGTACACTTGTAGTTGTCCCAGAGGCTCCTTGCACTATCTTCATAATCTTGTATTCTTTTTTCCTTTTGCTTTTCTGGTTGGGTGTTTTTTGCTTCTTCATATTTCAAATGTTTGACTCAATTCTTGGGATCCTCTAGTCTGCTGTTGGATCTCTGTATATTATTTTTTATTTCAGTCAGTGTATGCTTAATTTCTAATTGGTCCTTTTTCATATCCTTGAGGGTCTCACTATATTTCTCAGAGGTTTCTAGAAGATTCTTGAGTAACCTTATAACTGTGGTTTTGAACTCTATATCCAGTAGTTTGCTTTCCTCCATTTCTTTTGTTTGTGACCTGTTTCTTTGTCTCCGCATTTGGCTGCTTCCCTGTGTTAATAGAGTGGCTTTGTGTGCTAGGTGTCCTATAGGGCCCAGTGGGTCAGCCTCCCTAATTACCTGAGGTGGACAATCTTGGTGCACCCCTTTGTGGGCTGTGTGCACAGTCTTGTTGTAGTTAAGCCTTGATTGCTGTTTTTATCAGTGGGAGGAATTGTCGTCCAGGCCAATAGGCTGTGAGGACCAGTTGTGTCTACAATGGGAGAACTTCTGTGCTGGAGACACCCTTATGGGACAGGACTTGCTTCAGTGGGTTTTTGGCACTCACTGAGTCTGCCCCCTGAGTGTGTCTCTTATGGATGTGAAGAGTTTTAATTTGGATGGTCTCTGACCACAGGGTATACTGGCTCTTGGATCTCCAAGGAAGTGGAAAGTCCACCAGTGCCTGAGGCCACCCAGCAGAAGCTATAGAGAAATCTGCAGATTCCTCCTCTTTAGGGTTTGGAGATTCCCAGATGAGGTGCAGCTGTGAAGCAATGCAGGCTGCTGATGAACTTTAGGCCTTCTTTTGGAAACTCTGGGGTTCTCTGACCCAGCTACAGTTTGACAGGTTTTTAGATGGAAAAAGGCCAGGCCGTTTGTATGCAAAAGCCTCTGCACACAGCTTGGGTGGGCTTGTAAATTGGGTAGGGCGGGATCTCAGGGAATCACGAGGGTGGAGCAAACAGCAATGGTTATCAGTCTGCTCTGCCCTGAATAGGTCCTGGTGTCTGTGTCCCGCAGCCCCGTGCAGGAGCTATGAATGCTGCAAGCACCTCTGCAAGAAAGCTGCCCTCACGTTCTGGCCCGATGCCAGACAGTCCAGTTTCTCTCTGTATGAGTCTGGGTCCCCAAATTCTCGTCCAGAACTGGAGTTTATAGTTAGGTCATGTTTTTGTATCCATTCAGCTACCCTATGCCTTTTGATTGGAGCATTTAATCCATTTACATTTAGGGTTATTTTTGATAGGTACTTATTTATTGCCATGTATGGCTAGGTTTCTCTCTCTATTTCTTCTTCTCATTACAGCAGTCCCTTTAGCATTTCTTGTAATGCTCGCTTGGTGGTGATATATTCCTTTAGCCTTTTTGCGTCTGGGAAGCTCTTTATTTGATCATCTATTTTGAATGATAGCCTTGCCGGATATAGTAATCTTGGTTTCAGATCCTTGCTTTCCATTACCTTGAGTACTTCATGCCATTCCCTTCTGGCCTGTAGAGTCTGATGAGAAATCAGGTGTCAGCTTTATGGGAACTCCTTTGTAGGTAGCAGTTTTGTTTTCTCTTGCTGCCTTTAATGTTCTCTCTTTGTCTTTAATTTTTGGCATTTTAATTAGGATGTGTCTGGGTGTGGGCCTGTTTGGGTTCTTCTTGTTTGGGGTTCTCTCTGCCTCCTGAACTTGTGTTACTTTTTCTTTTAATAGGTTAGGGAAGTTTTCTGCCATTATTTTTCAAACACATTCTCTGTTCCTTTCTCCTTTCTGCCTCTTCTGGCACACCTGCTACTTTAATATTGTTATGTTTCATGTTTTGCCACAGCTTTCTTAAGCTATGCTACTTTTTAATTTTTTTTCCTTTTTGGTTCTCTGATTGAGTGATATTTTCTTTTTTTTATTTTTAAATTAAATCTTTATTGTTCAGATTATTACATTTGTTCCTTTTTCCCCCCCCCCCCCATAACTCCCCTCCTCCCAGTTCCCGCCCCACCCTCCGCTCTCACTCCCCACCCACTGTCCTCATCCATAGGTGCACGATTTTTGTCCAGTCTCTTCCCACATCTCCCACACCCCTTTTCCCCCCAAGAATAGTCAGTCCATTCCCTTTCTATGTCCCTGATTCTATTATAATCAACAGTTCATTGTGTTCATCAGATTATTTATTCACTTGATTCTTAGATTCACTTGTTGATAGATGCATATTTGTTGTTCATAATTTGTATCTTTACCTTTTTCTTCCTCTTCCTCTTCTTCAAAGATACCTTTCAGCATTTCATATAATCCTGGTTTGGTGGTGATGAACTCCTTTAGCTTTTCCTTATCTGTGAAGCTCTTTATCTGACCTTCAATTCTGAATGAAAGCTTTGCTGGATAAAGTAATCTTGGTTGTAGGTTCTTGGTATTCATCACTTTGAATATTTCTTGCCACTCCCTTCTGGCCTGCAAAGTTTCTGTTGAGAAATCAGCTGACAGTCGTATGGGTATTCCCTTGTAGGTAACTGAGTTTCTTTCTCTTGCTGTTTTTAAGATTCTCTCTTTATCTTTTGCTCTTGGCATTTTAATTATGATGTGTCTTGGTGTGGTCCTCTTTGGATTCCTTTTGTTTGGGGTTCTCCGCGCTTCTTGGACCTGTAAGTCCATTTCTTTCACCAGGTGGGGGAAGTTTTCTGTCATTATTTCTTCAAATAGGTTTTCAATATCTTGCTCTCTCTCATCTTCTGGCACCCCTATAATTCTGATGTTGGTACGCTTGAAGCTGTCCCAGAGGCTCCTTACACTATCCTCGCATTTTTGGATTCTTTTTTCATTTTGCTTTTCCGGTTGGATGTTTTTTGCTTCCTCGCATTTCAAATCATTGACTTGATTCTTGCGCTCCTCTGGTCTGCTGTCGGGCGTCTGTATAATATTCGTTATTTCAGTCCGTGTGTGCTTAATTTCTAGTTGGTTCCCCAATATAAGATCGAGGGTCTTATTAGTTTTCGTGTAGATCTCATTAAGTTTATCGGCAGCTTCTAAACAGTTCTTGAGAGACCTTAAAAGTGTGGTTCTGAACTCTATTTCTTCCTTTGACAATTTTGTCCTGTTTCTTTGTCTCCGCATTTTGTTATGCTTCTTTGGTGCACCCCCTAGTGGTCTTTGTTCGCAGTCTTATAGATAAATTTTGATTGTTGTAGCTAATTCCAGAGAGGGTTTGACCTCCAGGCCAAGTGGCTATGAGAATCAGCTGCGTCAGCAGTGAGAGAACTTCTGTCCTCTAGGGAGGTGCTAATCTAGCCTTTGCCTGAGGCTATCTGGCAAATGCCTCTGTGCAGGGCTTGGGCAGGGCGGGTCGCACAGGATCAACAGGGTGGGCCGGAGAGAGCAGTTATGGCGGCTCTCAGTCCTGTCCCAAGGGGCTCTGCCTCTCTGAGTCCCAGCACCCGCTGCAAAGCTCGGAGAGAAAGCTGCACTCGCTCTGACCAAAGCCAGACAGTCCGCTTCTCCCGTTTGAGTCTGGGTCCCTAAAGACTCGCCCGGATCTGGAGCTCAGAGTCTGCGACTCTCTCCCGATTGAAAACGCCAACCGCGCCCTCCGCCGCCAGCCCGGTCCGCGTACTCCGCACCTCAGAATTTGACTTCACCACTGCGCCTCCTCTGAGTGTCCGTATGCGTTTCTCTTTCCTCCTAGTTGTAGGACTTCCACTCAGCCAGCGTTCCTGTGGTTCTGGGTGATGTCCCTTCCGTTTTTTGGTTTCACTTTTGAAGTAGTTGTTCAAAGCAGCAAACTCCGGCGTTAACCTATGCCGCCATCTTGGTTCTCCCCCCTGATTGAGTGATATTTTCAACTCTGTTTTCTAATTCACTTATTTTATCCTCAGCTTCCCCTAATCTGCTGTGTATTCCTTCCAATGTTTTCTTTTTTTGTGTTATGTCATTCTTTATCTCAGATTGTTCTTTTCTCATAGTTACTATATCTTTTTTCATGCTGTTGAGCATCTTTACCATCATTACTCTGAAATATGTTTCAGATAAATTTCTTATCTCTGCTTCATTTATCTCTTCTTCTGGAGAATTCTCTAGTTCTTTCATTTGGGGGTTGTTTCTTTGTCTCCTTATTTTGGTTGTCTGTTTGGGGTTGTGACTATGTATTAGGTAGATCCTCTACACATCTCAATCTCTAGTGCAGAACATTGTTAAAGGCTGTTTCCGACTATTTAGGTCTGGTAAAGACTCCAAGTCTCCAGAGACTGCTTCTGCCTACACACTGATAGGATTCCAACTTGAATTGCCCCCCAGGCAATCCTCCTCAGGTGTGGTGAGAGGCTAATTGTTATTTTTAATCTCTTAAGTGACCTTGGGGCAAGGTGTTTTCCAATAGTGTGTGTCAACTGTCTTCCCCCCCTAGGCAAGGCAAATATCTATGTGGGAAAGATGTCTTCTGCTGCATGAAGGAATTACTCAGCCCAGGAAACTTGGGGTGTCTGCCTTCTGAGCTCTATCTCCCAAAACCCCAGTCCTGGCTTCTGCTTTCATAGCTCCAGTCCACTTCACCCTCCCTCTGCTGGAGAACAAGGCGGGTGGCTCCACAGGGAATTTTGTGCATTGGCCCTTTAAGAGGGTGCATGAATTTTCAGCTGTCACTCCATTGCAGACAGCACCCTGCTGCTTTTCACAGCCAGATGTTATGTGGATACCCTTCTCAGTTTTGGTGCTCTCTGTGGAGGGGCCTAGCTTGGAGGTTAGATTCCAGAGGTATCAGTGGCAACCCCACACAGCTGAGATATCTCTCTGGGACTTCAGTTGCTGTCTGTGGGTGCCTGGCCAGACCTTTTGTGCCTCTGCCCCTCCTCGATATCTAACAAATATTTCTTATCTTCATTTCATTTAGCTCTTCTGGATAATTCTCTTGTTCTTTCATTTGGAGCTTGTCCTTTGTCTCCCCATGTTGGCTGCTTGTTTGGGTTTGTTTCTATGTATTAGGTAAATATGCTACAACTCCCAGTCTCTAGTACAGGACAATGTCAGGCACAGTCTATGATCAGCCCTGAGTACCCTGTTTGGAACTATCAGCAACCCACACCTTGTGGCTCCCTCTGTTGGGGCTGGGTGCCTTAGGAAAGCACTAAGATGTGCACCAAGGTCTGCTTTTTTCTAGCCTAGAAGCAGATTAGACAAAGACTCATAGCCTTCAGAGATCCACCTCTGCCTGCAGTCTGATTGTTATTCAGTCTTGATTAGCCTCAGGCTACTGCCCACAGCAAATTGTAGTCTCTACAGCAGTGGTTCTCAACCTTCCTAATGCCATGACCCTTTAATACAGTTCCTCATGTTGTGGTGACCCCCAACCATAAAATTATTTTCATTGCTACTTCATAACTGTAATTTTGCTACTGTTATGAATCATAATGCAAATATCTGATATGCAGGATGTATTTTCATTGTTACAAATTGAACATAATTAAAGCATAGTGATGAATCACAAAAACAACATGTAATTATATATGTGTTTTCCGATGGTCTTAGGCGACCCCTGTGAAAGGGTCGTTTGACCCCCAAAGGGGTCTCGACCCACAGGTTGAGAACTGCTGCTCTACAGGGTGGGGTGAGAGGTTTTCCAACAGGGTGAGGTGATTGCTTTCCTCCCAGGCAAAAGCTGCTTGGATGGTAAAGGTCTGCTGGAGAAAGATGCCCTCTGCTATATGAGGGAATGTGTGTTGGCCCTTTAAGAGGATGCCTGCATTTCCAGCTGTCTTTCCCTGGCAGACAGCAACCCTGCTGCTTTTCCCAGCCAGGTGCTATGTTCTGAGTTCTAATGCACAGGACTGGGGAACCCAGCTAAGAAATCAGACCCCAGAGTTCTTAGTGGGAACCCCCCACAGCTGAGATATTACTACAGAACTTCAGCTGCTGTCTGTGGGAGCCTGGTCAGCCCTTTCACACCTCTGCATTCCCTACCAGTCTCCATGTGGTCTCCTCTTTCCGTCCTTGGCTAACAGGGCTCACTCCAGCTAGGCTTCAGTTGATTATTCAGGATGTTTTTTCTATATTTTAGTTGTAATTTCAGTTTCATCCTGGGAGAGTGTCAGTGTAACTTCCACCACTCCGCAGCCATTTTGACAGAGATCTGATCCATTAACTTTTTAATTTCAATTATTATTCTGGAAAGATAATTGTAGAACTTTTTACAAGTGTCTTTTTTAAAATAAACTTTCAATTTTATAACACTTTTAATTTTGAACAGATTTACACCAAAATGGTGAACATAGTACAAAGATTTTCCATATTCCCCATACCAAGTTTCTCCTATTGTTAACATCTTATAGAAATATGGTATATTTGCTACAATTATTAAAGTTCTTACTTCACTCAGATTTTATTTTATTTTTTTATTTTTTTTACCTCCTGTCTTTTTGCTGTTCCAGAATCCCAACCAAGCTACCACAGTACATTTAATTGTCATGTCTATCTTTTACAAACTTTTCTTGTTTTTTATGATCTTGACAGTTTTGAGGAGTACTGGTCAGGTATGTTGGATACTGTTCTTCAACTGAGACTTGTCTTATGTCTTTCCCATGACTAGATTGTGGTTATGAGTTTTTGGGAATAAGATCATGGATATAAAGTGTCATTCTTATCACATGTATCTAAGGTATATTATTGCCTGGCTAGTGTGGCTCAGTGGTTGAGCATCGACCTATGATTCAGGAGGTTATGGTTCCATTTCTGCTCAGGGAACATGACGGGGTTGTGGGCTTGATCCCCAGTAGGGGGTTTGTAGGAGGCAGCCAATCAATGATTCTCTCTCATCATTGATGTTTCTCTCTCTCTCTCCCTCTTTCTTCCTCTCTGAAATTGATAAAAATATATTTTTATCAAAAATATAGAGAAGCCTCGAACAGACTGTCAAACTACAGCAGGAAGGCTGGGGAGGGTTGCGGGGCAGGAGGGGAGGGTAAGAGATCAACTGAAGGACTTGTATGCATGCATATAAGCATAACCAATGGACATAAGACACTGGGGGGTAGGGGAGGCCAGGGGATTGTCAAGGGCGGTAAAAAAAGGAGACATATGTAATACTCTTTGTAATACTTTAAGCAATAAAAAAATTTAAGAAAAAAATATATTTTAAAACAGTATACTACCAACCTGATTATAATGAATGGAATGTTTGTGTTTCCCAGATATTCATATGTCAAAGCTCTAACCCACAATGTGATAGTATTTGGAGATGGGGCCTTTGGGAAATAATTAGGGTTAGACAAGGTCAAGAGGGTGGGGTTCTCATGATGATATTAATAATTTAATACTTTAATAATAAGAGACACTCTAGAACAAGCATGTCAAACTCAAAGGCTAACACGGGCCAAATAAACAAGGTTTAAGTTTATGTGGGCCACAAAAAAAGAAAAGCTTCAATTTTCATAGAAATGTAGGTTTATTTAGATAGAGACATGCTGAATACAAAGGGCTGAAATACATCATTAACATAAAATAATAGAATATTTAAATAAAAATTGATATTTTTTCTTGAACATTAACTTACCAGACACTGAATAACTGCACAAATTAATAAGCGTAACGCAAATGAACTATTTTTCTTGTTCTCCGAAAGTGAAATATTTCCTCTTGCGCGCACCTAACAAGTCGGTACAAGATTAATGATGTAGCCATTGGTTGCTAAAATATTTGCTGCTAGTATTAGTGGAGAGAAATGGTGCGCCTGCACTTTGGGCAGGTAAGGGAAATGAATGCAACACGATTATAGTAATCAGTCATTAGTGAACGTTATAGTTCGCTATTAATAATTATGTATAACAGGATATTGTAAAAATTAAGTTACAAAAGTTTTATTAAAATGTTTCTTACATACTGTTATATTGGCTGGGCTGCAAAAATATTCATTGTGGGCCACATGTGACCCATGGGCTGCGAGTTTGACATGCTTGCTCTAGAAAGGTTGCTCTTATTTTTCTCCAGGAGCATGCACAGAGTTCATGTGAGCCCTGGCCAGGTGGCTCAGCTGGTTGGAATCTCATACACCAAAAGGTTGTGCGTTTGATTCCCAGTCAGGGAGCATATAAGAGGCAACTGATTAATGTTTCTCTCTCTCTCTCTAAAAAATTTATAAATCTATAAAAACATATCCTCGGGGGAGGATAAAAAAAAGAGAATGAAGTATTATGTGAGCGCATAGCAAGGACTCTGCTGCCTACAGGCCAAGAGAATAGGTCTCAGAATGAAATTAATTTTTTGTTTTATTGGAGCACTATTTTTCTTTATGGTACTATAAAATGCTCCAGACTCATCTTATGTATTTTCCATCTCAGTCCTAGAATCAGCTATTTTTTTCCAAAAAGCTCTGGTTCTTTTTATTGGAGAATGGTATTAGAAATCAATAACTGGGCAGTAGGTATGTGAGGTATCATTGTTTCTAGGCCCTTTCATCTAAATTAGCAAGGAAACATATGTAAAATATATGTCAATATGCACATATTTATAAATATTTTACTATATAACCATGTGTATCTATATTAAATTAAACATTTGGTTCATATTAAAGTCACTAACTCTAATCCATTACCATATGGATCATTCTAGCCTCCTCCCCTTGCTTCTTTCTCTGTAACCTCCCACTCCAACAATGAGAAACCCGACTCCCACCATCTGCCGTTCATTTTCTTAGTTGTTCAGTTCTAACATACATGCATAGTGGTTTCAGAATTGTTAACCTATTTTCCCATAGGAAAGGACTTTATTATCCTCAGTACAACACTTATATACAGCTCCTGTTGCTTTTAGTCTTGCAGACTCAATTCAGTTCAAAGTCAGTTAGGTGAGCATCTCCCCACCACCCACACTCCCTTCAGTGAGGTTGTTTCATAGATTTGTAATACAATTAGACTCTTGTTTTAGTCTTCATCCCATCCTGGATTCTACAACATCCTAACTGATACTTTAAAAGTTGTACACATGAAGGTTCACACCTTGTGCTGTAAAATTCTACGTATTTTGACAAATGCAAATTGAAATTGTGCAGTTTTGTGCAGTTAATAATCCTTGAAAAAAG
Organism: Myotis daubentonii; assembly: GCF_963259705.1. NCBI lineage: Eukaryota > Metazoa > Chordata > Mammalia > Chiroptera > Vespertilionidae > Myotis > Myotis daubentonii. The sequence goes on from NC_081842.1 coordinate 128,550,475, forward strand.
GAAATGATAAGCTCTGCTTAGCCAACTCTTAACCTGAGGCACACCGTGAAAACCCAAGAGCCCCCATGGCAACATTTCAAGCAGTGCTGTTTCACGGAAATACAATGGGAACCACACATGTAATTTTATATTCTCTAGTAGACACAAATTGAAAAATAAAAAGAAACAGGTAAAATTAATTTCAAAAATATATTTTATTTAACCCAATATCTCAAAAATATTATAATTTAATAAGTGATAAATATAAAAACTTATTAATAAGCTATTTTACATTTTTTATACTTTTTACATTTTTATCAAAATCCAGGATGCATTTTATACCTGTAGCATATCCTAGTTTGGAATAGCCACATTTCAAATCCTCATTAGACAAATGCATTATTGGCTTCCATGTTATATAATTGAATATTTATTAGGACCCTTGTATTCAGTACCCTTATTTCAGAATGTGCTGGAAATGAAACTCAAGATTTAATTTTAAGGATATCAGTCTTTATCACATAGGCTTTATCAGTCTCCAGGATCTTGATAGAGAAAGAGTGCTACCCTGATACCTCAGATGAGACATTTGGATGGATGAGCCTGATAATATTTAACCTGAAATTACCCTGAACCCATCAGGCCAGCAGTAGCATCTCCCTTTTCCATGCAGGAAGAGAGATTTCTCTTTAAAAATCTTAGAGACTGCAAAAATCTCATCCAAGGCAGGTGTATTATTCTCAACTTTAGACCTGCCTTACCTCATTGCCTTCCGAACAATAATCCAGGGTCAAGGTGCAGCACAGCCTTATCGGGGAATATAGTTCTTGCTCTAAACAATGCACTCACCCATGGCATTACATGACCTGGCAAATATATAGCAGTACGAACTGCCAATACATAGGTGGAAGTGGATCTTGAAAGTAGTGCATGAATGAAGGTGAATTATGAAGTTGATGAGGGGTAAATTTACTGCCATGGCACTCCCAGGACTAGGCATTTAAGGTCCTAGCAAGGAGTGCTAGGGCCAGTGCTGATATACCACGTGGATGGCTCCCTGGATCTCGCACACAACGCTCATCTATTGGATGGAGCTGGAGATGCCAGAACTGCCTTGGCAGAGTAGTGAGGCAGGAAATCAGAAGGCTCTAGGAGGTGTGTATATTAGAAGGGATATATTACAGGAGACCAGAGACCCCACTGCCCGACTACATTCTCCAGGAATGTCTAGCAGACCCATTCTTCACAAATGCACTTACAATATACACTTTGTGTTTTCTATCTGTATTTCTCCATACTATTATTTTTAAACTTTGTCTATAATATCTCCTACTATAAGGAAATTAAAATTTTTTTAAGTACTCAAATTTGCTCATATCTTTCACATTTGGCTTCTGGATTTTGTACTGTTTATAAATAACATCCCCACCAAAGTTTATAAGATAATGACATTTTTAGCATTGAAAATGGATTTGTATTTGATATGACAACCAAACAGCCATGCTTACATAGGACCATTTTTATCCTGCCATTCATTTATTCAAAGGTTAAGAACTGTCATCTTGATTCTCTTTTCTAAAGTTGGCCTGCTTCCACTGAAGCACAGGCCTCTCTCTCTTCACCCATACCTTCAATATGTCCCAATAAAGACCTATATGGAGTGGACTATATTACACTTCTCTCCGTCTTTGCTTGACCATGTGGTGTCTTCTCTAATGATTATGATCATGTTTGAATAACAAAGATGGCAGAGCATGCTGAATCTGCATACAGTTCACCTAGAGCAGTGGTCGGCAAACTCATTAGTCAACAGAGCCAAATATCAATAGTAGTACAACGATTGAAATTTCAAGAGCCAATTTTTTTAAACTTAAACTATATAGGTAGGTACATTGTTATTAACTTAATTAGGGTACTCCTAAGCTGGCCTTTGCTAAAAACGTCCTCAATCTGATTGAGGTATGTCGCTGAAGTCGACCCCTTCCAACTCTCCCATCCACACTCGTCTTGTATACTTGTTTTGTCTATCTCCTTTCGTTCATCCTCTCTATATGTCCAAACCATGTCAACATACCTTTCTCAATCTTCGACACTACATCTTCTTTCACTCCACAACGTTCCCTAAGATTAACTTTAAAAACTTAAAGTTTTAAGTCAACTTCGCACTGTACGTGCGCACCCGTGCGTGGTATTTTGTGGAAGAGCCACACTCAAAGGGCCAAAGAGCCGCCTGTGGCTCGAGAGCCGCGGTCTGCCGACCACTGACCTAGAGGCAGGATTTTGTTTTGTTATTCATTCCAGGAACACACTGTACCTAAAAATGGGGACTTTTTTTCTAATTCTAATACTTACAGTGTTATGTTTGAAGTCTTTGATGCTGTGTTAAAAGTAACTTTATCCAGACTGTATTTGTATTGTTTCTTCCAGTCAGTTGGGGTAAAACCAACCTGGGGCACTTGTAGTAAATTGTAGGCTTGAGGGTTTCTGGATGTCACTGGGAGTGAGAATTCTGGCTGCAAGATTGCTTGAGATCTCAGAGTCTTTGTGGATATTATTTTCTCTCCCATCCAATTGTCCTTGTATTGAAGAAACAAGTATATGCCTACATTGCAACATTTATAATCAACATATGTTGGTGGTCAAAGAGAGATGTGCAATTCATGTCACTGGAGTACGCATGGGTTCACAGGGCACATTGACCCGGGGTTGCAGTTTCTTAGCGGCCATGGATCTGACAGTGGGGTCTGACCTTAGCAATCACACTCTTGGACATGAAATATGGTTGCACTCATGGTACAATATTTTAATGAGGACTTTAAAAAAATTAAAAGAAAGCATTACACTAATAAAGTAAACATTCATTAAATGAGAAGCATCTATTTTTATATATGTGGAATAAGATTTAAAGAAAATAATTTTGAATAAGATCTATCTATCTATCTATCTATCTATCTATCTATCTATCTATAAGGCTAATATGCAAAGTATCCCCACGGGAGTTCGACTGGGAGACCAGGAGTTCTATATCTCACTATGACGTGCACTGACCACCAGGGGGCAGGGCAGAATGAAGGAAGGCCCTGGCCAGCAGCTGGAATGCCCCAAATGACCCTGATTGCCAGCCAGGCTAGGGACCCTATCTGTGCATGAATTTCATGCACCAGGCCTCTAGTTAAAAAATAACAAGGCAAATGAGTGGATTCTTAAACCCAAGTCTAAATAGCTTCTCAGACATCTCATCATTAACACTACTTGTGGCGTTTTGAAAGTATGCTGGGTTACTAGTACTTTTGTATATATTTAGAATTGGAGAGAGGCTATCCTTTTGCTTCCAATTGATCGTATAAAATATTTCTTAAATATTCAGGAAACATTGAATTATGAAACTTTGAGTTGCTACTATAGTTTTTTATTTTTATCACATTGTTAATGGTACTCTCTGGCTCACCAGGTCCGGCGCTGTTTTTCAGTTGGGTAGCTGGTGTTTAACTTGGTCAGTCATCTCTGCTGCTTAGCTCAGCTCAGCATTTCACACCATCACATTGTGGGCTGGGAAGGCCACACCATGCAGGCAGCTGTCTTGTTTACATATAGATATGAGAGTAGGAGGTATCAACGTTCATTTTTCCCAGTTATTTTACCAGCTGCATGACCTTATTAGCTGTTTTGGGAGAACTTATTAAATTTGTCAGCTCTTCCTTTTTTATTTCAATGGAATATGGTTTGATTCCATCATTTTCTTTTGTGCCTGTTAGAAGGTTTAAAAGTGATATTTATAACATGACTCTTTGTTACCAGAGAGTGAGACCTTTGTCTGCCCATCTTGTGGTCATACAAGGAAAGAGCAGCCATTTCTCCCAACAGAGACTCCTTGGTGTCATCTTTCCTGGTTTTAAAGTGATTTTTTAAATACGTTTAACAGATTCATCTGTTTGAAGTGTCATTTTATCAGATATATATTTTTTTCTAATTATAATTTTGAAAGATGTGATTATATGTCAAGAACATATGCTGCGGCAGCACTGAGACAGCCCTGATGTGGAGGCTGGGCTGGACACACATGCCATCAATTATGTTTGAAGACACTAGAAAGTGAGCTTGGCTGGAACCACAAAAGCCACCACACGAGTATGTCCTCTCTCCTTTCTCGTCCTGGGTGAGGCTGGGCTCCAGGACAATCTAATAAAAACTATTTGGATAGGCTTTTTTCCATTTGTGGGTATAAAGAGGCTCCTGATAATAAACTTTTGGAAGTCAGTCTGTCTAGCCTTGGCAAAACAGTAAATCCAACATCACTGATTACAACCAGTAAATTCCTGACCACCATGAATCATTTATTAACATGGAATGGAAATGATTACACTCCTATAGGCTGTGTAAATAGTTCGAGTGTTTACTTCTCTAGACCTCAGTTCTCTTATCTATAAAGTAGGTATAACAATATTTACCACATGAGAGCTGTTGAGAAGAGCAAGTTTGGTGTTATATTTACAAAGCTCACTGTGGGGCATAGGATTGGGAAGAGAGCAGGCCTGTCTTCTATGTTTCAATTTTCAGACACAGAGGGTTCTCCCCCCCGCCCCCCCGCACCCCCACTCCCTATCCCCCTCACAATCAGGGAGCATTAGTGCAACACTTTTTTTCTCTCTGCTACTCAGATCCCTGAGGTGGTGTTTTTTCCTTTTGAAACACTTCTCCGAAGTGAGTCAGGTCGCTGTGCTATTGGTCAGTTCTTATGCTGGGTGACCTTCCTTTACTGTGTTTCCAGAAGCCTCTGAGGTTGGCCTGTGGGCCACTTCTGAACAGCTTGCTATGTCTGTGAATTTGGAATCCACTCTGCAGCCTGCTATCTCTCTCTCTCCTTCTAGAGACACGTGGGTGTGGAACATCGGTCCCAAGATCTAAATTTGGAGTGGGAAGTGGGAGGCCCATTTTAGGCCTCAAATTAAGCCATCTTCTCCACTTCGGTTTCTGTTAGAGGTTTGCCATGAGGTGCTGGGTGTTTGTCCAGATTAATGATCTTTTCTGTATCCCATCAGTTTTGTGTCTATGAGTACATGCTGTTCAGAATCTTGGGCAAAGGGAAGGATGAGCAGTACTCCAAACCCCTGAAACACAGCACATAGTCAGTGCTCAGTGTGTCGTGCACGTGCGTGTGTGCATGTGTGTGTGTAAAACATGTAATCCTGGGTGAACCTGGACCCTAAGGTATTTCCAGGGAGAGCTAAATAAAGAATCTGAATGATCTTGAAATGGTCAAATCTGGATTGAGTGGTTGATGAAGCACTATTTCAAAATGAATAGCTCAGACATTAGGAAACAGATTGATGTTAAACTATGGCAGTGATGGCGAACCTTTTGAGCTCGGCGTGTCAGCATTTTGAAAAACCCTAACTTAACTCTGGTGCCGTGTCACATATAGAAATTTTTTGATATTTGAAACCATAGTAAAACAAAGATTTATAATTTTGATATTCATATTATATATTTAAATGCCATTTAACAAAGAAAAATCAACCAAAAAAATGAGTTTGCGTGTCACCTCTGACAAGCGTGTCATAGGTTTGCCATCACTGAACTACGGAGTGATTGTCTTGTTGAGGTTATAGGGTATCATGGGCGGAATTGTGTCATTCTAAAAAGAACTGTCGTCCTAGCCCCAGTACCTCAGAATGGGACCTTATTTGGAAATAGGATCCTTACAGAGGTAATCAAGTTAAAATGAGATCATCAGAGTAGGCCATAATGCAATATTACCCATGTTCTTATAAGAAGGAATCATGTGGACACTGAGACACACAGGCAGACAGGACGATCATTTGGAGAGGGCCAACAACAATGGAGTCAGAACTGGAGTGGTGCAGCTATAGGCCAAGGCTTGCCAAAGATGGCCAGCAAACCACCCGAAGCTCGAGCAGAAGTCTCTGGAGCAGATCCCCCCTCACGGCCCTCAGAAAGAACCAGCCCTGCTGAGAACTTGGTCTAAGTCTTCAGTCCCCAGAACTTGTGAGACACTACATTTCTGTCTTTTAAGCCGCCTAGTTTGTGGCACTTTTAATGGCAGCCCTAGCAGACGAATCCACAGGACTTCACTAGAGGGCAGGGTGTTCCTGGGAGGAATCTGTCTCAGAGCAGGAAGTGAGGTGGGCCTTAGAGTTACCCGAGGGAAGAGCCTTCTGCCTTCTCTGTGGCCCGAGGCCCGCTGGGCCGCTCTAGGTATCAGGAAGCCAGAAGAGCTTCCGCTTGTGGTGGAGGCCCGTGCGCTGCTCTGGCATGGGAAGGTGGGCTGGATCGAGCCAGAACCTCGGATAGTTTTGAACTGGGGCCATAGTTATATATTGTTTTCTGTGTTGTATTTACCTTACATTATTCCATTATTTTCTCAGAAAAGGCTCACTAAAAGTTTATAGCTCAGTGTCTACTCTGTTGTGAGAAATGACAGCCAATTCAGGATGAAGTAGACAAGAGGTCAATAGAAGGCACCCGAAGAGACACAAGGACTCTCCTGGGGCCACCCCAGGCTTAGCCCGTCTCCACCGGAGTGTTTGAGCAGGGGAGTCAGAGGAGCCCGTTCCTGGCCCATTTGAGGTGGACCTTTGGGAAATGCTCAGACATATCTGGGGGAACTCTTGGGAAGCTGTTATTGGATAATTCACAGTGATAAATCCTGCTATAGTTAAAGTGTGTATAACTGAGACTCACTCCATTTAATGAGGGAATGGTATCACTCAGATGCTATCTAAGGAAGGCATGTCTAGGCTTAAGCTGCTTTTATTTTATTTTATTTTTTTCACTTTCTTTTTTTTTTATTGCTTAAAGTAATACAAAGGGTATTACATATGTGTCCATTCCCCCCCGCCCCCCACCCTAGAAAGTCCCCTAGCCTCCCCTATCCCCCAGTGTCTTATGTCCATTGGTTATGCTCATATGCATGCATACAAGTCCTTTGGTTGATCTCTTACCCCCCTACCTCCTGTCCCCCAACCCTCCCCGGCCTTCCTGCTGCAGTTTGACAATCTGATTGAGGCAGCTCTGCCTCCGTATCTATTATTGTTCAAAAGTTTATAATGGTCTCTATTATCCATGAATGAGTGAGATCATGTGGTATTTTTCCTTCATTGACTGGCTTATTTCACTTAGCATAATGCTCTCCAGTTCCATCCATGACGTTGCAAATGGTAAGAGTTCCTTCCTTTTTAGAGCAGCATAGTATTCCATCATGTAGATGTACCACAGTTTTCTAATCCATTCACCTACTGATGGGCACTTAGGCTGTTTCCAGATCTTAGCTATGGTGAATTGTGCTGCTATGAACATAGGGGTGCATATATCCTTTCTGATTGGTGTTTCTGGTTTCTTGGGATATATTCCTAGAAGTGGGATCACAGGGTCAAATGGGAGTTCCATTTTCAGTTTTTTAAGGAAACTCCATACTGTCTTCCATAGTGGCTGCACCAGTCTGCATTCCCACCAGCAGTGCACAAGTGTTCCTTTTTCTCCACATCCTCTCCAGCACTTGTCGTTTGTTGATTTGTTGATGATAGCCATTCTGACAGGTGAGATGGTACCTCATTGTTGTTTTGATTTGCATCTCTCAGATGATTAGTGACTTTGAGCATGTTTTCATATGTCTCTTGGCTTTCTGAATGTCCTCTTTTGAAAGGTGTCTATTTAGGTCCTTTGCCCAGTTTTTGATTGGATTGTTTATCTTCCTTTTGTTAAGTTGTATGAGTTCCCTATAAATTTTGGAGATTAGGCCCTTATCAGATATGACATTGGCAAATACGTTTTCCCACACAGTGGGTTTTCTCGTTGTTTTGTTGATGGTTTCTTTTGCTGTGCAGAAGCTTTTTATTTTGATGTAGTCCCATTTGTTCCTTTTTTCTTTAGTTTCAAGTGCCCTAGGAGCTGTATCAGTGAAGAAATTGCTTCGGCATATGTCTGAGATTTTGTTGCCTTTGGATTCTTCTAAAATTTTTATGGTTTCCTGTTGTACATTTAAGTCCTTTATCCATTTTGAGTTTATTTTTGTGTATGGTGTAAGTTGGTGGTCTAGTTTCATTTTCTTGCATATATCTGTCCAATTTTCCCAACACCATTTATTGAAGAGACTATCTTGTCTCCATTGTATGTTCTTGCCTCCTTTGTCAAATATTAATTGAGCATATTGGTTCGGGCCGATTTCTGGGCTCTCTATTCTATTCCATTGATCTATATGCCTATTCTTGTGCCAGTACCAGGCAGTTTTGAGAACAGTGGCTTTGTAATACATCTTGATATCTGGTATTGAGATCCCCCCTACTTTGTTATTTTTCAGGATCACTGCAGCTATTCGGGGTCTTTTTTTATTCCAGATGAATTTTTGGAGAGTTTGTTCTAGATCTATGAAGTATGCCGTTGGTATTTTAATGGGAAGTGCGTTGAATTTATAGATTGATAAGCTGCTTTTATTTTAATTAAACAAAAATACTACTGAACAGTGACTAGCTGCAACAAGCCACATGCTTTCTTCTGCATGTGAGGGAAAGCTCCTTCGGACCCTCAGCAAGGCAGGCATAGGCAATCTAGGGCTGCTGCTCAGAGCAGGAATCTACTGGTAGCTGTTAGCATATGCAGAAGGTACCACTTTCGCATCTGAAAAACCACTGGTGGCTGCTGCTGGTGGTGAGCTGAGTGATTTCTGAGATTTTTCCAGCACTATAATTGCATGATTCTGGGAGGACAGAATAACTAGTTGGTTTCAGAAAGGCAATCTGGGATTATTTGGTTTTAGGATAAACCACCACACACATAAAGAGCCCAAAAGAGTATGAAATATTAAAGCGCCATGTGTAGAACTAAATAGCCTTGATTGAGTACCTTCTATAAGATAGGTGCGTTCCAGGTAAGTGGACCTGCTTTCTGATTTCATGCCTTTTATGGTCTAACTAAAGGCCTAGTGCATGAATTCATGCACCAGTGGGGTCCCTTGGCCTGGCCTGCAGGATTGGGCTGAAACCAGCTCTCTAACATCCCCCCAGGGGTCCCAGATTGCGAGAGGATGCAGGCCAGTCTGAGGGACCCCACCTGTACATGACTGGGGCTGGGGAGTGGTGCGGGAGGTTTGCCAGCTGGGGAGGGACCACGGGAGGGCTCCAGGGTGTGTCAGGCCCATCTCGCTCAGTCCTGATCAACTGGACCCCAGGAGCAAGCTAACCTACCTGTTGGAATGTCTGCCCCCTGATGGTCAGTGCACGTCATAGTGACTGGTCAACCAGTTGACTGTCTGCCCCCTTGGTGGTCAGTGCACGTCATAGTGAGCAGTTGAGCAGCCTCGCATATCATTAGCATATTATGCTTTAATTGGTTGAACAGACGACTGGACACTTAGCATATTAGGTTTTTATTATATAGGATGGGAGAGACACAGGTAAACACTAAGGAATAATTACGAACTGTGAAGGAGCTCATGCTTCCTCAAAGTGTGAGAAAGAAGAATGAATGGAGGAACTTACTTTATATTGGTGATTATATCAGTTTACTAGAGTTGCTGTAACAAATTTACTGTCACACAGTTCTGGAGGCTAGAAGCCTAAACTGAAGGTGTTGCAGGGCTAGGCTCTCTCTGAAGGTTTTAAAGAAGTGTCTTTCCTTGCTTTCTTCTGGTTTCTGGCTATTCTTAACATTTATTGGCTTGTAGTTGTCTCCAATTTCTGACTCTGTCTTCACATAGTCATATTTTCTCTATTGTGGGTGATTGTGTCTCCTTATAAAGATACCAGTCTTTGGATTAGGGGCACACTCTAATCCAGCATGACCTCAACTTAACTTGATTGCATTTCCAAATAAGGTCACATTCATAGTAGGTATGTAGGGTTAAGACTTCATATCCTTTTGGGGTACACAATTACACCCATTACAGTGATCACGGAAGTTTTCTCCATGGAGTTGATACTTAAGTTGAGATCTAAAATATAAAAATTGTCAGCTGGACAAGAGCCAAGGAAAGAGAATTCCAGGAAAAAATAAAACCTGTTATAGAGACTTAAGGTGGAAAGGAGCTTGCATGTGTGAGAATCTGAAAGAGCTTGGCCAGTGAAGGAGTGGTATATAGTGAAGGGGACAGTGGTACAAAATGAGTTTGACAGAGACAAGGGTTAGATCAGGCAGGGCCTTGCAGGCCACCTTAAGGAGTTTGGGTTTTCTTCTAGAAGCCATTAAAGGGTTTCAGAGGAGGGCAGTATCATGTGAGGGTTAATATAGGATCTGATCTGGCCTGGATGCAACAATGAATATCTCTGTGGGGTATGGATTGAGTGGGGGGTGAAGGCAGGGAGCTCATACAAAGAGCTATTCAGGTAGCATGCAATAAAGGGTAGGGGTTGGCCATGGATATGGAAAGAGGTGGATGGATTCCTGTGACAGTAGGAGACTGACTTAACAGGACTGATTTGGATGGATTGATTTCTAATACAGGTTTTAGTCCAGAGGTACGAGTTGAACTTTTAAGGACTTGCACATAGCTTAACACAGCTCATCAGTTTAACCTACTTGAATTAAGTAGTATCCATGTAAGAGTGTGAGTCCAACGCCTTTTACTAGGTGTTGACAAAAGATGGCCTTCAGGCCACATTTTATCTGAGACAACTTTTTTTTTTAAAATATATTTTATTGATTTTTTACAGAGAGAAAGGGAGAGAGATAGAGAGTCAGAAATATCGATGAGAGAGAAACACCAATCAGCTGCCTCCTGCACATCTCCTACTGGGGATGTGCCCACAACCAAGGTACATGCCCTTGACCGGAATCGAACCTGGGACCTTTCAGTCCACAGGCCGACACTCTATCCACTGAGCCAAACCGGTTTCGGCTGAGACAACTTTTGTGTGCTTTGCATAGTCACATAAAAATCTAGATTCCTAGCTGCTCTTGCAAAGTCAGGAGAGCTAGTGACAGTGGTACCTGGGACCTTGCTTGGCCCAATGGGCTGAGGTTGAATAACAGCTTTCCTCTTTAGACATTAAACAAGCTCTCAGACTGTTACAGTTTGCAATGGTGTTTTGCTTTATATCTAACATTGGAGGCCCGGTTCACGAATTTGTGCACAGGTGAGGTCCAGCGGGCCTGTCCTGATAGGGGCCGATAGGGCCAGGCTGGCCAGGAGAGGGGCCGCGGGCATTTGATCAGTCAGCCCCGCCCCCAGGTCTAACTCCCAGTCAAACTCCTGGTCGAGGGGACAATTTGCATATAAGCCTTTTATTATTTAGGACTAGAGGCCCGGTGAACAAAAATTTGTGCACTTGGCGGGGGGGGGGGGGGGGTCCCTCAGCCCGCCCTGTGCCCTCTCACAGTCTGGGACCTGTCGGGAAATAACGACCTGCTGGCTTAGGCCTGCTCCCAGGTGGCAGAGGGCAGGCCCAATCCCTAGGTGCAAACCCTGGTTGGGCTCAGAGCAGGGCTGATTGGGGAGTTGGGGTGCCACCCCTGTCATGCACAGAGCAGGGCGGATTGGGAGGTTGTGATGCCACCCTCAGTCACGCTCAGGGTAGGGCCAATCAGGGGGTTGGGGTGCCGCACCCTGTCACACTCAGGGCAGGGCCAATGGGGAGGTTATGGCTCTACCCCATCACACACAGAGCAGGGCCCATGGGGGTGGGGGTTGGGGTGCTGCACCCTGTCACACACAGAGCAGGGCCTATCAGGGGGTTGGGGCACCGCAGCCTGTCACACACAGAGCCGCAGGGCAATCAGGGGGTTTGGGCGCTGCCCCCTGTCACACTGATCCTGGTGCCAGGAGGCCTCGCAGCTCCGCTGATCCTGATGCTCGGAGGCATATTACCCTTTTACTATATAGGATAGAGGCCTGCCTGGTGCACGGGTGGGGGCCGGCTGGTTTGCCCTGAAGGGTGTCCTGGATCAGGGTGGGGGTCTCCATTGGGGTGCCTGGCCAGCCTGGGTGAGGGGATGATGGCTGTTTGCAGCTGGTCACACACCCTTCAGGGTGGGGGTCCCCACTGGGGTGCCTGGCCAGTCTGGGTGAGGGGTTGAGGGCTGTTTTCAGGCTGGGACTGAAGCTCCCAACTGCTCCTTTTTTCCTTTCTTTTTTTTTTTTTTTTATTATTCTGAGCCAGCTTTAGCTCTGAGGCTCCAGCTCTTAGGTCTCTGCTGCTGAAAGCAGGTTTCTGGCCTTTGTTTACCTTCTGTATTGAAACAATGTTGCGATCCTGCTGGCTGAAGCCTGGCGACTAAAGCAGGTTTCTGGGGTTTTGTTTAGCTTCTATATTTGTAACATAGTTGCTTGAAGTTGTAGCTCAGAGGCCTGCAGCGGCAGGCGGGGAATGTTGGAGTCCTCCGTCACTGAAGCAAGCAAGCCTCATGTTTGCTTTAAGCTGCCTGGCTGCTGGCCACCATCTTGACTGGCAGTTAATTTCCATATTGCCCTGATTAGCCAATGGGAAGGGTAGCGGTCGTATGCTAATTACCATGTTTCTCTTTTATTAGATAGGATAGGTCCCTTATTTAACTTGACCTGCCTGGCCCTGTTGGGCTTGAGCATGCTTCTCTGCCCAATTATGATCAACAGAGTGGCCTGCTTTGCATGGCCCTCTGCATACTCCCCTTGTGAGCTTATATGGCAGAGGGTGAGTCCTTGAGTATTTGGGATTCAGACTAGATGTCTTTCTCCTTAGAGACTTTATAAACTTGAACCAGAAGGAGTATTTCAAATCCAAAAGATGGTCTGAGTGATTCCAACATTAGGGTTCAAGTATGGAATTCAATTGGTCTCTTGCTTCTTCTTTAGGTTTTAGTCATTGCCCCTGGGACTATCTGGAATCAGTCAAAGCTGCCTTTCAAATACCTGTGGACAGTAGTTTATGTCCATATTCTGTTTAAGAAGGCAGGCAACTATATCATGCATTTTTGGTGGTATTTTCAAAAACATGATATCCTAAACATTGATCTTTGAAGAATATGGCATTTCTTAGTATTGTTGGAAAGACAAGGCATTTCAGTAATTATAAGTGCCTTAGAAAATTGATTTAGATATGTTCCCCACAAACTGATCTATAAATTATGAAACCACGAGGAACTGTAAATTGCATAAAACTTCAGCTATGAGAACAATGTTTTCTTAGCAAAGGCTGCCCAAAGTCTAATATTTCTTTCTTTAGATATATGACTAAGTCTAAAGTGAAATAATCTTTTAACCAGTCTTTTAGAAACATACTGGCTGAATATCTAAGTGAGATTTTATTCACAGGCAAGCAGCTAAAAGGAAATTCTTGTTTCCGTTCATGAAAAAGTAACTACCATTTCTAGGGTGGTTGCAGAAAAGAAATTGCTGTTTCACTTACATTTTCTCCAACTAACAATAAAATATTTATTAGCAGCAAAATAAAAGGACAGGCTACTCTTTAGATGCCTAGGACTTTACTGAGCTTTAATTCCCTGTACCCTTTGGTCTAATTGTTTGTTATTTTGTTACAAAATAGGATAAAATGTACCAAAAACTTATGACAGGTTGTTCCTAGTTATAATCTGCCTTGAATTGAGCCTGAATTTGAGGTGACATTTATAGTCCTTATGAAATGAAGGTGAGGATGGCACTTTAATGGAAAAATAGGAAGTTAGTTTTATTAATAGATATATTTCATTTTTATTGAGAACTACTTAATAATGTTGGTATTGGAAAGTGGGGTCTGCCTTATTAGAGTCCCTTATGTTCTTTCTTGAGGAATCATGCAGAGAGAAGGCAAGAATGGCACAATTTGGCAAGCCATTTATCCAATTTTCTGTCATTCTGTGGCATCCAGTGAATTGTTGATGATGCTCTCTTAGCCTGACTTTGGTCATAAGGAGACATCTTTTCGTCCTTCCTTTCTTTAATATAATGCTTGAGTTTTATTATATGAAACACAGGACAGGTGAATAAATAAATGCCAGCTATAAGTAAAACTGATGTGTCCTAGAAATGTGTCTAAAACAATATGTCATAAAAGTGGATGCCCAAGCAACAATTTCATATAGCACTGACCAGCCACCTCAGGTTAGGCAGGAGGGAAAATATTCTTGTCCTTCTTGGCAAAAAGTCAACACTAACTTGACATTTTTTAAAAAAATTAAATCTTTATTGTTCAGATTATTACATTTGTTCATCTTTCCCCCCCCCCCATAACTCCCCTCCTCCCAGTTCCCGCCCCACCCTCCGCCCTCACTCCCCACCCACTGTACTCATCCATAGGTGCACAAGTTTTGTCCAGTCTCTTCCCGCATCTCCCACACCCCTTCCCCCCCCCCCCACCAAGAATAGTCAGTCCATTCCCTTTCAATGTCCCTGATTCTATTATAATCACCAGTTCATTCTGTTCATCAGATTATTTATTCACTTGTTGATAGATGCATATTTGTTGTTCATAATTGTATCTTTACCTTTCTCTTCTTCTTCCTCTTCTTAAAGGATACCTTTCAGCATTTCATATAATACTGGTTTGGTGGTGATGAACTCCTTTAGCTTTTCCTTATCTGTGAAGCTCTTTATCTCACCTTCAATTCTGAATGAAAGCTTTGCTGGATAAAGTAATCTTGGTTGTAGGTTCTTGGTATTCATCACTTTGAATATTTCTTGCCACTCCCTTCTGGCCTGCAAAGTTTCTGTTGAGAAATCCATTGACAGTCGTATGGGTATTCCCTTGTAGGTAACTGAGTTTCTTTCTCTTGCTGCTTTTAAGATTCTCTCTTTGTCTTTTGCTCTTGGCATTTTATTTATGATGTGTCTTGGTGTGGTCCTCTTTGGATTCCTTTTGTTTGGGGTTCTCTGCACTTCTTGGACCTGTAAGTCTATTTCTTTCACCAGGTGGGGGAAGTTTTCTGTCATTATTTCTTCACATAGGTTTTCAATGTCTTGCTCTCTCTCATCTTCTGGCACCCCTATAATTCTGATGTTGGTACGCTTGAAGCTGTCCCAGAGGCTCCTTACACTATCTTCATATTTTCGGATTCTTTTTTCATTTTGCTTTTCCGGTTGGGTGTTTTTTGCTTCTTCGCATTTCAAATCTTTGCCTTGATTCTTGCACTCCTCTGGTCTGCTGTTGGGAGTCTGTATAATATTCTTTATTTCAGTCACTGTATGCTTAATTTCTAGTTGGTTCTTTATCACAACATCGAGGGTCTCATTAGATTTCTTGAGGATCTCGCTACATTTATCGTCAGTTTTTAGAAAATTATTGAAAGACCTTAAAAGTGTGGTTTTGAGGTCTATATCTTCCATTTCTGACATTTGCGTCCTGTTTCTTTGTCTCCGCATTTTTTTAATATTTTCTTGGTGCACCCCCTAGTGGTCTTTGTGCGCAGTCTTGTTGTAGTTAAGCCTTGATTGTTGTAGGTAATACTAGAGGGGATTTGAGCTCCAGGCCAAGTGGCTGTGAGAATCAGCTGTGTCTGCAGTGGGAAAACTTCTGTCCTCTAGGGAGGTGCTAATCTAATCTTTGCCTGAGGCTATCTGGCAAATGGCTCTGTGCAGGGCTTGGGCAGGGCATGTCCCAGGGGATCAACAGGGTGGGCTGAGCGAGCAGTTATGGCTGCTCTCAGTCCTGTCCTGAGGTCTCTGCCTCTCAGAGTCCCAGCAACCACTGCAAACCTCGGAGAAGAAAGCTGCCTTTGAGTTCCGACTGAAGCCAGACAGTCCCGATTCTCCTGTTTGAGTCTGGGTCCCTAGAGACTCGCCCGGATCTGGAGCTCAGAATCTGAGACTCCCTCCCAATTGGAAAAGGCAACCACGCCCCCAGCCGCCAGCCCGCTCCACGCGCACCTCCGCACCTTAGTATTTGGCTTCAGCACTGGGCCTCCTCTGAGACTCGGTATGTTATTCTCTTTCCTCCTAGTTGTAGAGCTTCCACTCAGCCAGACTTCCTGTGGTTCTGGATGATGTCTGTTCTGTCTTTTAGTTGTATTTTTGAAGTGGTTGTAAGAGGCAGCAACCTCTGGCGTTAACCTATGCCGCCATCTTGGTTCCCCCTGAAATTGTTTAAAAAATATATTTTTATTGATTGATTGATTTACTCAGAGAGAGAGAGAGAGAGAGAGAGAGAGAGAGAGAGAGAGAGAGAGATGTGTGAGAAACAGTGATTGGTTGATTGGTTGCCTCCTGTATGCACACCAACCAGGGACTGAACCTGCAAACTGAGCATGTGCCCTGACCAGATATCGAACTTTTTGGTCCATGGAATGACGCTCAACTAACCGAGCCACACCAGCCAGGGCTAACTTGACATTTAGACCAAAAGACCATGGACACCTGTGTGCACTCTGGAGGGTCCAAAGAGATGGTTTTGCAGTAGAGTGCTCCCCTCTGCCAGGAAGCTGCTCGTTTCTCAAGTGAACTGCAAAAGCAGTGGTTGCAGCTTGGATTTCCTGCTGTCTTGTTCTGCATCACATTGACTTTAACTGAACAAGATATACCATCCATTTCTCTTGGATTCTGCCCAGTGGTTAGAGAACAGTGTTTGAAATTCTTTAGTCAAGCCAACTAGTGTAATAATGTTGGAGCAGCAGGCTGAGGGTGGAGGCAGGAAAGTGAGTGGTAGTGATTGTAATGAGCATTTTCCTCTGCACAGATGACAAAATGGTGCTTACCTCCACTTGGCAATGTGGGTGTATAAATGTGCTGGATGGGTAAGTGACATTTTGGGATATTTGGGACGCCTACTAAATGAGACTCTAATTCCCTCTACTCTCCTTTAATCAAAAATAGAAATACTTGCCTCAAAGTATTGACATTACACTATTGCCCACTACTGAGCATTTGCTCAAAGGCCATTACAAAATCATTGAAAAAATGGGTGCACTTCCCCCAGTCTAGGGGAATAAGATTGCTCAACAATATGCATTTATTGTGCTCCTCCTCTTTTCCTTCTCCACCTCTTCTCTCTCCTCCCACTTATTTGTTGTGGTATCTCTCACAGTGTTCAGCATTGTGAGAGACATAGAAGAATGATTTTTTTAAATTTTCTTTAAATGACATAAAAGATTAATGTTTTCCTTTTTGTTTTACTCTTTGTGAACACTAGAAAAACTTAAGAATGACATGAGACAGGATATAATTTAACTCTTAACAAGTGACATAAGCTGTTTAATTCAAAAAAGAGATAGTTTACCATAGGCCCACATAGTTGGGGAGACTTTTCTTCTCCAGACTTTTTCCTCTCTCCTGCCACTCACAGGATAAGATGCTCATCCTCTGGGTCCATCTCATCCCTTCACTTGCCACATTTCATAATGATTGTATAACTGGGGTGACTCAGCATCCCAGTTTGACCAACACAGTCCTGGTTTATGTCTGTTATTCCAGAATACTTACTAATAGTTCTTCATTTGCTCCCTAAAGTGTCCCAGTATAGATAATAAATATAACTCAAATATAAACTGAGGATCAGTTTAGCTCAGGCGTTTTTATGCTGTTGCAGTCAAATGAGCAATCTAGTAATTAAACCAGCAATCTAGCAGCTAGAAGTAATTAAAAATATTTCTTGTGTCTTAAGAAGAACATGAAAGGTGATGTAAGTCATTCCTATGGCAACACTCTTCAGACATCTACCTCCTCTCTTCTCTACGTGTTCCTGGGGTCAGTGGCTGCTTGAAAGCCTTTCAAACACCCCTAAATTTCCTGACATTCAACCCAAACTTTTTATTTCGTCTCTCTTGCTTCTCTCAGCTCTTTTTGCCCATGTAGCTTCTTTTTTCTCTACCCATTCTCTATTCTTTGTAATTCTGTTTTTACAAAGCCCCTAAGGCCAATCTGGCAAAGACAGAACTATTTGGAGGGTGAGAGAGACAGAACCTGAACTGGCCAGAAGAAATGGTCCCAGTGTGCTGAACTTGGGAGGAAGGCTGGGAAGTCTCCTTGATGACTGAATCTTTCTGTGCCACAAGTTGTCTGAGAGCTGCGCTGTGAGTTCTGTATCTCAGTGGGCAGCACAGTACTTGGCTCAAAGCATTACCAAACATGTGAGGTTTGAGAAGTGAATTAAGGAGGACTTTTACCTGGCTTTGAAGAAGAACAATATTTGAATGTAGAGGCAGTAAGAAGGGATTTCAAGGAAAGAAGATTAAGGGCCTGTGTAGTGATGGGTTTACTAGTATGTGGTGGGATATGAAGAGACGGGGGTGGGGTGGGGGGGGTGGGGAAGGGGTGGGGGGAGGGGAGGGGAGATAGCACTGGAGCCTCTCAGAGGGGAAAAGTGGAGAATTTATTGGCTTCCAAAGGGGAGACAGCCTGAGGGGAGCTCTGAAAGCCTTGGAGAGGGCTGTGTGGTAGGGAGCCAGGGTTGGTTCATGAAGTAGAGAGTGACATGTTAGAAATGATACTTTAGGTAAACTAATCTGTCAACTTTTAGAATAGTGTGGTTAGTACATTGGATGGCATTGTAATGGATCAAGAACATATAGCACACAGATGTAACAAATAAATGATAGCTAACATAATCACCATCACCATTGGCAACATCCTCACTGCCATTGTCATCATCACCACCACCACCATCATCATCCTCACCTCCTCTCATAATTTTGGTGCCCAGGCAGAGAGATAAACTGGTGGGTTGTTTAAGGGAGCTATTGTGGAAGGAAATAGAGAAGGTTCTCTGGGAAGAAAAGACTCCAAATATTAGAAGGGCTGTGTGGTAGAAGAAGGAGGAGGTACCGCATATAAAGCTCCCTTGGATAAACTTGAGGAGGAATCACAGGGAAGCTGATTATGGCTCAGCAATAATGAACTTTCTCATATTCAAAATGTCTAACCATTAAATTGTTATGGGAAGTGAACGAGCTCCTTGATGTTGGAAGAGTCAAGGAGAATGTGGGTGATCACCTGCCAGGGATGTTGCAAGTGCTTTAATAAACATGTGGAAGACAGGATTTATTTCCTGTGAGATTCCTTCCAACTGAAAGATGCAAGGATGTGTAGACCTTCAGGGCATGGGCCAAGTTGGTAGCAGATGGAATGGCAAAAAAGGGTCATGGTCTATATTAGAGGTTCTCAATTGGGGATAATTTTGCCCCTAGGAACACTGGCAATGTCTGGAAACATATTTGGTTGTCAAAACTGTGGGAAGTGCTAATGGCAACCAGTGGGTAGAGGCCAAGGATGCTAATAAACATCCTACAATGCTAAAGTCAGCCCCTCAACAAATAATTATCTAGCCCAAAATGTTGATAGTGGCAAGGTTGAGGAACGCTGGCCTATAGTTTAATAATCCATTGAATTCTTCTGTTGAAGAATGAACAGAGTTGCTAGATGGATAAATGTTGAACCACATTCATCAGGTAATATTTTTCTAAGCAATGAGCAAGAAACATGGCAAAATGTGCCCTTTATGCTCTGGCTTTAACACATAGCTTAAAGATTCTTTTTTTTTTTTTCCCCAGAGTTTCTTTGAAGTCAGTAAAATTGGTTAAGAAATGCAGTAGGCAATAAGGACAACTCACTCTTCGAATTTGTTTGAAACCTACTTCTGGCTGCGCTCTAGGAGGCTCTGCAGAGTCTTGTATTTATCGTACTTCCTGAAGGGTAACTGACTTCCTTGAAGGCTGAAGATGAGTAAAGAGGATTCAGGTTTTACAGATTTTTCTTGGTCATTTCCTCATTTTACACATGGCTCAGAGTAGGTAGGGTGATCATATCCAGGTTGGTCTGAAACAATCATAGTTTGTCCTGGGATGACTAATAGTACCCCCTTTACCATAAAAAGTGTCCTGGCTTAGACAATAAATTATATGTCCACCCTACTATTAAATGGCCAGAGGGTATTTTGATGATACATCATAACATTTAAAAGCAGTATGTATTTGCTATACTGTTATCAGCTTAAAAATAACTTCCTAGTAATAGCTAATTTGATTCATCATTATCACCATCATCATAACAGCTAATTTAAATAACTTGTCAAAGTTGTGATGACCTCTGTTTCTCAAGCCACACTTTGGCCCATTTCCTTTTGTGATTCACAACCCATGCTTGTGACTTGTTTGTGTAGATGAGATGATTAAATCTGTGGCCACAGATAAAAGTAACTTACATAGGACCATTTGACCTTGCTCTGAATCATTGCCCAACCCAGAAATATGTTCTATACGATAAACATATATTTTCTAACCTTTCATGCAAATTCTTTCTAAATCATGCCAATTCTATGCTAATTTTGTCATCCCATTTTGTCTTTTCTATTCATTTCTCAACTCCATTTCCTAAACCATTGTCCTTTTTTCAACTTTAATAGCCAAGGAACTGATTCTGAAACACAGTTTCATTGGTTTCTTGAAGCACATACAAATAATAGATCTGATTAGGTAAATTAATAATTTGCAAGTACAATGTACAGGGTTTCATTATTGAATACTCGAGCGCATGATTAAATCGTGCACGTTAGGGTCCCCTAGGCCTAGCCTGCCATCAGGGCCATGTCCACTGCCCTGCGATGCCTCGCACACTCCATGGACGCTGCCAGCACCCTGCCCCACGACACCTCACATGTTCCGTGGATGCTGCCTGCACCCGCCCCGCCTGCTACAAGAGCCGTTGCTCATTTGTTTGTGACACCATTATGGCATCACGACCACAGGCCCTTTATGATATAGATAAGCAGGCATATCTTGGAGATATTGTGTATTTGGTTTCAGACACTGCAATAAAGGGAGTATCACAATAAACCAAGTTGTGATCTTTTTGCTGGTGGAGGGTTTGCCTTCAATTTTTAAGAAAACACAACATCTGTGAGAAGTATTTATTTATTTATTTATTTATTTAAGAAACACTTATTAACAAGCTCAATAAAATGAATTCTGGAGGAGAACCAAGATGGCAGTACAGGTAAACACTGGTACTCACCACCTCCCATAGCCACATCAAAATTAAAACTAAAATACAGAACAACCATTATTAAGAATTGCCTGAAATCTTGCTGAATGAAAGTCCTACAATGAGAGAAGTAAAGAAAAAAGTACATCAAGACTGGTAGGAGGTGCAGAGTCACAGAAAGGGCTGGTCCGACGCCCACGTGTGGTGTTTTTTTAATCATGAAGGATATCTTGGCTGCAGAGGCCTCCCATGAGAAACAAGGGGTCCCAGCCCCCAGTAGACCCCCAGTCCAGGGAAAGAGAAGTCCCTGTAACTACAGGCTATAAAAACCAGCAGGGATTGTGTCTGAGTGACACGGAAGCTGTTGGAGACCCAGCAGTTCCTCTTAAAGGGCATGTGCAGACTTACTCTCACTTGTTCCCTTTGGGCTCCAGCACTGGGACGGTGGCTTTGGGGGACCCAGGGACACACGGGGAGGAACTGGACTGTTTGGCATTGGGGCAGGAACTCAGGGGTGGCTTTCTCCCAGACAGGGGTGCTAGCAGAGGTCATTTTTTCTGTGCTGGGACCTCCCCCATTCCAGAGCTGCCTGGCAGTCATGTCAGAGTTTACATCAGCTTGGCCCACACTGTTTGCTCCACCCTGGTGATTCCCTGAGACCCTCCACCCCACGCTCTTTGCAGTGCCTTTTCCATATGAATGGCTTGTCTTGGCTCAGGCTTCAGACTCTTCTAAAATCTTTCAAAAAAAGCAGTAGCTGGCATCAGCATGCCCCAAACCTATCAATAAGAGGTCTAAGACCTGGTACTAACACCAGTCTGCCTTGCTTCACACCTGGGCCTTACCTGGGCACTTCCAAGCCCAATACAAATAGCAGCCATCTGCTGATCTCTGTAGCTCCTGCCAGGTGGCTCCAAACAGTGGCTACTTTACAACTTCTAAGAGGCCCCAGTGCCAATGAACCTGACGGACAGCTTCAGACCATACAGATGACAACTCCACACATCCACAAGTGACACACTCAAGGGGCAGACTCAGTGAGCACCAAAGCCCCACTGAAGCAAGTCCTGCTCCATAAGGGTGTCTCCTACACAGCAGCTCTTCCATTGTAGTTGCAGCTGGTCCTCACAGCCAATTGTCCTGGAGGTCAATTCCTCCTAGTGATACCAACAGCAATCAAGGCTCAACTATAACACTATGCACACAGCCACAGGGGTGCACCTAGAGGGCCCAACTCAGGTAATTGGGGAGGCTGAGCCACTGGGCCCTACAGGACACCTACTATATAACACCACTCTACCAATCCAGGAGACATAGCAGCTCAACCTAATACATAGAAACAAATACAGGAAAGCAGACAAAATGTGGAGACAAAGAAATATGTCACAAATGAAAGAAATGGAAGTAAGAAAACTACTGGATACAGAGTTCAAAACCATGGTTATAAGGTTGCTCAAGGATCTTAATGAGAGCTTCAAGGGACTTAGTGAGACTTACAAGAATCTTAATGAGAATTTCAAAGACATGAAAAAGGACCAGTTAGAAATTAAGCATACACTAACTGAAATAAATAATAATTTACAGGGATTCAACAGTAGAGTAGAGGATGCCAAGAATCAAATCAACAATTTGGAATACAAGGAAGCAAAAAGCAATCTGAAGAACAAAAAGAAAAAAGAATCTAAAAATACGAAGATAGTGTAAGAGCCTCTGGGACAATTTCAAGTATACCAACATTTGCATTATGTGGGTGCCAAAAGGAGAATAGAGAGAGAAAGATATTGAAAACCTATTTGAAGAAATAATGGCAGAAAACTTCCCCAGCCTAGTGAAAGAAATAGACTTACAAGTCCAGGAAGTTCAGAGAACCCCAAACAAGAGGAACCCAAGGAGGCCCACACCAAGAGACATCATAATTAAAATGCCAAGGGTTAAAGGCAAAGAGGGAATATTAAAAGCAGCAAGAGAAAAGCAGTTAGTTACCTACAAGAGAGAGTCCATACGACTGTCAGATGATTTCTCAACAGATACTTTGCAAGCCAGAAGGGAGTGGCAACAAATATTCAAAGTGATGAATAATAAGGATCTACAACCAAGATTACTCTACCCAGCAAAGCTATCATTTTGAATTGAAAGTTAGATAAAGAGCTTCACAGACAAAAAAAAAAAAGCTAAAGGAGTTCATCACCACCAAACCAGTATTACATGAAATCTTGAAGGGTATTCTTTATGAAGGGGAAGAAGAAAAATAAAAAAATAAAAAAATATGAATAAAATGTCAATCCTATCTAATAAAAAAAATAATATGCAAATTGACCATCACTCCAACACACAAGATGGCCACCTCCATGTGGTCAAAGATGTTCTCCCCCATATGGACACAAGATGGCTGCCACAAGATGGCCTGCATGGGAGGGCAGTTAGGGGTGACCGGGTCGACAGAGGAGGGCAGTTGGGGGCGACCAGGCCAGCAGGAGAGGGCAGTTGGGGCAATTGGGCTGCCAAGGGAAGGCAGTTAGGGGTAATCAGGCCTGCAGGGGAGGGCAGTTAGGGGCAACCAGGCCTGCAGGGGAGGGCAGTTAGGGGCAATTGGGTTAGCAGGGGAGCAGTTAGGCGTTGATCAGGCTAAAAGGTAGTGGTTAGGGGCAATCAGGCAGGCAGGCAGGCAAGCAGTTGGGAGCCAGCAGTCCTGGATTGTGAGAGGGATACACAATACACAACTGCCTATTTAGGCCCAATGCCACCAGGACCGGGTCTAAACGGGCAGTTGGACATCCTTCGAGGGGTCCCAGATTGGAGAGGGTGCAGGCTGGGCTGAGGGACAATGCCCCCCCCTGCTCCCCCCCCCCCCCATGCAGAAATTTCTTACATCGGGCCTCTAGTAAATACATATTTATCAACAATTGAATCTAAAAATAAAAATAAACAAACAAGGAATCTAATGAACAAAATAAACTGATGAATAAAATAGAACCAGAGGCATGGAAACATGGAACAATCTAATAAATCTCAGAGAGAAGGCAGGTAGGGGGAGTGGGAAGAGATTGACCAAAGATCTTACATGCATATATGCATTACTATGGACACAGACAATAGGGTGGTGAAGGCCTGGGGTGGGGTGGGAACCAGGTGTGGAGAGGGGTAATTGGAGGAATAAAGGGGGACATCTGTAATACTCTCAACAATAAAGGTTAAAAAACATAAAAAATAAAATAAAAATAATAAAATGAGTTCTGCCTGAATATTAAACAGAGAATGATATCTTTCTGATGAAGTTTACTGATGATAAAGACCACAAATTACTTGTCTAGATTATATTTTCCTTGCATTGTATTCTGTATTGAAAACCCTTTTCTTCCTCTTCTATATTAACTCAGCTCTTTGTGGGTTGGAGTTGTTTGTTCAGGAGGTGCTATGTATAGTAAATTGTCACATACATTTAAGTTGCTTTGTAAATAATGAACATTTTTGCATTCACTGACATTTTGACCGCCACAGTGATAATATACCTCCTTTATCTTAGAGAAAAATATACTCAAAAGCATTTTACATTGCTTCCACAGATAAGAGATATCAGGTTGACACATGACCTTATTTTTCTTCTTCAAAACCATATTATAGCAATTCATGAGATTGCTCATAAAATATGCCAATTGCTCAGAATGCAAAAAACCATGATGTTTACCTTACTCGATCTCAGAAATCATCCTGTTTTGTCTTCCCATTAGACCTTCAAGTTTGGGATTTGTAGGTTACATAATTAGGAGATTTCTTTTCCTGCTTCTTCTCTCTACTCTCCCAGCTTCATATGTGATGATAGCACATGTATAGTCAGAAGAGGGGGCTTGGGAATCTATCATGAATTAGAAAAGTCAGAGTAGCTGCATGACACTTTGGGCAAGTTACCTAGTCTCTCTGGGCCTCATTTGCCTCATATGCGTTGAGGGGATAAAAAAGTTCCTCTGATATGGTTGTTGTGGCACGAGATAGTGTATATACATCTATAGGCAATCGATAGCACCTGGAGTAACACACAAAATAAGGCAGCGAATATTTTTTGCAGGTTCTCCCATGTCTACCATTACACAGCCTATAACTCAACTGTCCTCACTAAACGGTGAGAAACTCAAGGGTAGGGGCAAGGCTTGTTCATCTATCTAGCTTCCAAGTCTAGCATAGCATAAGTTAGGCACTCAATTCATATTTTCTGAATCAGTAAAACAATGGAAGAATTTGAGAGTTTCCAAGGGTGGCCATGTATTGTGTTGCTCTCTCTCTTCCTACATTAAAATAATACCCCCTAAATGTTTTGAACTGGAAGTGTTCAGGCTCTCCCTTGGTTCTGAGTACATTTGATTTAGCTTTGGTGATAGATGTCCCTCCATTCCCCTAGCACTCGAGGTCGTTGTTGGCTACGTCCAATGGAGTAGATGCTTTGCTGCTGTGCTCATGCACCTTTATGGGACAGGAGACTCTCCTGTGTTGTCTGCTAACCATGCATAGCCACAGCTGTTTTTGGAGCTTTCCCCTCCATTAAGAGGAGCCCCTTGTCCATATATGTTGGGAAGTTATGCTCACCTTCCCTGTCAGGTAACCTGAAGCTACTAGTAATAACTGACTGACATAGGGATACAAAGCCTGGCTCCTTTGGTACTAAACTTATCCTAAAAGCAAATCAGATTGATAGCTTTGTGGATCTGGTCAATTATGAGGCGTCAATGTTGGGGCTGTATGTCTGAGCCTCCAATGAGTGCACACAAGTGGGGCAAAAACCAAGGTCTTTCTGCAGTTTTTCTTAGAAGGCCCTGGACATGTCCTCAGACCTATTGTAACCTTTGATAGGGCCCTTCCTCCGGCCCAGCTTTTTGTACTTTGCTCACATTTGGAAAAGATAGGTCATATTTTAATATTTTAGATTTGAAGGTTATTTGACTTGTGAAGATTTACCAATTTATAGCAAAAGGCTCAAATTGAGTTTCTCATAAATGTTTAATAATTCTTGACATTTGATTAAGGAAAAGAATATTAGCAAAAAGCAGTCTTAAAAATGTAAGTCCAGAATGCCAGAATAGGCTAATTGTATCATTAACAGAAGTACAGGTTAACTTATTTGTCACTATATCTCTTTTCCATAATGTTTAGACTATAATATTTGGCAAGATAAGGAGAGGGGTGACAAAACTGATTTTCTGAAGATTATATTTAAGCCTATCAAAACTAAACTGAGCATATTTCTCCTCTGACAATATCAAGATTTTGTAGGCTTCAAGTTGGAAATTATGAATACTTGTTAACTCAGCATTAGAGATTTGTAACAAAGAAATCTAACAATAGAGATTACGTATTACACAGTATTATAACAGAGAACTTGGAGTCAGTGGGTAAACTGAGTTGACTTGATCAGTTTGCATGATGACCAGGAGGGTTCCAGAAATGGGTTCTGTCACCACAAGTGGTATCTTCACCCAGAACCTTTCTGTATGATGGTGTTGGAAATGATGTTAAAGACCATTTATTTCAATTCTTCTGTTTTATTTTGCAGATGAAGAAACTGCTTCAGCAGATAAGACATAGCAGGTTGGCACATGACCTTAGTTTTCTTCATCAAAACCATAGATTGCTTGTGAACTGTTGCTCAGGAAATAGAGTGGCCAAAACTATACATTTTTTAAAACATGCAATAGCTCCTTTCACTGCGCCCCTGAGCTAGAAAAGCTCCAAGTGGCCCTTGCGGAGTCATCCTGCACTGGTCAGGATATGAATGAGCCGATGGACAGCACACGGGAGGTTAAGTGGAGGGTGTTTTTTCCTCCATCCTCTGCAGTTCCAGGGAACACGTGGTTTGAATTGCCATGGCCAAAGAGATGAGAGGGGAAATAAGTTGTGGCCTGATACCCTAGCAGCGTGGCACCCCCTCCTGCACACCTGTACTCTGTGCTTGCAGGTATTCCAGGATCACCTGTGGCAACCCCGGGGCTGACAGTAGGCCATATGGCCCACACCAGGCTGAAAGTAGCTGCGTTAGAGGGAGAGGTTTGTATTTTGAGTTTTGTATGAATACCTCCGGGAGAGTGTGTTGATTTTAGATTCTCCCCTCCGGTTAATCTCAGGAGAGCCTATCAGAATAAGGGAATGTGGGAAAGGTTCAGAATCTGGATTTGTAAGGTCCATGTGCAAGGAGACTGTATGTCTGTGTGGCTCCATATGGGCATCACAACAGATTGTCTTGAAGATGTTGGGACTGAAGCTGGTTGGTATTCATAGGACCGTGTGGGTGGATCCCAAGCAGAGCACAGGGGCTGGGCATCACTGCACCAGGCAGGAGACCTCGAGGTGCTGCCTCCGGCCTGCTCACGCCCTGCCCACACCAGTGACCAGAATATTTTGGAGCGTTCGGAGATCACCAAAAGAGGAGTAGGCCAGGCAAGGCAGTGAAGACTGCAGAAGGTAAAACTGAAGTCTAGTGTGGGTCTGTCTGTAGATCAAATCCAAAATTTGGGGATTCCCTTATTTGCATCTGCGATCAGGATGGTGCTGTGGATGGGGGCCCACATGTCAGTAAATCTGAGACAGCTACAGAGGCCTAACTGTTCATGCAAGCAACATGTGTGTCAAAGGGCAAAAGAGCACCAATATACAGAGTGGAGCAAAATTAGACTTACAGTTGTTCCTAAGGAGAATGCTACAATAATTAATAAATAATAATACAAGAATAAACTCTGTTTCATGTACTCATAACTGTAAACCTACTTTTGCCTCACCCTGTATAAGTATTCCCCAAGCAAACAAACAAATTCCCCCACCATCCCCCCTTGAAATGGCCTCATTTTGAAGAATAACAAACACAGAAGTAAAAAACAAAACAAATATATTCTCCCCGTGCCATTCTCTCAGGAATTATAAGCAGCTGGAGGAGATGGAAAATAGATTGTGTTGGTAACAAAACAATTGCCCATGATATTTTTCACGAGGAATGGAATATTAGCTGAGAAATAATACAGACAGCTGTGAGAAAACACAATGCTTAACATTTCACATTTTTTTCATGAACTTATTTTTAATACTAGCAGACAGAGATTTTAAAAAATGACTCTGTGCCCTTCCTCAGCTCTGAAGTTACATTACTTAAGATGGATGGCAATGAAGGATCAGGACAGTCATTGTCATCGCTGTAGGCATGCAGACAGTTGGATAAGTGCAGTCGGAGTCCATGAAGCAAGCATCTGTGGTGCCTGTCCCACCAGACCTGCAGGGAAGTGCTCCACCACCAGCTCCCATCGAAGGTCGGATCAAGGATCTCTCTGCGCATGACCCTCCTAACTCTCTTCAGGTGACAATCTGACATCTCTCCTTTTTGAAGGCCTTTGAAATAAGTGTTTTGATGTTGCAACGTTGGCATTGTTAACCATATTTTTATGGAGGGAAAGGAGCTGTAGAATTTCAGCTTCCCAGAAGCCAGCAGTGGGACGGGAACTGAGGCCGAGATGGCAGATGGACAGCTCTGACCTCCGCGAGTCATACCAGCAGCAGTTCTCCACCTCGCCCCCTCTCTGGCTGTGCACACACGAGCGCTGCTGTTCCGGGCACAGCATGTTGCTGTGCATATTTCTGGATTTTGATGAGTCCCCACAACATGTTTCAGAGAATGTAAAGCAAATAACATTATAATTTTTGTGGCATTCATAAAATATATTGTATAAGCATGTGAGTAATGACTCAGCCTTTTAGAGATCTCAAAACTTGTCCTTTTACAAAGAACATATGTTATCTAATTTTGGAAAAATGATTGAACTTCTAAAAAGAGGCTTGATGCTTCTAGATTGTCACTCTGTAAGTAATATTAACAAGCTAGAAAGTATTGCTGCTAAAGAATTAAAAAAAACACAAAACTTATGCAGAAATTAAGTGTAGATTTATCAATTTCCAACATACTCTGTTACTATGAATAATAACTATTGCTAATTTCATTTGTAGGATCATTTTGTCTACCTTTGACTTTGAAATAGCAGTTGGCTTTTGACTAACCAGCAGGTTGGTAGTATCCTGCTCACTCATGTGCCCTGAGGATATGGATGTACTTACCAGTCATGTTTCTTTCTTTACCTAACGTTGCATTTTTCCTTAGGTCAACAGCAAAATCAAACAGAATTAACTGTAAAACCACAACTCAGAAGCTCTAAAAATGCACAACTCCAAAATAAATTTTAAAATGGGATTAAATTATTCGGTGCTTTTATTATAAAAAGCAGTTATATGGGTGGGTATTGCATGATCTAAAGACCAAATGTATAATGAAGAACATCGACGTTTCCCCTGAATAAGCACACCCTACAAATAAAACACAATGTATACTGCATGTAATGGGATCATCCTGTAACCTACATTTAAAACTTAACAACCCAGCGTGGGTGAGTCTCCATGTGGATACATGCAGAGCTACCACATCATTTTAATCCCTGCTAAGCAGCAGTTTGAGAGAAGGCCACTGAAGCAGGCAGGGCCAGCTAGTGCAGAGCCTTAGAGCAAGAATGTCAAACTCGCGGCCCTCGGGCTGCATGTCTCGTTTATTTGGCCTGTGTTAGCCTTTGAGTTTGACATGCTTGCCTTAGAGTAAGCCTAAACTGTATCCTAAAAGCAATCAGAAGCCTTAGAGCAGCGGTTCTCAACCGGTGGGTCGCGACCCCTTTGGCGGTCGAACGACCCTTTCACGGGGGTCGCCTAAGACCATCCTGCATATCAGATATTTACATTACGATTCATAACAGTAGCAACACTACAGTTATGAAGTAGCAGCGAAAATAATTTTATGGTTGGGTCACAACATGAGGAACTGTATTTAAAGGGCCAGAAGGTTGAGAACCACTGCCTTAGAGGAATCAGAGCAGTGACAGGATCAAATCTGCATTCCAAGGACCATTGTGGTTGCAGTGCAAAAATGGATGGAAAGTGGAAATTAACAAACTTGGAATGGATGAGGCTATTGTTGTTTCCATAGTGAGATGCTGGTGCCTGAGACCGCAGGTAGAGGTAGATAGAAGCAGATAGATTCAAGATCTATTTAAAGGTGGAATACAAACAACCTGACTCTCAATTGGCCGTGGGTCTGAGCAACAACAGGCTGGTGTGGAGAATTCCTTGGAGGTTTCTGGCGGGCTGGCTTGGCTGAAGGGAATTCTGTTTGCTATTGGAGGATCATGTTGCGGGAGGCAGTAAAGCCATGAGTTCATTTTTTTTTAATTAAATCTTTATTGTTCAGATTATTACATTTGTTCCTCTTCCCCCCCCCCCCATAACTCCCCTCCTCCCAGTTCCCGCCCCACCCTCCGCCCTCACTCCCCACCCACTGTACTCATCCATAGGTGCACAAGTTTTGTCCAGTCTCTTCCCGCATCTCCCACACCCCTTTCCCTGCCAAGAATAGTCAGTCCATTCCCTTTCTATGTCCCTGATTCTATTATGATCACCAGATTATTTATTCACTTGATTCTTAGATTCACTTGTTGATAGATGCATGTTTGTTGTTCATAATTTGTATCTTTACCTTTTTCTTCTTCTTCCTCTTCTTAAAGGATACCTTTCAGCATTTCATATAATACTGGTTTGGTGGTGATGAACTCCTTTAGCTTTTCCTTATCTGTGAAGCTCTTTATCACCTTCAGTTCTGAATGATAGCTTTTCTGGATAAAGTAATCTTGGTTGTAGGTTCTTGGTAGTCATCACTTTGAATATTTCTTGCCACTCCCTTCTGGCCTGCAAAGTTTCTGTTGAGAAATCAGCTGACAGTCGTATGGGTATTCCCTTGTAGGTAACTGAGTTTCTTTCTCTTGCTGCTTTTAAGATTCTCTCTTTGTCTTTTGCTCTTGGCATTTTAATTATGATGTGTCTTGGTGTGGTCCTCTTTGGAGTCCTTTTGTTTGGGGTTCTCTGCGCTTCCTGGACCTGTAAGTCTATTTCTTTCACCAGGTGGGGGAAGTTTTCTGTCATTATTTCTTCACATAGGTTTTCAGTGTCTTGCTCTCTCTCATCTTCTGGCACCCCTATAATTTTGATGTTGGTACGCTTGAAGCTGTCCCAGAGGCTCCTTACACTATCTTCATATTTTCGGATTCTTTTTTCATTTTGCTTTTCCGGTTGGGTGTTTTTTGCTTCTTCGCATTTCAAATCTTTGACTTGATTCTTGCGCTCCTCTGGTCTGCTGTTGGGTGTCTGTATAATATTCTTTATTTCAGTCACTGTATGCTTAATTTCTAGTTGGTTCTTTATCACAACATTGAGGGTCTCATTAGATTTCTTGAGGATCTCACTACATTTATCAGTGGCTTCTAGACAGTTCTTGAGAGACCTGAAAAGTGTGGTTTTGAGGTCTATATCTTCCATTTCTGACATTTGCGTCCTGTTTCTTTGTCTCCGCATTTTTTTTATGTTTTCTTGGTGCACCCCCTAGTGGTCTTTGTGCACAGTCTTGTTGTAGTTAAGCCTTGATTGTTGTCGGCAATACCAGGGGTGATTTGACATCCAGGCTTACTGGCTATGAAAGTCTGCTGTGTCTGCAGTGGGAGAGCTTCTGTGCTGGATCTCTAGGGCGGTGCTAATCTAGTGTTTGCCTGAGGCTATCCGGCAAATAGCTCTGTGTAGGGCTTCGGTGGGGTGAGTCCCCGGGGATCTACAGGGCGGGAGGAGCAAGCAGTTATGGCTGCTCTCAGTTCTGTCCCTAGGGGCTCTGCCTCACAGAGTCCCAGCAACTGCTGCAAACCTCGGAGAGAAAGCTGCCTTCGAGTTCCGACCGAAGCCAGATAGTCCCTCTTCTCCCGTTTGAGTCTGGGTCCCTATAGACTCACCTGGATCTGGAGCTCAGAGTCTGAAACTCCCTCCCGATTGAAAACAACAACCGCGCCCTCCACCGCCAGCCCACTTCGCGCGCGCACTCCGCACCTCAGTATTTCACTTCAGCACTGCGCCTCCTCTGAGTCTGGGTATGATATTCTCTTTCCTCCTAGTTGTAGAATTTCCACTCAGCCAGCCTTCCTGTGGTTCTGGATGATGTCCGTTCCATCTTTTAGTTGTTTTTTGAAGTGGTTGTTCGAGGCAGCAATCCATCTTTTAGTTGTTTTTTGAAGTGGTTGTTCGAGGCAGCAATCTCCGGCGTTAACCTATGCTGCCATCTTGGTTTCTCTCAGGAATCTAGTATCATGAGTTAACTTTGACTGCAGAAGCTGCAGTGCCTGTGGAACATCCAGGGAATACCTACCAATCTGCAGCTCAGAGAAATGGTTTGAGTATTAGGTTTTGTTAGTTCTGGGTGGAGATTAAGTCAGTAGACATCCCCCACCACCCCCACCCACCACCCCCTAGCGAAGACACTGAATGAGAGAAGGCTTGGGCCAGGAGGAACTCTAGGACTTATGTCTGGGACTTGGCTGATGAAGGAAGCTGAGAGGAGAAGAAGAAGGAGGAGGAGGAGGAGGAAGAGGAGGAGGAGGAGGAGGAGGAGAAGGGGAAGGGGAAGGGGAAGGGGAAGGGGAAGGGGAAGGGGAAGGGGAAGGGGAAGGGGAAGGGGAAGGGGAAGGAATAGAAAATCTACAGGTAGCTCTTTTCAGTTAGGCACCAGGTATGTTTTGGTCACGCTTTTATCTCTAGAGCAGTGGTTCTCAACCTTCCTAACACCGAGACCCTTTAATACAGTTCCTCATGTTGTGGTGACCCCCAATGATAAAATTATTTCCGTTGCTACTTCATAACTGTAATTTTGCTACTGTTATGAATCGTAATGTAAATATCTGATATGCAGGATGTATTTTCATTGTTACAAATTGAACATAATTGAACATAATTAAAGCATAGTGATTAATCACAAAAACAATATGTAATTATATATGTGTGAAAGGGTCATTTGAGTCTAGAGTTTAGCACAATTCCTGGGATATATAAATGTTTTTAATGAACAAATGCATGGAACTATGCTGTCATGTAAGCCAAAGAGAAAGGTGTGGCAAAGATACACACTGAAAAGTGATCCTGAATTTAGGGACGTGGGAGTCATTAGTAATGTTAGCAGGAGCAACTTAGGTAAAGAGAGTGGAGTTAAAGACAAGTCGGAGCGAATCACCCATTTTATCTCATCACCAACTGTGTGAGGTATTGTTTTACTCACATCCTCACGGACCGTAGGTATTACCAGTCTTGCTGATATGAAAGACAAAAAACCCATTCCTTGACTTTGAATTTCTCTAAGGCTTTAAGCATTTTTTGGGGGAGTAATTTGCTTATTTATGTATTTTGCTTGCTTCTATTTACATTTTTAATTTTTCCCTTCTTCAGAGTAGATAGCTTTAATGTATATCCAGATGACAGACATTTCCTCCTCTGTTGTTTGTCTATTCAATTTGTTTGTATGTTACAAAAATATTTTAACTTTCATTATATTTATTTCTCTTAACTTGAAAAAATTTTTATTTATTGATTGTTTTAGAGCGAGAGAAAGCTTTGTTGTTCCACCTATCTATGCATTCATTAGGTGAGTCCTGCATGTGCCCCAATCACGCAATCTTGGCATATGGGTATGATGTGCTAACCAACTGAACTACCAGGCCAGGGTATTTCTTAAAGTTTTGAAGTGAATGATACATTCACATAATTCAATAATAAAAAATAAAACAAAATTATAGAGTGAGCCCTGGCCAGGTGGCTTGCTTGGTTGGAGCATCACCCAGAGCATCAAAATGTTGCTAGTTCCATCTCCCAGTTGGGGCGCCTACGGGAGGCAACTGATCCATGTTTCTCTCACACATAGATTTCTCTCTCTCTCTCTCTAATAAAAACATGTCCTCAGGTGGTGAGGATTAAAAACAGTTGTAGAGTGAACAATTATTTTCCCACTCCTGTGCCCCTCCCCCCCCATC
Source organism: Myotis daubentonii (assembly GCF_963259705.1). Lineage (NCBI taxonomy): Eukaryota > Metazoa > Chordata > Mammalia > Chiroptera > Vespertilionidae > Myotis > Myotis daubentonii. The sequence continues at coordinate 128,584,183 of NC_081842.1, forward strand.
AGTTCCTATACTCCCGAATGGTGGCAGGTTTTATTATTAGTGACATATGCATTTTTTTTCAGAGTTTACTTATTTTATTCCACACAAATATGGATGTCTATTTACTTTATTTTTATACACAAAAGGTATAAAATTATACTCACCCTTCTGTTCCTTGGTTTTTAAGATTCGATAGTACCCTGGAGTGCTTTCCGTTTCAGTGTGTCGGAGAGCTTTCTCATGCTCTTAAAGCGGAGTATAGAAAGGCTTTCTGTTCTGTAAAATAATAGACATAATTTCTCATATTTGTTATACTTTGATAGTTTTTCATTTATATACATAATGTCTAGAAATTAATTTTGTAAGGTTTGAATTTAACATTATTTCTTTTGCAAAAGGAGATCCAGTTATTCCAACAATATTTATTGAATAATCCCTCCCTTTCCCACTGATTTAAATGCTGTCTCACCCTACAATAAATTCTTATAAAAGCCTGCGTCAGTTTCTGAAATGTCTACTGTTTCACTGATTGATTTGTCTGGGCAGGAACACATTTCGCTGTTTTAATTTCTCCAGTACTGCAACGTAATTTGTTAACTGGTAAGGCAAATATCCTCTCTTCTTAATTCTTTAAAAAATGTCCTCATTATGTTTCAATCTTTTATTTTGTGGGTGTTAAAACTAATTAGTCAAGTTAAAAATATCTTGTTAAAAGATTGATTGGAATTGCATTAAATTTATGGATTAATTTGTGAAAAATTACATCTTGAAATGTCGCCTTTCCATTTACAGCATAAAATGTCTTTTTATTGATTAAGTTCTTCCATGTCTTTCAGTCAAGTTTTATAATGTCTTTCTTCCCCTATAGGTCTTTTATATTTCTTGAATCAATTTCTAAATATTTTATGTACTTTTTGTTGTTATTAAGAAGGATGCTTTCCTCTCTCATTATATTACCTACTGTTTATTTGTGGATTAGAGTTTGCACCGAATTTTAGAAATGTATCTATTTTTGTTTGTTTTGGTTTTATTATAGAAAATTTCAAACATACACAGAACAAAAGGCAACATACAATAAATCCTTCTGTTCCCACTACCCAGCCCCAACAGCCATCATCCCATAGACAATTCCATTCCATGTATATCGTGTGCATGATCCACACAAACTCCAGGTTATTTTGAAACAATTACCAGATATCACATTTCATTATACACTAGAGGCCCAGTGCATGGATTCGTGCACTGGTGGGGTCCCTCAGCCTGGCCTGAGTCCTCTCGCAATCCAGGACCCCTCGGGGGATATCAGACTGCCAGTTTCAGCCCGGTTCTGATTAGGCCGAAACTGGTAGTCCAACATCCCTTGAGGGATGTAGTACTGCGTGAAGCAGCAGGTGGCTGGGGAGGAGCCCAAGCCCAGGCTCATGCCACTTCCACTCATGCTGACCCTGCTGCGCCTGCCACTGCCGCTCGGTAAGCTCGCTGAGTGGTGCTCCTGCTGTGGGAGCGCACTGACCACCAGGGGCAGCTCCTGCATTGAGTGTCTGCCCCCTGGTGGTCAGTATACATCATAGCAACCAGTCGACTGGTCTTTCAGTCACTTAGACTTTTATATATATATACTAGCGTAACTATAAAAGGGCCTAATTTAGGAATATTAGGTATTTTATGAAGTTTTATTTTAGAAGTTCATTAATATCTCAGTTACATAGGAAGTTTTAAACAAAATCAGAATCTGAGAAAGTGCTTATCTCTTGAGATTCTATAAATGCTGTGGAACATGGGTTGGAAAGCATTACTGTTGAAGTTTCTTCTAGTTTGTGGAATCGAGTTACATTTCTCAAGTATTTGCTGAAAAAAATAAATACAAAGATTTGGAACCTAATGGTGGAGTAGTAGTAATCTTCAGACCTTTTCATAAAAGGAGCTGGCATTGGTAGCTCATGGGTCATAGAAATAGCTTCAGTGAAGAATTATAAAGTTTATATTGATTTTTCATACTGGGGGAGGACGAGTAGGTGGGTTGAAATAATTACAATATTTGCTGTAAATGTTTGATTTTCAGAAGACATCTCTATGAAAGAGAAACCTGATGAAAAAAGTAAAGAGAAGAATGTGGTCAAGCCAGTTCAAAAAGTCCAAAAGGTAGCACAGTTTTCAAGTCCAGAATGTAAAACAGGTTAGTTTTCTCAATATCATGTACCTCCTAAAGTTAGATATTACTGAAATGGCATCTACATGGAAATAAATGTTTGTTAACCAGATGTTCTCATTGTTTGGCACATATAAAAATGGAATACAGTTTACATATCACTAGAGGCCCAGTGCACGGATTCATGCACTGGTGGGATCCCTCGGCCTGGCCTGCACCCTCTTGCAATCTGGCACCCCACCAGTGCACGATTGGGGCTCGAGAGGAACCATGGGAGGGCTCCAGGGCATGTCCGGCCGGTCTAGCCCAGTCCCGATTGGCTGGACCCCAGAAGCAAGCTAACCTACTGGTCGGAGTGTCTGCCCCCTGGTGGTCAGTGTGCGTCATAGCTATTGGTCAAACAGTCAAATGGTTGCTTTGGCTTTTATATATATACTAGAGGCCTGGTGCACAAAAATTTGTGCATTCGGGGGGGAGGGGGGTCCCTCAGCCCGGCCTGTGCCCTCTTGCAGTCTGGGACCCCTCGGGAGATAACGACCTGCTGGCTTAGGCCTGCTCCCGGGTGGCAGAGGGCAGGCCCAATCCCTAGGTGCAGCCCCTGGTCAGGCTCAGAGCAGGGCCGATTGGGGAGTAGGGGCGCCGCCCCCTGTCATGCACAGAGCAGGGCGATCGGGAGGTTGTGATGCCACACTCAGTCACGCTCAGGGTAGGGCCGATTGGGGGGTTGGGGCACCATCCCCTGTCACACTCAAGGCAGGCTTGATGGGGATGTTGCGGCGCCACCCCCTGTCACTCACAGAGCAGGGCCCATCAGTGGGTTGGGGCGCCGCCCTCTATCACCTACAGAGCAGGGCCGATCAGGGGGTTGGGGCGCTGCCACTCTCACACTCAGGGCAGGGCCGATGGGGAGGTTATGGCTCTACAGTGTCACACACAGAGCAGGGCCCGTGGGGGAGGGGGGTTGGGGCGCCGCACCCTGTCACACACAGAGCAGGGCTGATCAGGGGGTTGGGGCGCCGCACCCTGTCACACACAGAGCTGCAGGGTGATCAGGGGGTTGGGGAGCTCCCCTCCTATCACGCACAGAGCAGGACTGATCAGGGGGTTGGGGCGCCTTCCCCTGTCACGAACAGAGCAGGGTGGATAGGGAGGTTGTGGCCCTGCCCCCTGTCACACACAGAGCCGCAGGGTGATCAGGGGGTTTGGGCGCTGCCCCCTATCACGCTGATCCCGGTGCCGGGAGGCCTCGCGGCTCTGCTGATCCCGGTTCTGGGAGGTATATTACCCTTTTAGTATATAGGGTAGAGGCCTGGTGCATGGGTGGGGCTGGCTGGTTTGCCCTGAAGGGTGTCCTGGATCAGGGTGGGGGTCTCCACTGGGGTGCCTGGCCAGCCTGGGTGAGGGCATGATGGCTGTTTGCAGCTGGTCACACCCCCTTCAGGGTGGGGGTCCCCACTGGGGTGCCTGGCCAGTCTGGGTGAGGGGCTGATGGCTGTTTTCAGGCTGGGGGTGACTGAAGCTCCCAACCACTCCTTTTTTTCTTTTTTTTTTTTTTATTCTGGGCCAGCTTTAGCTTTGAGGCCTGGCTCCAGCTCTTAGGCCTCCACTGCTGAAAGTAGGTTTCTGGCCTTTGCTTACAATGTTGCAATCCTGCTGGCTGAAGCCCGCTGGACTAAAGCAGGTTTCTGGGGTTTTGTTTAGCTTCTATATTTGTTACATAGTTGCTTAGAGTTGCAGCTCAGAGGCCTGCAGCGGCAGGCAGGGAACGTTGCAGTCCTCTGTCACTGAAGCAAGCAAGCCTCATGTTAGTTTCAAGCTGCCTGGCTGCCGGCCGCCATCTTGGCTGGCACTTAATTTGCATATTGCCCTGATTAGCCAATGGGAAGGGTAACGGTCGTACGCCAATTACTATGTTTCTCTTTTATTAGATAGGATATAGATAGATTATCAAAATATTTGAACTCTTTTAAAAAAACTGTTTAACCACAATAGCATTATCACACACCTACATAATTTTAATACCAATCCCTTAATATTTAATATCATTAAATATCCAGTGTTCACATTTCCCCAATGTCTCTAAATTATTTAAAAAATTTGTTTGAATTGGTATACAAATAAGTTCCAATGCATTGTAATTATTTGATATGTTACACAAGTGTCTTTTATCTATAGGTTCACCCCACCCCTTTAGTGTTTATTGTTGGTGTTGACAAATCTTTTGTAGCATTCCCCACATGCTGATTTTTTTTCTATTTGAACCCAATCATGTCATTTTTTTAATGTTCCTCTGTTTCCTGAATTCCTTCTAATCCCATGATAAAATCTCTTGAATCACTTGGTTGATTGTAGCTCATACTCTTGGGGATTCCAGGGAGGGCTCATGGGAACACATTCCCTGAGCTCTTGTATGTCCATAACAGCTTCTCTGCTGACTTCATGTTTGAAGATCAGTTTGGCTGGTGTAAAACTCTTGGCGATTCTTCATTTTGAGACTAACAAATACTCTGTTGTCTCCCTCTGCCTCCTTCTCCACAGTGGCTTGTACCACTTGGATCTTGTGGCCTTATTTGTCCCCACCTGTTCCTGTTTGAGGTTCTTGGGAATATCATATCATCTAGTTTTGTTAAACATGATTATAGATGACATTGATAATGGTTACTTATTATTGGTTATGTTCAGTTTTGACTTAATAGTTATTTCTCCAATTTCACTCCTTTCTTTCAATTCAGAGGGCACATATGATTAGGAGTAATGGCCTATAATCTTGACTGCTTTAACACACACACACACGACAACGTAGAAATGTGGCCAATACAGAAAGCAAACTATTTTAAAAACCAAAGTACTTTAATAATTAAATGTGACAAATTATTTGTGATACATCTCAGAATTAATTTTGACAAGTCAGGTTTTTAAAAAACACAGCATCTTTGGTGAAAATCAATGATTTCATGAATCACAATGCACTTCCCATAACACATTTCATATGTTGTGTCATGATGACATAAATTAAAAAACTTTTAGATTATTTTGTTGAACCTGAGTGTAGCCAACAGTAAGCTCTAAGTTGTATAACTTACAACTGGTTTATCAAACGAAACTCATTAGTTGGTTTATTTTGAGTTTGATCAAATGGGATATTCACTAGGTCCTCCTCTTTATTCATGCGCTGTACCCAAAGCTCAGCTATGAGAAAACATCTTCCTATGCCCCTTTCAATGACTTGGTGAGGAAGTTTTAAGGACAGAGCTCATTTTAAAAATGGATATGTTGCAATTGATGACAATGAAGTTTGTTCATGGTTGAATTGAGAAAGTCCTAGTTAGGGCTATTGGCTATGAACATTCTCACAGCTCTTATTTGATATATACTTTAATTATGATCCACAATTTTTAGAGTATTTAGATTCTGTGATAGAACTCAGCTCTAAAAATATCTCAGTAGATGTTCTCAAAGCAAAGTAGGAAATTATTCCATATGTCAAGAGGGAAGAGAGAAGTGTGCCTGTGGTCCTCCTGGGTACCAAACTGATATGCAAGTGGTGCATGAGAAGGGCACACTTTGACCATTACCCCTTTCTCTCCAGTTTCTCAAATTCTCCTTCTCTGGAAAGGCTGATGAAATGAGGACATTTTATTTGTCTTTAAACCAGACAGTCTGCCAAGTGTCTTTAAAGATGGCTCCGCTCCTAAATCATTAAAGGGCACTAGTGAGGCTGCAATGAAATATGTTGTTTTTTGACATTCCATAACATTGCCCTTCACTGCAGCTGCCAAAAGTGAGCAGCTGCTTCTTACATTCCCCTGACATTTCCTAGCTTTGCTGAAAGAGGTCAGCTCTGTTTTCTCATTACTGATCTTTCCATCGGCTGGGCATCTGGATTCATAGTCCTCCTGTATCCTAATTCAATACTTTATTTACCTCATAAATGACATGGTGGACAGATTGGGCAACCTATGGCAGCAAGCATTTGTAGTTTGACCCCAGTCACTCCGTCCCAGCGTTTTCACCAAAGAAATCCAGCCCAGTGATGCAAGAAACATTGTACTTTTCCATTGGGCTGAGACAGGAGAGTGCTCTTCAGGACACAGAGAGAAAAGGAAAGTGAGGACACAGGTTTGCCATTTGTTCCTGCTGCCCCCAATTTGCAGACATTTGACAAAAGTAATGCACCTGAAGATGAAGAATAAATAGAAGGCTCTTCTTTCAGTTAGAGCAAAATATGACATTCTAGAGCTGTTTAGATTTCACTTAGAGGGCTTTCCAACTCTGCTCACTGCCTCCGTAAACATAAGTAAATAAATTTGAGATTAAAATTTCTCATTTGGTAATTTGACTTAAAGAACAAAAGTATAATTCCTAATAAGCATCACAAAACCAATCCTGAGGTGTCTGTCCAGGGGCCTGCTTAGACCGTGGTGGCCCAAGGCCAGCGTTTGGACTGCTCTGGGGATAGAAGCTTCTCCTGGGGCAGGTGTGAGGGATTCCTGGCCACAGGAGGGTAAGTAGATGCAGGCATGGTAGAGCAGACTTTCAGGTCAGCCCCAGACCACTGCCGGAAAGGCCTTAATGCATCCGATGCTGTTTTCTCACCTCTCGATGGCGTTTGGAATTCTCCCACCAGACAGTCATTCTTTCCGCTTAGGTTAACACCTCATGAAGCTGTTGTTATCTACATGTGGATGAGTTAGTCAGATTTTTCTCCTGAAGAATATTTTTTTTAGATTTATTTATTGATTAAGTTATTACATATGTGTCCTTATCCCCACATTAACCCCTCCTTCCCCCCCACTCATGCCCTCACCCCCTTGTTGTCTGTGTGCATTGGTTAGGCCTATGTGCTTGCATATAAGTCCTTTGGTTGATCTCTACCCCTTACCCCCACCCTCCCCTACCTTCCTTCTGAGCTTTGACGGTCTGACCGATGCTTTTTCCTGAAGAATATCTTTATGGGGAGGGAGATTAGGGAACAGGACTGAGAAACACTTGATTCAGATGAAGGTGGGAGGTAGAGTTGGGGGGATGGATGATGAAGGAGAAGGAGGATGGGTCCCATGAAATGGGAAAAGCATACAGAATATGAGCAAGTACAATGCTAAAAATAACCCCCTTTGTTATTAGTTTGCTTATGAGTAGCCTTGGTGAACAGCTGTGTAAGAAGTTGTGCTCCATAATCCACATATGGTTCTAAGAGACACTGGTGTAAAAAGAGATAATGGCTCATCTCAGAGTTTCTGGAATGAGTCAGCATAACTTTACTGGCTTAATGTCTCTGCAGCCACTGTGATATCTTAGAAACACTGCTGTTTTAGTTTCTGAATATGTTCTAGACATTTGGTAGTCACAGTGTGGTCTGTGGGCCTGCAGTGTAGGCATCACCTGGAGGCTTGTTAGAGATACAGTCTCAGGTGCCTCCCCAGAACTGGAGAATGGAAATGCACAAGATCCCCAGTTTGTGAATCATGGCCCTAGAGCACCTTGTATAATTGAAGCACAAAAATTATTTGTCAGAGCAAGATGAAGCGGCCTTGCAGAGAAATCCACAGGAGGTTGTGTTGTCTCATCACCAGAGCTGAACTCCTCCTTGACGTGGCCCCGAGTGGGATTTGGCTAATGGGGTTCATTTAGTACACACCAGGCCTCACTGGTAGACAGGACTAAGAGCTTCACAAGATAAATCGCATCACAATATGTCTGCTACTGAGACTCTTTTGTCCTGGAGCATTACCAAATTCTTGTTTCACTTGTGATTTTGTTGTTGTTCATGAATCGAAAAATGACTGCACAAGTGGCATTTGGAAGGTCCTATTCGCTATTCCAGCTCAAGAATGATTCACAGCCCCTGCAGCCTGGCCAGCTGACCTAGGACCCGACTCTCTCATTGGCTCTCACAGTAAGGGGGGTAATATTAGCTGAGGACTCTTAGATCCCCAAGACAGGATATTGCAGAACCTTTGATTTATGTAAAATGCAGAAGCTTTTCAAAACATACAAGCAATTCTTTGTACTTAGGAAATCATATACCTATATCTTTAAGATCACGTAGTAACTCAATACTCATTATTATCAAAGAATTGGAAAAAAGGGATTGATTAAGTAAGTTACATTGTGGTCAGCATTGTCAACAATACTGTATCAAACATGCCCTTCTTCCTTTCAAGAAGTTGCCATTTTTTAAAGCGAGGAAAGGCCTAGGGCAGCTTTTCCTTGTGAAGAGAACAGAACTTAAAGACAGCAATGCCTCTGGATTTTGCTCCCAAGCAGTTCTACTCATGATATTTAGATGCTAAAGTGGGTGAAGCCCATAAGATGGAGACTTTCTCATCAAGGAAAAACTTGAGGCAAGGGACTTTATCACCCAGGTCAGGACACCCTATGGTTAGATGGTCATCTGGGTCACCCCGGATGACCTAGGTTTATGCCTGTTATCCCAGCATAATAATTACTCGGCCTGCCTCTTCCTCCCCACACCCACTCCGCCTTGGTTTGGACCTTAAATTAGATTTACCAAATGGCCCACTTTGTCAGTTATAAAAGTCATTACATAGTCATTTGTACATTTTTTAATGGTGAAATAAGTTCCTTATTTTTTTAAATATAAATTTTTATTTGTTTGATAATTTTAAAATGAGAGAATGTTTAAATGTCTTGACGTCTTTTCTTTTTCAAGAGGTGGATTAGATTATTTTATCTTCCAAGGTCTTTTTGACTTCTTCTTTTTTTAAACAACAACAACAACAACAACAACATAGTTTTGTTTTCAATTACAGTTGAAATTCAATATTATTTTATTTAAGTTTTGAGTGTATAGCATAGTTGTTAGACATTTATATAATTTACAAAGTAATCCCCCAATAGATCTAGTACCCCCTGGCACCATAAAACCATACATAGTAACTATGATATAATTGATGATTATATTCCCTATGTTGTACTTTACTATTCTGTAATTACCAATTTGTACTTTTTAATCCCTTCACCTTTTTCTCCCAGTCCCCAATACCCTGTCCCATCTGGCAATGGTCAACATATTCTCTGTATCTATGAGTCTGTTGTTTCTGTTTTGTTTCTTCTTTTTTAAAAAAATATATTTTATTGATTTTTTACAGAGAGGAAGGGAGAAGGATAGAGAGTTAGAAACATCGATGAGAGAGAAATATCGATCAGCTGCCTCCTGCACACTCCCTACTGGGGATGTGCCCACAACCAAGGTACATGCCCTTAACCAGAATTGAACCTGGGACCCTTGAGTCTGCCAGCTGACGCTCTATCCACTGAGCCAAACTGGTTAGGGCTCTGTTCTGCTTCTTGCTTATTTTGTTCTTTAGGTCATTTGTGCATATTTTATAAGATAAACTCCCACTCACTGCTGTGATCTACGTGGCCCTTCATGGCTGATCCCCACCTACCATTCTAGTCCAATTTCCAGCATCTCCAATTTCCAAGACTCTTCCACTGCCTTAGCTGCATGGGGCTGTTGTTTTCGCGGAGGGGAATTTATTTCCCCCACAATTTGCTTGGTCAGTTCTTCTTTCTTCCAGGCTCTTCTCACGTCATTCCTCAGTGAGGCCTCACTTAGCAATGTCCACCTTTGGTGCTTTCAGAGCACTCTGGTGCATTTGTCAAGCTATGTGTGGACTGTGCCATTGAGCCCAGAGTGCCTAACACATGGTGGACACTCAATACACATTTGTGTAAGGAAGAGAGAGAAAGATGGAGGAAGAAGATAGAAAGGAAAGAATGAATAAGCAGGAGGAAAGGAATAAAACAAGCATTATTGCTATAGAGTCAATAGCTGCTAACAAGAAACACTGAATTTTGGTAGTAACTTTTCTATGAGGCTGTCAGATTTCTCTCTAGATCTTGGTCCATATATTTTTCCCTTGTCTTTTCCTCATTGTTGCTTGTAATAAAACTTCTGAGAACACCTGAAATGTCTTGTGCCCTTTTTAAGAGACACGAGATTGCTTTCTCTGCAGTGTTGCAAGGAGAAGATGCTGGCCAAAAAGAACAGCTGAAAACAATTTTAAGGAAGGAGCAGAAAACCAATTCCTGCAGCTGGTGCATAAAATCAAAAGCACGGTGTGGGCCTAGTCCAGGACTAGGAAGTATCTTGGGGGTGTCTACACTGTCATGTATACTGTCATATGGTTGAACCTTAAACTAATAGGTACATTTATTATAATACTGTTCATATAAGGGCAAAAATGAGTACAAGCAAGTTCTTATTCCACGAGAATCTCATTAAAAGATGGATGGTCATAAGGAGGAGGTCTTGAGATGCCAGTGCATTTGCTGAATATATGATTGTGTCCTCACATCCTCAGACAGTGTTTCGCAGCTATGGTCCACGGACCACCTGTACCAGAGTCACCAGGGCTGCCTGCTGAAATGCAGATTCTTGGGCCTTTCTCCAGATCCACTGAACCAGAGTGTTCAGAAGCAGCTGTGGACTCTGGATTTTCCAAAGGCCCGTCAAAGGGTCCCCATAATCACTGTGGGGCAAAAACCACTGCCCAGGGAGCGGTTCCTGGGCCTTCCTCACCCTCTTCATCTTTGGAGGGGAGCTAGATTCTTAGGAGAGTCAGCACTTTCATGTTATGCTTGAACTGTAGAGCTCAAATACCACATAGAGGCGCCTGAGCCATCCTGGGAGACCTGGGCAAGGGTTTCCTCCAGCCACGGCTCTTCTTCTGGGGCCAATCCACAAGGTTCTGCTCCATGTTACTGACAGGAATGCTGAGAGACTCTAGAAATTTCTCTTCTGTGTTTCTTTGCAGCAGAGATTGGGATGAGACTGCAATCAGCCTGACATCTTCTCTTTAAATGTCCTGAATCAGGGAGACAGGCATCTAATTTTCCAGCCAGCTCACTTTGGGTTGTGAACTTCCATAATAAGCTCTGCCCAGCTTCTGAAAATCTGTTTGAGGTTCTTTGCACTTGGTAGTCAGGAGATAAGATCCAGATCAGGACAGGGTCACATCAGGGGGAAACACTGACATTTTCAGTGTTATGGTGAGAAGACTCTTACAGGCAATGGTAGCCCCAATATTTTAAGAATCCTTCTGCTTTCCAGCTGTCCCTCAGTGTCACACACATGTTAAATTATAGTGTTTTGAAACTAGTGTTTTAAATTATGGCGTTTTGAAACTACTATTCTTATTTTAAAACTAGAGGCCTGGTGCACGAGATTCGTGCATGAGTAGGGTCCCTAGGTCTGGCCAGTGATCAGGGCTGATCCAGGCCTTCCTTCCTCGAGCTGCCAGCTGCCGGCTGGGGCCTTCTTTCGTTCTGCCCCGCCCCCTGGTGGTCAGTGCATGTCATAATGAGCAGTCAAACCCCTGAGGGGACAATTTGCATATTGGCCTTTTATTATATAGGATATTTTCTAATATTTTTAATAATTTCCCATGAGTCCCTAAATCCATTGTTATTCCCAATTTTCAAGAATCCACATAAGCAAAATTATCAACATTTTGGGGAGCAAATATGTCTTTTCCATGGTGTCTCTGTACTGCTAAGAAAAAATTATTCAGAATCAAAATTTCTGTATTATTTGTCTATGTACCTTACTTTTAAACCAATAGTTAGCAATTTGTGTAATGTCTTGATTTGTCCATCTGTTTTGAAAATGGATACTGTGCTTGAACCCATACTTAAAATTACATCTGAATAGTTCCAATAGCACACAATAAAGAAAGTTTATTTTTGGCTTGGGAATTACAGAGTCTGGATTATTTGCTTAGTTGGCTCAAATCAATCAATCACTCACTCAATCAATCAATTAGATTTCCCCTCACTTTGTATTATGTACTGTCCTCCAAACACCACAGATAATAGCACAAGTGCATTTGTAGAGTAAATTTGAAAAATCCTTTTGAACATGAAGTATTAGAACAAGGTATACTAAGCAAGCATCATTAAGACAAAATAGTGTATGCCAGGACGTTGTGCTCATTGCTAGTGTGAGCAGGAGAAGAAACACCGGACATGAAGCATTGCCTAACATGAGGTGTGGGTAGTCACTTGAAGGAAAGTTAAATTAACTATTGTAAGAGAGGTCAATCAAGTTGAATTGATCCAGTAGAGGGCACTGTATCTCTGTTCTTATTATATATTTATTTGTACTAGTATATTATATGCAGTACTATTAAATATGCCTTATATCACAACAAGATCTAGTATTATAAAACAATATAGGACAGATATGTATATTTAACAATACTTTAAGAATTTATCTTTTCTCCTCCCCAAAGGATGAGAGATTACTTATAGCTGCAAACCTGGCTTGCAGATGAGACAGAGAAGATAAAGCATTGAAATGCAAAGCAAGATCTGTACTGTTGTATATTTACCCATACACTGTAGAGAAAACAAACAGGGGCTTTTCTTTTCTTTTCTTTCTTTTTTTTTTTTTTTTTAAGCACCCTTGTTCTTGATTCTGGCTTTTAAGGGGAGGTATTACTGCATTTTTTCCTTTCCAGGAAGAAGAATGCTAATTTCTTGACAACGACTGTGATTGTTAAGACACCAGATTAAAGAATGCTGACCCAAGTTTGTTTGTTGTTTTTTTTCTTCAGTTGTGCCTGACCTGAGCTAGAGGCCACCAGGAAGGTCGCTATGCAGCGGCACCAGGGCGGGGAGGTTCCTGGGGACGGAGCCGCAGCGTCGCGCCGGCGCCGGTCTGTGCGCAGTGCGGTGAGACCTGCTGGCAGAGGTCCTTAGGCTTTCCCACGTCGTCCTTTAATTTCAAATGACCCCTTGGAAAACATCAGAATATGATTTGGGGCGGGAAGAACACTTCTCGCTTTTGCTCATTGTCTTGGTGATTCTTGCTCACTGTTCCGGTTTCCAGTCATCCATGTTCAAATGTGCAGGCTGAGTAGCAAGTTGAAGGGAGCAGAGCATTAAACTCAGCCAAGCAGTTCCTCTGAGTGCAGAGCACAGAGCAGAGGCTTTGCAACGCAGGGATCAGTTACCTCCAATGACTCCCGCGGGGAAGTTAACCCGGAACGGGCATCCCTCTCCTCAGGGTAAACATGATGACTCCTACAGAATAGGATTTGATTACTGAAGTCTCCCGAATTTCAGCCCAACTGGAAATGAATGTCTTCCCCTGTCTTTTTTAAAGCACTTGCTTTTTAATTCTCCTGGAAGAGTTTACTAAACACCTGAGAGAACCCACCGCTGCAAAAGGGCTTTAAACCATGACACTTTCAGAAAGTGTTAACAGGTATGTTGGGTGCCATTGGCTTGGATAACTGCTACCTTAAAAGGAGCATTTTCCCTTTACTTTTTCTTAATTTATCCAGAAAAAGCTTCAGTTAGCTACTAATATACATTTTAACAGCGAATAGCATTAATGTCCATGGAAATATAGAGGCTCTGGGCAAATAAATTCACTAAATGAGTGAGTTCTGGTAACACAGAACTAAAGAAATTAGCTTGTTTCCCACCTCTGTGCCTTTGCTGAGGCCTTTTCTCCACTGTGAATGTTCTTCCCTCTTGCCTGGGCCAAGTTCAATCTATTTACCTTTCTTTCTACATCACATTTACAAAAGGTTCAAAAGACAAGAATGACAACCCAGTGTTGGCAAGAGTGTGTGAAAAGGGCACCTTGCCCTTACTGCACAGAATAAGCTGTTTTTACTTTTCTGAAACACAATCAGTATGACCCAGGAATTACCCTTCAATAAATTTACTGTAACAAGGAACGTGAGCACACACTTAGGTACCAGTGAGCTTACTGAAATGCTGTCTCTGTAATGGGTCTCGACTAGGAAATGAGTGGAGCTTGAACTAGATAAGCAGGCCCTATCCTGGCATCTATTTAACATCTGATTAAATGGAAATTGAGACACTTACTGAAGAAGCAGCGAGGATAAAATAAAATAAAAATTATTGTGAAAAATTTCAAACAATAAAAATAAAGTCATAGAATATATTTCCATATACTTATCACTCAGATTCAACAAGCATCAAAATTTGGTATTATTTAGATCCCATTATTTTCTTTGCTGAAATATCTTCAAACAAATCCCATTGATCATGCCATCTTATCCCTACAGACTTCAGTATGCACCTCTAAAAATATTAACTTTCTTATATTTAGAATGCCACTGTAATCCCTATTCCATTTTTAAATTAGGCTTTTATTGATTTGAGAGAGAGAGGAACCAACAGGGAGAGAGAGATAGAAACATTGATGAGGAACACTGATTAGCTGCCTCCTGCACACCCCTTCCTGGGGATTGAAACTTGGCATGTGCCCTGACTAACTGGGAATAGAACTTGGTGCATGAGACAACTCTCAACCAACTGAGCCACACCAGCTGGGCTAACCCCTATTTCTTGGTACTTCATTCTTAAATAATAATAATAAAAATATTTGGTTGCCCTAGCTGGTTTGGCTCAGTGGATAGAGCATTGGCCTGTAGACTGAAAGGTCCCAGGTTCGATTCCGGCCGAGGGCACATGCCCAGGTTGCAGGCTTGATCCCTGGTGGGGGGTGTGCAGGAGGCAGCCGATCAATGATTCTCTCTATCATCATGTTTCTATCTCTCCCTCTCCCTTCCTCTCTGAAATCAATAAAGATATATTTTATACATACATACATATATATATATATATATATAGTAATATAAGAGAAACATGCAAACTGGTGTCACTCCACTACACCCACCAGCCAATCAGAGTGACTATGCAAATTAACCCAACAAAGATGGCAGTTAATTTGCATACACAGGCACAGAGAGAAGACTGAAGGCTCCAGTGGGAGTGAAGACTGAAGACTGAAGACTGAAGAGGCTTGGCTTCTCTGCTGCCTCCGGACCAAAGGCCTGGGTTCTGGGTACCGGAGGAAAACCGGTGCCAGCAGCCAGGGGAAGGAAGGCCTATTGCACAAATCTTCGTGCAACGGGCTTCTAGTATATATATGTATATTTGGAAGGGAGAGGTCAGGATCTGAACCAGATCCAGGCATCCATTACAATCTGGTTGTTAGGGGATGGAAGTTGTAATGGTATTTTCATTAGGGGTTCAGACATGTACAGACTTTTCAGCTAAGCAAGATGGGTGCGATATTCTCATGGTCCGTCCGTGTTGTCACATCTTTTCTTATGGCTGAGGAGTATTCCATAGTATATACAGGTACCACATCTTCTTTATCCAATCATCTATTGAAGGACACTTTGATTGTCTCCATGTCTTGGCTACCATGAATAATGCTGCAATGAACACAGCGGTGCATATATCTTTGTGAATAAATGTTTTCTAGTTTTTCAGGCTGATACCCAGAAGAGGAGTTGCTGGGTCATATGATAATCCTATTCTTAGTTTTTTGAGAAATTACCATACTGTTTTCCATAGTGGCTCTGCCAGTTTACATATGTTAAGCAAAATAAGTCATCCAGGAAAAGCTAAGAAGCAAATGATTTCACTCATTTGTGGGATATAAAACTGAAACTCAGACATAGACAACAGTGTAATGGTTATCAGAGGGAAGGGGGAATAGATAGTAAAGGGTAAATGTAGCCAAATATATGGTGATGGAAGATGGTTTGACTTTGGATGATGAGCACACAATGCAATAAACAGATCATGTATCACAGAAATCTATACTCAAAACCTATATAATCTTATTAACCAAAGTCACCCCAATAAATTTAATAAAATGTAAATTTATGCTATATATTTGTATGAAGAAAGAAGTAAAACTGTTAAATAAAATTTTGTCATAAATTAAAAAATAACAACAAGATAGGTGGAGGGCAATGGAAATGAGATTGAAGGGAAAGGTCTCCAACACCACTGAAAGAGAACAGAGAGAGGATCTGGTGGTGTGCGTGCATGCCACAGGGACAAATGTGTCTACCTTTGTGATCTGAAAAGCTTGCTTGCTCATTCTGTAACAATTTGATACTTAAGCAAACCTGATATGGGGTACCCTCCATTCCCTCCCCCCTCTGTTTCCCAATTAAGCAGAGAAGGAGAGAATGTTCTCTGGCTTCTTTCTCAACAGACTATGGAGTTGTGGAACCAATAAGACCTAGATTGTTGATGGAAAGAGCATGACAAAGACTCACATGGGGGCAGTCAAAGCTGCAACATGGTAAAGCTCAGAGAGGACAGAGCCAGGGAAGCAGGTGAGGCCAGTGGGTCTTTTTGTCTGAGAAACTCTATTTTTCCTTCACTTTACAAGGATAATTTTATTAGATATAGAATTCAAGGTTGGTGTTATTTTTTTCTTTCAAACTGTAAATGCTTTACTTCACTCTCTTCTTGTTTGTATTGTTTCTGAAGAAAATGATTTAATTCTTATTCTTGTTCTTCTATAAGGAAGGTGTTTTTCTGTGGGGAAAAGAGGGGAAAGCTTCTTCAAGATTTTCTCTTTGTCTTTGGTTTACTGGAGTTTAAATATGATATGCCAATTTTTTTTTTGTCTTTATCCTCCTTGGTGTCTTCTGATCTTCCTGGATCTGTGATCTGGTGTATTTCATTCATTTTAGAAAATTCTGGGCCATTATACCTTCAACTATTTCTTCTTTCCCTTTTGTTCTGTCTTTTTTTCTCCCTCTTTGCATTTAAGTTTGGGAAGTTTCTATTAACATATTTCAAACTTATGGATTCTTTCCTTGGTTGTTTTCAGTCTATAGATGAACCTAAAGATTTGTTAGTTTGTTCCTAACATTTCCTTTTGATTCGTTCTTAGAGTTTCCATCTCTTTGTGTTATTGTTTTACCATTCTGCATTGCCTATCTGTTCTTTCACGTGTCCATTTGAGCTCTTAACATATCAATCATAGTTTATTTTAAATGCCCAGTCTGACAATTTCAAATTCTCTGCCATATCAGGACTCAGGTTCTGATGCCTACTTTGCCTCTTTAGATTGTGTTATTTGCCTTTTAGCATGACTTGTAAATTTTTGTTGAAAGCTGGACATAATGTATCAAGTAAAAGGTAAACTAGGTAAATAAGCCTTACATGTGAAGTTTTATGTTCATATTGCTAGGAGTTAGACAGCATTTACCTCTGTTGCAGCTGTAGAGGCTGCAATATCCTCTAGTGTCCTTGGTGTTGTCTTTGAATTTCCCTAGAGACTCCGTCTTAAGTAGGGTTAAAAAAATTAGACAAATTTATTTTGGTGTCTCAAAACATTCTTAGAAGTGGTAATAGCAACATTATATGCCAAAAAATAATCCTATGTAATAAAAGGCTAATATGCAAATTATCCCCTCAACTGGGAGTTTGACCGAGAATTCAACCAGGGGTTGGGGTTGGCCTGCCAACCTTCCGTGTCCCCTGCCCCCTTTCCTCCCCTGACCAGCCAGCCTGACCACACCTGTGTACAAATTCGTGCACCAGGCCTCTGGTAAAAAAATAATAATTTGTTCTGCTGAATGCTTGTCATCTCAGGATTTAATAGAACATGTATAAAAGATAAATTATTTTACATGTTTCAAAATAGAATGTTGACTTTATAAAGAGCTTTTTGAAATAAAGGCAATCTAATCATTTAGGATTTTTTTGAGGGTTAGGTAAAATTTATTACAATATTTGCTTTTATAATACCCAGAGGCAATGTATCTTTTACAAAAGACTATTTTTGTCTAGCATAATTAATACCTTTTAAATCAGTAAAATAGATTTACTTTTTCTGCTAGACATTTTAAGGTTATTAGTCTAGTGAAGTTCTGATGCCATATTTTACCCACTAGGTATGAATGATATTTGAGTTAGACAAATGACATCATGGAAGGAGACAAACCATCTGTTCTCTAGGCAATTGTCATATAACTAAAGCAAATAATTACATAGTGCATAGGAAATTTTATGAAACAATTGATTTAAAAAAGAAATAAATGGGAAAAACTCAATAATCTTTATTAATCATCCTTGAAAGACAAAACTGAATATTTTAACTAGATGTGCAGAACTGTTGAAAATAAGAAAGAGAAACATATTCTGTATTTCTACTCTCATGGCACAGAAGCCATGGACATTTTTTTTCAGTGAGTATAAATTTGAACCAAGTTATCCTTCAATGACAGCCATAATTTAACAATTTCTTTCTTCAGTGTGCCATGTGACACAATATTAACTTATAAAGAGTAGAATCTCAGTGAAGGCTAAGTTTATACCTCAGTGGTATCAGAAATGAGGGCCTAGCTAAAGAAAAGAAACTCCCAACCCAAGAGATAAAATAGGATTATGAGATAATAAATCTATGATGTTTATTTCATTTTGTTTTTATGAGTAATTTGTATAAATAATAGTGATAGCATATATGTCAGGAGGATATATGAATGATAGAGTCCACATTCAAAGTTTACTTTTCTATAGTTTCTTGAGTCTCTGGCTTTTGAAATCATTTGGATTCTCCCCTCCTTCCTTTTCTAGGTTCTGAGAAGTTGCTTGTATAGGTTGGGAATTTTGTTTCTTAATAGTTTGAGAAATTTACTTGAAAAACATTCTAAGCCTGGAGCCTTTTGGGGATATTTCTTTTCTCATTATATTTCCAATGTTATTAATCTATGCTAGTTTCAATCTCTTCATGAGTCATTCTGGCAGCCTATACTTTATCATAAAATGGTATATTTTGTTGTGATTTTAATTTTTTAAACATTGAATTGTACATTGTGTTCTATTATACTTTAAAAATCTGACCATATTTCTGTTCTGTGTTTACTCATTTATAATTTTATGGAGATTTTATTTTTTTAAAAATATTTTTATTGATTTCAGAGAGGAAGGGAGGAGAAAGAGAGAAACATCAGTGATGAAAGAGAATCATTGATTGGCTGCCTCTTGCATGACCCCTACTGGGGATTGAGCCCGTAATCCCAGGCATGTGCCCTGACCTGGAATTAAACCATGACCTTCTGGTTCATAGGTTGATGCTCAACCACTGAACCTCACGATATGGGCTAATTTTGTGTTTTTCAATACAAAATTGGCAGCATTTTTATTTAAATGTAAGAGTTAAGACACAAATCTAGGAAAAGATACCTAAACATTGGTAGCAGGTATCCCTAGGTTGCTGGATTATAAGTGATTTCTTTATTAATATTTTCAATGCATTATGAATGAATTAGTTTTTTAAAGAAGGGAAACCTAATTTTAAATATAGTAAATATATCCTGGCTATTCAAATTGTTTTCCATTGGTAACTTCAGTTGCATATTGTTCTGTTTCCAAATCAGAGGACACTATAGTGGAGAAATGACACCATTAGTCATTGCTGTGGAACTTTTAATTATACAAATTTCTGGAGGCCAGTTTGGCAATAAGCTAAAATATATTATTTGTATGCTCCATGTTCAGAAATTTTATTTCTAAAAATTAATTGTAATTTAATAATAGAGCACTTGCACAAAAATAAATTTTAGAAAAATGTATATCTATAAATGGATATTTAGTGTTGTGCTAGTCCAATATGGTTGCCATTAGTCTTATGAGACTGTCAAGCACTTTAAATGTGGCTAGTCTGAATTGAGATGAGCTATTAGTATAAAATATAGACTGCATCTAAGGGCTTAGTATAGAAAAGAAATATAAATCTCATTAATACTTTTTATCTTGGTTAGATGTTAAAATGTTAATATTTTGGATTGATTAGGTTAAATAAAATATATTATTAAAATTAATTTCAGCTGTTTCTTTTAATGTGGGCACTGGAACATTCAAATTTGCATGTGCAGCTCAAATTTTATTTCTATTGACAATGCTGTTTAGAAGTTTCACGCAGATCTGCCTTAAGGGGCCCCTCATCTCCTTAAGGCTCTCTTGACATTGACCTGAAATTAGATGGTCTGACAGAGTGGAATAAAATATTCTTTCTGCTTGTTTTATTTTCCTTATGAAAAATTTGTTATTTTTGTGTATGCCTAAGGAATTAAAAAAATGATATGGTCTTGCTGGTCCTGCTGAATGTATTTTAACATTAAGAATCAAGACTTTATCTGTCCAGGCCTAGCCTGTTTGGCTCAATGGATAGAATGTTGGCCTGCAGACCAAAGGGTCCCGGATTCCATTCTGGTCAAGGGCACGTACCTCGATTGCAGGCTCCTTCCCAGCTAGGGTCTTGGTTGGGGCTTGTGCAGGAGGCAACCAATTGATGTGTTTCTCTCACATAGGTATTTTTCTCTGTCTTTTTAAAAAATATATTTTATTGATTTTTTACAGAGAGGAAGAGAGAGGGATAGAGAGTTAGAAACATCGATGAGAGAGAAACATCAAACAGCTGCCTCCTGCACACTCCCTACTGGGGATGTGCCCGCAACCAAGGTACATGCCCTTGACTGGAATCGAACCTGGGACCCTTGAGTCCAAAGCTGACGCTCTATCCACTGAGCCAAACCGGTTAGGGCTTCTCTGTCTTTTTTTTCTCTCTTTCACTCTCTTTAAAAATCAATGGAAAAATATCCTCTGGTGAGGACTTAAAAAAAAAAAAAACTTTATCTGTCCAAATGACTGCGAGTCTTCTCTATACCTCCCATCATGTGACATGCCATGCTTTCTATTTCTCTATATTTATAGAAATTACTGCAACAGATTGGTAGAGGTTCACTCTTCCACTAATTCACATCTCATGTTGAGAAAATACTTTTTAAGGTATTTTTGTTTATTTCTTCCTAAGGAATTTAGTTTAGGAATTTTGTCTCAAACAATTGAGAGCCTAAAAGTTCTTTAACAATTTGTCATCAGTGTGGAATGTACCTGTTGCTTCCTAACAAAAGTGTGTGCGACTTTGCTGAAACTAAGCAAAGATTGGTAGTGCACCATGAGTGAAAAAGTTTGTTAACATAGCTTTTGTTCTGGGATAGTTTCAATTTTCCATGATATTATTTTTAGAAATTGTTGATACTAAGAAGATATATGTATGAGGAGCTTCTGTCTCTGGCAATATGATGAAACCTTTCTGCTACAGACACCTAGAAGTGGATAAAAATATAACAACTAATCTTTTAAATATATCAAACAGAAAAAAGCCCCAGTGCAAGACAAGAGAAAGAACTACAAGTTCTGAGTGATATTATCTGAACAGATGAACAGATGCTTGTGATGTTGTGGGTGGGTGGGAGTGTATATTGGTTTTGTTAATCTAGCGGCACAGGTGTCATTGCCCATATGGGTACAAAAGATGAAGCCTTGGGTCTGTGAGGCAGACATTTGGAACTGAGGAGCGCTAATATAATGCTAGAATTTTTGAAGGCCTTCATTCTCAGTTAAAGGGTGAATTAGAACAGGAAAATAAAGCATGTTTGCATTGAATGGATTCTGAGTAGAAAAAATAGGTCTCTTCTGAGATTTCTAAAGCCCAAATTTAAACATCACAGAAGTTTGGAATTTCAATTTTACTACTCCTGTAGTCAGAACCTTGGGCCAAACCAAGGAGTTTGCTGATACCCCTAGGGTTGTGTCAGAGCCAAACCCAAAATCACTTTGTAAGGATGTATCCACAAGGCAATTCAAAGGGGGAAAAGTCCAAATTAAAATGAGTTCACATAAAAATTATAAAACTAATGAGGAAATAATTCACCATGGATAAGAGTCAGCAGACATAGACAGTAGACTTAGAATTCTCAAGAACTTAAGATAATAGGTTATCTGAGGAAGAACACAAATTGGTACAGAAGTCCTTTCTTATCCATAGAGATATATGTTCCAAGACCCCCAGTGGATGCCTAAAATCACAAATAGGATTAAACCCTACATTACTATGCTTTTGTTTGTATACATACATTCACCTTACAGCTTCTCTGGCATATCCAAATTGCGAGCATCACTACTCTTGCTCTTTGGGGTCATTGATGGGTAAAATAGGGTTACGTGGACACAGGCAGTGCAACTGTGATGATCTGATAACTTAAAAGGCTACTAAGCAGTGAGGATATGCTGAACTAAGGATTGGCTTATGTCCCAAGTGGGATGGGGTAGAACAGTGCAATATTTCATCATGCGGCTCAGAATGGTGTGCAATTCAAAACTTATGAATTGTTTATTTTTGGAATTTTCCATTTAATATTTCCAGACCACCGCTCACCATGGGTAACTGAAACTGTGAAAAGAGAAATCACGTATAAAGGGGGACTGCTGTATGTTTTTAAAAAATAAAAGGTATTAAAAAACAAGTGGTGTCCTAAGCAAAGAACAAGGGTCTGAGAAAAAGATAGGCAGATTTGAAGAATTCTACAATTTGAATTTAGTTCTAGAATTGAAAGATATAGGCAGCCTATATAATAAGAAAGGAATATGCTAATTAGCCATTAAGCCCTGCGGTGTAATGACCAAGCCCAAGCGCATCACAACCAGATCACGGATCAGCAGGAGGGTGGACCAGTGAGGTACAAGCAGGCTGCTGAGAGCTACAGGAGGGCTGCCTCGACCTACTGGCTACAAGCAGGTGGCAGAGAGCTACAGGATGGGGCAGGGCAACAAGCTATGAGGGAGCAGTGCGGGGAGCTACAGGAGGGCAGGGCAGTGGACAGAGAGCTACAGGAGAGTGGCAGTGGGTGGAGAGCTACAGGAGGGTGGCAGTGACCTACTGGTGCACGGATTTGTGTGCAGGGCTACTAGTGTAATATAAAACTCTTTGTATATGTTAAATATCAACTGTGACAATTATGAAGATACAATTAGTGAAGTACATGATATTTAAAAAAATTATACAGAATGCAACAAAAAGAGATGAAAAGAAGAAAGACATAAAGGCAAAGTTTATAGACATAGAGAATAAAATAAGAAAATGTGCTGTGTCTAATTGAAGAACAATTAGCTTCAGATTAAAGAAATTCTATCTCATCCAGGTGAAATAAAAGTGAATTCACATGTAGAAACATATTAGTAAAATTGCATATTACTGAAATCAAAGAGAAAATCTTAAAGCAACCATGGAGAGAATGTTACCTACAGAAAACAATAGCAGGCTGCTAACAGACTTCTCAAGAGGAGCAATAGGAGCTTGAAGTTAATGGAATATTAAGTTCAAAGAGCCATGTGAAAATAAGGGTTAACCCAAAATTCTATACCCCCAACATGTGTGAATAAAATCAACCTATTTTTCAAATGAACAAATTCAGGGAAAATAAGTTGAATCCCAAAGTTAGAAGTGATACGAGCAATGATGATTAAAATAACTGGAAAACATGGCATTAAAAATAATCTCTACCACAAAGACAATAAAAGAAAAAACAATAATAGCATGACTAGGAGAATAAAAATAAGGTGAAAATAAAACTATAAACAACAATACTATAGATAATGGAAGGGAATAATCATAATCCGAGCTAATGTGGTCTAAAATCTTTGCATTGTTTACAAGTAGAAATGTTAACTCTAGTCTTCCTATTTAGATCAATTATACATTTAAATAAGACCACTAAAACATTAAAAATAGAACACATAACTTCCAAGTAGGTAGAGGGAGAAAATAGGGAATTAAAAATGTAATCTAGCCTTAGCCAGTTTGGCTCAGTGGATAGAGTGTCAGCCTGTGGACTGAAGGGTCCCAGGTTCGATTCTGGCCAAGGACACATACCTGGGTTGTGGGCTCAATCCCTAGTAGGGACATGCAGGAGGCAACTGATCAATGATTCTCTCTCATCATTGATGTTTCTATCTCTCTCTCCCTCTTCTTTCCTCTTTGAAATCAATAAAGAAATATATTAAAAAAATGTAACCTATATATGTAAAAGCCAAGTGATCAGAACGCCTGAATGACTGGAATGACTGGAACGACCAGTCACTATGACATGCACTGTGGCTGGCCAAAGGGCCTGATTGGGGGACGGCCCTCCCCCTGGCTGGCCCCAGCTGGATCGGGGGCAGGGCTGCCAGCAAACCTCCCGTGTTGCCTCCCCCCACTGGCCTGGCCCAATTGGCCCCCATCGGGGCAGGCCGGCCTGGATCCCACCCGTGCACGAATTTATGCACTGGGCCTCTAGTTTATAATAAAAAGGAAGAGTAGAAGAGAAAAATAAATAAAAAAGCAAGTGTAAGTAAAAAACAAAATAAGATAATAAAATATGTTAAAACTAAGTAATAATTACAAAAATGTGGAACTAAAAGACAAAACATATCTATTAAATTAATATATTCTTTGGTTAGATTAAGAAAATAACCACCAAATCCAGCTATCAGCTGTATGTAAAATACATACACATAAATCTTGAAGATAAAGAAATGTTAAAGAATAAAGAATAAAAAAGTATCTCAGACAAATGCTAACCCAACCAAAGCTAGTTCAGCAATATTGCCAGACAAAAGGTACTTTCAGGCAAAAAAATATTATTTGAGATAAAAAATAACTATTATTTAAAGACAAAAGAAACAATAAACCAAAAATCAGAATATTCCTGAATTTTTATGCAACAAAATACCACCAAAAATATAAAGCAAATATTGATATAGTTGTAAGAAGTTATACATACATTCACATATAAACTGATTCTAATGTTCTCTTTTAGAAACTGGCAAATCAAATACACAAACAATAAAAAATATATGAAATATTGGAATTGTATACACAGAACCTTGTATTCAATATTTAGAGAAGTCACATTATTTTTAAGCACATTTACAATAAACTGAATATTTAATAAGCTATAAAACAAGTCTCAAAAATGCTAAGAAACTGATATCAAACAGATATTTGATGAAAATGTTCTGTCATCTTAATGCAATAAAATTAGAATTTGGTAAAAGGAAGATACTAATCTTATGCATTTAGAAAATAAAATCACACTTCTAAATGATTTGGTTCAAATAGAAGTCAGACCAGAAATTTTAAAATCTTTAGAAATGAATGATAGCACAATCTCAACATATGAAAACTTTGAGGCTATAAAAATAAGTAGTATTTAGAGAAAAAATTCATATTCTAAATGCACATAATTAAAAAAAAGAATAGAAAAATTCACAAGGTAAGCATATAACTCAAAGAGTAAATACATAAAGTAAAATAAAGATAAGAAAAGAAATTAAAAAAATAGAAAATTAACCATAGAGAAGACCAACTCTACCAAAAATAATTTCTTAGAAGGAAAAAGAAACAATTAAATATGGAAGGTTTTAAAGTTAGGGAAGACACACAAATGACATTACAAATAAAAAAGCTTTAACTATAGTGAGTATATAGACTTTTAAAAATTATAAGATAATCTATGCCAATGAATAAAAAACTTAGTGGAAATAGACACTATCCAAAATTATAGTTTTCCAAAACTTACTCAAGGAGAATAAAGTCATAAAGTCTACGAAGTTTTTAGAAAATCTTCACTGAGGATATGTGTATGGATTATAGAAAGAAGGGAAGAAAGAGAAAGAGAGGGAGGGAGAGAGAGAGAGGAAGAGAGAGAGAAACATTGATTGGTTGCTGCTTCACCTGGGATTGACTCCACAACATTTTTGGTGTACTGGGCAACTCTCCAACCAATTGAACCACCTGGCCAGGGCAGTCATTATGACTTTTAAAAAATTGAATAGATAATAAATATATGTTTCCCTAAAAACACCAGCCCAAACTATTTCATTAGTTATTTCCATCAAATATTAAGGAACTAATAACTTTTCTTATGCAATGTTTTCCAGAGAAAAAAAGAAGGCAAGTTCTCCAATTCTTTTTATGAAGCTGATTTCAAATATTTTGCAAGGGCATTATGCAAAATGAGAATTATATGACATTCTCACTTATTAATATACTAGGCTAGAGGCCTGGTGCACAAAAATCTGTGCACTGGGGGGGGGGCCCTCAGCCCGGCCTGTGCCCTCTTGCAGTATGGGACCCCTTGGGGGATGTCCACCTGCTGGCTTAGGCCTGCTCCCCAGGGGATCGGGCCTAAGCTGGCAGTCAGACATCCCTCTGGCAGCCCGGCAGCCCTTGGAGGATGTCCACTTGCCAGCGGGGAGCAGGCCTAAGCTGCAGTCAGACATCCTTGGTGCTGCTGAGGAGGCGGGAGAGGCTCCCGCCACTACTGCTGTGCTGGTAGCCATCAGCCTGGCTTGTGGCTGAGCAGAGCTCCCCCTGTGGGAGCAAATTGACCACCAGGGGGCAGCTCTTGCATTGAGCATCTGTCCCCTGGTGGTCAGTGTGTGTCATAGTGACCAGTCATTCCCAGTCATTCTGCTGTTAGGGTCAATTTGCATATTACCCTTTTATTATATAAGATAGAGGCCTGATGCAAAGGTGGGGGGCAGCTTGTTTGCCCTGAAGGGTGTCCCAGATCAGGGTGAGGTCCCGCTGGGGTGGATGGCCAGCCTGGGTGAGGGGCTGAGGGCCGTTTTCAGGCTGCCCACAGCCCCTTCAGGGTGGGGGAGTCCCTCTGGGGTGGATGGCCAGCCTGGGTGAGGGGCTGATGGCCATATTCAGGCTGGCCACACCACCCGGTGACCCAAGCTCTCAGCCTCTTCTTTCTTTCTTCCTTCCTTTCTTTCTTTCTTTCTTTCTTTCTTTCTTTCTTTCTTTCTTTCTTTCTTTCTTTTTTTGTGGGCTGGAAGCAGGTATCTGGGATTTATTTATCTTCTATAATTGAAACTTTGTAGCCTTGAGTGGAGCCCAGGTCCAGCTGGAAGGAGGCAAGAAGCTTGGCTTCCTCCATTGTCAGGGGCAACCCAAGCCTCCTGCTTGCTCCAGCTCCATGGCTGCCGCCATCTTAGTTGGGTAAATTTGCATACTCATTCCTGATTGGCTGGTGGGCATGGCTGGTGGGCGTGGTTTGAGCATAAGAGAGGGACAGTTAATTTGCATGTTTCTCTTTTATTAGGATGCCTGGTGGATGAAATTCGTACATGGAGGGGGGGATCCCCTCAGCCTGGCCTATGTCTTCTCACAGTCTGGGACCCCTTGGGGGATGTGTGCCTGCTGGCTTAGGCCCAGTGCCCCTGGGGATCGGGCCTAAGCCCCTGAGAGTCTGGGGCTCTCACAGTCTGGGACCCCTCACTCCTTACTGCCCCCCTGCAGTGGAGGCGGGAGAGGCTCCTGCCACCACCACTGCACTTGCCAGCTGTGAGCCCAGCTTCTGGCTGAGTGGTGCTCTCTCTGTGGGAGCACACTGACCACCAGGGGCCAGCTCCCGCATTGAGCATCTTCCCCCTGGTTGTCAGTGTGCATTATAGCGACCAGTCATTCTGCTGTAACGATTGCTTAGGCTTTTGCTATGTAGATAAGAAAATACCCTAAATAAAATATGAACACTGCAAATCAAGGAATGGACAAATAATCTAATATTAATGATCTAACATAAATAACAATAAATCACATGAATAGATTAAAGAAACTATTGATCATCTCAAAATATGTAGAAAAATATTTGTTAAAATTCAACAGTCATCTAAGATAAAAACTTTTAATAAGTTAGGAATAGAAGGTAACTTCCTTCAGAGTATTCATTAGAATAAGTTGATGACAAGATATGGATGTGTGCTGTCACTTCATTTACTAAATAGTGACTGAAGTTCCTTACTAGAGCAACATGCCAGACACCAGAATAAACATACAAGGCCAGGAAGGGAAGAAGCAAACTGTTATTTTTTTGCAGATGACATGAATGTCCATATGGAAAATGCAAGAAAATCTACAGGTAAACTCTACAGTAGAAACTATTAAGAATATTTGGCAAAGTTGTTATATAGGGAAATCAATAGCATTCTTAAACAGCAGTACCAAATGATGGACAATGCAATTTTCTTATTCATCTATTTTTTTTTTTAGTAAATCTTTATTGTTCAGATTATTACATTTGTTCCTCTTTTTTCCCCCCATAGCTCCCCTCCACCCAGTTCCTACCCCACCCTCTGCCCTTACCCCCCCACTGTCCTCATCCCAGGTGCACAATTTTTGTCCAGTCTCTTCCCGCATCTCCCACACCCCTTTCCCCACCAAGAAAAGTGAGTCCATTCCTTTTCTATGTCCCTGATTCTATTATAATCAACAGTTCATTCTGTTCATCAGATTATTTATTCACTTGATTCTTAGATTCACTTGTTGATAGATGCATATTTGTTGTTCATAATTTGTATCTTTACCTTTTTCTTCTTCCTCCTCTTCTTAAAGGATACCTTTCAGCATTTCATATAATACTGGTTTGGTGGTGATGAACTCCTTTAGCTTTTCCTTATCTGTGAAGCTCTTTATCTGACCTTCAGTTGTGAATGAAAGCTTTGCTGGATAAAGTAATCTTGGTTGTAGGTTCTTGGTATTCATCACTTTGAATATTTCTTGCCACTCCCTTCTGGCCTGCAAAGTTTCTGTTGAGAAATCAGCTGACAGTCGTATGGGTATTCCCTTGTAGGTAACTGAGTTTTTTTCTCTTGCTGCTTTTAAGATTCTCTCTTTGTCTTTTGCTCTTGGCATTTTAATTATGATGTGTCTTGGTGTGGTCCTCTTTGGATTCCTTTTGTTTGGGGTTCTCTGTGCTTCCTGGACCTGTAAGTCTATTTCTTTCACCAGGTGGGGGAAGTTTTCTGTCATTATTTCTTCAAATAGGTTTTCAATATCTTGCTCTCTCTCATCTTCTGGCACCCCTATAATTCTGATGTTGATAAGCTTGAAGCTGTCCCAGAGGCTCCTTACACTATCTTTGTATTTTCGGATTCTTTTTTCCTTTTGCTTTTATGGTTGGGTGTTTTTTGCTTCTTTGCATTTCAAATCTTTGCCTTGATTCTTGCGCTCCTCTGGTCTGCTGTTGGGAGTCTGTATAATATTCATTATTTCAGTCCGTGTATGCTTAATTTCTAGTTGGTTCTTTATCACAACATTGAGGGTCTCATTAGATTTCTTGAGGATCTCAATAACTTTATTGGCGGCTTCTAGACAGTTCTTGAGAGACCTTAAAAGTGTGGTTCTGAACTCAATATCCTCCATTGACAGTTTTGTCCTGTTTCTTTGTCTCCACATTTTTTATGCCTTCTTGGTGCACCCCCTAGTGGTCTTTGTGCGCAGTCTTGTTGTAGTTAAGCTTTGATTGTTGTAGTTAATACTAGGGGGATTTGCCCTCCAGGCCAACTGGCTGTGAGAATCAGCTGTGTCTGCAGTGGGAAAACTTCTGTCCTCTAGGGAGGTGCTAATCTAGCCTTTGCCTGAGGCTATCCGGCAAATGGCTCTGTGCAGGGCTTGGGTGGGGCAGGTCCCACGGGATCAACAGAGCCCGTGGAGGGCGCAGTTATGGCTGCTGTCAGTCCCGTCCCCAGAGGCTCTGCCTCTCAGAGTCCCAGCAACCACTGCAAACCTCGGAGAGAAAGCTGCCCTCGCGTTCCGACCGATGCCAGATAGTCCCGCTTCACCCATTTGTCTGGGTCCCTAGAGACTCCCCCAGAACTGGAGCTCAGAATCTGAGACTCCCTCCTGATTGAAAACGACAACCGTGCCCTCAGCCACCAGCCTGCTCTGCGCGTACCTCCGCACCTTTGTATTTTCCGCACTGCGCCTCCTCTGAGTCTCATATGCTGTTCTCCTTTCTTCTAGTTGAAGAATTTCCCCTCAGCCAGTCTTCCTGTGGTTCTGGGTGATGTCCGTTCCGTCTTTTAGCTGTATTTGTGAAGTGGTTGTTCGAGGCAGCTAACTCCAGTGTTTACCTATGCCGCCATCTTGGTTTTCTCCCGACAATGCAATTTTTAAAAAGATAACATTTATAATGTTATCTCATAATGTAAAGTTACCAGGAATATCGTTCTAAAAACATGACACCTTCTTGGAGAAAATTAAAAACTTTTACTGTATGACATACAGGATGATGTAAATAAATGTTGAATCATGCCACATTCTTGGATGGAACTCATATGTTTATCCTAAAATTCATGAAACAGTAAAAGGCCAAAAACAGTAAAAACAATTTTTGGAAAATAGTATCATAAGCAGTAAAAGTGAAAGCAGAAGCAACAGGAGCTGAAAAAGATAAAGGAGGTGCAGAGAAATATGACTTTACCTATCTATAATAATAAAAGCATAATATGCTAATTAGACCAGACAGCTGAAGACCTTCAAGATGTCCTTCTGGAGGACCTTCCGGTTGAAGCTGGGGCTGCGAGGGCCAAGGCAGCCTCTGCAGCTGTGAGAGCCAAGCCCTTTGCACAAATTTTGTGCATTGGGCCTCAAGTATATATGCATAAAAACCTAATATGCTAAGGCTATATATATAAAAGCCTAATATGCTAAATGTCCAACCATTTGGTCACCCACTCAACCAGTCGCTATGATGTCCACTGACGACCAGGGGGAAGACACTCCAACTGGTAGGTTAGCTTGTTGCTGGGGTCTAGCTGATCAGGACTGGGTGAGACAGGCTGGACATTCCCTGGAGCCCTCTTGCAGTCCCTCCCTAGCCAGCCGGCCCCCATGGGCCCTGATGAGGACTGGGCGAGATGGCCCCGATCACTGGCCAGGCTGAGAGCCCCCACCCATGCACAAATTCATGCACTGGGCCTCTAATATATAGTAATTAAAATGGATGACAATGTAGGGTGGCCTCACATAGACAGATAATGCACCAGAAAAAGGAATCTAGAAACTGGCATACAAATATCTGGTGACTTAATGACGAGGTTGGCATTGCAAATTATTGGGGAAAATGAATTCATTAATATACGATAAAGCTACAATGGATTATTTATATGGAAAAAGATGCAATTATATCTCTACCCCCTGTTTTACAAAAAAACACACCATTCCCAACCAAAATCCTGGTGGGTTAAAGACCTATCATGAAAAATAAACTGTATGCATTTTAGGAATAAACCAAAGATGTCTGTTATTTTTATTTTTATTTATTTATTTATTTTAAATTAAATCTTTATTGTTCAGATTATTACATTTGTTCCTTCCCCCCCCCCATAACTCCCCTCCTCCCAGTTCCCGCCCCACCCTCCGCCCTCACTCCCCACCCACTGTCCTCATCCATAGGTGCACGATTTTTGTCCAGTCTCTTCCCACATCTCCCACACCCCTTTCCCCCCCAAGAATAGTCAGTCCATTCCCTTTCTATGTCCCTGATTCTATTATAATCAACAGTTCATTCTGTTCATCAGATTATTTATTCACTTGATTCTTAGATTCACTTGTTGATAGATGCATATTTGTTGTTCATAATTTGTATCTTTACCTTTTTCTTCCTCTTCTACTTCTTAAAGGATACCTTTCAGCATTTCATATAATCCTGGTTTGGTGGTGATGAACTCCTTTAGCTTTTCCTTATCTGTGAAGCTCTTTATCTGACCTTCAATTCTGAATGATAGCTTTGCTGGATAAAGTAGTCTTGGTTGTAGGTTCTTGGTATTCATCACTTTGAATATTTCTTGCCACTCCCTTCTGGCCTGCAAAGTTTCTGTTGAGAAATCAGCTGACAGTCGTATGGGTATTCCCTTGTAGGTAACTGAGTTACTTTCTCTTGCTGTTTTTAAGATTCTCTCTTTATCTTTTGCTCTTGGCATTTTAATTATGATGTGTCTTGGTGTGGTCCTCTTTGGATTCCTTTTGTTTGGGGTTCTCCGCGCTTCTTGGACCTGTAAGTCCATTTCTTTCACCAGGTGGGGGAAGTTTTCTGTTATTATTTCTTCAAATAGGTTTTCAATATCTTGCTCTCTCTCATCTTCTGGCACCCCTATAATTCTGATGTTGGTACGCTTGAAGCTGTCCCAGAGGCTCCTTACACTATCCTCGCATTTTTGGATTCTTTTTTCATTTTGCTTTTCCCGTTGGATGTTTTTTGCTTCCTCGCAATTCAAATCATTGACTTGATTCTTGCGCTCCTCTGTTCTGCTGTCGGGCGTCTGTTTAATATTCATTATTTCAGACCGTGTGTGCTTAATTTCTAGTTGGTTCCCCAATATAAGATCGAGGGTCTTATTAGTTTTCGTGTAGATCTCATTAAGTTTATCGGCAGCTTCTAAACAGTTCTTGAGAGACCTTAAAAGTGTGGTTCTGAACTCTATTTCTTCCATTGACAATTTTGTCCTGTTTCTTTGTCTCTGCATTTTGTTATGCTTCTTTGGTGCACCCCCTAGTGGTCTTTGTTTGCAGTCTTATAGATAAATCTTGATTGTTGTAGCTAATTCCAGGGAGGGTTTGACCTCCAGGCCAAGTGGCTATGAGAATCAGCTGTGTCAGCAGTGAGAGAACTTCTGTCCTCTAGGGAGGTGCTAATCTAGCCTTTGCCTGAGGCTATCCAGCAAATGCCTCTGTGCAGGGCTTGGGCGGGGCGGGTCGCACAGGATCAACAGGGTGGGCCGGAGAGAGCAGTTATGGCGGCTCTCAGTCCTGTCCCCAGGGGCTCTGCCTCTCTGAGTCCCAGCACCCGCTGCGAAGCTGGGAGAGAAAGCTGCACTCGCTCTGACCGAAGCCAGACAGTCCGCTTCTCCCGTTTGAGTCTGGGTCCCTAAAGACTCGCCTGTATCTGGAGCTCAGAGTCTGCGACTCCCTCCTGATTGAAAACAACAACCAGCCCGCTCCGCGCACTCCGCACCTCAGAATTTGACTTCAGCACCGCGCGTCCTCTGAGTGTCCGTGTGCGTTTCTCTTTCCTCCTAGTTGTAGGACTTCCACTCAGCCAGCGTTCCTGTGGTTCTGGGTGATGTCCGTTCCGTGTTTTAGTTTCACTTTTGAAGTAGTTGTTCAAAGCAGCAAACTCCGGTGTTAACCTATGCCGCCATCTTGGTTCTCCCCCTGATGTCTGTTATTTTTAGCATTTTTCTATGTTCTTAACATATTTCTGTTAAAAATTATTTATGAAAAAAGTATGTGAGCCAGATGTATGGAAAATTATACTCTTTTGGGGAGACTTTTAGAAAATCTAAGGTGAATAATATTTATGATAACCATAAAATAGGCATTTTCCCCATGGTTAAAATGACACTGAAGGCCAAATGTGAATACAAGACTGGTAAAGAATATTACTGGCTTCACTAACTCCCTATAAAATTGAGGAAAATAAAACATACTTCATATTATTGTGTCTTTTATGTCCTTTATGATCAGGTCTTTTATGGCAAGTGGACAGGAACCCAACTCATATTTGTCTCAGCAAAGGTAGGAAGTTTGGCTCACATAACTGGGAAGTTCATGGGCAATAATAACAAACATGTGTGCAGTCCCAGGCACAAGTATAAGGGCTTCGCATCTATCCGCCCATTTAATCCTCACAATGACCTAATGAGGTGGATTGTGTTATTTTCATCCTGCTGATGAGCAATCAGACGCAGAGAGGTAAACAGCGAACTGAGAGATAAGCAGTTGTGTCTGTGTCCATGGTCAAGAAAGGAATTAGGAGCCTGGCTGGATGGCTCAGCTGGTTGGGCATCATTCCATATGCCAAAAAGGTTGCGGGTTCTAGTCTCCATTAAGGCACATACCTAGGTTGCAAGTTCAATCCCAATTGAGGTGCATATGGAAGGCAACCAATTGATGTTTTGTACATCGATGTCTCTCTCTTTCTCCCTTACTCTCTCTAAAATCAATATAAAATATCCTCAGGTAAGGATTGAAGAGAGAGGAAAAAAAGGACTTAGGAACAGAGATATCTAATACAGATTTCTAACATGTTTGTTCAGGGTATGCAATGTAAACTCCTGTTCCACATATCCTATGGAATCACCAACACTTTGGAATGTTTGGTGTATTTGGTGAAACCCGAAGAAGAGCTAAGCTCTTATTTTTTTGAGGCACCATTGGTTAATAACATTATATGTAAATTTCAACTGTACAGCATTATAATTTTACTAGAGGCCTGGTGCACGAAATTCATGCACGGGTGTGGCCCCTAGGCCTGACCGGCCATCGAAGTGTGAGCATCTGGCATGGAAGAGCAGGTCTTAGCTGACCTCTGGTCCCTGGGAAGCACCTGGGCACCCAGGCCCTGGCGCACCCCCTCCGCCTGAGTCACAGCTCCTGAGTCCCCACACAGAGATGCAGTGAGTGCGGCTGGATGCCACAGGCCAGCGTGCAGTGTGGGCCTCTGGGCCACCCAGTGGTGTCTCATGGAAGCCAGGTGGGCAGCATGCTCTCTCTCGGCCAGCCTTGCAGACCAGCTCCTGTGCAAACACACAGGGAGCCTGACTAGCCCTTGAGGTCCTGGCGGCTACAGCCTGGCTCACCAGAAGATGCCATGTGGATGTGGGCCAGGCTCCTCATGGGCATCTGGCACCTGAGTGCGGGAGCTTCCTTGGTGCATAAGTCCTGGTGTCCCAGGGAAGGGTAGCAGAGGAGTGAAAGCAAGCTCAGTGGACACTGTGCATTTTCACCACACCTCCATCCCCATCACCCCCACCACAGTGCGTTGCCAATGCCTGCCATGTTCCGCGCTGTCCCCTGGTGGTCAGTGCACATCATAGCGAGTGATCAAACCCCATTCTACTGGTCGAACTCCTGAGGGGACACTTTGCATATTAGCCATATATATATATATACATATATATACAGACTAGAGGCCCGGTGCACGAATTCGTGCATGGGTGGGGTCCCTTGGCATAGCCTGCAGGAATTGGGCCAAAACTGGCAGTCCAATGCTACCTGCCACTACTGCCTGCTGCTCCCACTCATCCCGGCCCTGCTGTTCCTGCTATGGGCTCGCGCCCAGTCAGTCCTGATTGGGAGAGGCTCTTGCCACTGCAGTGGCTCTTGCCAGCTGTGAGCCCTGCATCTGGTGCCTGTCCCAAGGGGGAGGAGGTGGCAGGATGCAATCAGCCCTCCAGGCTGGCAGTGGGATGCCCTTGCCGGCCCGGAATCCGGATCTGTCTTACTGAAGTTCGCAACCGTTGTCAGGAACCACCTGGTGGCCGCTTTTATATAGTTTCTTTCTTGTGGAGCATCTAGGGAGAGGAAGCGGCCCGCGGTGCCTGAGGCCAACTTCCAGGAGGCTGGCGGCACTGTCAGGATCGTGCCAGCAGCACTGGTCCACCGGTGCCTGGTCTGTACTCTGAGACTGGACCTGCAGGACTATTGAGGGAGTGAGTGGCTGCCACTGGGCTGGTGGGCCACCAGGACAGGTTGCCAGCTGAGCGGCACTCCTGCTGTGGGAGAGCACTGACCACCAGGGGGCAGCTCTTGCATTGACCGTCTACCCCCTGGTGGTCAGTGAGCGTCATAGCAACCAGTCGACCGGTTGACCTGTTGTTCAGTCATTTGGTCTCTTAGGCTTTTATATATATAGACTAGAGGCCCAGCACATGAAATTGTGTGTGGGTACGGTCCCTAGGCCTAGCCTGCGATCAGGGCCATCCTCCCCAGCTGCCAGCAGCTGGCCCCACCCCCCATTGCCACCCACCCTGGTTCCCCATTCGCCATCCAGCGATGGGAGCCTGACAGCTGGGGGAGGGGTCAAGAGGTCGGCCATTCCCACCCGCTCGCCAGCCCCACCCCCACTGCTGGTCACCCTCTGTGGAACCAGGATGTGGGCGGCACCAGGCCCACGTCCCCTGCCACCCATCCTGGTTCCCCATTTGCCATTGGCGGCAATTGGAGCCAGTGGAGTGAGGGAGAGGGACCAAGAGATCGGCCCATTCTGCCCGCTCTCCAGTCCCCCCTCCCCACCCACCCCAGTTCCCTGTTCCCCATCTGGCAATGAGAGCCTGATGGCCGGGGAGGGACCAAGAGGTGGTCAGTGCACCTCATAGTGACTGGTTGAGCAATCGTTCTGCTATTATGGTCGCTGGGCTTTTATTATATCGGATATCTATGTACTCTATTGGGTACCAATAGTCTAGTTTCCATCTATCACCATATTTTTTATCCACTTTACCTATTTTGTGCCTCCCCCACCTCACAACTTTTCCTTCCTAGTAAAGTTGCCTGTATCTACTAGGATTTTTATTTTGGTTTGTTCATTTGTTAATTTTTTGTTTTATATTTCACATATAAGTGAAATTATATAGTTTTTATCCTTTTCTGTCTGTCTTATTTTGCTTACCAAGATACCCTCAAGATGCATCCATGTTGTAACAAATGTAAATATTTCATCTTTTTAATGGTGAGTATTGCATTGAGGTCCATGAACATTCTTCATCCATGTATTTGCTGACGGACACTTGATTTTTCCCCCATAGCTTAGCTATTGTGAATAGTACTGCAGAGAATTACTATGAATAGGGATATATATTTTTCTTGAAAAAGTGTTCAACCTCACTACTAATTAGGGAAATGCAAATCAAAACCACAATGAGCTATCACCTCATACCTGTTAGAATGGTTATTAGCAAAAAGACAAGAAATACATGTTGGAGTTGGTGTGGAGAAAAGGAACCCTGGTGCACCATTGGTGGGGCTGTATATTGATGCAGTCACTCTGAAAAACATGGAGGTTCCTTAAAAAATTGAGAGTAGAGTTACCATTTGATCCAGTAATTCCTCTTTTGGGTGTATATCCAAAGAAAAAGCTCTTAATTTAGTTTGATGTGGGGCAAATCTAATTTTGTGTGAAAGGGGGACCCAATGGGATAAGGCCAGTTGGCTTCTGGGTTACACTAAACTCTTTGGGACTTACTTTGCAGTTAGGGAGCTCTACGTAGTTTTTGAGCAGGGCTAACCCAACCAAAACAGTGTTATGGGCATTTTAAGTGACAGGTGTTGGAAATGAAAGGTGGAAAATTGGAAAGCAGGGAGACGAGTTAGACTACTGCTTGCTGCATTAACATAACACTAAATCAAGTTAAATTAAATTAGAAGCATAGGGTATGGTCCCATGAAAAACAAGAAAAGATAGATGAGAAAGGCATAATCACAGAAAAATCAACATCACTTGATAATTGAATGGATGTTTGGGAAAGAGAGTGGAGAAAGTTAAAGATAACTTTGAAGTTACAAAGATCTACAGATGAGGCTTAAAGGTTCCCACCGTGGAACAATGCCCCTCACCAGGGCACTGCCTCCGAGCCCTGGACACTGCGAGCGGCTAACCCTGGATTCTGCTACTTCAGCCTCTGGGACGCTGCTTGTCACCAGTGCTCCCAGGCTTCTCGGTCCCCGGTTCCCTACATCATGAGCTCCCTGTTCAAGAGGGGGGCACATTCAATTGGCATAGGCCTCCCAGCTGGTGTTGCTCAGTGATTGAACATTGACCATGAACCAGGAGGTCACCATTCAATTCCTGATTAAGGCACATGCTCGGGTTGCAGGCTCAATCCCCAGTAGGGGGCATGCAGGAGGCAGGAGATCAATGATTCTCATCCTTGATGTTTTTATTTCTCTCTCCTTCTCTCTTCCTCTCTGAAATCAATAAAATTATATATTTAAACAGCATTAAAAAATACACACAGTTGGCATAGGCCACAGGGCTTGACCCCTGGTAGAGAGCATGCAGGAAGCAGCTGATTGATGTTACACTCTCATGTCAATATTTCTCTCTTTCTCTCTCCTTTCCTCTCTTGCTAAAAACCAATAAACTATTTTTTTTTTAATCCCAGGCATTCAAAAACAGTTATAGGGAAGTATTGAGAGAAGAAGGCAGGCAGGACATGTGGCCAACCCATTTATAAGCATTATAAAGAGCATTAACTATGCAGGCATACCTCATTGATTGTGCCTTGTTTATTGTGTTTCACAGAGATTGCATTTTAAAAATAAATTGCGGGAATACCCTCCACCAGAAAACTTGTTGAAGGCTCAGATGATGGTTAGCACCTTTTAGCAGGAAAGTAAGTTTTACTTCAAGTATGTGCATTTTAGACATAATGCTATTGCACACTTAATAAACTATGGGATAATGTAAATACAACTTTCGTGTGCAAAAAATTACATCCAAAAATTTGTGCGACTCACCTTATTGTGATATTCACTTTGTTGTGGTGGTCTGGAACTGAACCTGCAGTATCTCTGAGGTACGCCTGTATAATTGCAGGCAGTGTTGCTTGTGTTGTAAAGTTATTCTCATGCTCCATTACTTGCCCCTTATGGAGAACCCAGCTCTGGAGTGCTGTTTAGCAATTAGCGTTATGCATTTTGTTGAATAGTTAATGTTTTCTGGCCAGGGCCTGGGCAGTGAGGGGCAAGCTTTATCAATATTTGAAATCTCGGGTTAAGTCTAGAGATTGTGCTTCTGCTGATGTCTGCTTGACAGTAGACCACAACCATGGCATATTAGAGATGGGTTACGTGCGGGACACCTGACGCGCAGATGGGCAGATGAACTTCAGGGTCTGCAGAACCAGGTCAAGAATAAACTAGTTCTTCTGAATTCTGTTTGAGTCAGAAATTTCATTTGAACTTCATCAACATGAGGGAATGAGCTATGCTCTGTGTCCAGGTCTGGGATTGGTCAGGGCATGGAGGCCAGAGTGTGGCAGAGTGCCCGAGGGCCAGGCGGATTCAGCTCCCAGGCTGAAACCATGGTGTGACTTCATTGCTCACAAATCCCTCCACTCTCTGCTCTCTGCGGTAAAAACTCAGACCGTAACAGCCTTAAAACATAGTCAAAAGAGAGTACAGCCTAACTATCAGTACAGATCCCCGGAAGGATGGTTTGGCCGTTGGTGTCTGCTTTAAGAGGGTCTCAAACAGGGCCTTTGGTAAATTGAGTTACGAAAGTCGTCGAAGAAAGGTGACATGGTGGGAACAGGGTTATCAGAGAAGTTGGGAAGGGCAGGGTGGGCCGGGAGGTTGTATAACAGCCGTGACCTATCCGAGTGAGCTATCTTGAAGGGTGATTTGTTAAAGGTTTCAGCAGTGAGCTTTACTACCCATATTGCTATGAGGAGCCACTTGTGGCTACCTGGTCCCCCAGGTGAAAGTTTAAAATTCTAAACTCGAAACCTACCTTTTTGTTTCTTATAAATTTTATTGCTTTTCAACAAAGTCATTACATATCTTATCACAGCCGGCTGCACTTTATTAACTGGGAAGCACCATATAAATATTGGTTATTTATATGTGTAGTATAAAAGGATATCAAAATAGAATCTCAGTTTCTCAGATCCCATAGGCCTTGACGCCAGCCAAACACACACTCCAAAGTGAGGCATGAGACACTCCGTGTGGGTTTGTCCAAGGTGATTTCTGAAAATGAGTTTTGTGACTGTTCACTCATTGCTCACCTTCCAGGCTATATAACTGAAAGCTAAGAATTTAGGGAAAGAAGTTAGAACTTAGAAGCAGGATCCTCCAGGGAGAGTTGGAAGGTTGTGGCATTTCCCTTCTCTCAAGCTACATGAGAGGGGCTTCAAGAGGAGCAAAAGTGACCTTTGTCTCCTGGGGTATGGAGGACCCGGAGATTGCTGACTTTTCCTACCCCTGGGAGGTGGAAAGCTATGAGGGACTCTGCCTGCCCACCTAGGGAATGAAGAAAGATGACTAGTTTGGATGTGAACATCACTCCCAGAGATGGTGGGCCAAAGGTGCAAGCTTTGCGTGGGGACTAAGTGGAGGATGCCAGTCTAGGGTCAGTTCTGCGATTTTCACCCAAAAGAATTGCCTGCAGTAGTGAAGATGACCCCAAAGGAGGGGTCCTAACAGATACCAGAGGTTGGATGAAGAGTCCCAAGTTGCCAGGCAGTGCCCACATCCAGGAGGTTGAAGCTGGAGGGTTCCCAAGGGTGCCCAATAGCTTCCATCCCAGTCAAGTAAGACCCTTAGTATTCCTGCCTCTCCTCCTTCCCCATACCTCCCCACCTGCCTATCTTGGAGGAGCCAGACACAGCTTGGTGACTAGGGAAGGAATCACAGAAGAACTTGGCTGGAAATAAAGGATAAGTTTTATTCTCTACCTTTCCTACTTCCTCTTTGAAGCAAGGCAGAGCTTGAAGGAAGGAGAGAACAGTGTACGTGATTTTACACTGAACTACTAGTAGATATTACTGAAATGAGACTATTCCTGTAACTAAAATGGGCCAAAATCTTTTTGTTCTCTGAGAGGGATGGGAGAATCTTGCACCCTGCAGGAGATTTCATTGGGGGTTGGGAGCACCCTAGTCCACAGTTGGATTTGAGCCGTCTTTATAGGGGTTGTGGGAAGAAGAGTAAAGTTTTCCGGTTGAACCCTGTAAGTGCCACTGCTTCAATGACAAAGACTCCTCAAGGGCAGGGGCAAGTCAGATTCAGCTGGTCATCCCTGTAGTGCTAAGAATGTGAGGTTTTTGAGTGGCAGGTTTCCTTGTGGAAACCTGAGGCTTTGCCTGAAGTGGAGGTTCTCAGACAGGTCAGAACTGCCTGCAGAGCTCGGTACAACTCAGATTGCTGGGCCCTGCTCAGATCGCTGATTTTGCAGGTCTGTTGGTTTTGGGGAGGGACCATTTGCTTATGAACAAGTGTCCAGGGGAAGCTGATGCCGCTGGTCAGGGGACCACCCTTTGAAAGTACTGATCTAAATGAAATAGGTAAGGGAGGGCAGGGCTATTCATCAACTAATTGATATATTCATTTGTTCATGAATTAATTCAACAAATATTTACTAAGGGCCTGCTGAGTGCAGTGTGCAGGCACGGTCGGGCCTGGAGTTACTCAGCTATCTAATTGTCCAGAAAGGCTGTGGCATTTCCAGCAGGTGGAGGAACAAAGACGCTGGGCTCAGAGCAGCGCTCCTCTCTCTCACATCCATCTCATGCGATGGTTTTGCTTTGCTTGTTGGCCTGCTTCTGGCTGGAATTGAAGCCCTGCTTCATATTTAATAGAGGCTTTTGTTCCCCTTCACATAATATATTGATTCTTATAATTGGGCCTTTTTGCTTTTTCCCAAACTACATTACCTTCATTAACGGCTAGCTTAAAATGCCATTAGAAAACCATACGGGTCTTAGTGGAAGAGAAAAAGGGAAATGAACCTCTCAGAGCTCCATCTCTTCCAGTAAGGCGGGCCATGGATGGGGAAGTCGGGCAGTGTTCTGCCTCTTATTGGACACAATCCCCCAGAGCTTTCTAGCCGGCAGGCCAACTGCTTATTCAGCTCTGCCCTGCAGACCAGAATGTCAGAATGTGGGGGCGGGCCTTTATTTTTGAGACCTGTGAGTGGTGTATATACATTTGTGGACCTTCCTGAACCTTGGCCTGTTTCACTGGGAACTCAAGAGGACTACACAGCCCTGTAGAAATTCCTAGGTTAGCAAACCAGACCTCGTTTGGTGGCTCTCTCTGTATCTAATGTCCTTGGGCTTATTTGGCCAAGGGTATTTTGGTCATTACAGTCTCCCAAGTTGTGACTTTCACATTTTTGTTAGTATC
Source organism: Myotis daubentonii (assembly GCF_963259705.1). NCBI lineage: Eukaryota > Metazoa > Chordata > Mammalia > Chiroptera > Vespertilionidae > Myotis > Myotis daubentonii. Next base: position 128,625,441 of record NC_081842.1, read on the forward strand.
AAGGAGATTTTAAACATACTTTTATTTGAAAGACTAGAGGCTCAGTGCACAGATTTGTGCACCGGTGTGGTGCCTCTGTCTGGCCTGTGGGAATCGGGCTGAAACCAGCTCTCTGACATCCCTGAAGGGTCCCAGATTGCAAGAGGGCTCAGGGCAGGCTGAGGAACCTCACCTGTGCCAAATTGAGGCCAGGGAGGGACCATGGAAGAGCTTTAGGGTGTGCCTGGTCCATCTCGCCCAGTCCCTATCAGTCAGACCCAGCAGCAAGCTAACCTACTGGTTGGAGGATCTGTTCTCTGGTGGTCAGGGCACATCATAGCGACAGGTTGAACGGTTGAATGAACGGTTGGACACTTAGCATATTAAGCTTTTATTATATAGGATTCCCCCCACCCTCCATTTTTTACTACTTCCAGGAAAGTGAAGTGAGGAAAGAGGAGAAAGAATCAAAGGCAAGAGAAGTTCTGCCAAAGAACAGTTCCTCACAATCGCTCTGGGTGACAGAATGATTGTTTTTGGCACACACACACACACACACACACACACTCATTTGGTGTCTGACACTTTGAATGCCTAAGATGACACAACCAGCAAGCCTTTGACACCAGGGAAATAGCTCTTGTTCTTGAGCGAAAGAGAGACTGGGGAAATGTCTCGACAGCATAGAAAAAATGATGTTTACAGTTGCTCACACCAGAGGTTCTCCATCCTGGCTACATATTGAAATCATCTCCGGAGCTTAAAAAACCTGATTCAAGGTTCTGGTTCAATTGGGACGGGGCATGGGTTGAGAATCAAGAATTTTAAGAAGCTTCCTACATGACTTTACTGTGCAGCCCAAGTTGAAAACCATTGCTTTGGATACTCTGCTGTCCAGTTTGTTAGTTACTAACCACATGTGGCTACTGAACATTAGATACGTGGCTAATTGAAATGGAAATGTGCTCTAAGTGAAAAATACACACCAAAATTTGAAGATTATGAAGATAGCATGTAAACAAGACTGTAAGATAATGTGTCATTAATAAATTTTATATTGACAGTGGCAGGCAGAATAATACTTCCCCTGAGATGTCCATATTCTAATCCCTACAACCTGTGAATACGTTCTGTTACATGGCAAAGAGTTTAAAGCTGAAGATGGGATTAATGTTGTCAATGGGATTTTCTGGGTGAGAGTAATGCCACGTGAGAAAGACGACCAAACACTGCTGGCGTCGGGAATGGAAGAGGGACCATAAGCCAAAGAACGTGGTCAGCTGGAAAAGGCAAGGATGTGAATTCTCCCTAGAGCCTCCAGAAAGAAACACAGCATTGTCAACACATTGATTAGCCCAATGAGACTCATTTTGGATTTCAGGTAATAAATGTTTTGTTTTAATCGAGTGAATTTGTGGTAATTTGTTATAGCTGCAATAGGAAACTAATCTGTTCCCTTACATATTGAAATGGTAATATTTTGGATTGGGTTGAATATGATATAGTAATAAAATTATTTTCACCTGCTCCTTTTTACTTGTTTTTTAATGTGGCTACTAGAAATTTTACAACTAAATATGTAGCTTGAATTGCATTTCTATTGGACAGTGCTGCTCTGGACCCTCTCAACCTTTGGACAATATGGTAATGTGACTGACTCTACTTACCTTCAATAAATATGACAGTAGCCAACATGGGAAGAGCAATGGCTACAATGGGGATTTCTGGACTAACCAAAAATTGTTGATATTCCCAGCCCCTACTAGCTTGTAAATAATAGGAAGAAAAGTTTTGTCACATGCCTGGACCATCCAATGCATAAATGGCCAGAGGTCATTTTGAGTGAGAGCTTTCCAAGTTTATGGAAACCATGAAACTGGACCAATCATGTATATTGTTAGGGTTTTTGAGAGATGTGAACACAAATTAGTGTGCCCATTCGCTGTCAGAACATGATGCTCTGAGTTCGCTCAACAATGGTGAAGCTACTATAGGAAGGCAGTGTGACTAGATCTGTCAACCCACCAATAGTATCACAGGCCAGATCCCTGGCTGACAAGTTTGCTTTTTGTAACAAGTGTCTTTTTGGTTACAAATAATAAATGTAACGTGTAGCTGATTGAGATGGTTGCTTTTGCTTTTAACAAACCCATTAGAGGAAAAGTCTCAATCTACAGCATCCAGAGGGGAGATAATAGGAGTAACATCAGAGTAAAATTAAAGCCTAATTACTTAGCACACTTTCTTGGCAAAAGAAAGGCCAAGGGGTATGAGTAGAAACTTCTTGAGAGGCCATCACAAGATAGAAATGGCCAGTCCTGGCTGCATTAGGTGTAAAGTCACTTCTTACCCTCAAGCACACCAATGAATACTTCGAAAGGAAAATGGGGAGAAGTTGACACATTGAGGCAAAGAGCCTTAAAATATAGCTGTCTTTTTCTTTTGCCATAAAATAATGACCCCCTCCCCCGCAAGACACGAGCCTAGAGTATTGTAGCGATTGCAATAACATTGAACTTTCAACATTTATATTAATTATTCTGGATTTGAAGGACTGGGGATATTTGGAGATTCTGGTAACATTTGGAACCATTTTATGAGTCACAGGACTTTTGTTTTACAACTGAAAAATGTATAAAACGATTCCAACAATGTGTAATGTTCACGGGATAAAGTGACTACCCACTGTATGTGAAGGGCTTGGATAGTGGGCGCCAACTTTGCAAGCTCATCCCTTTGGGGCACTCAGAATGACTTCTACCCTCTCTCCCCTTCCCTCCTCGACTTTGGATGGAATCCACAAAAAGAGAAACGTCTTTACTTCTAATTTGAGCATTTCCCCCTCAAACCCTGATCACACTGTGTGAAACCGTGAAGTGGGGATGAGAGTGTTTTCTGTATTTTCTTCATGGCCTCATGACAGTATCTAACTTATTTAACACCACTTCATATTCCTGGCCAATCCCCATAATCCACTGTGGTAGATTTTTGAACTGTGGTTGCTGTGATGTCCTGCTTAAGCCCCAACAGTGACAGATGTGTACTCCATGGGCAATAAAAACCAGAAGGGTTTGGGGACTATTTCGTCAAAGCTTTTCTGCTGAGCAGTCACCATACTTTGCAGGAAATACTATGATGATCTTACAGCCATAAATCCACAGTCTCTGATGTGGGTAAAGTTACCTGCAGTAAATTAACTGTTTCTTTTCTAAAGACCCTTGCCTGCATTTACCTGTAATCATTTTGTATCAAATCACTGTGATGGAACTATGAGGGCATCCTCTGTGCTTTAATTCTCCAAGTTTCCAGACACCATCCAATCATGAAGGCCCTTCACAGTCATAATATTGAGGTTAAATGCCTTACAGCATTTTTCTGTTTTTCCTTCCTTGTCGCTAATGGATTAATGTTCTCACAAAGCCCAATGTTTCTAGGGTCAACTTCCTAATGGAATTGAGGCAAAGAATTTCCTTTCACCCTTCTCCACTCTTCTGGGAAACACCTCTCCCATTTTATAATTCACCTTTTCTAACTCCCTTTGGTCCTTTTAAGGAAACTTTCCTTCTGATGCAGCGATCTATAGAAGGTTAGAGGAAGTCCCCCCATGTTACTGAATCATTCCTAATGCAAACATTAGTCATGTCTAAAGGCAAAAGTGCCATTAGTTTAGGTGAACACATATGCACACTGACAAAGAGAGGAAAGGAGAGTGAAGGAAAAGAATTCTTAATATTTTCTTTCTCTGCTTAGCTTTCAGACTTTAGTTGGAAAGTTTCTGAGTACTGATTCAATCTACTGATTATTGGTGTGTTCAGATTTCCTATTATAAGCATACCTCATTTTACTGTGCCTTACTATGTGGCACTTCAGTCTTTGTTTGTTTGTTTGTTTGTTTGTTTGTTTTAAACAAACTGAAGATGTGTGGCATCCCTGCATCAGGCAAGTCCATTGGTGCCATTTTGTTTCTTTTTTTCTAATTAAATCTTTACTGTTCATATTATTACAATTGTTCCTCTTTTTTCCCCCCATAGCTCCCCTCCACCCGGTTCCCACCCCACCCTCTGTCCTTACCCCCCCCCCACTGTCCTCATTCATAGGTGTACGATTTTTGTCCAGTCTCTTCCCGCACCCCCACACCCCTTTCCTCCTGAGAATTGTCAGTCCACTCCCTTTCTATGCCCCTGATTCTATTATATTCACCAGTTTATTCTGTTCATCAGATTTTTTATTCACTTGATTTTTAGATTCACTTGTTGATAGATGTGTATTTGTTGTTTATACTTTTTATCTTTACCTTTTTCTTCTTTTCCTCTTTTTAAAGAATACCCCCCAGCATTTCATATAATACTGGTTTGGCAGTGATGAACTCCTTTAGCTTTTTCTTATCTGTGAAGCTCTTTATCTGACCTTCAATTCTGAATGATAGCTTTGCTGGGTAGAGTAATCTTGGTTATAGATTCTTGTTATTCATCACTTTGAATATTTCTTGCCACTCCCTTCTGGCCTGCATAGTTTCTGTTGAGAAATCAGCTGACAATTGTATGGGTACTCCCTTGTAGGTCACTAACTGTTTTTCTCTTGCTGCTTTTAAGATTTTCTCTTTGTCTTTTGCTCTTGGCATCTCAATTATGATGTGTCTTGGTGTGGTCCTCTTTGGATTCCTTTTGTTTGGGGTTCTCTGTGCTTCCTGGACTTGTAAGTCTATTTCTTTCACTAGGTAGTGGAAGTTTTCTGTCATTATTTCTTCAAATAGGCTTTCAATATCTTGCTCTCTCTCTTCTCCTGGCACCCCCATAATTCGGATGTTGGTATGCTTGAAGTTGTCCCAGAGGCTCCTTACACTATCTTCATTTTTTGGAGTCTTTCTTTTCTGGTTGGGTGTTTTTTGCTTCTTCTAATTTCAAATCTTTGACTTGAGTATTGCGATCCTCTAGTCTGCTGTTGGATCTCTGTATAATAGTCTTTATTTCAGTCAGTGCATGCTTAATTTCTAGTTGGTCATTTTTCATATCCTCAGGGGTCTCACTAGATTTATCAAGGGTCTCACTAAATTTATCGGCAGTTTCTAGAAAATTCTTGAAAAAATTTATAACTGTGGTTTTGAACTCTATGTCCAGTAGTTTACTTTCCTCTATTTATGTCATTTGTGACCTGTTTCTTTGTCTCCGCATTTTGGCTGCTTCCCTGTGTTGATAGAGTGGCTTTGTGTGCTAGGTGTCCGATAGGGCCCAGTGGCTCAGCCTCCCCAATTACCTGAGGTGGAAAATCTTGGTGCACCCCTTTGTGGGCTGTGTGCACAGTCTTGTTGTAGTTAAGCCTTGATTGTTGTAGATAACACTGGGAGGAATTGACCTCCAGGCCAATTGGCTGTGAGAATCAGCTGTGTCTACTGTGGGAGAACTTCTGTGCTGGAGACACCCCTCCAGCACAAGACTTGCTTCAGTGGGGCTTTGGTGCTCACTGAATATGCCCCCTGAGCGTGTCTCTTATGGATCTGAGGAGTTGTAATCTGGATGGTCCCACTCTGACCACTGGGTACACTTGGTCTTGGATCTCTAAGGAAGTGCTAATTTAGCCTCTGCCTGAGGCTACCCAGCAGGAGCTATGGAGAGATCTGCAGATTCCTCTTCTTTGTTTGGGATTTGGAGGTGCCCAGATGAGGCCCAGCTGTGAAGCAATGCAAGCTGTAGTGGGGCCTTGGACCTTCTTTTGGGTGTTCTGGGTCTCTCTGACCCAGCTGCAGTTTGTTAGGTAATTTTAGATTGCAAAGGGCCAGGCCATTCATATGCAAAAGCCTCTGCGCACAGCTTGGGTGGGGCAGGGTCTCAGGGAATCAACGGTGGGGAGCAAACAGCTATGGCTGATCCTCAGTACTGCCCTAAGAGGCCCCGGGTCTCAGTTTCCTGCGGTAATCACTGCAAGCACCTCTGAGAGAAAGCAGCCCTTGAGTTCTGCCCGATGCCGGACAGCCCAGTTTCTCCCTGTATGAGTCTGGTTCTCCAGAGACTTGCCTGGAACTGGAGTTCAGAGCAGTCAGGAGCTTGAGACTCCCTCCCGATTGAAGAAGACAAGTGCATCCTCAGTTGCCAGTCCTTTCTGTGTGTGCCTCCGTACCTCTGCACTTTACTTCTGCACCTCCTCTGAGTCTCAGTGTGCTTTTCTCTTTCCTTCTAGTTGTATAATTTCAGCCAGCCCTCCTGTCGTAGATGATGTCTGTTTTGTCTTTTAGTTGTAGTTTTGAAGTGCTTGTAGGAGGCAGCAATTTCAGGTGTTTACCTATGCTGCCATCTTGGTTTCTCCATTGGTGCATTTTTCTAACAGCATCTGCTCAATCATGTCTCTGTCATGTTTTGGCAGTTCTCACAGTATTTAAAACTTTATCATTATTATTATATTTGTTATGGTGATCTGTGATCGGTAATCATTGATGTTACTATTTTAATGGCTGTGGCATGCCCTTGTAAGATGCTAAACTTAATGGCTGTGGCATGCCCTTGTAAGATGCAACTGCCTGTGCTCTATAAACAGAACAACAAAACCTGGATGACAGCACCTGTCTACTATATGGTTCACTAAATATTTTAAGCGCACTGTTAAAACCTACCGCTCAAAAAAGGATTGTTTTCAAAATATTAGAGCTCATTGACAATATACCTGGTCATCAAAGAGTTCCGGTGGAGATGTACAGCAAGATTAATGTTTTTATATCGTTACCATACCATCCATTCTATAGTCCATGGACCAAGGAGTAACTTCGACTTTCACATGTTATAATTTAAGAAATTTATTTCATAACACTATAGCTGCTATAGATAACACTATTTCTTTGATTGATCTGGGCAAAGTAAGTTGGAAATCCTCTGGAAAGTATTCACTTTCAAGATATGCCACTAGGAAAATTTTTGATCCATGGGAAGAGGTCAAATTATCAATATTGACACGAGTTTGGAAGAAGTTCATTCTAGTCCCCATGGATGACTTTGAGGGATTAAAGATGTCAGTGGAGGAACTAACTGCAGATGTGGTGGAAACAACAAGAGAATTAGAGTTAGAAGTGAAGCCTGAATATGTGGCTGAATTGCCACCACCTCATGATAAATCTTTAAGGGATAGAAAGTTTCTTAAGATGGAATCTACTCCTGGTGAAAATGCTGTGAAGACTTGAAATGACAACAAAGGATTTATTTATTTTTATTTTTTAAATATATTTTTATTGATTACAGAGAGGAAGGGAGAGGGAGAGAGAGATAGAAACATCAATGATGAGAGAGAATCATTGATTGGCTGCCTCCTGCACACCCACACTGGGGATCGAGCCCTCACCCAGGCATAAACCAGTGACCTCCAGGTTCATAGGTCAATGCTCAACCACGGAGCCATACCACTCAGGCTATTAAAATATTACTGCATTTATTCCCTATGCTGTACTTTATATCCCTGTGACTATTTTGTAACTACCAATTTGTACTTCTTAATCCTTTAAACTTTTTCACTCAGGTCCCCAACCCACCCACATCCCATTTAGCAGTCATCAGTTTGTCCTCTGTGTCTATGAGTCTGTTTCTGTTGTTTATTAATTTAGTTTGTTCTTTAGATTCTCATGTACATGAAATGACATAATATTTGTTTTTCTATGACTGACTTACTTCACTTAGCACAATACCCTCTAGATCCATCCATTCTGACACACATGGTAAGATTTTATTCTTTTTTGTGGACGAGTATTCCCTTGTATATATGTTCCACATCTTCTTCATTTAATTGCCTATTGAAGAGCACTTCATATCTTGGCTATTATAAATAATGCTGAAATGAACATAGAGGTGCATATATCGTTTCAAATTAGTATTTCGAAATTCTTCAGATAAATACCCAGAAGTGGATTCCTGGGTCATAGGTAGTTCTGTTTTTATTTTTGTGATACACCTAAATACTATATTTCCCATGGTGGTTACACCAATTTTCAGTCCCTCCAATAATGCACAAGGATTCCTTTTTCTCCACATCCTCACAATACTTGCTTTTTGTTGTGTATTGATGATAGCCTTTCTGACAAGTATGAAATATTTTATTTTTAAATTTGTATTTCTCTGATGATCATTTGTTGAGCATCTCTTCATATGTCTATTGACCATCTGTATGTCCTCTTTGGAGAAGTGTCTATTCAGATCCTCTGCCCATTTTTCATTGAATTGCTTGTTTGTTTTGGTGTTAAGTTATATACATTTTTTATAGATGTTGGATATTAAGCCTTCATCAAAGTATCTTTGGCAAATTTCTTTTCCCATTCAGTCGGTTGTTTTTGAGTGTTGTTGGTGGTTTCCCTTGCTGTGCAAAATCTTTCCAGTTTGATGTATTTAGTCCTATTTGTTTTTTTCTTTAGTTTCCTTTGCCTGAAAAGATGTATCAGAAAAGTTATTGCTGCCTATGTTTTCTTCTAGGATTTTTATGGATTCAGGTCTTCTATTTAAGTCTTTAATGCATTTTGAGTTTATTTTTGTACATGGTGTGAGAAGGTGGTCTAGTTTCATATTTTTGCATGTATATGCCCAATTTTCTCAGCATCATTTATTGAATAGACTCTCTTTACCATATTGTATGTTCTTGTCTCCTTTGTCATACAGGTATGACTTTATTCTGGACTCTCTATTATGTTCTATTGATCTATGTATCTGTTTTTATGCAGTACCATACTGTCTTGATTACTATAGCTTTGTGGTATAGTTTAATATCAGGTAGTGTGATACCTCCAACTTTGTTCTTTCTCAAGATTGCTGTGGTTATTTGGGGTCTTTTGTGGTTTGATATAAAATTTTAGATTATTTGTTTTAATTCTGTAAAAAATACAATTGGCATTTTGATAAAAATTATGTTGAATCTATAAATTACTTTGGGTAGAGTGGACATTTTAACAACATTAATTCTTTTTATCAATGAACACTGTATAGGCTTTCAATTATTTGTATCTTCTTCAATGTCTTATAATTTTTCAAGTATAGGCCTTTACCTTTTTGGTTAGATTTATTCCTAGGTATTTTTTGATGCATCCTCTTTCATTTTATGTAAATGGGATTGTTTTCTTAGTTTCTCTTTCTGATAGTTCATTATTGGTGTATAAAAATGCAACTGATTTTTGAATATTTATTTTGTATTCTGCTAATTTACTGAATTTGTTTATTAGTTCTAGTAGTTTTTTTTTTTGGTGAAATTTTTAGGTTTCTATCTATATAGTATCATGCCATCTGAAAATAATGACAGTTTTACTTTTTCTTTTCCAATTT